>NC_041730.1:2491754-3091754 GCF_004115215.2 Ornithorhynchus anatinus
TCAATCCCCATTTTACAGATGAGGTAACTGAGGCCCAGAGAAGTGAAGTGACTCGCCCACAGTCACACAGCTGACAAGTGGCAGAGCCGGGATTCGAACTCATGACCTCTGACTCCCAAGCCCGGGCTCTTTCCACTGAGCCAGGTTCCTTCCAGCTACAAGAGGCTGAGCAGCAATGTGGCCCAGTGGCTAGAGTCTGGGCCCCCCGAGTCAGAAGGATCTGGGTTCTAATCCTGGCTCCACCACTCGTCTGCTGTGTTACCTTGGAAAAGTCACTTTACTTCTCTGATCTTCAGTTCCCACATCTGTAAAATGGGGATGAAGACTGTGAGCCTCACGTGGGACCACCTGATGACCCTGTATCTCCCCCGGCGCTTAGAGCAGTGCTCTGCACATAGTAAGTGCTTAACAAATACCAACATTATTATTAAAATGGGGATTAAGGGTGCGAGCCCCATGTGGGACAGGGACTGTGCCCAACCTGATTAGCCTATTTGTTACTATTGTTCTTGTCTGTCTGTCTCCCCCGATTAGACTGTAAACCCGTCTTAGGGCAGGGACTGTCTCTATCTGTAACCGATTTATACATTCCAAGCGCTTAGTATAGTGCTCTGCACATAGTAAGCGCTCAATAAATACTATTGAATGAATGAAATTAGCCTTATACAACGATTAGTATAGTGCCTGGCACATACTAAGTGCTTCTAAACTTGTCGTGCGCAGGGAGCAAGTTTACCAAATCTGTTTTATTGCACTCTTCCAAGTGCTCAGTAAAGTGTCCTGCACACAGTAAGCGCTCAATAAATATGATTGATTGGTTAATTACCAAATACCAGCCTTGCCTACAGTAAAAATGGCCTAGTGGATAGAGAAAATCGGTTTAGGAGTCAGAAAGTCGTGGTCTCTAATTCCAGCTCCGCCACTTGTCTGCTGTGTGACCTTGGACAAGTCATTTCACTTCTCTGGGCCTCAGTTCCCTCAATTGGAAAATGGGGATGAAGACGGTGAGCCCCATGTGGGACAGGGACTGTGTCCAACCCGACTATCTTGTATGTACTCCAGCCAACAGAACAGTGCCTGACACACAGTAAGCGCGTAACGAACACCGTTATTATTATTATTGCTAAGCGCTCAATAAATACGATTGCATTGATTTTTTGATTTTTAAATCTCCGTTTCTGAAATCTGGACAGTTCCATCACGACGGGATCTGGCCAGGGTGCTACCGTGGAGTCCCGTCCAAAGCCTTTGCAGATGCAGCCGAGATAGAGCATTTCTGAGTTTCTGATTTTATTTAATGGTGTTTGTTAAGCACTTAGTCTATACCATTCCCACATTCAATCGTATTTATTGAGCACGCACTTCATTCATTCATTCGATCGTATCTATTGAGCGCTTACTGTGTGCAGAACACTAGGCGCTTGGGAGAGTACAACAGAAAACCATCCCCGCCCACAACGAGCTCAAAGCACTGTACTGAGCGCTTGGGAGAGTACGCTGTAATAAAGAGACACATTTCCTACCCTCAGGCACTGTTCTAAGCGCTGGAGTGGATACAAGCTAATCTGGTTGGACACAGTCCCCGTCCCACATGGGACTCACGGTCTTCGTCGTCATTTTACAGATGAAGAAACAGGCCCAGAGGCGTTAAGTAATTTACCCAAGATTACACAGCAGAAAAGTGGCAGAGATGGGATTAGAACCCAGGTCCTTCTTACTCTCAGGACTACGGTCTATTCACTAGATGACGCTTCATGCCAATATAACAATAATCGTATTTAATGATAATACTAATATTCATTCATTCAATCGTATTTATTGAGCGCGTACTGCGGGCAGAGCACTGTGCTAAGCGCTTGTAAAGTACAATCCGGCAACAGATAGAGACAATCCCTACCCAACAAAAAGATCACAGTCTAGAAGGGGGGAATAATAATGATGATATTTTGTTAAGCACTGTGTGTCAAGCAATGTTCTAAGCAAATTGGGTTGGACACAGTCCCTGTCCCATATGGGCTCACAGTCTTAATCCCCGTTTTACAGAGGAGGCCCAGAGGAGTAAGGCGACTTGCCCAAGGTCACACAGCAGACAAGAGGTGGAGCTTGGATTAGAAAACAGGTCTTCTGACTCCGAGGCCAGGGCTCTTTCCACTAGGCCACGCTGCTTCTGGTGGCTGGTGGCTGGTGGCATGGCCAGTGGGGTCTGGAGCAGGGACTGACTAGGAGGAGTGCTGATGATGGGGAAGTCGAGGCGAGAGTGGGGGAAGGGAGAGAGGAGGAGGAGGAGGAGAAGGGGGTCGGGGGCGGCTGTCTAAGAAAGAGACAGAAACCAGCAATCTCAAAAGAAGCGGTGTGGTATAGACAAGCCGCATCGGGTAGTGGATAGAACCTGGGCCTGGGAGTCAGAAGGTCATGGATTCTAATCCCGACTCTGCCACCCATCTGCTGTGTGTCTTTGGGAAAGTCCCTTCACTTCTCTGTACCTCAGTTACCTCATCCGTAAAATGGGCATTGAGACTGAGCCCCACCGTGGGACAGGGACTGTGAATCCAATCTGATTCAGCCATCTCCTCAGGACCGTAAACTCACTGTGGGCAGGGAATATGTCTGTTTCTTGTTATAGTGTACTCTCCCAAGCGCTTAATACAGTGCTCTGCACTCAATAAGCGCTCAAGAAATACAATTTAATGAATTTGCTTGTAATAATAATGAGAATACCTCCCCCTCTCCCGTCCCACCCCCTCAGCACGATACTCGTCCGCTCGACTGTATGTATCTTTATCACCCAATTTATTTTGTTTATTTTGTTTAATGAGATGTACATTACACTGATTCTATTTAGTTGCCATTGTTTTTATGAGATGTTCTTCCCCTTGGCTCTATTTATTGCCATCGTTCTCGTCTGCCCGTCTCCCCCGATTAGACCGTAAGCCCGTCAAAGGGCGGGGACCGTCTCTATCTGTTGCCGACTTGTACGTTCCAAGCGCTTAGTACAGTGCTCTGCACATAGTAAGCGCTCAATAAATACTATTGAATGAATAATAATAATGATGGCACTTGTTAAGCGCTTACTATGTGCCAAGCACTGTTCTAAGCGCTAGGGTAGTACAAGGTAATCAGGCTGTTCCACGTGGGGCTCACAGTCTTCATCCCCATTTTACAGATGAGGAAACTGAAGCACAGAAAAGTTGTGACTTGCCCAAAGTCACACAGCTGACAAGTGGCAGAGGCGGGATTAGAACCCAAGAACTTTGACGCCACCCCAGCGTTTAATACAGTGCTTGGCACGTAGTGAGCACTTAACAAATGCAATTATTGTTATTATTATTATTATTATTAATTATTATTCAGTGGGGTTGTCCTCCTTCCCCACCTCCACCAGGGGGCAGCAGACAGGGTCTATTTTTGGTTTGGTCCCGCTTGACCGCAGCCGCCCTCAGCCGACCTGCGTGGCTCAGGCTGGATAATAATAATAATAATAATAATAATAATAATAATAATAATATTTCTGGTATTCATTAAGCACTCACTATGTGCCAGGCACTGTGCTAAGCACTGGGGTGGGTACAAGGAAATCAGGTTGGACACAGTCCCTATCCCGCATAGGGCTCACACTCTTAGCCCCCATTTTACAGATGAAGTAGCTGAGGCCCAGAGAAGTGAATTGCCCAAGGCCACACAGCAGACAAGTGGCAGAGCCGGGATTAGAACCCATGACCTTCTGACTCCCAAGGCCGGGCTGTAGCCACTACGCCATGCCGCTTCTAGGAGCAGGGGGTCCCTGGTCGCTGAGCAGAGGAGACCCTTCCAGCCCCTCCAGGAGCTCTCACGACACTCCGAGTTCCAGGTGGGTCGGGGCGTCTCCGCTGACTCAGGGTGGACCCTGCGTGGTGTAGAGGATGGAGCCCGGGCCTGGGAGTCAGAAGGTCATGGGTGAGTTCGAATCCCAGCTCTGCCACTTGTCGGCTGTGTGACCGTGGGCGAGTCACTTCACTTCTCTGTCCCTCAGTTCCCTCATCTGTAAAATGGGGATTAAGACGGTGAGCCCCACGTGGGACAACCTGATTCCCCTATGTCTACCCCAGAGCTTAGAACAGTGCTCGACACATAGTAAGCGCTTAACAAATACCAACATTATTATTATTATTATTATTATTCTAATCCCCCTTCTGCCACTTGTCTGCTGTGTAGCCTTGGGGATTGAGGCTGTGAGCCCCACGTGGGACAGGGACTGTGTCCAACCCGATTTACTTGCATCCACCCCAGCGCTTAGTACAGTGCTTGGCACATAATAAGCGCTTAAACCCCCCCCACAATTATTATTATTAAGCCTCCCCGCAGCCTCTCACCCCAGGGACTCGGGTTTGATAGAGGCCGCCAGGGGGCAGCAGAGCCGTAATGATGGCATTTTGGGGGCGGGGGGGGGCATTTGTTAAGCTCTTACTCTGTGCAAAGCACTGTTCTAAGCGCTGAGGGGATACAAGGTGATCAGGTTGCCCCGCGAGGGGTTCAACAGTCTTCATCCCCCTTTTACAGATGAGGAACTGAGGCCCAGAGAAGTGAAGTGACTTGCCCCAAGTCACACAGCCGACAAGTGACAGAGCTGGGATTAGAACCCGTGACCTCTGACTCCCACGCCCAGGCTTTTTCCATTGAGTCCCGCTGCTTCTCGTGGCATTCGTTAAGCGCTCACTGTGTGCCAAACACTCTTCGGAGCTCTGGGGTAGATGCAAGGTAATCAGGTTGGACCCAGTCCCTGTCCCCCAGAGGGCTCACAATCTAGGCCTCAGTTACCTCTTAATAATAATAATAATGATAATAATAATGATGCCTGACTACTTGTTTTGTTTTCCTGTCTGTCTCCGCCTTTTAGACCATTGTTGGGCAGGGATTGTCTCTATCTGTTGCCAAATTGTCCGTTCCAAGCGCTTAGGTCCAGTGCTCTGCACACGGTAAGCGCTCAAGAAATACGACTGACTGAATGAATGAATATTGGTTAAGCACTGACTAAATGCCGGGCACTGTAATAAACACTGGGGTGGATACAGGCAAATCAGGTTGGACCCAGTCCCTGTCCCATGTGGGGCTCGCAGTCTCCATCCCCATTTTGCAGATGAGGGAACTGAGGCCCGGAGAAGTGAAGCGACTTGCCCAAGGTCACACAGCAGACAAGTGGTGGTGCTGGCCTTAGAACCCACGTCCTCCCCGTCCCTTCGTCCACAGTTTTTTTTAAAGGTTTTTGTTAAGGGCTCACTATGTGTCAGGCACTGTACTAGGCGCTAGGGGTGGTTACAAGATAATTATGATGATGATGATTATTAATCGTATTTATTGAGCACTTCAAAGCACTGTAGTAAGCGCTTGGGAGAGTACAATGTAACATCAAACACGTTCTCAGCCCACGGCGAGCTCACACAATCCCTGTCCACGGGGGTTGCTCACAGCTTTAGTCCCCATTTTGCAGATGAGGGAACTGAGGCCCTGAGAAGTGACGTAGACTGTGAGATGGGCAGGGATTGCCTCTATCTGTTGCCGAATTATACATTCCGAGCGCTTAGTCCAGGCTCTGCACGCAGTAAGCGCTCAGTAAATACGATTGAATGAATGAATGAATGAACGAATGCCGTGACTTGCCCAAGGTCACACACAGCAGCCGCGTGTGCTGTGTCCGACCCGATTGGCTCGTCTGTATTCCAGAGGGCAGAGAGGTCAGAGGGTCGATGCAGGTGTGGGGAAGGGGAAGGGAGAGAACCTGGCTCCTTGGGGGTGGGATTTGGGGGGCCGGGGTTGGGGGCGGCCTCCCCCCGGCCACGCCCCGTCACCCCACCCTCATTCATTCATTCACTCCAGGCCCCCACTCCAGGCCATGCCCACTCTGACCCCTGCCCAACCCCCTCCAGCTGAGTCTCATTCTTTCACCCCCCCCCCCCCCCAGCTGCCCCTTATGGAAGGGGCATTTTCCACCCTCATTCACCACCTCCGTCTCACCCTGCCCCAGGACCCCGAGTCTGGGGGTCGCAGAGACGGAGACCCTGATGTAGATGGGCGAGGAGGGTGTGCCTCTGCCCCTCTGTTACCTCGGGTAAGTCACCGAACCTTTCTGTGCCTCCGTGGGTTCATGTATTCACTGAGGAAGAAAGGAAGTGTGACCCAGTGGTCAGAGCAAGGGGCTGGGAGAAGGAAAACGAGGGGAGGGAATATGCCTGTTTATTGTTGCATTTAAATAATAATAATGATGGTATCTGTTAAGCGCTTAACTATGTGCCACTCTGCTAAGCGCTGGGGTCGGAGACGGTCCCTGTTCCACGCGGGACTCACAGGCTCAATCCCCATTTTACAGATGAGGTGACTGAGGCCCATTCATTCATTTCATCGTATTTATTAAGCGCTTACTATATGCAGAGCACTGTACTAAGTTCTTGGGAAAGAACGATATTTATTGGCTAGTGTTTTAACGAGCTGTTCTTCCCCTTGACTCTATTTATGGCCGCTGTCTTGTCCGTCCGTCTCCCCCGATCAGACCGTAAGCCCGTCGGAGGGCGGGCACTGTCTCTATCTGTTGCCGATTTGTCCATTCCAAGCGCTTAGTCCAGTGCTCCGCACATAGTAAGCGCTCAATAAATACTATTGAATGAATACTATTGAATGAATGAATGAACAAGAAACAGTGACAATCCCTGCCCACAGTCTAGAGGGGGGTGAAGTGACTTGCCCAGGGTCACGGAGCAGACAAGTGGCAGAGCCAGGATCAGAACCCATGACCTTACCTGACTCCCAGGCCCGGGCTCTAGCCACTACGCCACGCTGCTTCTCATGTTGCGCTGCACACAGTAAGCGCTCAATAAATCCGGGTGACTGAATGAAAGGAGACTCAGGTTCTGGACCCAGTGGGAGTTAGGCACTGAAGCAGCGTGGGCAATTATCCGTTTATTATGAGCACTTACTATGCGCAGAGCACTGTACTAAGTGCTAGGGAGAGGACGGTGCAATAGAATCAGCAGATGTGTTCCCTGCCCATAATGAGCTTACAGTCTAGAGGGGGAGACAGACATTAATATAAATAATATATAATTTAACGATACAATAGTAGATCAGGTGAGATGAGTTTAGGAGGGGGACAGGCTGATCGAGGGCTTCAAAGTTGATGGTGAGGAGTTTGTGCTCGACGTGGAGAAGCAGCATGGCCCAGTGACTAGAGCGCAGGCCTGGGAGTCAGAAAGTCGTGGATTCGGCTCCATTTTACGGACGAGGAAACTAAGGCACAGCAAAGTGACTCGACTGAGGTCACACAGCAGACACCCAGCAGGGCTGGGATTAGAACCCAGGGCCTCTGATTCGGCCTGCCTTCTTCTAGGCACGCTGCTTCGCAAGTGAGTGCAGAGCACCACACTATCATTACGCTGGGGAAGCAGCGTGGCTCAGTGGAAAGAGCCCGGGCTTGGGAGTCGGAGGTCACGAGTTCGAATCCCGGCTCTGCCGCTTGTCAGCTGGGTGACTGTGGGCGAGTCACTTCACTTCTCTGGGCCTCAGGTCCCTCATCTGTAAAATGGGGATGAAGACTGGGAGCCCCACGTGGGACAACCTGATTCCCCCGCGTTTACCCCAGCGCTTAGAACGGTGCTCTGCACGTAGTAAGCGCTTAACAAATACCAACATTATTATTACTTGTTCTCCCACCTGTTTAGAGGCAGTGATCTGATCATCTGTGTTTACCCAAACAGTGACTCTCCCTCCCTTCAAAACCTTATTGAAGGCCCACCTCCTCCAAGAGGCCTTCCCTAACTAAGCCCTCCTTTCCTCTTCTCCCACTCCCTCTGCGTCGCCCTGATCTGCTCCCTTTATTCTTCTCCCCTCCCGACCCCACACCACGTATGTCTTCTAGACTGTGACCCTGCTGTTGGGTAGGGCTTGTCTCTATCTGTTGCTGAACTGTACTTTCCAAGTGCTTACTACAGTGCTCTGCACACAGTAAACACTCAAAAAATAGGATTGAATGAATGATGTCCTTATCTGTCATTTATTTAGCTTGATGTCTGTCTCCCCCTCTAGACTGTCAGCTCATTGTGGGCAGGGATTGTGTCTGTTTATTGTTATATTGTCCTCTCGCAAGTGCTTAGTACAGCGCTCTGCACACAGTAAGCCCTCAATAAATTCGAATGAATGAATGAACCTGGAGAAACTTCTCTGGGCCTCAGTTTCCGCTTCTGTAAATTGGGGATTCACTACCCGTTCTCCCTTTTAGGGGCAGACATATGAGCAGTGTGGCTTAATGGATTGAGCAGCGGCCTGGAGTCAGAAGGACCTGGGTTCTAATCCCGGCTCCGCCACTCGTCTGCTGTGCGACCTTGGGCAAGTCACTTCACTTCTCTGGGGCTCAGTTACCTCACCTGTAAAATGGGGATTAAGAGTGTGAGCCCCATGGGGGACGGAGGCTCTGCCCAACCCGATTCCCTTGTATCTACCCCAGCACTTAGAATAGTGCTTGGCACATAGTCAGTGCTTAACGAGTACCATAATTATTATCATTACGCCAGTGCTTAGCACACTGCTTGGGACATCATCAGCACTAACAGAGACCACAGTCGTTGTTCCGAGCGGCACCACTCTCTGACCGCATGTCCTCTGTAAAACGGTATGAATAACCCTTGCCCCTCTCCTCCTCACTGGGAGGCTGTGAAGGGAAAAAAAGGAGATCCCAAGTGGGAATAGATGGGGTGTGCAATTATCACTAAAAATGATAATAAAAACTGTGGTATTAAGTGCTGACCATTGCCAACCCAGCTGGCACACTTCACTCCTCTGGTCCTAACCTTCTCACCGGGCCTCGATCTCGCCTGTCTCGCCGCCGACCCCCGGCCCTCGTCCTCCCTCTGTCCTGGAACGGCCTCCCTCCTCAAATCCCAGCGACTCTTCCCCCACTTCAAAGTCTTCCTGAAGGCCCATCTCCTCCAAGAGGCCTTCCCAGACCAAGTCCCACCTTTCCTCATCTCCCACTCCCTTCTGCTTCACCCTGACTCGTTCCCTTGGCCCTTCCCTCCCTCCCCGCTTCACAACACTTACGTATATATGCGTAATTTTCCTTTCTATTGCTGTCTGTTTACTCGTATTGATGTCTGTCTCTCCCCCTCTCGACTGCGAGCTCGTTGTGGGCAGGGATTGTCTCTCTTCACTGCTGAATTGTACTTTCCCAAGCACTCGGTACAGTGCTCTGCACACAGTAAGCTCTCAGTAAATACGACTGAATGAACGACTACTTCGAGCTTGGGTGGATACAAGCAAATTGGGGTGGACAGAGTCCCTGACCCACAAGAGGTTCACGGTCTTAATCTCCGTTTTAGAGATGAGGCCGCTGAGGCACAGAGAAGCCGAGTGACTTGTCCAGGTCGCACAACAAGGCAAGTGGCGGAGTGGCCTGAGTCATTCATTCAATCGAATTTATTGAGCGATTACCTCGTGCACAGCATTGTACGGAGAGCTTGGGAAAGTACAATACAGCGATAAATTCTCGGCCCGGGCAAAGCGGGCCTACCCTGCGCCCCTCTCCCCCGTCCCTCCCCAGCACGGCTGTGTCCAGATGTCCCACGCCCGGAGGGAGGGGATGGCTAGACCCCCCCCCTCCCAATTCATTTCATCTGCGGCAGCATATTGCGGGGTGTGGGGTGGGCGAGGGGGGCAGTTAAACCTGTCCCTCCCGTCTCCCATCAATCATCCTGACTGCCCCCCACCTTCCTCAGGAGAGACGGGGGTCCCTGGGGTGGGGGGGGTGGGGGTAACGGTGCGAGGCCGGGAGACGATTTGCCATCAGCATATGAACAGCGCAGCGAGGCACCCGCTGACCTTATGCGCTCTATCAATTGTCCCTTTCTCTTTTAATTCATTCATCCGTCACCATCACCAGCCCGGCCACCTCCTGTTCCTCCGGCATCTCCCCCCGACCCCCGCTTCGCCCCCATCCATCCATCCATCCATCCGTCCATCCCTAAAGAGCACACGTAAGCCGAGCGTACGTATGGTCGTGGGTGGGTGTGCAAATCCATGTGTCTGTACGTATGTTCGAGAGGCTGCCAGCGGATGGAAAGACGGTGCCAGGCCACCGCTCTCTCCCCCGCTTCAAAGCCTTATTAAACTTCCACCTCTTCCAAGAGGCCGACCCCGACTAAGCCCTCGTTTCCCTTCTGAGTCGCCCTCGCACCTGGCTCCACCACTTGTCTGCTGGGTGATCTTGGGCGGGTCGCTTTACTTCTCTGTGCCTCGGTTACCTCGTCTGTAAAATGGGGATCGAGACTGTGAACCCCAAGTGGGACAGGATTTGTGTCCAAACCAATGTGTAACCACCTCAGGACTTTGTACAGCCCCTGGCACATAGTAAGCGCTTAGCAAATACCACAATTATCATTACTGTTACTTGGATCCGTCCCCTTTATTCTCCTCATTCCCCAACCCCAGCACTTAGGTACATATAATAATGATAATACTACGGATGAAGGTATTTAAGAGCTTATTATTAAGCACTCATGTAAGCTCATTGTGGGCAGGGAATGTGTCTGTTCATTGTTGCGTTGTGCTTTCACAAGTGCTTAGTACAGTGCTCTGCACACATTAAGGGCTCATTAAATACCAACGATTGATTTGTTAGTAGAGAATTAATCCTGCAGGGTCACTCTGGGAGTTCGGGGGGTGGGATGAGAATCAGCGGGGCCTACCGGGTAAAGCCCGGGCTTGGGAGTCAGAAGGGCCAGGGTTCTTAATCCCACTCTGCCACTTGTCCGCTGTGTGACCTTGGACAAGTCACTTCCCTTCTCCGAGCCTCAGTTTCCTCATTCGTAAAATGGGGAGTAAGACTGTGGGCCTACTTTACCTCCCTTCTCTCCTTCTCCAGCCCACCTTGCACACTCCGCTCCCCTGGTGCCGCTAACCTCACTGGGCCTCATTCTCGCCTGTCCCTCCATCGATTCCGACCCACATCCTACCTCTGGCCCGAACGCCCTCCCTCCTCACCTCCGCCAAACTAACCCTCTTCCCCTCTTCAAAGCCCTATTGAGAGCTCACCTCCTCCAGGAGGCCTTCCCAGCCTCAGCCTCCCTTTTCCTCTGCTCCTCCTCCCCCCCATTGCCCCTACTCCTTCCCTCTGCTCTTCCCCCTTTCCCTCCCCACAACACTTGTGTATATTTGTACATATGTATTACTCTATTTTATTAATGATATCTATATGTCTATAATTGTATTTATCTATTTTGATGCTATTGATATCTACCTACTCGTTTTATTTTGTAGTCTATCACCCCTCTCTCTAGACTGTGAGCCCACTGTTGGGTAGGGATTGTCTCTATCTGTTGCCGAATTGCCCTTTCCGAGTGCTTAATACAGTGCTCTGCACAGAGTAAGCGCTCCATAAATACGATTGAATGAATGAATGAACAGGGACTGTGTCCATCCGGATTACCTTGTATCTACCCCAGTGCTTAGAACAGTGCCTGGCACGTAGTAAATGTGTAAAAAAAAAAATACCATTTTTTTAAAAAAAGGAGCCGGTAGACACGTTCCACACCCATGATGAGCTGGCATCTGCCCCATCGCTTGGCACATAGTAAGTGCTTAACAAATAGCACAATTGTGGTTATTATTAGGGGAAAAGGAGAGAGGATTCCCAGCTGCTGGGAGCTGGGGTGGGGAGAGCTGGGGTGTGTCCAAGTTCATTTGTGAAGACCAGTTGAAACTGGTCCAGGAGGCTTCCAATTCAGTCTCTGGGGCTCCATCTGGTCCTGCGGGACCTTGAGGTGAGAGTTTTTGTTCGTTTGTTCTTGGTTTCTTTTTAATGGTATTTGTCAAAAGCTTATTATGTGCCAGGCACCATATTAAGCAGTGGGGTAGACACAAGCAAATCAGGTTGGACACAGTCCCTGCCCCACATGGGGCTCACAGTCTTCATCCGCCTTTGGCAGACGAGGGAACCGAGCCCCAGAGAAGTTGAATGGCTTGCCTGAGGTCACACGGTAGGCAAATGGCGGGGCCGGGATTAGAACCCAGGTCCTCCTGACTCCCAGGCCCAGACTCTAGCCACTGGGCAACACTGCTTTTCGTTGCAAGTTGGGGCAGTGAGGGGCTAGGGCCGCAGCAGAGACGAGGGGTGATGATGATGATGGTGGCATTTGTTAAGCGCTTACTATGTGCAAAGCACTAGCCTAAGCACTGGGAAGGATACAAGGTAGTCAGGTTGTCCCACATGGGGCTCACAGTCTTAATCTCCATTTCCAGATGGGGTAACGGAAGCCCAGAGAAGTGAAGCGACCTGCCCAAAGTCACACAGCCGACAAGTGGCTGAGCCGGGATTTGAACCCATGAACAAGAAGCACTTCGGCTGGGATGACCCCCCCCCCCCGCCATTTCCGGGGCTCCCAGGGGTCACCCCAGGTAAAGCTTCCTAAAGCCCAAGGGGCCTAGCACAGCCTGGGCTCCTCTAGTCTGTAAGCTTGTTAATAATAATAATGTTGGTATTTGTTAAGCGCTTACTATGTGCCGAGCACCGTTCTAAGCGCTGGGGTAGACACAGGGGAATCGGGTCGTCCCACGTGGGGCTCACGGTCTTCATCCCCATTTTACAGATGAGGTAACTGAGGCACAGAGAAGTGAAGTGACTTGCCCACAGTCACCCGGTTGACAAGTGGCAGAGCTGGGATTCGAACTCATGACCTCTGACTCCAGAGCCCACGCTCTTTCCACGGAGCCACGCTGCTGCTTCTATTGTTGTAGGCAAGGAACGGGTCTAACAACTCTGTTATAGTGTACCCGCCCAAGCACTTAGTACAGTGCTCTGCACATAGTAAGTGTCAAATAAATAATAATTGTGGTATTTAAGAGCTTACTATGTGCCAGGCACTCTATTGAGAGCTGGAGTAGATACAAGCAAATCAGGTTGGACACAGTCCCTGCCCCACATGGGGCTCACAGTCTTAATCCCCATTTTATAGATGAGGGAACGGAGGCGCGGAGAAGTGAAGTGACTTGTCCAAGGCCACACAGCAGACAAGAAGTGGAGCAGGGATTAGAATCCAATACCTTCTGACTCCCAAGCCTGTGCTCCATCCACTACGCCACACTGCTTCCCACCAGGATTTCCCCCCCCCCACCCAGTCAGTGCTTACTGTGTGCTGAGCACTGTACTGAGTGCTTGGGAGAGTCCAATACGACAATAAACAGTTGTATTCCCTGCCCACGACGAGCTCACATTCCAGAGAGGGGGACTCAGATATCAATAGAAATAAATAATGTGTGCAGAACACTATACTAAGCGCTCGGGAGAGTCCAGTACAACAACATAGTAGACATGTCCCCTGCCCACAACGAGCTTACGGTCTATTTATTCATTCGATCGTATTTACTGAGCCCTTACTGTGTGCAAAGCACTGTACTAAGCTCCTGGGAGAGTCCAATACGACAACAAACAGACACATTCCCCGTCTACAACAAATTCACAGTCTAGGGGGCTGTAACCTGTTACCCAAAGAGGGAGACCCCCTCCTTTTCCCTTTACCCCTCAAAACGCTCCACCCAGACAGGGGTTGGCTGGGACTGTAGACTGGAAGCTCGTCGTGGGCAGGGATTGTCTCTTTTTCTTGCTGCGTTGCACTTTCCACCTCTTAGTACAGTGCTCTGCCCTCGGTAAGCGCTCGATCAATACGACTCAGTGAAGGAATGAATGAACGGGGCCTAGTCTCTACGCTGTGAGCTCGTTTTAGGAAGGGAATGTCACTATTTATCGTTGCTTTGTCCCCTCCCAAGCGCTTGGTACAGCGCTCTCCACCCAGTAAGCGTTCAATAAATAGGATCGAGTGAACGAAATGGGGGGGGGGGTGCGTTTTAGCCGATGGCGGCCTGGTGTGCGACCCCCGGTTTTCCCGTCTCCATCGCCCCAGCAGATGGGTGCGGGCGGTGAGCCGTTGCCGTGGCAACGGTGGCTTCCCCGGATGGGGAGGAAGGAGTGATGGAGGGAGGGAGGGAGTGATGGAGGCGAGGAGGGAGCCAAGCCGGGGTTGGGGGGGGGAGGAACATCTGGCTTCCAAAGAGACCGTATACCGGAGGGAAAAACCACCCTGCGCTGTCGGGTGAAGCAACTGGCCTCCCCTCTGGTCCTGGGAGCCGGGCACGCCGGGCTCCAGATGCAATCATTCATCCAGTCGTGCTCATTGAGCGCTTACCGTATGCAGAGCACTGGACTAAGCGTTTGGGAGAGTACGATAGAACAATCGTACTGAGCGGTGTGATTCGGTGGCCGGAGCAACGGTTTGGGGGTCAGAGGATGTGGGTTCTAATCCCGGCTCCGCCACTCGTCTGCTGTGTGACCTTGGGCAAGCCACTTTACTGCTCTGTGCCTCAGTCCCCTCATCTGTAAAATGGGGATTGAGACTGTGAGCCCCACGTGGGACAACTTGATTACGTTGTATCTACCCCAGGGCTTAGAACGGTGCTTGGCACATAGTAAGCGCTTAACAAATGCCATCATTATTATTATTAACATCTTCTCTCCCCTCTCTCCTTCCCAGGGCTGGTGAAGTTGGGGATGGTAAGTGCTTAGCAAATACCATAATCATTATTATTATCATCACTAGTAACAGGTTGTTCAGTCAATGATATCTAGTGAGTGGTTACTATGTGCAGAGCACTGTACTGAGCGCTTGTGAGAGAACCATATAGCAATATCACAAACACATTCCCTGCCCACGATGAGTTTACGGTCCAGAGGGGGAGACAGACATTAATAGAAAGAAACAAATGAGAGATATGGACGTAAGTGGTGTTGGACGGGGAAGGGGAGATGAAGAAAGGGAGCAAGTCGGGGTGACGCAGAAGGGAAGGGGAGAGGAGGAAAGAGGGGGGTTGGTTCCTCCCCGGGGCTTGGGCGGCAGGGGGGGAGACTTTGGGGGAGCGGTGACTTCTGCATATAGGTCAGAATAATAATGTTGGCATTTGTTAAGCGCTTGCTGTGTGCCGAGCTCTGTTCTAAGCGCTGGGTAGATACAGGGTAACCGGGTCGTCCCACGTGAGGCTCCCAGTTAATCCCCATTTTCCAGATGAGGGAACCGAGGCCCAGGGAAGTGAAGCGACTCGCCCACGGTCACCCAGCCGACGAGTGGCAGAGCCGGGAGGCGAACCCATGACCTCGGACTCGGAGGCCCGGGCTCTTCCCGCCGAGCCACGCTCCGGCACGGACCCTCCGACACCTCCGACGCTCCCTTCTCCATCCGGACTCATCCCGTGTCCCGCCGTCTGTTCCCAACTTTCAGTGTCCTGTAAGGGCCCTCGCCCGGGATGGGTGGGAATTTGGGAGCGTCACTTCTGCCCCCGTCCCATCCACTCACTTCTTGGCTCTGCGTTCCCCAACCCTGCATCCCGTCCCTCTGCAGCGCAGGCTGGACAGGAGCTAACTGTCTGGTGACCCCAAATCTAGGCCTCCATCTAAGCCAGATGCCCTTTCACCCTCTCTGCCCCCTCTGCCCGGGTCCGGGCTGGCAGAGTCCTGCTTCCAGCTGCAGACTGCCCGCTGGAGAGTGAGACAGGGAATACTGATGCATCAATCCCAATCCGGGTCCCGGAGCCCGAGGCCGAGTCAGCGGCAACCGGAGGGTGCAGCTCCGGCCGCCTCTCCCTCCCCGGCCCCGCTCCGGGGGAGGGGATGATAATTACGATTTGTAATTATGGTACTTGTTAAGCGATGATTATGTGCCGAGCACGGTCCTAAGCGCCGGGGAAGAGACAGGTTGATCAGGCGGGACGCAGTCCCCGTCCCACATAGGGCTCACACTCTTCAGCCCCGTTTTCCAGATGAGGGAACTGAGGCCCAGAGAAGTGAAGTGACTTGCCCAGGGTCACGCAGCAGACATGTGGCGGAGCAGGGATTAGAACCCAGGTCCTTCTGACTCCCAGGCCCGGGTTCTTTCCACCGGGCTACGCTGCTCCCGGCGGACTCGGGGTGGGGGCGGGGGGGCTTCCAGCTGCAAGCTTTTGGGGGTGACTCTCCTTTCCCATGAGATTGCTGGTGAGGCAGGTACCCGCTGGATTCTAGAGGGAAGAGCGGTTTCCAGTCTGCCCAGCTTTCTCATTAATAATGATAATAATGAGGATAATAATAATAACCGTGGCATTTGTGAAGTGCTTACTATGTGTCAGGCGCTACGCTACGTGCCGGGTGAGATACAAGGTAATCAGGGTGGATACAGTCCTTGTTCCACATGGGGCTCCCAGTCTTAATCCCCATTTTACAGATGAGGGAACTGAGGTCCAGAGAAGTGAAGTGACTTCCCCAAGATCACACAGCAGACAAGTGGCAGAGCCGGGATTAGAACTCAGGTCCTACTGACTCACCGGCCTGGGCTCCAGCCACGCTGCTTTCTTCACCCAGAAGAAGGGCCCCAAATCACAGCGATGGCTCAGAAAAGCAGTGCGGCCTAGAGGCGGCAGTCTGGATCTCGGAGTCACGAGACCTGAGTTCTAATCCTGACTCCACCACTTTCCTGTTGGGTGATTTTGGGGAAGTCACTTGACTTTTTTTTAAAAAAATGGTATTTGTTAAGCATTTACTACAGGCGAGGAACTGTACTAAGCGCCGAGGTAGATACAAGATAATCAGGTTTGCCACATTCCACGTAGGGCCTGGGGCTCACATTCTTCATCCCCATTTTACAGATGCACAGAGTAGTGAAGTGACTTGCTCGAAGTCACACAGCCGACGCGAGTGACAGAGCCGGAGTTAGAAACAAGGTCGTTCTGTCTCCCAGGCCCGTGCTCTATCCATTAGGTCATGCTGCTTCTCTGTGCCTCGGTCTCTTCTTTCATAAAACGGGAATTCGATCCCCGTTCTCCCTCTCCTTAGACTGAGAGCCCCGTGTGGGACAGGGACCGTGTCCGACCTGACGACTCTGTACCCACTCCAGTGCTCTGCACTTAGTAAGCGATTATTATTATTACACTTACGATTATTAGCGTTTTATTAAGCGCTTACTGTGTGGAGAGCTGAGCGCGATAGAACCGATGGGCAATTCCCCGCCTACGAGGAGCTTACAGTCTACAGGGAATTATTTTGGGTCTGTCAGTGCGGCCCAGCCAGAAAGAACACGGGCCTGGGAGTCCGAGGATCTGGTTTCTAATCCCATCTCTGCCCCTCGTCTGCTGTGCGCTCTTGGGCTAGTCACTTCACTTCTCTCGGCCTCAGTTTCCTCATCTGTAAAATGGGGGTTAAGACTGTGAACAACCTGATTATCTTATATCCGCCCCAATGTTCAGTACAGTGCTTTGCACATAGTAAGCACTTAACAAACACCTTGCCCCCTCCTACCTCACCTTGCTACTCTCTTACTACAAGCCAGCCCACACAATCTGCTCCTCTGATGCCAACCTCTGATGACTTGTTCAGCCCAAGCGCTTAGTACAGTGCTCTGCACATAGTAAGCGCTCGATAAATACTACTGAATGAATGAATGAATGAATGAATGAATGAACCTTCTCGCTGTCCCACCATCTCCTCCATTTCACTGCCGACCTCTCGCCCAAATCCTGACTCTGGCCTGGAACATCCTCCCTCCTCATTATTATTATTATTACTGTTATTATTATGGCATCTGTTAAAGGCATACTATGTGCCGAGCACTGGGGTAGATGCAAAGTAATGAGGTTGTCCCACGTGGGGCTCACAGTTTTAACCCCCAATATTACAGATGAGGTAACCGAGGCACAGAGAAGTGAAGCGACCTGCCCAAGGCCTAACCAGGATTAGAACCCACGTCCTCTGATTCCCAAGCCCGTAATCTTTCCACTAAACCACGCTGCTTCCCCGTATCTGACGGACCATGACTCTACCTCCCTTCAAAGCCGCCTTCTCCTCCCAGAGGCCTTCCCTGACTGCGCCCTCCTTTCCTCTTCGCCCATTCCCTTCTGCGTCGCCCGGACTCGCTCCCTTCATTCATCCCCGTCTCCCAGCCCCACACCAGTTATGTCCATATCCGTGATTGATTTATTTCTATTAATGTCTCCCTCCCTCTCTAGACTGTAAGCTCACTGTGGGCAGGGAATGTGTCTGTTATATTGTTATATCGTCCTCTCCCAAGTGCTTAGGATTCTGTATACGGTAAGTGCTCAAACACGATTATATTATTATTATTTTTTAGCCACCATTTCCTGAAACTCTCTCCAGGATCCCTCAGCGTGTCCGTAGCCTCGGCTGGCCCTGGGCTGTGTTTCGTCCCCTGACCACCTCATCTGGCAACACCATTTCCCATTCCCCCATCATTCATTCCATCTTATCTATTAATAATAATAATAATGGTGGTATTTGTTAAGCATTTACTATGTGCCAAGCACTGTTCTAAGCGCTGAGGTAGATACAAGGTCATCAGGTTGTCCTACATGGGTCTCGCAGTCTTAATCCCCATTTTACAGATGAGAGAACTGGGGCGCAGAGAAGTTAAGTGGCTTGCCCAAGGTCACACAGCAGACAAGTGGCGGAGGCGGCATTAGAACCCAAGACCTCTGACTCCCAAGCCATGCTGCTTCTTACTGTGTGCAGAGCACTGTACTAAGCACTGGGAGAGGGCAATAGAAGAGACCCATTCCCTGCCCGTATCGTGAAGGAACGTCATGTCTTCGCCCGAAATCACCTAATCGTCATCGTCACGGTATTTATCGACCGTTCATTAGGTGCCAGACATTGTGCTGAGCGCTGGGGAAGACATAGATTGGACACGGTCCCCCCTCCCACCCGGGGCTCCCGGGCTGAGAGGGAGGGAGGGCAGGGAGTCCATTCCCCGTTGTACAGACGAGGAAATGGGGGCTCAGAGAGGTTCAGTGACTTACCCGAGGTCACGGGGCAGGCAAACGGTGGATCTGGAATTAGAACCCAGGTCGCCTGACTCTCGGTCTTGTGCTCTTTCAACCAAACCACCGTGTCCCTCTCGGCACTTTTACATTTACACCTATCCTCAGCACTTATTCAACTTCTGCAACTTCTTATTGCATATTCAACTGTAAATTCGATTACTTATTCTAATGAATTCTGGTCTTTCGTCCTGACGTCATCACATTGTTGCCTATCACATCCTGGGTTTTCCTCCTGCTTCCACTATGGGTGAGGGAATGTGTCTGTTTTCAGTTGTAGTGTACTCTCCCAAGCGCTTAGTACAGTGCTCTGCACATAGTAAGTGCTCAATAAATACTACTGACAGACTATTTTGCTCTGTCCCTCCCACTAAAGTGTAAGCTCCCTGTGGACAGAAAATGTATCAGCCACCGACTCTTGTACTCTCCCAACCGCTTAGTACAGTGCTCTACACATGGCAGGTGCTCAATAAATACCCCCGACTAAGGGGCATTCAATAGACATCACCGATTGATTAATAGGTGCTCAACAAAGGCCAGTGATTTATCCTTTGACAGACGATAAATACAACTGAATAGACGCTCAGTAGGTAGCACGAACTGACCTCCCATGCACTCAGTACAGCGCTCTGCACCCCGTAGACTGGAAGCTCCTTGAGGGCGGGGATTGTGTCTGCTAACTATATTGGACTCTCTACAGGAGCACAGAGGATGGGTTTAAATCATCCTCCTCCTCCTCAGTGGCATTTATTAAATCAGTGAGGTGTGCTCACTAGGAATTTCAAAAATATTATCTATTCCCCCATTTGTCAGTCGCTATTTATTGAGCGAACGCTGCGTGCAGAGCACTGTACTAAGCGCTTGGGAGAGTACACTATACCAGACGCATTCCTTATTGGTTGGTTGATTCCAGGAGGAAAAAGCACCCCACTGCACCCCCCCCAGAAACCCCACCTTAGCCCTCTCGGCCCCCCAAAACTCACTCCCTTCCCCCTTCAGCTAGAGACGGAGCAGGAGCAGGGTGGATTCAGGGCAGACCTGGATGTAAGGCAGTGGAATGTTTCTTAGAGGTTCGCGTTTATGGCTTAGTAGCCAGACAGTCCTTGGGAAAGAATGGATCTGTGGGGGTTGAGGGTTCCCGGATCCCAACACGTGACGGTTTTCCACAGAAATAAATCCCCATTTCCGATCAGTCCACCCGCAGCCAGAATGCGCCGCCCGGGACGCTCCGGCTGTTTTACCGAATCGCTTGTGGTGCGGTGACCCACGCGAGCGGGGTGGCCCGGTGGCTAGAGCGCGGGCAGGGGCCTCGGGAGGACTTGGGTTCGAATCCCGGCCCTGCCACTTGCCTGCTGGGTGATCTAGGGCAAGCCACTTCACTTCTCTGGGCCTCAGTCTCCTCATCTGTACAACGGGGATTAAGACTGGAAGCCCAGGGGGGACGGGGACTGTGCCCAGTCTGATTAACCTGTATCTTCCCCATCGCTTAGTACAGTGCCTGGTGCATAGCGAGCACTTAACCAATACCATTCTTATTCAACTTCTCTGAACCCCATCTGTAAAATGGGGATTAAGACTGTGTCCAACCTGATTAAACTCTATCTATCTATCTATCTATATGAGAAGCAGCGTGGCACAGTGGAAAGAGTATGGGCTTGGGAGTCAGAGGTCACGGGTTCGAATCCCAGCTCTGCCCCTTGTCAGCTGGGTGACTGAGGGCAAGTCACTTCACTTCTCTGTGCCTCAGTCGCCTCATCCGTAAAATGGGGATGAAGACCGTGAGCCTCACGTGGGTCAACCTCATTCCCCTGTATGTACCCCAGCGCTCTGCGCCTAGTAAGCGCTCAGCAAACGCCAACATTATTATTATTATATCTACCCCAACGCTTAGCATAGTGCCTGGCACATATAGTAAGGGCTTAACAAATGGCTTTAAAACAAAAAGGCCTCGCTTCCCAGGTAGAGGCGGCTTTCCCACGCTTTGGAGCGAGAGGCTGAGCCAGGGAAGCCCGGGCCCCCCCTCCCCTCCGACCCCCCCCAGCCCAGCTGTCGCCCCCTTTCCCTCCCTCTCCCCCTCCCCCTGCCCAGCCTGGCAGAGCCCCCTGCTTCGAGCTTGATTAATCTGTCTCCCCCAGGGCAGATTAGCACGAAGCTGGTCGGGGCCCATCTGCTTCCAGATTTCTGGGGATTTGCAATCCATCCCTGCGCCTCTCAGGCTCCTCTCCCGAAATGGGGAGGAGGGGTGGGTGCTTCTTCCAATTAGCTCTCTCCCTCTCCCCTCCTCCTCTGCCCCCCACTCCCCGCCCTCATTTTTATTTTTTGCCCTCCGAGAGCCCGGTACTGCATTCCGCACCCGACAATCAATAACTGCGGTATTTGTTAAGTGCTTACTAGGTGCCGTTCATTCAATAGTATTTATTGAGCGCTTACTATGTGCAGAGCACTGTAATAAGAACAAAATAATTATTTCGTTAATGAAACGTACATCGCCTTAATTCTATTTGCTATTGTTTTAATGGGATGTTCATCCCCTAGATTCTATTTATCGCTATCGTTCTCGTCCGTCCGGCTCCCCCGATTAGACCGTGAGCCCGTCGAAGGGCGGGGACCGTCTCTATCTGTTACCCATTTGTCCATTCCGAGTGCTTAGTCCAGTGCTCTGCACCTAGTAAGCGCTCAATAAATACTATTGAATGAATGAATCATAATGTTGGTATTTGTTAGGCGCTTACTAGGTGCCGAGCACCGTTCTAAGCGCTCGGGGAGATACGGGGTCATCAGGTTGTCCCGCGTGAGGCTCACGGTCTTAATTCCCATTTTACAGATGAGGTAATTGAGGCCCAGAGAAGTGAAGTGACTCGCCCACAGTCACCCAGCTGACAAGGGGCAGAGCCCCAGGAGTCGAACCCATGGCCTCTGACTCCCAAGCCGGGGCTCTTTCCACTGAGCCGCGCTTGGAATGTACAATTCGGCAACAGATAGAGACAATCCCTGCCCAATGACGAGTTTACAGTCTAATCGATTCAATTCATTCCGTCGTATTTATTGAGCGCATACTCTGTGCAAGAGCACTGTACTAAGCGATTGGGAAGTACAGTTTGGCAACAGAGACAATCCCTACCCAACGACGGGTTTATAATCTAGAGGTCTGTGCCAGACACGGGGGTGGCTAGAGAAGCAGCGTGGCTTAGTGGAAAGAGCCCGGGTTTGGGAGTCAAGGGTCGTGGGTTCTAATCCCAGCTGCAGCACTTGTCAGCGGTGTGACTTTGGGCAAGACACTTCACTTCCCCGTACCTCAGTTTCCTCATCTGTAAAATGGGGATTAAGACTGTGAGCCCCATGGGAGACAACCTGATTACCTGCTATCTCCCCCTGCACTTAGAACAGTGCTCGGCACGCAGTAAGAGCTTAAGTAATATCGTTATTATTATTATTATTACTAAGCCCTGGGGTGGACATCAATAAATCGGGTTGGACCCAGACCCTGTCCCGTGTGGGGCTCACAGTCTCAATCCCCATTTCAGACAGAGTAACAGAGGCCCAGAGAAGTGAAGTTCATTCAGTAGTATTTATTGAGCGCTTACTCTGTGCAGAGCACTGTACTAGGCGCTTGGAATGAACAAGTCGGCCACAGACAGAGACGGTCCCTGCCGTTTGACGGGCTTACGGCCTGATCGGGGGAGACGGACGAGAACGATGGCGGATAAATAGAGTCGAGGGGAAGGACGTCTCGTAAAAACAGTGGCAACTTAATAGAATCGAGGCGATGTACATTTCATTAACAAAATAAATAGGGTAATGAAAATATATACAGCTCTAAGTGTATGGAGTGACTTGTTAATACTGTGTTCTCTACCCAGTAGATGCCTAGTGTAGCACTAGTCTGCTGTGTGACCTCGGGAAAGTCACTTCACTTCTCTGGACCTCGGTTACCTTGCCTGCAACACGGGGATTAAGAATGTGAGCCCCATGTGGGACAGGGACTGCGTTCAACCTGACTAACTTGTATTTACCCCAGCATTCGGAATAGTGCCTGGCCCATAGTAAGCGTTAAAGTACCGTAATATAATAATAATAATGTTATACAAATATTATACTATATATACTAATAATTGAAGGAGGAATTTCATTATTTCTCCCGTTCCCTTCTCCCATTTCACCCTGATTCCTTCCTCTTTCATTCCCACCTTCCTCATCTTCCCTCGTTGCTCAGCCTGGAACCCCAGTCCCTTCTCGGGAGCTTCAACTCTCTCCTCTTCAACACCCTCCTAAAAAGCCACTTCAGTCAATTCATCAATCAGTGCTACTTACTGGGGGCCAGAGCAGCGTACTGAACGCTTGGGAGAGCGCTACAGAGTTAGCTCTTCGGCATCAAACAGAAACTCCTCACCGTTGCCTTGAAAGCCCTCAATCCCCCTGCCCCCTCTTACCTCACCTCGTTTCTCTCCTCCTCCAGCCCAGCCCGCACACTCCGCTCCTCTAATGCCAACCTTCTCCCTGGGCCTCCGTCGTCTGTCTCGCCGCCAACCTCTCGCCCACGTCCCGCCTCTGGCCTGGAACGCCTTCCCTCCTCAAAATCCGACAGACGACGACTCTCCCCCTCTTCAAAGCCTTGTTGGAGGCCCACCTCCTCCAAGAGGCCTTCCCTGACTGCGCCCTTCCTCTCCTCTTCTCCCGGGTCCCTTCTGCGTCGCCCTGACTCGCTCCCTTTCTTCCTCCCCCCACCCCCCAGCCCCACAGCGCTTATTTCCACAGCTGTACTTGGATTTATTTCTATTAATGTCTGCTCCCCCTCTAATGACGTTGAGCGCTTACTACGTGCGGAGCACTGTTCTAAGCGCTGGGGGAGATACAGGGGAAGGAGGTTGTCCCACGTGAGGCTCACAGTCTTCATCCCCATTTTACAGATGAGGGAACTGAGGCCCCCGAGAAGTGAAGTGACTTGCCCACAGTCACACGGCCGACAAGGGGCAGAGTCGGGATAGACTGTAAACTCAATGTGGATAGGGAACGTGTCTGTCCTCCCGAGCTCTTAATTCAGTGCTCTCTCACAGTAGGTACTCAATAAATATGACTGACACTTCTTGTGTGTGATGCACTGTATTAAACACTGAGGATTAGACAGAATCCCCTGCTCTTTGCGGGGGTTTACAATCTAAAAATGAAGAGGACTGGAGACACGATCTCTGCCCTCCAAGAGCTTCCAAGCTACTGTGTGCAGAACACTGTACTGAACTCTTGGGAGAGTCCACTCGTCGTCCATTCCAAGCGCTTAGTCCAGTGCCCTGCACATAGTAAGCGCTCGATAAATACTATCGAATGAATGAATGGATGAGCACAGTCCTTGCCGTCCAGGAGTCGCCAAGTGGCTTTCGCTAAGGTGGCGGAGAAGTAGCGCGGCCTGGCAGGCCTGGGAGTCAGAAGCACCTCAGTTCTAGTTCTGGCTCCACCGCTTGTCTGCTTTGTGACCTTGGGCGAGCCACTTCCCTTCTCTGGGCCTCAGTTCCCTCATCGATTAAACGGGGATTATGACAGTGAGCCACATGTGGGGCAGGGACTGTGTCCAACCGGATTAGCCCGTGTCCACCCCAGCGCTTAGAACGCCGTCCGGATCATAGTAGATGCATAGTAATGATAATAATAATAATGTGGTATTTGTTCAGCGCTTACTATGTTACCGTGGAGAACATTGAGCGCTTACTATGTGCAGGGCGCTGTACTAAGTGCTTGGAATGGACAATTCCGCAACATATAGAGACCATCCCCGCCCCACGGTGGGCTCACAGTCTGGGAGAATCAGCATGGTGTAGTGGATACTGCACGAGCCTGGGAGTCAGAAGGTCGTGGGTTCTAATCCTGCCCTGCCACTTGTCTGCTGTGCGACCTTGAGCCAGTCACTTCTCCGGTTCTCAGTGATCTCATCTGTCAAATGGGGATTGAGACTGTGCGCCCCACTTGGGACGGGGACTGTGTCCAACCTGATCTGCTTCTCTCCACCCCATCGCTTCGTACAGTGCCTGGCACATAGTTAAGTGCTTAACAGATACCATTATTATTATTACTCTTATGTGCCATGCGTTGTACTAAGCACTGGGGTGGATACAACCAAATTAGGTGGGAGCCCCTGGGGGAGCCGGCCCGGGGCTCTGCCCATTCTTCAGTCTTCATTCAATTGTATTTACTGAGCGCTTGCTGTGTGCAGAGCACCGTACTAAGCGCTTAGGAAAGTACAACGATAACCAGAGGCATTCGCTGCCCGCGACGAGCTCACGGTCTACTCCCAGCGCCCTTCAAAACCAACCCCTGCTGTCCCTGTCGCTCGTTGTTTGCTATCAGTCAATCAGCCAACCAATCAATCGTTATCAGTTGACCGCTTACTGTATGCAAAGCTCTGTACTAAGCTTTTGGGAGAGTCCAACAGAAAGTTCATTCTTTCATTCATTCAGTCGTACTTACTGAGCGGTTATCGTGTGCAGAACAATGTACCCAACACTTGGGAGAGTACAACAGAACAGTAAGCAGACACATTCCCGGCTCACAACCAAGTTATAGTCTAGAGGAGGAGATAAACATTCGTATTCATAAATAAATAACGATCCCTACCCACAGATCCGACGGACAGTGACTGTCCCTCCTTCGAAGCGTTACTGAAGGCTCATTCCAAGAAGCCTTCCCTGGCTCAACGCCCCCCTTTCCTCTTCTCCCACTCCCTTCTGCGTCGCCCTGACTCGCTCCCTTTACTCATCCTCCCTCGCAGCCCCACGGCACGCACGTCCAGATCTGTCATCTATTTATTTATATTAATGTCTGTCTCCCCCCATCTAGACCGTAAACTCATTGCGCCTGTTAAATTGTTGGACTGTGCTTTCCCAGGCGCTTAATACAGTGCTCTGCACACAGTAAGCGTTCAACAAATACTAACGGATGAATGAACACCGAATCTATAGTCTAGAGATCCACGGTTCTGGGGGTCTTCATCTGTCGGTCCCAACCTAGATTGCGAGTCAGTCGTGGCACACGGTCCTTACCCCCCACAGCGCTAATGTACAGATCAATCAACCGATCAATCAGTGGGATTTGTTGGATGCTTATTGTGTGCAGCGACACAACAGATTTGGTAGACGCGTTTCCCTGCCCATAAGGAACTTTCAGTCAAGAAGGGAGACAGACAAAAGTCAGAAATTACTGTTATGGGGCTGAGGGAGGGGCGAATGACAGGTAATAATAATGATAACGGTGGTATCTGTTAAGCCCTTACTATGTGCCGGGCACCGTGCTAAGCGGTGGGATGGATACAAGCAAATTGGGTTGGACACAGTCCCTTTTCCCACGCGGGGCTCACGATCTCTATCCCCCTTTTACAGATGAGGGAACCGAGGCACCCGGAAGTGAAGTGACTTCCCTGAAGTCTCACAGCGGACAAGTGGGCCGCGTCAGGGCTAGAACCCGTGACCTTCTGCCGCCCAGGCCCGAGCTCTATCCACTACGCCATGCTGCTTCTTAAGAAGAACAGGGCCAAGGGGCCGGCGGAGGCAGAAGGGAGATGGAGTAAGGGATATGAGGGCTCGGTCGGGGAGGGCCTCTTGGAGGAGGCGTGATTTTAATAAGGCTTTGAAGGTGGGGAGAGTGATCGCCTGTCAGATAGGAAGAGGGAGAGGCTGGAGGCAGGCTAGAGGCAGGAAACCTGCACACTGGTTTAGGAGGAAGGGGTAGCCGGTGGGAGGGGAAGGGGGCCGTGACCGTATCTGTCTATTGTCATGGCGTACTCTCCGAAGCGCTTAGTCCAGTGCTTTCCACCCAGTAAGCTCTCCATCAAAGCGTTGCAATGAATGAAGGGGGAGCCTGGGGTCTTCTCTGTCAGGAGGCTCCTCCTTAGACTGTGAACCCCCATGTGGGACGGGGTCTTGTAACTACCCCAGCACATGGTGAGCAACTGACCGATACCCCGATTATGACGGCTTAGTGCAAAGAGTCCGGGCTTGGGAGTCCGGGGTCGTGGGTTCTAATCCCGGCTCCGCCGCTTATCAGCCGTGTGACTTTGGGCAGGTCACTTCGCATCTCTGGGCCTCAGTGACCTCATCTGCAAAATGGCGATGAAGACCGTGAACCCCACGCGGGGCAACCTGATGGCTTTGTGAGCCCGGGCTTGGGAGTCAGAGGTCACGAGTTCGGATCCCGGCTCTGCCGCTTGTCAGCTGTGTGACTTTGGGCAGGTCCCTTCACTTCTCCGCGCCTCACTTACCTCGTCTGTAAAATGGGGATTAAGACCGTGAGCCTCACGTGGGACAACCTGATTACCCTGTATATCCCAGCGCTTAGAACACGACCTCTGTTGGTATTTATTAAGCGCTTACTATGTGCAGAGCACTGTTCTAAGCGCTGGGATATACGGGGTAATCACACAGCGCTTAGAACAGTGCTCCGCACATAGTAAAGCGCTGAATAAATACCAACATTATTAATGTACCTACCCCAGGGCTTAAAACAACGCTTGGCACATAGTAAGCGCTTAAGGAATATCATTTTTATTATTATTTTAGAGGAGGGGGCGGCGCCCCCTTCCAACCCCCTTATTTTCCAGTCGGGTTTCAGGCCCCGGGGCTCTCCAAGACCGTGGCCTGGTGGGGATGGGGAGAGGGGACGCCCATGTGTGGAGGGGCAGGGGTCGCCCCTGGCCCTTGGGGTCTGGGGTGAGGGAGGGGCAGGGTGGGGGTCTGGTGGTCGGGGAGGGGCGGCCGGGGGCCGGAGCCGGGCTCCCGGGAAAGTCGGGGGAGGGTCTCCCGGGCGGTCACAAAGCCCTCCCGCGCCCCCCATCCTCCCTCCCCCATCCTCCATCTGTTTCCATAGCAACCGGAGCAGGGGCTGGGGCTGGGGGGAAGCATTAGCTCGCTTTCTCTCCCCTCCGGTGCTCTTCGGCCGGGGGGCGGGGTGGGGAGCGGGTCAGCGGCCATTCATTCAGTCATTCATTCGTATTTATTGAGCGCCTACTGTGTGCAGAGCACTGTACTAAGCGCTTGGGAAGTACGATTCAGCAACAAAGAGAGAGCATTCCTGTCCCCATGAATCTCATATACAATCAAGATTCTTTCCAAGAGCCCGCGGTTTTACTGGTATTTGTTAAGCGCTAACTACGTGCACCGTACTAAGCGCTTGGAAAGAACAATCCGGCAACAGATAGAGACAATCCCTACCCAACAGTGGACTCACAGTCGACAAGGGGGGAGACAGACGACAAGACAAGTAGACATCAACAGCATCAAAATAGATAAGTGGAATGATAGATTTATACACATCGTTAATAAAATAAATAGGATAGAATAATAAATATGTACAAATATTTATTCCCGCCCCCCTGCCAGGCCCCGGGCCGCACGCCCTAACTCCTGGGCCGGAGGGCGGGCGGGCCTGGCGGGTTAAAAGCTGGACCCCGTTTGCGGGGGTCGGGGAAGAAATTATTCTTTCATTCATTAATAGTCATAATTATAGTATTTGTTAGGCGCTTATTATGTGCCAGGCACTGTACTAAGCGCTGGGATGGCTACGAGTGAAATCGAGTTGGATACAGCCCCCGTCCCACGTGGGGCTCACAGTCTCCATCCCCATTTTCCAGATGAGGGAACTGAGGCCCAGAGAGGTGAAGTGATTTGCCCGACGTCACACAGCTGATAAGTGGCGGCGTGGGAATTAGAACCCACAGCCCCTGACTCCCAGGATCGGGCTCTTTCCACTAAATCACGCCGCTTCTCAGCTCCACCCACCCTAAGCCCAGGCTTTTTAAGGGGAAAAGGGGTAGGCGGATGGAAAGAAGGCTGGAGGCCCCTCTCAACCCAAAGGGACTTCAAGCTAGGGGTCCCGAGCCTCCGGGCCGGTGCCGGCCGTGCCTCAGTTTCCCCGGGAGACGTGGGGGTCCCGCCTGCGCGGTGGGCGGGGGCCGCTCCCGTATCCCGGCTGCGGGCATCCTCCCCAGCCTTAAGCTCTGCCCGTTTATCTAGGATAACGGTTCGGTGAGGAGCTCAGACCAGGGGTATTTTATTTATTTTCTTTTCCGGACCAAACCGGACTCGGAAGGGAGAGACTGAGGGGGCGGCGAGGGGTGGGAGCGGGGGCTTAGCTAGGAAGCAACAAGAGCGGAGTGTTTGGGTTCCCGACCGCCGGGGCCGTGTTTAATTGAAGTCAGTGTTGGCATGAGTCTGGGAGAAGTATTCAATTAATCAATAGGCTGACGAGCGCTGCAATCTTTTCAATGAAATATTCAGAGCCCAGGAGTGCGGAGAGGGGAGGGGGAGGCGAGGGGGGCTGGGGGCTGCGGAGGGGGGATTGCAGCTCCACGCTCGAGCCTCCTAGGCATCAGTCTCCAAGCCAGAGAATCTCCCTCTCCCCTAAGGCCCTCTCCCTGCCTGGGCCCTCTCAGAGGTTGGACAGGGAAGACGCAGGTTCGCTGCTCCCCAACCTCCTCCCTCCCCTTCCCCCCCCCCAGCCCGGGTGAGGGCCCCCCCCCCCAAGCCAGTAGAGAGCAGTGGGGTACATTAATTCCACCCCCCCAGCAGGTGGGAGTCCGGGAATCTCTTCCCACAGGGAACCGGTGCTGCCAGAAATTCCCACAGACCTGAGGGGTCTGGGGGAGGTCTAGGGATGAGGATCAGTGCTGGGTCACTGGGAAGAGTCGGGGATGGAGGAGGGAGAGTCAGGGGGTCTTGGATGGTCCAGGCTGGGTCACTGGGAAGAGTCGGGGATGGAGCGGGGAGAGTCAGGGGGTCTTGGATGATCCAGGCTGCGTGACTGGGAAGAGTCGGGGATGGAGCGGGGAGAGTCAGGGGGTCTTCGATGGTCCAGGCTGCGTGACTGGGAAGAGTCGGGGTTGGAGCGGGGAGAGTCGGGGGTCTTGGATGGTCCAGGCTGCGTGACTGGGAAGAGTCGGGGTTGGAGCGGGGAGAGTCAGGGGGTCTTGGATGGTCCAGGCTGCGTGACTGGGAAGAGTCGGGGATGGAGCGGGGAGAGTCAGGGCTTCTTGGATGGTCCATGCTGGGTCACCGGTGGGCAGACAGGGATGGAGAGGGGAGAGTCAGGGGATGTTGAATGGTCCATGCTGGGTCACTGGGAAGAGTCAGGGATGGAGGAGGGAAAGTCAGGGATGGAGGGGGAGAGTCAGGGGATGTTGGATGGTCCATGCTGGGTCCCTGGGAAGAGTCAAAGATGGAGGGGGGAGAGTCAGGGGGTGTTGGATGGGCCATGCTGAGTCACTGGGGGAGAGTCAGGGGTGTTGGACGGTCCTATTCCTCTCCAGCCGGGTGGAGGGAGTCCAGACAGGGATAACCCTCAGTTCCCACAAGTGTACCGGTTTCCCTGCGGGAGACAGAGCCCTAGGCCGCCATCTAAAGCAGGGAGATCCTCCCGGCATCGAGGTGAGGAGCCCAGGGGAGAGGAGGGGAGGGGTGCTGCAAGGATCCCACCCGTGGGGGCTCTCCTGGTCTGTTCCCGAGCGCCGGAGGCGGGGCGCTCAAACCCACACAGTCGATCGATCGAAAGTATTGATTGCAGGCTACGTTAGTAGACATGATCTCTGCACAGGGGAAGTTTGCAATCTGCTGGGAGAGGCAGCTCTTAAGATAAATGGCAGATGGGGGAGTGATAAGGTATATACGATAAGTACATTATCAAGCAATCCTATTTATTGAGCACTTACTGTATATAGAGCAGCTAGAACAGTGCTTGGCACATAGAAAGCGCTTAAATACCACTGATATCATTATTATTACTGTTACTGAAGTGGTTGGGGGAGTAGAATATACCAGAGTTGGGACCCCCGTTCCCTGCCCACAACTACGGCCTAGTGGATAGGTTCGATTCCCGGCTCTGCCACTTGTCAGCTGTGTGACTGTGGGCGAGTCACTTCACTTCTCTGTGCTTCAGTGACCTCATCTGTAAAATGGGGATTAACTGTGAGCCTCACGTAGGACAATCTGACTACCCCGTATCTACCCCAGTGCTTAGAACAGTGCTCTGCACGTAGTAAGCGCTTAAATACCGACATCATTATTATTATTATTATTGTAGAGCTCGGGCCTGGGAGTCAGAAGGTCATGGGTTCTAATTCTGACTCCGTCACTTGTCTGCTGTGTGGCCTTGGGTAAGTCACTTCACTTCTCTGGGCCTCCCTTACCTCATCTGTAAAATGGGGATTGAGATGTGAACCCCACGTGGGACAGGGACTGTGTCCACCTTGATTTTCTTGTATCCACTCCAGCGCTTAGTAGAGTGCCTGGCGCATAGTAAGCCCTTAACAAATACCATAATTATTAACTTACGATCTATTCAGGGCGATCAATGGTATTTATTGAGTGTTCACTGTGTGCAGAGCAAATCCTTGGCAGTTCCGCCTTCACAGCATCGCTAAAATCTGCCCCTTCTTCTCCATCCAAACCTCTGTCACATTAATGCAAGCACTCGTCCTGTTCCGCCTCGATTATTGTATCAGCCTCCTTGCTGAACTCCCCGCCGCCCGTCTCTCCCCACTCCGGTCCATACTCCACTCTGCTGCCCAGATCGTTTTCCTTCGAAAACGTTCACGGCGTTTTCCCACGCCTAAAGAATCTCCAGTGGTTGCCCATCCACCTCCGCATCAAGCTAAAACTCCTCCCCAGCGGCTTTAAAACCCTCGATGCCCTTGCCCCCTCGTATTTCACCGTGCTACTCTCCTACTCCAACGCAGCCCTCACACTTTGCTCCTCTCATGCCACCCTGCTCGCTGGGCCTCCATCTCGTCTATCTCGCCACCGACCTCTCGCCCACTTCCTACCTCTGGCCTGGGGATACCCTCCCTCCTCGTATCTGACGGAAATTGCTCTCTCCCACTTCAGAGCCTTATCGAAAGCCCATCTCCTCCAAGAAGCCTTCCCCGACTAAGCCCTCCTCTCCTCTCACTCCCTTTGGCATCGCCCTGACCTGCTCCCTTCACTCATCCTCCCTCCCATCCCCACAGCACATATGTATGTATCTGTAATTTATGTTATCTGTGTACATTAATATCTGTCTCCTCCTCTAGACTGCAAGCTCTTTGAGGGCAGGGAGTGTTTCTGTTGACTGATATAGCGTACTCTCACAAGCGCTTAGTATAGTACTCTATACTAAGAATACCCATAATGAGATGTTTTAATGAGATGTTCTTCCCCTCGACTCTATTTATCGCCATTGTTCTCGTCCGTCCGTCTCCCCCGATCGGACCGTAAGCCCGTCAAAGGGCGGGGACTGTCTCTATCTGTTCCCCATTTGTCCATTCCAAGCGCTTAATACAGTGCTCTGCACATAGTAAGTGCTCAATAAATACTATTGAATGAATGAATGAATACTCTGCACACAGTAAGCGCTCAGTAAATACGGACTGATTGAACGACTGAACGAAAGGACTAAGCGCTTGGGAGAGTACAGATGAGTTGGTAGACACATTCCGGGGCACAGTGAGCTTACGATCCATTGTGGGCAGTCAATCAATTACGTGTATTGAGTGCTTACTGAGTGCAGAGCACTGTACTAAGCGCTTGGGAAAGTCCAATATAACAGAACTGGTAGACACGCTGCGCGCTAAACAGGCTAGAGGGGTATATCTTACATCTACAGTCTATAAGTGCTAGAGAGCCCGGGCTTTGGAGCCGGAGGTCATGGGTTCGAATCCCGGCTCTGCCCCTTGTCAGCCGTGTGACTGTGGGCGAGTCACTTCACTTCTCTGGGCCTCAGTTCCCTCATCTGTAAAACGGGGATGAAGACCGTGAGCCCCACGTTGGGACAACCTGATTCCCCTGTGTCCACCCCAGCGCTTAGAACAGTGCTCGGCACATAGTAAGCGCTTAACAGATACCAACATTATTATTACGTGGGAGGGATGGGGCAGGGGTAAATTTGAGTTCTTGGGGTTGTCTGGAAGCGCTGAAGCGGAAGCCGGGGAAACGTAGCGTGGGGAGGAGAAATTCTTTGCAGAAGGGGTCCCGGTTGAAATTATTTTTAGGAGGACAAATAGTTTGCAGAATCATTGCAGAATGACTGGTAGATAGCACCGTGCCATAGGCGGATGACGCCTGGGCCCGGGAGTCAGAAGGTCATGGGTTCTAATTCCGGCTCTGCCACGTGCCTTGGGCCAAGTCCACTTTGCTTCTAAATAATAATGATGATAATAACGATGGTATCTGTTAAACGCCTGCTATGCGCCAGGCACTGTACTGAGTGCTGCTGTGGATACAAGCAACTGGGGTTCATGTCATTCAATCGTATTTATTGAGCGCTTAACAGTGTGCGGAGCACCGTATGAAGTGCTTGGAGAGGGCAATTCAGAAATCAAGAGACAATCCCTGCCCCACACATCCGAGTTTAACAGCTGGAAGAGGGGAGGCAGAAGTCAAAACGAGCGAACAGGTATAATAATGGTAATTGTTAAGCGCTTTATGGGCCAGGCACTGTTCTAAGCGCTGGGGTAGAGAGAAGGTGATCAGGTTGTCCCACGTGGGGCTCCCGGTCTCCACCCCCATTTTACAGATGAGGTCACTGAGGCCCCGAGAAGGTCAAGAGGCGACAGAGTGGACATGTTTAGACTGTGAGCCCGTCGTCGGGCAGGGATGGTCTCCCTCTGTTGCCCGAATTGGCCATCCCGAGCGCTCAGCCCAGTGCTCCGCACACAGTAAGCGCTCACCGCATACGGCGGAAGGAGTGGATTTGGGCGGCCGAGGAGGCCGCCCCGCCCCCGCCCCCCGTTGCCATGGCAACCGGGCCCGGCACGCGCCCGCGGCCGCCGGGGCGCGTGACGCCACCGTTAGAGCCGCAGAGCCCCGCCCCGCCCCCCCCCCCGGCCCCACCCCGTCGCGCAGGCGCAGAAAGGAAGCTGGCGGGGCGGGGCGGGGCGGGGCGGGGCGGGGGCGCGAGCTCTGGGGAAAGACCTCCCTCCCCTTCCCCTCCCCCCTCCCCCCGCCCCCGCCCCCGGGGGTACCCAGACCACACTCCCAGCATCCTCTTCGGCCCCGGGCCGGGCTCGCCCTCCCGCCCACCTGACCGCCAGGCTGCCTCTCGCCGCCCCCCCCGCATCCATTGTCAGTACAGTCCCCCCCTTAAAAAAACCGGAAAAGACAGTTCTAAGCTGACAGGGAGACCCCCGGCCTCCTCCCCTCCACCTTCTCATCTCACCTCTTCCCCGAGCTCTCCCCCATTTCCCTCCTCTCTCCCCTTCCTTCCTCTCTCTCCTTTCCTATTCTCTCTCCTCTCTCTCTTCTTTCCCTTCCCCGCACTTGCCCATTTCTCTCCTTTCTTCCCTTCCCCATTTTTCTGCTCCCCCTTCTCCCTCTCCACCATTTCCTTGCTCCCCCCCCCTCTCCTCCTCTGTCCTCTTTCCTCCTCTCTCCCCCTTCCCTCCTCTCTCCCTTGTCCTTCTTCTCCCCCTTTTCCTCCTCTCTCCCCTTTCCCTCCTCTCTCCCCTTCCCTCCTCTCTCCCCTTTCCCTTTTCTCTCCCCTTACCCTCTTCTCTCCCCTTTCCTCCTGTCTCCCCTTCCCCCCTCTCTCCCCTTTCCCTCTTCTCTTCCCTCCTCTCCTCTCCCCCTCCCCCCTTTCCCTTTCCCTCCTCTTCCCCCTCCCTCCTCAACCCCTTCCCTACTCTTCCCCCTTCCCTACTCTTCCCCCTTTCCCTCTTCTCTCCCCCTTTCCTCCTCTCTCCCCCTTTCCTCCTCTTTCCCCCTTCCTCCTCTCTCCCCCTTTCCGCCTCTCTCCCCTTTCCCTCTTCTCTTCTCTTCCCTACCCTCCTCTCCCCCCTTCCCTCTTCTCTCCCCTTCCCTTCCCTTCTCTGTCCCCTCCCCCCCCACACACACTTCCCTGCTCTCCCCTTCCCTCCTCTTTCCTCCTTCCCCCCTCTTTTCCCGTTCCCTCCTCCACCCCTTCCCCACTCTCCCCTCCTCTGCTCTGCCCTCCTCCCACGCTCCTCCCTCCTCTTGCCCCCTTGCCCGATCTCCCTTCCTCTCCCTCCCCTGCTCTCCCCCATCCCCTGCTTTCCTTTTCTCCTCCTCCTCCTCCTCTCATTTTCCTCCTCCCCCCTTCTGCCCTCCTCCCTCCTTCACTCTCCCCCTTCCCCCCTTTCCTCAACCCTTCCTCCCTCCTCCTCCTCAGCTTCTGGTGGGTGGGGGATGAGGGGAGGATGAGAAGGCCCCATCAGCCCCCCGCCCCGATGGGTTTGGGAGGGGGACGCGCCGGAGGGATGGGGGAGCAGGCGGGGGAGAGAGCGGGGGAGGCTTTCGGGAATTAAGGGAAACAAAGAGGTTTTGCTGATGTTTTAAGCTCTCGAAAACCCCGATTATAGGATTGGGCTAAAGCCGACCCAGGACCCACCTCATCAAAAGAGAAAGCGCGGAGGAGCCCCTTCCCAGCCTTGACTTCCCCGAGCAGGGATTACGAAGGACCACCCCTCGAGGGAGACGTTCCAGGCCCGCCAGACCTGCGTTCGAATCTCGACTCTCCCCAGGCCTGCCGAGAGGCCTTGGGCGAATCGCCTGACCGCTCTCACAGGGCGGTATTCGTTGAGCGCTTACTATGTGTCAAGCACCGCCCTAAGCGCCGGCGTAGATGGGACCATCAGGCCACACGCAGGCCCTGTCCCACGCCGGGCTCATAATCTAAGTCGGAGGGCGAACGGGCGTTGAATCCCCATTTTCCAGATGAGGTAACTGAGCTCCAGAGAAGTGAAGTGACTTGCCCAAGGTCACCCAGCAGGCACGTGGCGGAGAAGGGATCAGAACCCGGGTCCGCCGATGCCCGGGCCCGCCCTCTTTCCACTGAGCCCTGCTGTTTCTCAGCCTCCGCTGCTTTGTGGGCCTCAGTTTCCTCATCTATGAAATGGGACTCAGTGCTCTGTTCCCTCTCCCTCTCAGATTGTGAGTCTCCTGGAGAACAGGGATTGCATTCAATATGACTATCTCGAACCCACCCTGTTTATTCAGTCATCCAACTGTATCTATCGAGTGCTTACCGTGTGCAGAGCACTGTTTTAAGCGCTTGGAAAGTACAATCCAGCAACAGAGACGATGCCTGCCCACAACGGGCTCACAGTCTAGAAGGGGGGGGGGAGAGTCCTCGGCACAGTGCTTAGCCCATGATACGTGCCAAAATCGATACCAAAATGAAGCAGGAGACAAACCCTGGCTGTGAAGGTGGGGTAGTCGGACGGTTGTATTTATGGAGCGCTTACCGGGTGCAGAGCACTGTACTAAGCGCTTGGGAGAGTGAAATAAAGCAATATAACAGATATACATTCCTGAAACAAAACGAGCTTATAGTCTTGAGGGGGAGACAGTCATTAATAGAAATAAATTACAGATAAGTAAGATGGAGTTGGTGACTTCTTGGGCGTCCCTTCCTTGGGACTCCTGGGTCCCCCACGGCCTCTCACCCCAGAGTGGGTGACCCGTTTCACCTCAGCCTCTCACCCCCAGGCAGGGACCTGACGGGAGCAGCGTGGCCCAGCGGAAAGAGCCCGGAGCCTGCAAGTCGGGAGGGCCTGAGTTCTAATTCTGACTCCTCCACCTGCCTGCTGGGTGACCTTTGGCAAGTCACTTCACTCTGAGAAGCAATATGGCCTAATGGACAGAGCCGGGCCTAGACTCAGAAGCACTTGGGTTCTAATCCAGACTCCTCCACTAACCTGCTGTGTGACCTTGGGCAAGTCACTGCACTTCTCTGAGCCTCAGTCACCTCATCCCTAAAATGGGGATTAAGACTGTGAGCCTCATGTGGGACTCCATTAACTTAGTAGTCTTTATCGAGCGCTCTCTATGCGCAGAGCACTGTACTAAGCGTTTGGAATGTACAATTCGGCAACAGATAGAGACAATCCCTGCCCGATGATGGGCTCGCAGTCTAATCGGGGGAGACAGACAGCAGTGCAAAACAGAAGGAAACAACAGACTGTGTCCAAACTGATTCATTCAATCAAAATTATTGAGCGCTTACTGCGTGCAGACCATTGTACCGGGCGCTCGGAGCCCGATTAGTTTGCATCTACTCCAGCGCTTAGTATGTTGTCTGTCGAAGAGTAAACGCTTAATAAGCACTTACCCTATCCTGCCTTGATTACTTTATCAGCCTCCCGGTTGACCTCCCAGCCTCCTGTCTCTCCCCCACTCCAGTCCCTACTTCACTCTGCTGCCCGGATCGTTGTGCTACAGAAACGTTCAGTCCAGGTTTCCCCACTTCTCAAGAACCTCCGGCGGTTGCCCATCCACCTCTGCATCAAAGAGAAACTCCTCACCATCAGCTTTAAAGCCCTCAATCGGGTCCCCTCGTCCTACCTCACCTTGCTGCTCTCCTCCTACAGTCCAGCCCGCGCGTTTTGCTCCTCCAATGCCAACCTTCTCTCTGTACCTCGATCTCTTGTATCTCGCCACCAACCTCTCGCCCGCATCCTGCCTCTGGCCCGGGACGCCGTCCCTCCTCAAATCCGACGGATAATTACCCTCCCCCTATTCAAAGCCTAACTGAAGGCACATCTCCTCCCAGAGACCTCCCCTGGTTAAACCCCACCTTTATTAATAATAATAATAATAATAATAATAACGCTACTTGTTAAGTGCTTACGAAGTGTCGTGAACCGTACTAAGCCCCGGGGTGGATACAAGCAAATCGGGTTGGACGCAGTCCCTCTCCCTCATGGGGCTCGCCGTCTCAATCCCCATTTTCCAGAGGAGGTAACCGAGGCACAGAGAAGCGATTTGCTTGAGGTCACACGGCAGGCGAGTGGCAGAGCCGGGATTAGAACCCATGACCTCCCGACTCCCAGGCCTCTGTTCTGGCCACTACGCCATGCCGCTTCAGTGGTATTTGTTAGGTGCTTATATATGCCAGGCACTGTACTGAGCACTGGAGTGGATTCAAGCAAATCAAGTTGGACACAGTTCCTGTCCCGCGTGGAGTTTACAGTCTCAATCCCCATTTTACAGATGTGGGAACTGAGTCCCAGACAAGTGAAGTGATTTGCCCAAGGGCACAGAGCAGAAAAGTGGTGGAGCAGGGATTAGGACCCATGACCTTCCGACTCCCAGGCCTGGGCTCCACCCACTACGCCACACCGCTTCCTCAGTGGAAAGAGCCCGGGCTTCGGAGCCAGAGGTCATGAGTTCGACTCCCGGCTCTGCCACTTGGCAGCTGGGTGACTGTGGGCGAGTCACTTCGCTTCTCTGGGCCTCAGTTCTCTCATCTGTAAAATGGGGATTAAAAATGTGTGAGCCCCACGTGGGACAACCCGATGACCCTGTATCTCCCCCAGCGCTTAGAACAGTGCTCGGCACCTAGTAAGCGCTTAACAAATACCAACATTATTATTAATGTCCATCTCTGTCATTTCATTTGTTTGTATTCAAGTCCGTCTCCCCCTCCTCTAGACCGTAAACCTGTCGTGGGCAGGGAACGTGCCCGTTATATTACTGTGTGGTAATATAGAGCTCAGGACGATGTTCTGTACCCAAGAGGCTCTCGATAAATATCGACTAATTAACAAATGCCATAAAAAACAACAAAAAAGCCCCTCTCTGGGCCTCAGTTTCCTCCTCTGTCAAATGGGGATTCGGTACCCGTTCACCTTCCCCCTTAGGCAGGGAGAGGGATGCGCCTGATCTGAAGATATCGTACCAACCCCGACGCATAGTATAGTGTTTGGCACATAGTAGGTGCTTTCACGGATACCATAGCTTTATTATTATCTAAGCAGCGCAGCGTGGCTTAGTGGAAAAAGCCTGGGATTGGGAGTCAGAGGTCGTGGGTTCTAATCCCGGCGCCGCCACTTGTCTGCCGTGTGACCTGGGGCTAGTCACTTCATTATTCTCTGTGCCTCAGTTACCTCATCTGTAAAAATGGGGATTAAAAACGGTGAGCCCCACGTGGGACGATCTGATCACCCTGTATCTCCCCCAGCGCTTCGAACGGTGCTCCGCACCTAGTAAGCGCTTAACAGGTACCATAATTATGATTATTATCTTCTGGTTAGCTGGCAGGTGGGTGGTGATAATGGGGGGCGGGGTTCGATGGGCGGCGGGGGGGGTGTCTACAGGTGTCCCAGTTCCCAGCCGGCTTGAAAGCAGCACACCTGCCTCTGGGACCCGGAGAGCCGTCCCCGCCGAGCGGGGGCTACAGATCGGAAGCCCTCCAACCGACTGCGGAGACAAGAGACAAGACAAGCTGGGGGGATGAGGGGAGGAAGGGGAGGTCCTGGAGGGAGACCTGCGCGGCTGAGCAGGGAGAGGAAGCAAAAAGACCCAGAGGTAGGGCCAGATGGTTGGTAGAGACGGAGAGGCTGAGAGATCCCGAGAGAGGCGGACGGTCCTCGCCGGAGACCGAGCGGCCTGGCCTAGTGGGAAGAGCCCGGCCTTGGGAGTCAGAAGGACCTGGTTTCTGACGATGGTGGTGTTTGTTAAGCGCCTACTATGTGCCAGGCACTGTACTAAGGGCTGGGGCGGATACAGTGGGAAAGAGCCCGGGCTTCGGAGTCAGAGGTCATGAGTCCGACCCCCGGCTCTGCCACTCGTCAGCTGGGTGACTGCGGGCGAGTCACTTCACTTCTCTGGGCCACGGTTCCCTCATCCGGAAAATGGGGATTAACCGGGAGCCTCCCGTGGGACGACCCGATGACCCTGTGTCTACCCCAGCGCTTAGAACGGTGCTCGGCACAGAGTAAGCGCTTAACAGATACCGACGTTATTATTATTATTATCACAAGCCAATCAGGTTGGACACAGTCCCTGTCCCACGGGAGGCTCACAGTCTCAACCCCCATTTGACAGATGAGGGAACTGAGGCCCAGGAGAAGTGACTTGACCAAGGTCACACGGCAGACAAGTGAAGCAGCGTGGCTTAGTGGAAAGAGCCTGGGAGTCAGAGGCCGTGGGTTCGAATGCCGACTCCGCCACCTGTCTGCTGTGTGACCTTGGGCAAATCACTTCACTTCTCTGGGCCTCAGTTCCCTCATCTGCAAAAATGGGGATTAAAAAATGTGAGCCCCACGTGGGACGATTGGATTATCCTGTATCTACCCCAGCGTTTAGAACTGCGCTCTGCGCATAGTCAGCGCTTGACAAATACCAAAATCATTAAGTGGAAGAGCTGGGATTAGAGCTGGGGAGCCCGGGTTGAGACCAAGGGAGGCCAGGGTCTTGGGTTTGAGAATGATCCCGCTTCCCCGACAGTGTCCTGGGTCCAGGCCGGGATCCCCGCGTCCCTTTGGGAAAGCCGCCTTCTCAAAGCAGCTGGGCACCGAGTTCTGTTTTCCCAGGGCCCTTTGGAGGCTGGCCCACAAATCTTTTAGCCAACCCTGAATTGTGACAGATAATAATAATAATAATAACAGTTAAGCACTTATTGTGTGTCAAGCACTCTTCTAAGCACTAAGCACATCATCTTAATCCCCATCTGTGAGCCCCATATGAGACAGGGACTATATCCATCTCGATTAGCTTGAATTTACCCCCGACTCTCCCCCGGTGACTCAGCTCTCTCTCTTTTTTAAGTGCATTTGCTAAGCCCTTACTATGTGTCGAGCACCGTTCTAAATCCTGGGGTAGATATAAGTCAATTAGGCCAGATACGGTCCCTGTCCCATAGGGAGCTCGCGGTCTAAGTAGGAGGGAGATTGGGAATTGAATCCCCATTTTGCAGTTGAGGAAACTGAGGCCCAGAGAGGTTAAGCGACTTGCCCAAGGTCACCCGGCAGGCAGGTGGCGGAGCCAGGATTAGAATCCAGATCCGGTGGCTTCCAGGCCCATTCTTTATCCGCTAGGCTCCTCTGCTTCCTTATGCTCCCTGTGAAAATCCCTGCCTCCTCCAGGAAGTTTTCTCTTAACTCCCATCAAGCCAAAATGACAATAATGATGATAAAATAATAATAATAATAATAATAATGAAAGTATCTGTTAAGCACAGGATACAGGGAGACGGAGATCCCTCTGGGGGAGGGGGCTGGAGCAGGAGCCGGCCTCGTGGAAAGAGTCCGGCCTGGGAATCGGAGCACCTGGGTTCTAATCTGTGGTCCAAGCACTGTGCTAAATGCCACACCCATCTTCTAAGGGGGGGAGAATGGGTATTTAATCTCCATTAAACAAATAAGGGCCCTGAAGCCCGGCGCCGTCAACAGAAATGTCACACACCCCGCCTGGAGACTTGCCTCGGCCTCCTCGCTGAACTCCCTGCCGTCACTCTGCTGTCCAAATCATATTTTATTACCATTATTATTAGTGATGGTAATCATGATAACGGTGGGTCATGGGTTCGAATCCCGGCTCTGCCACTTGTCAGCCGTGTGACCGTGGGCAAGTCGCTTCACTTCTCTGGGCCTCAGTGACCTCCTCTGGAAAATGGGGATTAACCGTGAGCCTCACGTGGGACGACCCGATGACCCTGGATCTCCCCCAGCGCTTAGAACAGGGCTCGGCACCCGGTAAGCGCTTACCGAATACCAACATTATCATCACGTGCTGTGGGGCTGAGGGAGGAGTGAATAAAGGGGGGCAAATCCAAGGTCAAGTCCCACAGGGGGCTCACGGTCTCAATCAATCATCATTTTACAGGTGAGGTAACTGAGGCCCGCAGAAGCAAAACGACTTGCCCAAGGTCACACAGCAGGAAAGTGGCAGAGCGGGGATTAGAACCCAGGTCCTCTGACTCCCAGGCCCGGGGTGTCGGGAGGAGGTGGGTGGTCTTCCAAGAGAGCTGAATAACTGGGGGTTGGGAGAGGGGAGGCCGCAGAAACCTCATTCACCCCCATTCAATCAATCGATAGTATTTATTGAGCGCTAACTGTGTGCAGAGCGCTGTATGAAGCGCTCGGGAGAGGGCTGTGAACCCGGGTGAGCCTGAGTCTCCCCTCCCCGACTCCGTGCCCTTCCCCCACCCCCTGATTTCCTCCTGGCACTGCCAGGCTCAAATGCCAAACTTTATTAAACCCCTTGGCTGGGGCCCGCCCAGGCTCCCGGAGCTGAGGTCGGGGATGGCGGGGCGGGGGCGGCTCGGGCCCGCGGGACCCCCACGTGCCCCCGAGATGCAAGTCCGCCGGGCCCCGGGGTCCCGCTGGGGAGGCCAGCTCCACGGCCCACCCTTCTGGAGGGGGGCTGGCCCCGGGCGGGGGCTCACGGCCTCACCCCCGGGTTCAATCCGTCACGAAACCCTGTCGGTTCGACCTTCGTAACCTTGCTAAAATCCGCCCTTTCCTCTCCGTCCGAACCGCCCCGACGTTAATCCAAGCTTTTAGCCTATCCCGCCTTGATTACTGCATCGGCCTCCTCGCTGATATCCCTGCCTCCTGTCTCGCTCCAGTCCATACTTCACTCTGTCGCCCGGATCGTTTTTCTACAGAAACGTTCAGGGCACATCACCCCGCTCCTCACAAAACTCCAGTGGTGGCCTGGCCACCTCCGCGTCAAACAGAAAGCCCTCGGTTTTAATAGGCGGGGGTCGGGAGAGGGGAGGCAGCAGAAATCCTTCGGTGGTTTAAAGCCCTCAATCCCCCGTCCGCTCCCACTTCACCTCACTGCTTTCCTGCTCCAACTCAGCCCGCACGCTTTGCTTCTAAATGCCAACCTTTTCACCGTGCCTCCGCTTGGCCGCCAACCTCTCTCCTCGTATCTGACGGTGACCCTCCCCATCTCCCAAGGCTTATTAAAGCCCACCTCCTCCAAGAGGCCTTCCCTGACTCACCCCCCCCCCCCTTCTTCTCCCACTCCCTGCTGCGTCGCCCTGACTCGCTCCCTTTCTTCATCCCCGCTCCCGGCCCCACACCACGTATGCCCGTATCCTCCGTCATTTATATATTTCTATTCATGTCTATCTCTCCTTCTAGACTGTAAGGCCTTCGTAGGCGATGTGCCTATGACACCGTTCTCTCCCGAGCGCTCAGTACAGGGCTCCACACGCAGTCAGCGCGGCTCAGCGGAAAGAGCCCGGGCTTGGGAGTCAGAGGTCGCGAGTTCGACTCCCGGCTCGGCCACTCGTCAGCCGTGGGACTGTGGGCGAGTCACTTCACTTCTCTGGGCCTCAGTGACCTCATCTGGAAAAGGGGGATTAACTGCGAACCTCACGTGGGACGACCCGATTGCCCTGGATCTGACCCACCGCTTAGAACAGCGCTCGGCGCGTAGTAAGCGCTTAACAAATACCGACATTATTAAGCACTCAATAAATACAACTGAATGAATGAAGGATGAGCCCCGGGCTAGTGGCTTCCGGCCTGGGGCTGGAATCCGGTTGTCCCGGGGGTCCAGGGCACGGGAGGCATGCCGTCGCACCCACGGCGTCAGCCAGAGTGACATCCCTGGTTCATCCCGGGCCCTCCCTCCCCACCTTCCCCCATCCAGCGAGAGGAGAGGCATTCGTTCGTTCAGTTGTACTTACTGAGCGCTGACTGTGTGCAGAGCACCATGCTAAGTGCTTGGAAGAGTACAATATAACAATAAACAGACACATTCCCTGTCCACCACACGCTTACGGTCTATGCAGTGCGGGGAGACGGACGTTAATATAAATACATAAATCACAGATACGTACATAAAGACTGAGAGAAGCCGCGTGGTACAGTGGAAAGAGCGCGGGCTTGGGAGTCAGAGTTCGTGGGTTCGAATCCCGGCTCCGCCACTTGCCCGCTGTTTGGGCAAGTCACTTCACTTCTCTGTGCCTCAGTTACCTCATCTGTAAAATGGGGATTAAAACTGTGAGCCCCACGTGGGACCACCCGATTCCCCCCGTGTCTACCCCAGCGCTCAGAACAGTGCTTTGCACACAGGAAGCGCTTAACCAATACCACCATTTACCGTAGCGTGGCCTAGCGGCCACGGCCCCGGGCCTAGAAGTCAGAAGGACCTGGGTTTTCATTCCAGCCCCGCCACTTGCCTGCCGTGCGACCTTGGACAAGTCACTTCGCTCCTCTGGACCTCGGTCCTCATCTCGAAAATGGGGATTAAGGCTTTGAGCCCCACGTGGGTCGGGGACCGTGTCCAATCTAATAACCTTGACTCTACCTCGGCACTTGGAACCGTGCCTGGCACAGAGTGAGTCCTTAACAAAGAACGCTAAAAAGAGAAAGAGAGAGGGGAAAAAAAGACCGGGAACAATTCTGGGTAGTGGGAGGGCAGACCCCCTCCCTCCCCCGCTCCCTCACACGAGTCTAGCCTTGACGGCTTCGGCCTTGCGGACCAGGTGGCTCCCGCCGCCGTGGCCCCGATGGCCTCCTCGCTCTCTGACACCTCAAGGAGGATGGAGTCCACAGCCCGGGATCCCCCGTGTCTGCGTATAGTCCTGACGCCCTTCTCTCCATCTCTGACTCTCCCCCAGTGGCCCGGCAGGGTCCATCCCGTTTCTCTGATTCTCCCCCGTCCGTCCCTCCAGTGCTTCTGCACATGGTAAGCGCTTAACAAATACCAACATTATTATTATTATTATTATCCCTGACTGTCCCCCAGTGACCCAGCACAGACCATCCAAGCCCGCTGCCTCTTCCCCGTCCATCCCTGACTGTCCCCCAGTGACCCAGCACAGACCACCCATGACCCCTGCCTCTCTCCTGTCCATCCCTGACCGTCCCGCAGGGACCACCCCACGAGCCCTGCCTCTCCCCCGTCCATCCCTGACTGAGTCCCGCCGGCGCAGGGCGCCGGCCGCGATCCCGGACCCACCGACGCCATCGTTGGACCGGTAGGCCTTTGGCCGAGCCGCTTCCATTTCTCGGGGCCTCGGTGACCTCATCCGGAAAATGAGGATGGAGACTGCGAGGGGGGCCTAACCCGGCGCTTAGTACGGTGCTTGGTTCATAATTAGCACTTGACAGATATCGTGATTACCACGATCAACTCTATCGTTTTTACCTGAGAAGCAGCGCGGCCAAGTGGCTGGAGCCCGGGCCTGGGAGTCAGAAGGACCTGGGTTCTGATCCCGGCACCGCCACTTGTCTGTTGCGTGACCTCGGGCAAGTCATTTCGTTTCTCTGGGCCTCAGTTCCCTCATCTGTAAAATGGGGCATCAGACTGTGAGACCCAGGACTGGGTCCAACCTGATTAGCTTGCATCTAATCCAGCCCTTAATACAGTGCTTGGCACCTAACGAGTGCTTCACCAATAGCACAGTTATCATGTAAAACCTGCCCCTTTTCCAATGCCTGTCTCCCCTGCTCGAAGCAGCGCGGCTCGGTGGAAAGAGCCCGGGCTTCGGAGTCAGAGGTCACGGGTTCGACTCCCGGCTCTGCCGCTCGTCAGCCGGGTGACCGTGGGCGAGTCGCTTCACTTCTCTGGGCCTCAGTTCCCTCATCTGGAAAATGGGGATTAACCGGGAGCCTCACGTGGGACGACCCGACGACCCCGTATCTCCCCCAGCGCTTAGAACGGTGCTCGGCGCGTAGTAAGCGCTTAAATACCAACGTTATTATTATTAGGCTGTAAGCTCGTCGTGGGCAGGGAATGTCACTGTTTATTGCTGTACTGTCCTTTCCCAAGCGCTTAGTACGGTGCTCTGCACACAGTAAGCGCTCGATAAATAGGATCGAATGAACGACCATGGCGATGGCATACGGGTTCAGGAGCCCGCTCCACCGGACAACACCCGTTTTTCCCGAATATCGACGACCCCTCTCATTCCTTCATTCGGTAGTATTTACTGAGCGCTTATCGTGTTCAGGGCCCTGTACTAAGCTCTTGGGAGAGGACGATACAACAATAAACAGACACATCCCGGCTTCGCGACGAGCTGCCAGCCTAGAGGTGGGGAGACAGACATTAAGAGAAATGAATAGATGACAGATTTGGACATAAGTGGTGTGGGGCTGGGACGGGGGGAAGAGCAAAAGGAGCAAATCAGGGCGACACAGAAGGGAGTAGGAGGAGAGGAAAGGGCGGGTTTAGTCAGGGAAGGCCTCCTGGAGGAGATGGGCCTTCGATAAGGCTCTGAAGGGAGGGAGAGTCGGTATCGGTGGGGTCGGAAAAGCGGCGTGGCTTGGCGGAAAGAGCACAGGCCACATCATCTGCGTGACTCTGGGTAAGTCACTTCACTTCCCTGTACCTCCGTTGTTACCTCATCTGTAAAATAGGGACGAAGACCGCGAGCCCCACGAGGAACAACCCGATTACAGTGCATCTCCCCCAGCGCTTCGAACAGTGCTTGGCACATAGTAAGCGCTTAAAAATGCCATTATTGTTACGATTAGGTGAGGAGGGAAGGCGTTCCAGGCCAGAGGCAGGACGTGGGCCGGGAGTCGGTGATCACTAGGCGAGATCGAGGCACGGCGAGAAGGTTAGCACTAGAGGAACGAAGGGTGCGTATTTATTTATACTGAGGCTACTGATGCCTGTCTACTTGTTTCGTTTAGGTTTGTTGCCCGTCTCTCCCTTCGAGGGAAGCAGCGCGGCTCAGCGGAAAGAGCCTGGGCCTGGGAGTCCGAGGTCATGGGTTCGACTCCCGGCTCTGCCGCTCGTCAGCCGCGTGACCGTGGGCGAGTCGCTTCACTTCTCTGGGCCTCAGTTCCCTCATCTGGAAAATGGGGATTAAGCGCTAACATAGTATAGCATATATAACATAGCATAGCATAGTAAGCGCTTAACAAATACCAACATTATCATTATTATTACTCTAGACTGTGAGCCCGTTGTTGGGTAGGGATTGTCTCTATCTGTTGCCGGACTGTACTTTTCCAAGCGCTTAGTACGGCGCTCTGCCCACAACAAGCACTCAATAAATACGACCGAACGAACGAACGAACAAGGATCCCTCAGCGCAAGTTCATAACCGTCCCCGGGAAATAATGAGAATAATAATATTTGTCAACTTCTCACTATCTGCTCCTGCTCCCCCATCTCCTCCTCCCCCAGGACCAGCAGAACCGAATCCCTTCCCTTCTCCTCCTGAGGCACAAGAAGCTCCTTTGCTACCTCAGCAGCGGATGCGGAATCCAAGGGGAGAGAGGAGAACCCTCGGGCGTGGCGAGACAAGGGGTGGGAGGGAGAGAGGAGAGGAGAAAAAGGGAGATATGAGAGAGATAAGAGGTAGGAGATGGAAGAGAAGAGAAAGGAAGGCGAAGGAAGGGAGGAGAGAGTGAAGGGAGAGAGAAAAGTTAGAAGGGATTCTTGATTCTATTTATTTGCTATCGTTTTAATGAGACGTTCTTCCCCTCGATCCTATTTATCGTCATTGTTCTTGTCCGTCCGTCTCCCCCGATTAGACTGTGAGCCCGTCAAAGGGCAGGGACTGTCTCTATCTGTTAATAATAATAATAATAATAATGTTGGTATTTGTTAAGCGCTTACTATGTGCAGAGCACTGTTCTAAGCGCTGGGGTGGACACAGGGGAATCGGGTTGTCCCACGTGGGGCTCACAGTCTTAATCCCCATTTGACAGATGAGGGAACGGAGGCACAGAGAAGTGAAGTGACTCGCCCACGGTCCCACGGCTGACAAGTGGCCGAGCCGGCATTCGAACTCCTGACCTCTGGCTCCAAAGCCGGGGCTCTTTCCACTGAGCCACGCTGCCTCTCTATTTGTCCATTCCGAGCGCTTAGTCCGGTGCGCTGCACATAGTAAGCGCTCAATAAATACTATTGAATGAATGAATGAATAAGGGAGAGAGGTGAGAGAAGAGAAAAAAGAGGAAGGAGAGGTAAGACAAAAGAGAAGAGAGAGAGGAGGGAGAAGGAAGAGAGGAAAGAGAGAGCGAAGGGAGAGAGGAGAGAGAAGATTTATAAGGGAGAGAGATGACATAAAAAGAGATAAAAAGAGGAGAAAGGAGGGAGAGAGAAGAGAAAAGAGGAGAGAGACAGGGGAGAAAGGACAGAGAAGGGAGAGATAGAAAGGCGGGAGGGAGAAGAGGCAGAAAAGGGGGAGAGAATAATGAGCGAGGAATGAAGAAAATTGAGAGAAGGGAGAGAAAGAGTTAGAGAAAGAAAGGGAGGGAGGAAAAAGGGAGAAAGAGGAGAGAGAGAAACAAGGGGAGAAGGTTAGGAGCCCTATTTGGAAACAGGTACCCTGTCCAATCGGATCGACTTGCATCTACCCAAGTGCTTGGCCTATAGTAAGCGCTGAACAGATACCACCACTATTACGGTTAGAGGGAAGATAGAAAGGGAGGTAATAAATAATGATTATTGTAGTATCGGTTAAGCACTTCCTATGTGCCAAGCACTGTTCTAAGCAAGGTAATCGGGTCGGACACAGTCCCTATCCCTGCCTCACAGTCATAACCCCCACTTTAGGGATGAGGCCCGGACAAGCCAAGTGACTTGCCCAAGATCGCGCGGCAGACACGTGGAGGAGGCCGGATTTAGAATTCTATTTCTTTATATTAATGACGTGTACATATCTATAATTCTATTTATTTACACCGACGCTATTGATGCCCGGTTTGGTGCCTGTCGCCCCCCCCTCCTAGACTATGAACCCTCTGTGGGCAGGGATTATTCCCTATTTGTTGCTGAGTTGTACTTTCCAAGAGCTTAGTCCGGTGCTCTGCACACCGTAAGCGCTCGATAGATACGATTGGATGAATGAATGAATTAGACCCCAGAGCCCTCCGACTTCCGGGCCCGGGCTCTTTCCACTAGGCCACGGGAGAGTGAAAGAGAGGGAGAAGTAAAGAAGGAAAGGGGGAGTGGGAGAGAGAGATTTGTTTATCGAGCGCAGCGGCTCTGAACCTTCAAAGGAGCAGGGAGTCCCTCCGACGGGGTTGGGGGGGCAAAGCCCCCCATCCCCCCAGCCCCTCGCCGGGACCCAGAGGCAGCGTGGAAGGGATCACGCTACCAACCATCTCACGCTCCATCCAAGGGAGGGAGTCGCTGGGAATTGCGGAATAATCAGCAGGATGAAAACTCCATGAGTTACAGGCCCCCCCCCCCCCCCGCTTAGTCTCTGAGACCAATGCTTCGGGAGGGTCCCTAAGACCCTCCTTCGGCCTACGAACCCCGGCTCTGCCGCTCGTCAACTGTGTGACCGTGGGCGAGTCACTTCACTTCTCTGGGCCTCAGTCACCTCATCTGGAAAATGGGGATGAAGACCGGGAGCCCCACGTGGGACGACCTGATTCCCCTGGGTCTACCCCAGCGCTTAGAACGGTGCTCTGCACCTTGCAAGCGCTTAACAAATGTTTGCGATTGGCTGCCGGGGGACCACTGGAAACCCAGCCCCGGCTGGATCGACAGCATGGCTCAGTGGAAAGCGCACGGGTTTGGGAGTCAGAGGACGTGAGTTCTAATCCCGGCTCCGCCACTCGTCTGCTGTGTGACCGTGGGCAGGACACTTCACTTCTCTGAGCCTCAGTTACCTTATCTGTATAATGGTGATTAGGACTGTGAGCCCGATGTGGGACAACCTGATTACCTTGTATCTATCCCCGTGCTTAGAACAGTGCTCAGCACATAGTAAGCGCTTAACGAATACCATCGTCATCTCTGGACCTGGGGGAGTCGCCTGCCTCCAGCCGCTTTCTCTCCCCAAGTGTGGAAATGGGGAGGATGCTTAAATGCTCCATCCGATGGGGAGCGGGGAGGCAAGACGGTCGCGAGGGATGGAAGGAGCGTGGCCCAGTGGGTAGAACGAGGACCCGGGCGTCAGAGGACCTGGGTTCCAATCCTGGCTCCGACACTTGTCTGCTGCGTGACCTTGGGTTGGTCACTTTACCTCTCTGGGCTTCAGTTCCCTCATCTGAAAAATGGGGATTAAGACTGTGAGCCCCGTGTGGGACAACCTGATGACCCTGTATCTACCCCAGCGCTTAAAACAGCGCTCGGCACATAGTAAGCGCTTAACAGATACCATCATCATCATTATTATTATTCTCTGGGCCTCAGTTAGAACAGTGCATGGCACATAGTAAGCGCTTAACAGATACCCTAACTGATGAATTAATCTGTAAAATGGGGATTAAGAATGTGAGCCCTATGTGGGACAGGGACTGTGTCCAAAATGATGATCTCGTATCAGTCGTAGCGCTCGGTATGGTGTCTGACACATAGGTGCTTAACCCATACTGCAATTCATTATTACTATTAATAAAAATAATAAGGGTGATCAGAGGAGAGGACTAGATGTGCCTGAGACCCACGGGTCTCTTCCCAGCTCTTCTCATAATCAGTCCATCTATCGATCAATAAATCAATCAGATGCCTACTGGGTACTTATAATAACGTTGGTATTTGTTAAGCGCTTACTATGTGCAGAGCACTGTTCTAAGCGCTGGGGTAGATACTCGGTAATCAGGTTGTCCCACATGAGGCTCACAGTCTTAATCCCCATTTTACAGATGAGGTCCCTGAGGCCCAGAGAAGTGAAGTGACTTGCCCACAGCTAAGTTCATTCATTCATTCATTCAATAGTATTTATTGAGCGCTTACTAGGTGCAGAGCACTGTACTAAGCGCTTGGAACGAACAAGTCGGCAACAGACGGAGACGGTCCCCGCCCTTCGACGGGCTCACGGTCTAATCGGGGGAGACGGACGGACGGGAACGATGGCGATAAATAGAGTCGAGGGGAAGGACATCTCGTGAAAACAGTGGCGGCTAAATAGAATCAGGGTGCTGTACATCTCATTAAACAAAATAAACAAAATAAATAGGGTCATGAAGATACAGACAGTCGAGCGGACGAGTACAGTGCCGAGGGGGTGGGACGGGAGAGGGGGAGGAGCGGAGGGTGAGGGGGGAGAAGAGGGTTTAGCTGCGGAGAGGTGAAGGGGGAGAAAAAGGGGGGAGCTCAGTCCGGGAAGGCCTCTCGGAGGAGGTGAGCTCTAAGTAGGGCTTCGAAGAGGGGAAGAGAATGAGTCTGGCGGAGGGGAGGAGGGAGGGCGTCCCGGGACGGCGGGAGGACGCGGACCGGGGGTCGACGGCGGGGAGGTGGCAGAACGGGGATTTGAACCCATGACCTCTGACCCCCAAGCCCGGGCTCTTTCCACTGAGCCACGCTGCTTCTCATAGTTTGGGAGGGCAGAACAGAGGTGGTTAACACGATCCCTCACCCTCAAGGAGACCTTTAACAACAGCAGCCTTTCCTCTGGGAATTCAAACGACCGGTCTGGGCTGGGTGGGAATTCTCCAACCCCGGGACTACGACAGCACCGTGCCGTTAATACTGCACGTTTGGCGCATTGTAGAACTGGGCCTCTGAAGTGCTGTGACATTGGGCCTCTGAACCTCTGTAATGCTGCACCTCTATAATAATAATAATAATAATAATAATAATAATCATGGTATTCGTTAAGCGCTTAATAATGTTGGTATTCGTTAAGCGCTTACTATGTGCCGAGCGCTGGTCTAAGCGCTGGGGGAGATACAGGGTCATCAGGTCGTCCCACGTGGGGCTCACGGTCTTCCTCCCCATTTTACCGATGAGGGAACTGAGGCTCAGAGAAGTGAAGTGACTTGCCCACAGTCAGCTGACAGGTGGCAGAGCCGGGCATCGAACCCGTGACCTCTGACTGCAAAGCCCAGGCTCTTTCCACTGAGCCACGCTTACTGTGTGCAGAACACTGTTCTAAGCTTTGGGGGGCGGTGATCAGGTTGTCCCCCGCGGGGCTCGCGGTCTTGATCCCCATTTTGCGGATAGGGGAACTGAGGCACAGAAAAGTTAAGCGGCTTAGTGGCAAGAACCCAGGCTTGGGAGTCAGAGGTCACGGGTTCTAATCCCGGCTCCGCCGCCTGTCAGCTGTGTGACCTTGGACAAGTCACTTCACTTCTCTATGCCTTATTACCTCATTTGTCAAAGGGGGATGAAGACTAGGAGCCCCGCCTGATGACCGTGCATCTACCCCAGCGCTTGGAACGGTGCTTGGCACATAGTAAGCGCTTACCAAATACCAACGTTATTATTATTATTATTATTATTATTAAGTGACTCGCCCAAAGTCACACCGCAGACAAGCGGCAGAGCCGGGATTAGAACCCGGCTGTAATGTAATTAGAGTAGAACCTCTGATGTAACGCGATGCGATGTGCTAAACCTTAGAGAAGAAGTTCTGCCCGGTGGATAGAGCGCGGGCCTGGGAGTCAGAAGGACCTGGGTTTGAATCCCGGCTCTGCCACTCTTCTGCCCTGTGTGACCTTGGGCGAGTCACTCAACTTCTCTGTGCCTCAGTTACCCCATCTGTAAAATGGGGATTGAAGCCGGGAGCTCCAGGGGGGACGTGGACCGAGTCCAACCCGATCATCTTTTCTCTACCCCGGCACTCGGTACAGTGCCTGGCGTGTAGTGGGCGCTTTAACAAATGCTACGCGAAAAAAAAAACCGAGGATGATAACGGTCATTACGTGCAGAGGTGCCGAGCTGTCAGACATCAGGGAAGCAGCGTGGCTCAGTGGAAAGAGCCCGGGCTTGGGGGTCAGGGGTCAGGGGTTCGAATCCCGCCTCCGCCGCTTGTCAGCTGGGTGCCCGTGGGCAAGTCACCTCACTCCTCTGTGCCTCGGTTACCTCGTCTGGAAAATGGGGACCGTGAGCCCCACGGGGGACAACCTGATGACCCTGTATCTCCCCCGGCGCTCAGAACGGTGCTCCGCACGTAGTGAGCGCTCGACGAACACCGACATGGTTGTTATCGCTGTTACCTTCGTATTATTGTAGAACTGCGCTGCTGTGCTGTATCGCCACGGTACTGACGGATCCACTCGTTCGTTCGATCGCATTTATTGAGCACTTACCGCGTGCGGAGCACTGTACCGAGCGCTTGGAGAGCACAGCGTCTTTGTGATACCACATCTCCCTTATACTGTGGAAGTGTACCTTCGGATGACTACGCTATCGATCTCGCGTAGCATCGCGTTATCATCACCGGTGGTATTTACGGAGCCCTTACTACGTACAGGGCGCTGTACTGAGTGCTCGGGAGAGGGCGGTCCAAGAGTTGAAAGATACGTCCCCTGCCCCCAGTGAGCGGACGTCGGTATAAATAAAGAGTTATACGATTTAAAGATACCGCGGGACCAAATTTCCGTAGTACTGCAGTATCGAACCGGTGAAACGCCGCAGTCCCGAATCCCGCGGAGTCCTGCAGTATTAAACCTGTGTTGTGTTACGGAACTGAAGCCGTGGGGTTCCGCAGGACCGAACCGGGGTAATACTACAATATCAGGCCCATTCGGTCGTTCGGTCGGTCAGCTGTATCTGTCGAGCGCTCACTGGGCGCAGAGCGCCGTAGGAAGGGCTTGGGAGAGGATGATACAGCAATAGACCGTCACATTCCCCACCCGCAGTCAGCTTACAGTCTGTGGTTCTGTAGGACCGAACCTGTGCAGTACTACAGAACTGAACCGGCCCGGGCCTGGGAGTCAGAAGGTCGTGGGTTCTAATCCCGTCTCCGCCGCTTGTCCGCTGTGTGACCCCGGGCAAGTCGCTTCACTTCTCTAGGCCTCAGCTAGCGCCTCTGCAAAACGGGGATTGAGACTGCGAGCTCCACGGGGGACAGGGACCGCGTCCGCCCCGATTTGCTTCTATCAGTACAGTGCCCGGCACATAGTGAGCACTTAACAAATACCGTACTGATGATAATAATATTATCATTCTGCCATGAGAGGGGCCAGGGAGCCTCGGTGTTGAGATTTCAGTTCTAGTTACTCTACTCTGCCACTTGTCAACTTTGTGACTGTGGGCAAGTCACTTAACTTCTCTGGGCCTCAGTTCCCGCTTCTGTAAAACGGGGATTAACCGGGAGCCCCACGGGGGACAACCCGATGGCCCTGTATCTACCCCCAGCGCTTAGAACGGTGCTCCGCACGTAGAAAGCGCTTAACAAATACCAACATTATTATTACTACAGTGCTCTGCGCACATTACAGAGAAAGTATTGCCCAGTGGGTAGAGCGCGGGCCTGGGAGTCGGAAGGACCTGGGTTTTAATCCCGGCTCTGCCCATGTGTGACCTTGGGCAGATCACTCAACTTCTCTGTGCCTCAGTTACCCCATCTGTAAAATGGGGATTGAAGCTGGGAGCTCCGTGTGGGACGTGGGCTGTGTCCAACCTGATCGTCTTTTATCCACCTCGGCACTTAGTACAGTGGCTGGCGCATAATGAGTGCTTAACAAATACTAAACAAAAAAGTGATGATGACGATGATGATGATTTGCAGAGGTGAAGAGCCGTCAGACCTCCGAGCGAAATGCCAACTAGGTGCTAGGGTTCTTCCTCCCAGACCCTCCCTCATTTTCACATCCTCCTTCTTACTCAATCCCTCCCCTCCTCCCTCTCTTCCTCCTCCCCTTCTCTGATCAGTCTTCCATCTCTCTCTCTCTCTCTCTCTCTCTTTCTCCCTCCCTCTCTCTACTTCTCCCTCCCAGGACTGCCTTGAGGCCACGGGAAATCAATTAATCGATGAATCAATCAATGGAAGTTACTGAGCGGTTACTAAATGCAGAACGGTCTGAATCTCCATTTTCCAGATGAGGCAACTGAGGCCCAGGGAAGTGAAGTGACTGGCCCGAGGTCACACGGCAGACAGGATTAGAACCCAGGCCCGGGCTCCTTCCCCGCTGCCTCTCTACTACTCATTATTATCATTATTTATTCAATCGCATTTATTGAGGGCTACCTGTGGGCAGAACGCTGTACTAAGCGCTTGGGAGTGTACAACAGAACAAAGCAGCGTGGCTCAGTGGAAGGAGTTCAAGCTTGGGAGTCAGAGTTCATGGGTTCGACTCCCGGCTCTGCCGCTTGTCAGCTGGGTGACCGTGGGCGAGTCGCTTCACTTCTCTGGGCCTCAGTTCCCTCATCTGGAAAATGGGGATTAACCGTGAGCCCCACGCGGGGCAACCCGATGACCCTGGATCTCCCCCAGCGCTTAGAACAGTGCTCTGCACCTAGTAAGCGCTTAACAAATACCAAAAAAAATGAATAAATAAAACAATTTTTGATCAGTCAAGTGGCTCCCACATCCGCCTCCCTTCCCACTCTGCAATTCGTTCTTGGCCTGGATAGTCGCCATCCCACCCAGCAGGTCCTGGAGACCCCCAGGTGACCCCCTTCCCGCTCAGGCACGCGGAATCCCCCAACGGCCGGGTGGTGCAGGGGGATGGCTGGGATGGAAGGAGCCGTGGGGAGGAACGCGAGGAGAGCGGGAGAAGCAGCGTGGCTCGGTGGAAAGCGCCCGGGCTTCGGAGTCACGGGTCACGAGTTCGACTCCCGGCTCCGCCCCTCGTCAGCTGGGTGACCGTGGGCGAGTCGCTTCACTTCTCTGGGCCTCAGTGACCTCATCTGGAAAATGGGGATTAACCGGGAGCCTCACGCGGGACGACCCGATGACCCTGTATCTCCCCAAGCGCTTAGAACGGTGCTCTGCACGTAGTGAGCGCTTAACAGATACCAACATTATTATTATCCCCATTTTACAGGCAGGAAATGAAGGCTCAGAGAGGTTAAATGACTGGTCCAAGGTCAAAAAGCAGGTGAGGGACAGAGTCAGGCATAGAATCCGGGTCTTCTGACTGGGAACCCCATGCTCTTTTCACTGAGCCCTACCCCCTCCCCATCCCACCCCAATTCTCGCCCCTACCGACCTTGTCATCCATTTAATCGATTAAATTGAAACCATCAGGTGTGATCTCCTTCCCCCTTTCCCTCCGCTCCTCCCCCTCTCCCTTCCCCTCCCCTCAGCACTGTGCTCGTCCGCTCATTTGTATATATTTATATCACCCTATTTATTTTGTTAATGAGCTGGACATCCCCTTGATTTTATTTATTGCGATTGTCTTTGTCTGTCTCCCCCGATTAGACCGTAAGCCCGCCAATGGGCAGGGATCGTCTCTATCTGTTGCCGAACTGTCCGTTCCAAGCGCTTAGTTCAGTGCACTGCACATAGTAAGCGCTCCATACATACTATCGCATGAATCTCCCTAAAATCTCCCCAGAAACTCTCCACACCTTCCTGCTTCGACAGTCCCGTCTTTTCCAGCATCTCCAGAGCTCTAGAGGAGATCTCCCACTTCCTCTCAAAATCCACCCCCTCCCCCCGCACCTCCTACCCCATCGATTCACATCTAATCAAAGCACGTGGCCCCTCCCTTCTTCCCTCCTTGACTGTTGGTATTTGGGAAGCGCTTACTATGCGCAGAGCACCGTTCTAAGCGCTGGGGTAAACACAGGGGAATCAGGTCGTCCCACGTGGGGCTCACAGCCTTCATCCCCATTTTACAGACGAGGGAACTGAGGCACAGAGAAGTGAAGTGACTTGCCCACAGTCACACAGCTGACAAGTGGCAGAGCTGGGATTCGAACTCACGAGCCCATCTTCAACTGTTGGCTCTCCAGAGGCTTTTTCCCCCGCTGCCTTCAAACATGCCCATGTCATCCCTAGACAGAAAAGACCCTCCCTTAGCCCCACGGCTCCCGCCGGTGATGCCCCCCTCTCCCTCCTCCTATTCCTCTCCAAACTCCTTGAGCGAGTGGTCTACGCCCACCGTCTCCATTTCCTCTCCTCCAGTTCTCTCCTTGACCCCCTCCGATCTGGCTTCCCTCTCCTTCACTCTCAAAGGCCACCGATGACCTCCTTCTTGCCAAATCCCATGGCCTCTACTCCATCCTCGTCCTCCTCGACCTCTCAGCTGCCTTGGACACCGTAGACCGCCCTCTTCTCCCGGAGACCTTATCCAACCTCGGCTTCACCGACTCTGTCCTCTGCCCGGTTCTCCTCGTCTCTCCGGCCGCTCCTTCTCAGTCTCTTTCACGGGCTCCTCCTCCGCCTCCCGCCCCCTAACTGGGGGGGGGGGGGGTCCCTGAAGGTTCGGTTCTGGGTCCCCTTCAATTCTCCATCTCCGCCCAGTCCCTTGGAGAACTCATTCGCTCCCACGGCTTCAACTACCATCTCTCCACGCATTCAATCATCATTTATTGAGCTCTCAGTGGGTGATGATTCCCAAATCTACATCTCCAGTCCCGATCTCTCTCTCCTTCTCTGGAATCTCGCATTTCCTCTTGGCTGTCCCGCCTACATCAAGCTTTACATTCCCAAAACAGAGCCCCCGTCCTTCTCCTGACGTTCCCACCTCCCGCGGCATCCCCATCCTCCCTATCTCACAAGTCTGTAACCTTGGCCTTATCCTCGACGCATCTCTCTCAATCACCCCACATATTCAGAGCGCCACCAAATGCGGTCGATTCGACCTTCACGACGTCGCGAAAATCCGCCCTTTCCTCTCCCTTCAAACTGCTATCGCGTCAATCCGGACGTTTATTCCGCCCCACCTTGATGACTGCATCAGCCTCCTGGCTGCCCTCCCTGCCTCCTGTCTCTCTCCACTCCAGTCTATACTTCACCCTGCTGCCCGGATCATTTCTCTACAAAAACGTTCAGTCCATACTTCCCCACTCTTCAAGAACACCCAGAACATCCCTCAATCACTTCATCCCCTCTTCCCTCACCTCCCTGATTTCCTACTCCAGCCCGGCCCACACACTTCAGTCCTCTAATGCCAACCTACTCCCTCTACCTCCCATCTCATCTATCTCTCCACCAAACTCTTGCCCTTGTTCTCCTTCTGACACGGGACAGTGGCTGGGTCCAACTCGATATGCTTGTATTCCCGCTCCCCCAGCGCTTAGTAATAACGATGTTGGTATCCGTGAAGCGTTTACTATGGGCAGAGTACTGTTCTAAGCTCTGGAGGAGATACAGGGTCATCAGGTTGTCCCTCATGAGGCTCACAGTCTTCACCCCCGTTTTCCAGATGAGGGACCCGAGGCCCAGAGAGAAGTGAAGTGACTTGCCCACCGTCACCCAGCTGACAAGTGGCAGCGTCGGGATTCGAACCCATGACCTCCGACTCCCAAGCCCGGGCTACAAGTACTCGCTCACTAAATACGATCGAATGAAACACAATTATCGTGATGAACAATGATGGTATCTGTTAAGCTCTTACTCTGTGCCAAGCGCCGTTCTAATTATTACTAATATTATTATTCCTGCCGCCCCCTGCTGGAGGGGAGGGACTCGAGCGCTCAGTCCAGTGCTCTGCACACGGTAAGCGCTCAATAAATACCAGTGAATGAATGAATAATAATGTTGGTATTTGTTAAGCGCTTACTATGTGCCGAGCACTGTTCTAAGCGCTGGGGGAGATACAGGGTCATCGGGTGGTCCCACGTGAGGCTCACGGTCTTCATCCCCATTTTCATTCATTCATTCATTCATTCATTCATTCAATAGTATTCATTGAGCGCTTACTCTGTGCAGAGCACTGGACTAAGCGCTCGGAATGGACAAATCGGTAACAGATAGAGACGGTCCCCGCCCTTCGACGGGCTCACGGTCTAATCGGGGGAGACGGGCGGACGAGAACGATGGCGATAAATAGAGTCGAGGGGAAGAACGTCTCATTAAAACAACAGCAAATAGATAGAATCAAGGTGATGTACATCTCATTAACAAAATAAATAGGGTGATGAAGATATAGACAGTCGAGCGGACGAGTACGGTGCCGAGGGGAGGGGAAGGAGCAGAGGGAGAGGGGGGAGAAGAGGGTTTAGCTGCGGAGAGGTGAAGGGGGGGTAGAGGGAGCAGAGGGAAAAGGGGAGCTCAGTCCGGGAAGGCCTCTCGGAGGAGGTGAGCTCTAAGTAGGGCTTTGAAGAGGGGAAGAGAATGAGTCTGGCGGAGGCGAGGAGGGAGGGCGTTCCGGGACCGCGGGAGGACGGGGCCCGAGGGTCGACGGCGGGATGGGCGAGAACGAGGGACGGTGAGGAGGTGCCTCAGTCACCTCAATTTACAGATGAGGTCACTGAGGCACGGAGAAGTGAAGTGACTTGCCCAAGGTCACACAGCAGACAAGTGGCGGAGGCGGGATTAGAACCCACGACCTCCGACTCCCAAGCCCGGGCTCTTTCCCCTGAGCCACGCTGCTTCTCCTTGTTTTCTTTTGCTGCCCGTCTCCCCCTTTAGACCGTGAGCCCGTTGTTGGGCAGGGATCGCCGAATTGTCCATTCCAAGCGCTTAGTGCAGTGCTCTGCACACAGTAAGCGCTCAGTACATCCGAAGGAATGAATGGACATCACCCTGATTCTATTTAGTCGCCGTTGTTTTCGCGAGACGTCCTTCCCCTCGACTCGCTTTATCGCCATCGTTCCCGTCGGCCCGTCTCCCCCGATTAGACCGTGAGCCCGTCGAAGGGCGGGGACCGTCTCTATCTGTTGCCGAATTGTCCCTTCCAAGCGCTTAGTCCAGTGCTCCGCACCTAGTAAGCGCTCAATAGATACTATTGAATGAATGAACGGCTGACGAGGGCCGGGTCGGTGCTTTCAGCACGGAGGGAGCTGGACAGCTCCCCCTCCCCCTGCGGCCCGCGCGCCTGCGCAGTCCGTGCAAACCATTATAACGTTGGTATCTGTTAAGCGCTTACTCTGTGCCGAGCCCTGTTCCGAGCGCTGGGGGAGAGCCGGGGTCATGGGGTCGTCCCACGGGAGGCTCACGGTCTTCCTCCCCATTTGACAGATGAGGGGACCGAGGCCCAGAGAAGTGAAGGGACTCGCCCACAGTCCCACAGCTGACAAGGGGCGGAGCCGGAATTCGAACCCGTGACCTCTGACTCTAAAGCCCGTGCTCTTTCCACTGAGCCACGCTGCTTCAATAGTATCTATTGAGCGCTTACTGTGTGCGGAGCACTGGACTAAGCGCTTGGAATGGACAAATCGGCAACAGATAGAGACGGTCCCTGCCCTTTGACGGGCTGACGGGCTGATCGATAATAAGGGCATCTGTTAAGCGCTTACTCTGTGCAGAGCACCGTTCTAAGCGCTGGGGAGGATACGAGGTGATCAGGTTGTCCCACGTGGGGCTCACAGTCAACCCCCATTTTACAGATGAGGTCACTGAGGCGGAGAAGTGAAGTGACTCGCCCAAAGTCACACAGCCGACAGGTGGCCGAGCCGGGATTAGAACCCACAACCTCTGACTCCCGAGCCCGGGCTCTTTCCACTGAGCCACGCTGCTTCTCCTGTTCTGTACTTTCCCCAGCGCTTAGTACAGTGCTCTGCACACAGTAAGCGCTTAATACGACCGAATGAGTGACTGAGTCTCTGGATCGAGCCACCTGGGGTGCCCGCCGAGCTGGCGCTGTACTGAACGGGACCGTGTCTACCGGCTAGTAGCTTGTCCTCTCCCGTAGTACATCCCGACTCTGCCCCCTGTCAGCTGTGTGACCGTGGGCAAGTCACTTCCCTCCTCTGGGCCTCCGTTCCCTCCTCTGTAAAATGGGGACGAAGACTGGGAGCCTCCCGTGGGACGACCTGCTTACCCTGTATCTCCCCCGGGGCTTAGAACAGTGCTCTGCACGTAGTAAGCGCTTAACAAATACCGACATTATTACAGTGCTCTGTACACGGTAAGCGCTCAATAAGTACTCTTGATCGAGTGATTGATTAATTAACGGGGCCTGTGAGCCTGTTCTTCTCCCAACCTGGTTCTCCTCTAGGCTGTCTAGACTCCACAACGAGCTCGTTGTGGGCAGGGAACATGCCCTGCTTTCCTCTTCTCCCTCTCCCTTCTGCGTCGCCCGGATTTGCTCCCACTTATGTCCATAACCCTAATTTATTTATTTATATTCATGTCCGTCTCCCCCTCAACACTGTAAGCTCGCCGTGGGCAGGGAGAGTGTCTGTTATAGTGTTATATTGGACTCTCCCAAGCGCTCGATTCAGTGCTCACTATGTGATCGCTGTCGTGGCACATAATAATAATAATGTTGGTATTCGTTAAGACTGTGGTATTTGTTAAGCGCTTACTATGTGCAAAGCACTGTTCTAAGCGCTGGGGGATACAAGGTGATCAGGGTGTCCCACGTGGGGCTCACAGTTTTTTAATCCCCATTTGACAGATGAGGTCACTGAGGCACAGAGAAGTTAAGTGACTTGCCCAAGGTCACACAGCTGACCAGCGGAGGAGCCGGGATTAGAACCCATGACCCCTGACTCCCAAGCCCGCGCTCTTTCCACTGAGCCACGCTGCTTAAGCGCTTACTAGGTGCCCGAGCCACTGTTCCAAGCGCTGGGGGAGATAGAGGGGAATCAGGTTGTCCCACGTGGGGCTCACACACTTTTAATCATAATAATAATAATAATGTTGGTATCTGTTAAGCGCTTACTCTGTGCCGAGCAATGTTCTAAGCGCTGGGGTAGGCACAGGGGAATCAAGTCGTCCCACGTGGAGCTCACAGTCTTAATCCCCATTTTACAGAGGAGGGAACTGAGGCCCAGAGAAGTGAAGGGACTCGCCCACGGTCCCACAGCTGACAAGTGGCAGAGCCGGGAGTCGAACTCATGACCCGTGACTCCGAAGCCCGGGCCCTTTCCACTGAGCCACGCTGCTTCTCCGTAGTAAGCACTTAACAAATGCCGTAATTATAATTCTACTGTACTCTCCCAAGCGCTCAGCACGCTCTCTACGCAGTAGACCGTCAGCTCCCGGAGGGTAGGGATCGTGTCTGCTGTTTCGTCCTCTCCCAAGAGCTCAGCACAGTGTTCTGCACACAGTGGACCCCCCCCCCCCATCCCCCCCACTCACAGTCCGGGTTGTGCGGGAGAGCAGGGCAGACATTTCAGCGGCGATGTGTCCCTTCAGGGGCAGCCCCGAGCACAGACTTAATAGTAATAATGCCGGTACTGGTTAAGCGCCTTCTATGTGCCAAGCACTGTTCTAAGCGCTGGGGTGGATACAAGGCATTCAGGTTGTACAGGAGGCACAGGGAAATGAAGTCACTTGACCAAAATCACACCGCTGACAAGTGGCAGAGCCGGGATTAGAACCCAAGTCCTCTGACTCCCGAGCCTGCCCTCTTTCCACTGAGGCACGCTGTGTTAATAATAATAATAATGTTGGTATCGGTTAAGCGCTTACTATGTGCAGAGCACCGTTCTAAGCGCTGGGGTAGACCCAGGGGAATCGGGTTGTCCCACGTGGGGCTCCCAGTCTTAATCCCTATTTTATAGAGGGGGTAACTGAGGCCCAGAGAAGTGAAGTGACTCGCCCACAGTCACACAGTAGACAAGCGGCAGAGCCGGGATTCGAACCCATGACCTCTGACTCCGAAGCCCAGGCTCTTTTCCACCGAGCCACGTTGTTCTAAGCGCTGGGGGAGATACAGGGTCATCAGGTTGTCCCATGGGAGGCTCCCAGTCTTCACCCCCATTTTCCAGATGAGGGAACTGAGGCCCAGAGAAGCGAAGTGACTCGCCCACAGTCACCCAGCTGAAAAGTGGCAGAGGCGGGATTCGAACCCATGACCTCTGACTCCCAAGCCCGGGCTCCTTCCACTGAGCCACGCTGCTTAAGGGCACCTACCCCGAGGTGAGCTGTGTGGGGTGGGGGTGGGGGGCTGAACTAATAATAATTAATAGTAATAGCTATGGCATTTGTTACGCATTTACTATTTGCCCAGCCCCTAAATTTCTTGCTGTACTCTCCCAAGCGCTTAGTACAGCGCTTTGCACATGATAAGCACTCAAAAATGTAAAGGAATGAATGAATGAAACACTGTTTTAAGGTTGGACACGGTCCCTGTCCCCCACGGGGCTCACAGTCTCACTCCCCATTTTCCAGATGAGGGAACTGAGGCCCAGAGAAGTGAAGCGGCTTGCCCGAGGTCACCCGGCGGCCATGCGGCAGAGCCGGGATTAGAACCCAGGACCTTCTGACTCCCAGGCCCCTGAACCGTGCTCAGCTGGTGGTTTGATCCGCTGCCACCGGCTCGACGGAGACCTGGCTCTGCTACTGTGACCGAGGAGCACTGTACCGAACGTCTGCTGGGTGTAGAGCGCTGTACTGGGTGCCTCCCGCGGAACAGTGCCGGGCCGTAGGAGCTCGCTGCGGGCAGTGGGAGCTGGCTGTGGGCAGGGAATGTGTCTGTCTGTCGTTCCTTCATCCACTCCCTCACTCAATCGTATTTATTGAGCGCTTACTGTGTGCAGGGCACTGTACTAAGCGCTTGGGAGAATACAATAATAACAATAAACAGACACACGCCCTGCCTAAGACGAGCTTTCGGTCTCGGGGCGGGGAGACGGACAATGCTTAGTACGGACACAGTGAGCCTTCGATAAATACGACCGAACGACCGAATGAGTGAAGAGCGCTGTACTAGATGCCTGCCGTCCGTCCATCGTATGTATTGAGCGCTTATTGTGTGCAGAGCACTGCCTTGGGCGCTTGGGAGAGTACAGTAGAAGGCAATCCTGTGGGGAGAGCACCGTGCTGGGCGCCAACCGCGTGGGGCCCTTCGCCAGGGGCCCGCTGGCCACGGGACGCCGTACTGGACCCCCACCACGAGCAGAGATCTGTGTTGGGCGTCTGCTGGGTGCCGGGCGCTGTGCCGGGCGCCTACCGCGGTGCGGTCTGGGCTTCGCCATCGCAGCCCCCGCGGTATCCAGTCTCTTTCCCTGCTCCCCTTCCGCCTCCGCAACAGCTTATTAACGAGGATTCAAAAAATCAATAAATAAACCCCGCCAATTCCCCAGATCCCTCTACCCACGCAGCCGGAAGCCGGGAGCCCGGGGTTACCGGGAGGAGGGAAAACCAGCCCGCATCCTCCGGGCAGGCCGAGAAATGGGCCGACAGAGAGGGTGGAGGAGCTGGGATAGATACGGTCGGGTCCGACACGGTCCCGGTCCCACAGGGGGTTCGCGGTCTCAGTCCCCATTTTACAGATGAGGGAACCGAGGCCCAGAGAAGGGACTCGCCCGAGCAGGACAGACCGGCGGCGGAGCTGGGATTAGAACCCAGGTGTTTCCCCGACTCACAGGCCCGGGTTCTATCTACTAGGCCACGCCGCCCCATGGTGCGAGAGACCCGAGACCCAGGGGGTGTAGGGTCTAGGGGGAGATTCCATCGTATTTATCGAGCGCTTACTGCGTGCAGAACGCTGGACTGGAGTGACAAAGAGATAGAGAGGGTCTAGGGACAGAGACGGCGCGGGGGGGAGACGCACGGAGAGGGTCCGATGGTGATGGCGGTATCTGTCAAGCGCTTACTATGTTCGAGGCACTGTTCTAAGCGCTGGAGGGATACAGGGTGATCACACTGGCCCACGTGGGCTCCCAGTTTGAGTCCCCATTTTACAGATGAGGGAGCTGAGGCCCAGAGAAGGGACGTGACTTGCCCGAAGTCGCCCAGCCAGCAAGCGGCGGAGCCGGGAGTCGAACCCGTGACCTCCGACTCCGAAGCCCGGGCTCTTTCCGCTGAGCCGCTCTCCTTCCCCTAAGGGGAGTCTGAGACGGAGATGAAGAACGGAGCGAGAGCGACAGCAGCGACTGTATTTATTAAGCACCCACTGGGTGCCGAGCACCGTATTAAGCGCTGGCTCTGAGTATAAAGGTGGGAATCAGACATTAGCCTCGTACCTTCAGGGGCTCACGGTCTACGCATTTGGGCGGGAGAGAGATGGGGCGGACACACCGGGAACAGTGAAACGATAAAACGTTACGGCAGCAGAGGAGACGAGGACACATACGCGATATACACGCGATTAAAACAAAAGTCAATAGGGAGCTGGGGCCGGAGGAGCAGAATTTCGGGCTCCTGGCGATTCGGAGTCCACCGCGCAATTGCAGCCACAGCAGCGGAGCCCACGGCCGCTAGCCTTCCTGGGGGGGGGGGGGGTAAGGAGGCTTTTACGAGAGAAAGAGAGAAGTGCGGGCGGAGGAGAGAGATGGAGAGCGAGAAAGAGGAAAAGGGGAGAGAAGAGAGCGGGAGGCAGAGACAGAGATGGAGAGAGGAGAGCGAGAGGCAGCGAGAAACAGTCTTGTATTTCCCCTTGCCTTCGGGACGTCTCTACTCGGCTGTCCAGTCAATCCCTCAACTTTAACATGACCAACGCTGAACTCTTTTCCTTCCCACCCAAATCCCGTCCTCCCCCACCTGACTTTCCCATCACTGTAGACAGCACCACCATCCCCCCCCACCCCCCCCCCCCGTCTCACAGGCCCATCACCTTGACGTGGCCCTCAACTCACCTCTCTCATTTAGCCCACAGAGTCAGGCCGTCACCAGATCCCGCCCATTCGACCTTCAGCACATTGCTAAAACCGGGTTTTTCCTCTCCATCCCAACTACCATCTCGTGAATCCTAGCACGTCTCTTCCTCCCTGCCTCCTGTCTCTCCCCGCTCCAGCCCATACTTCACTCCGCTGCCGGGATCGCTTCTCTACTAAAACGTTCAGGACGCGTACCCCCACTCCTCAAGACCCTCCGGGGGTCGCCCACCCACCTCCCTCAACCAACGGAAGCTCAGCACGGTTGGTTTTAAAGCCCTCGATCCCCTTGCCCCCTCCCGCCTCACCTCGCCTACTACAGTCCAGCCTGGACACTTTGCTCCTCTAAGGCCTTACTGTAGTAGGCCTCGATCCCTGTCCCCCGACGCCCTCCCCGGGGGGGATGGTAGCGTATTCCCCGGGTGGTCTTCGGCCACCCCCCCTCCCACGGGCTGGCATTACCTCAGACAGGTCTGGCTCCGGGCCGCCCCGGGAACGCCAGCGTCCCGGCCGGAAGATCGGTTCCTCCGGGCCTTGAGAAATCCCACCTCGGCCGGGGGCCCTACCCGGCCGCGCTCCCCCTTCCCGGGTCGGATGATGATAATTCGGGGGTCCGTTAAGCTTTTATGGCGCGCCAGGCACCGTCCTAAGCACAAGCTAATAGGGTTGGACCCCGCGCCCGTCTCACATGAGGCTCACGGTCTCAATCGCCATCCGGCACGTGAGGAAACCGAGATCCAGAGAGGTGACGCGACTTGCCCAACGTCACGCGGCAGACCTCCGGCCGAGCCGGGATTAGAACCCGGGACCTCCTGACTCCCCAGCCCCTCTCCGCTGCATCGCGGCGCCTTCCTCTAACAGCTGCCCCGAGCACTTCCCTCCTTCACCGTTCTCCGCGGAGCGGGGCACCGTCCGAGCCCTTGGGCGAGCCCCGGGAAAGCGGAGTGGCCTAGTGGAAAGAGTCCAGGATGCGGGAGGACCCGAGTCCCACTCCCAGCTCCACCGCTCGTCTGCTGCGCGACCTTGGGCGAGTCGCCTCACTTCCCCCCGGGCCTCAGTTTCCTCCACCGCCCCTTCTTAGACCCGAACCCCACCGAGAAACGTACTCCGTCCGACATTCACACCGCGAGCCCGCTGTTTTTAGGCCGTGAGCCCGTCGTCGGGCGGGGACCGTCACTATCCGTTGCCGACCGGTCCATTCCAAGCGCCCGGTCCGGTGCTCTGCACGTAGCGAGCGCTCAATAAATGCCGTCGAGTGAACGAACGATGGCGTGAACGAATCATCGCGATTATAGTACTTATCAAGCGCTCACTCCGTGCCGGGCACCGTGTTAAGCGTTGGGGTGGACCCCCGCGAATCGGGGCGGCCACAGTTCCCGGCCCCCGTGGGGCTCACGGTCTTGACCCCTATTTCACAGGTGAGGAAACCGAGGCCCAGAGAAGCGGAGCGACTCGCCCGAGGCCACCGAGCAGACGGGTGGCGGGGCGGACACTAGAACTCGGGTCCTACCGACTCCCAAGTCCGTGCTCTACGCGCCGAGCCGCGCTCAAGACCCGACGGTCCGGTAAATCCCCCCCGGCGCTTGGGACAGTCAGTGCTCGACGCCCAGGAAGAGCTCGGCTCGTGCTGGGCAGGGAACGGGTCTGTTGATCGCTCCAGCGTCCCCTCCCCAGCGCTCAGCACAGTGCCTTGCGCCCAGGGACCGCGATGGAGTGATGGGGCGAGCGGGTGGGCGCGGTCCCGGGGGGAGGGGGGGGGCGGTCCCCCGAGGGAGGCCGCCGCCCCCCGGGCCCCGCCCCCCCCGCGCGCCCCCGCGCCGCGCCCCCGCGCCGCGCGCCCCCGAGGCCTGCACACACGGGGCTTTGTCTGCGGGCGGCTGGGCGCGTGCTTGGGCGGGGGCCCGCCGGGGGACCCTGCGGGAGAGGGCGGGCCGCGGGCGGAAAGGCCGCCGGAGGGAGAGTATGGGCCGTCCCCGTCCCCCCCCCGCCCCGATTCTCCCCTCTCCATCCCCGATTCTCCCCGCAGTGACCCAGCACGGACCCTCCCGCCCCCCCTCCCCCCGACTCTCCCCTCTCCATCCCTGCCCCTCCCCGGTGACCCAGGGTGGACCGCCCCAACAACGCCCCGACTCTCCCCTCTCCATCCCCGTCTCTCCCCCAGTGCCCCAGCACGGACCCTCCCACTCCCCCGCCTCTCCCCTGTCCGTGCCTGGCTCTCCCCGGGTGACCCAGGGTGGACCATCCAGACCCCCGACTCTCCCCTCTCCGTCCCCGTCTCTCCCCGGGTGACCCAGCGCGGACCATCCGAGCCCCCCCCCCCGACTCTCCTTCCTCTGACTCTCCCCCGGTGACCCAGCGCGGACCACCCCACCCCCCCGACTCTCCCCTCTCCGTCCCCGTCGCTCCCCGGGTGACCCAGCGCGGACCATCCGACACCCCCGACTCTCCTTGCTGAGACCCGCCGCGGACCGTCCCACCCCTCCGACTCCCCCTTCTCCGTCCCTTACTCCCCCCGGTGACCCAGCGGGGACCACCCGCCGCCCCCGACTCTCCTCTCTCCATCCCCGACCGTCCCCTCGGCGTCCCAGCACGGACCACCCGCCGCTCCCGACTCCCCTTCCTCCGTCTCTGACCGTCCCCCGGTGACCCGGCGCGGACCGTCCCCCTAACGACTGGTCGCGGGCCGCCCCGCGCCCCGACGTGGGAAGCGTCATGGCCTGGTGGAAAGACCCCGGGCCTGGGACTTAGAAGGACCCGATTTCAAATCCCGGCTCCACAGTTCATCTGCCGTACGGCCTTAGACAGGTAACGGAACTTCCCGGTGCCTCGGTTGCCCCGCCTGTAAAATGGGAATTAAGACTGTGAGCCCGCGTGGGACCACCTGATCACCTTGTATCTACCTCGCGCTTAGGACAGTGCTTGGCACTCAGTAAGCACTTGACAAATATCATCGTACCATAAAATTAAACAAGACCGAACTCCTGACTCTCTCTCTCTCGATCAGTCGTATCTATCGAGCATCCACTATGCGCGGAGCACTGTGCTAAGCGCTTGGGAGAGCACGATTCAAAACATCACCGAACCTTCACGACATCGTCAAAATCCACCCTTTCCCCTCCATCCAAACTCTTACCGCGTCGATCCGAGCTCTTATCCCACCCTGTCTCGATGACCGTCTCGGCCTCCTCGCTGACCTCCCTGCCTCCTTGTCTCTCCCCACCCCGATCCATCGTTCGCTCTGTCGCCCGAATCGTTTTTCTACAGAATCGTCCGGACCGTATTGCCCCGCTCTTCAACAACCTCCAGGAACTGCCCGTCCACCTCTGCGTGAAACAGAAACTCTTCACGCCGCTCGGAGAAGCAGCGTGGTTCAGTGGAAAGAGCCCGGCCTTTGGAGTCCGAGGTCGTGGGTTCGAATCCCCGCTCGGCCGCCCGTCGGCTGTGTGACTGCGGGCGAGTCACTTCGCTTCTCTGGGCCTCAGTGACCTCCTCTGTCAAATGGGGATGAAGACTGTGAGCCCCACGTGGGGCAACCTGATTCCCCCGTGTCTACCCCAGCGCTTACAGCAGTGCTCTGCACGTGGTAAGCGCTTAACAAATACCAACATTATCATTATTATCATCATTATTATTCTTCACCCTCGGCATTAAAGCACCCAGCGACCTCGCAGCGTGGCCTAATGGACAGAACGCGGGCCTGGGGGGGGGGGGGGGGTCAGAGGTCCTGGGTTCTAACCTCGGCTCCGCCACTTGTCTGCTGGGTGACCTCGGGCAAGTCACTTTCACTTCTCAACCTGAGTCACCTCTTCTGTAAAATGGGAATGGAGACTGTGAGCCCCACCTGGGATTTGTTTGTATCCACCCCAGGGCTTAGTACAGTGCCTGGCACGTAGTAAGCACTCGGGTCCCATAATTATTATTACCATCACCATTATTATTACCTCACCTCTGCTCTGCCGCGACGATCCCGGCCTCACGCTTGGCTCTTCTATCGCCAACCCACTCGTTATGCCCGGATCTCGCCTCTCTCACTACCAATCCCTCCCGCTCACCCTCCCTCTGGCCCGGAATTCCTTCCGACGGTTCACCCCCGCCTTCAAAACCCTCCTAAAATCCCATCTCCTCCAAGAGGCTTCCTCTAGCTGCCCTCCCTTCTGGATCTACCACGCTCGGTGCACTTGGATACTCGGAGGTCACCCCAATCCCCCAGCTCCAATGTACATTTCTCTATAGTCTCCTGCCTCCCGTATCAACGATTTATTTAAATGTCCGCCTCCCCCCGTAGACTGGAAGCTCCTTGTGGGCAGGGAGCGCGTCTACCAACTCTTCCGTGTTTTCCTAGGCGCGAGCGTTCTGTCCACAGTAAGTGCTCGGTAAATAGCTCTGATCCGTCGATCTTCTCTCCATCCCCGACTCTGTCCCGGGAACCCGGCGGGGACCCTCCAACACCCTTGACCCTCTCCACCTCCGACTGTCCCCCAGTGACCCAGCACGGACCATCCCGCACCCCCGACTCTCCCCTCTCCATCCCCGACTCCTAGTACAGTGCTCCGCGCACAGAAAGTGCTCAGTAAATACGATTGAATCGAAGGAATAAAGGACTCTTCCCTCGGAGACCCAGGTTTGCCCTCCAAACCCCCTCACTCTCCCCCAGAGGTGCAACAGGGATCCGCTGTCCCTTAGCCATTTAACCCTTCCCTTGGCTCCCCACACGTGGAACATTCCCTTCCCCAGCCGGCTACGATGATAATGGTATTTGTTAAGCGCTCACTGTGGGCCAAGCCCTGTTCTAAGCGCCGGGGTGATGATGATGATAATAATAATAATAATGATAACGTTGGTATCTGTTAAGCGCTCACTACGTGCAGAGCACTGTTCTGAGCGCCGGGGGAGATACGGGGTCATCGGGTCCGTCCCACGTGAGGCTCACGGTTAATCCCCTTTTGACAGATGAGGTCACTGAGGCCCAGAGAAGTGAAGTGACTTGCCCGAGATCACCCAGCAGACGAGTGGCGGAGCCGGAATTAGAACCCACGTCCCCTGACTCCCAGGGCCCTTCTCTTCATCCGGTTGTATCCACTGAGCTCCCACTGGGTGCACAGCACTGTCCTAAGCCCTTGGGAGAGTACGATATAACAATAAACGGACGCATTCCCTGCCCACAGCGAGCTTATTTGTGTCTATCTTCATTCAGTCAATAGTATTTATTGAGCGCTTACTAGGTGCGGAGCACTGTACTGAGCGCTTGGAATGGCCAAATCGGCAACAGAGAGAGACGGTCCCTGCCCTCTGACGGGTTTACGGACTAATCTTCATTCCCATACCCCAGCACACACACAGAGCTGCCCTGACCAGCATGTAGCAAAATAAACCAGCAACAGGCCAGAATGAATCCACAAGTTAAAAACTGTGATAACATCAACACTGCCAACAACCCCCGCCTCTGTCTTCCTCCCGAAAGGCCCCGGTTTCTACAGGGCAGAGAATGTATCTGTTATCACGTTATTTTGCCCCCCCCTCAAGCGCTTAGCGCAGTGCTCCGCGCCCAGTAAGGGCTCAGTAAATTCGACGGACGGACCGACTTTCCACCAGAACGGCTCCACCAACCCAAACCGCTTTATTTTTAGGCATTCCCACTGGCCGAGGGGCTGGTTGCCGGTACTGGTTCATTCGGTCGTATTTACGGAGCGCTTCCCGTGTGCAGAGCACTGTGCTGAGCGCTTGGGAGAGGACCATAGATCGATAATCAAACACGTCCCCTGCCCACGGCGAGCTTCCAGGCGAAAGGGGGGCGTCTGGAGTATCCCCCGAAGGCAGGAATCTCCCGCTCGGCCACTCGTCAGCTGTGTGACTCTGGGCAAGTCACTTGACTTCTCGGTGCCTCGGTGACCTCATCTGGAAAATGGGGATCGAGACGGTGAGCCCCACGTGGGACGACCTGATCCCCCCGTGTCTACCCCAGCGCTTAGAACAGTGCTCGGCACATAGTAAGCGCTTAACGAATACCAACATCATTATACCGAGTCCTACTCTTCGACTTTCCCCGGGAGCGGAATTGGGGATTCGGACGGAAAGCACCGGGCGAGGAGAAAGATCGGAGTCCGATCCGGGATGGCGCTCCCTTTCGCAGCGATAATCACCGGGAAGCAGTGGGAAGCGGCAGGGCCTACTGGATAGACACCGGGGCCTGGGCGTCAGAAGGACCTGGGTTCGAGGCTTATTGGAAAGAGCCCGGGCTTGGGAGTCAGGGGTCGTGGGTTCTAATCCCGGCTCCGCCACATATCGGCTGTGTGGCTCTGGGCGAGTCACTTCACTTCTCGGTGCCTCAGTTCCCTCATCTGGAAAAATGGGGATTAAGACTGGGAGCCCCACGGGGGACAACCTGATCACCTTGTAATAATACTAATGTTGGTATCTTTTGTTAAGCGCTTACCACGTGCGGAGCACCGTTCTAAGCGCCGGGGGAGACACAGGGGAACGAGGTCGGCCCACGTGGGGCTCCCGGTCTTCATCCCCGTCTGACAGATGAGGGAACCGAGGCCCAGAGAAGCGAAGCGACTCGCCCACGGTCGCACAGCTGACAAGGGGCGGGGCCGGGATTCGAACTCACGACCCCTGACTCCCAAGCCCGGGCCCTTTCCGCTGAGCCACGCTGCTTCTCCCATAATAATGATAACGATCGTCTTGTAATTATTTATAATTGTAATAATAATAACTAATTATCACCTTGTAATAATAATAATAATAATGTTGGTATCTGTCAAGCGCTTACTATCCTGTTCTAAGCACTGGGGTAGATACACGTAGGGCTCACTTAGCACATATCATCATTATTATTACTGATCGCCACTCTGCCCCTTCACCCATTCATTCACTCGTATTTATTGAGCGCTTACTGTGTGCAGAGCACTGGACTAAGCGACTGGAAAGGACAATTCAGCAGCAAAGGGAGACGCTCCCTGCCGCCACCGAGCTCACAGTCTAGAAGGGGGGAGACAGACATCAAAACAAGTAATTGCGACCTCGGGCAAGTCACTTCACTGCTCTGGGCCTCAGTTCCCTCATCTGTAAAATGGGGATTAACTGTGAGCCTCACGCGGGACAACGTGATTACCATCCCAGCGCTTAGAACAGTGCTTGACACGTAATAAACGCTTAACAGATCTCGTCATCACACCCTCGAGGTCTCCCAGCTCTGGGCCCTGGAGGATGCAGCTACCGAGCAAACCTTCTCCCACCAAGGCGCAGAGGTTGGGGGGAACTCGATCCTTATTATGTGCCCAGCACTGTGCTAGGCGCTGGGGCAGATACGAGAGAGTCGGATTGGACACTGTCCCTGTCCTTTCTGGAGTTCACTGCATAAGGGGAGGAGGATCTGATCTGAACCCCCCCCCCCCTTTTTCGGATGAGGGAACTGAGGCCCAGGGAAGGCAAATGACTTGACCAGGGTCACACAGCAGGGACCAGAGGTGTGGTCTTCCCATTAGACCGCAGTGTCCCCCGGGGAGGGGGAGGACCGAAGAAGGAACGTCAACGGGGTGTACTGGGCAAGCCGCAACTTCTCTGGGCCTCAGTTTCCTCCTCTGTAAAATGGAGATTCAGCGTGCGAGTCCCAGTGTGGGACGGGGACTGTGTCCGAGCTGATTAATTTCTATCTACCTCGGGGCTTAGAACAGTGCTCGGCACATAGTAAACGCTTAAAAAGCACTCGTCAATTGAGTGCTTGCTGGGTGCGGAGCACTGCGCTAAACACTCGGGAGAGTACAATGCGACAAAAGTGGCGGGCAGGTTCCCTGCCTACCACGACTCCTGAGTCAATAAATCAATCACTGGCATTTATTAATAACGTCGGTGCTCGTTAAGCGCTTACTCTGTGCCGAGCACTGTTCCAAGCGCTGGGGGAGACACGGGGGAATCGCGTTGACCCACTTGGGGCTCCCCGTCTTCATCCCCCATTTTCCAGAGGAGGGAACTGAGGCCCCCGAGAAGTGAAGTGACTCGCCCCCGGTCCCGCAGCTGCCAACTGGCCGAGCCTGGATTCGAACCCATGACCTCCGCCTCCAAAGCCTGCGCTCTTTCCACTGAGCCACGCTGCTTCTCTTTGAGCACCCCCCTCTATGCAGGGCACTGTACTAAGCACTTGGGGGGGGGGGGACACAATACAAAAGAAGCGGCACACAGGTTCCTTGCTCATAATGAGCTACGGTCTAGAGGGGGAAACAGCCGTTCATATGAATAATTCAGAATATATAATTCGAAGATCTGGACGAAAGTGCTGGGGCGGGGGGGGGGGGGGCGAATATCAAATACCCCAAGGTCACGGATCCAATCACGTAGATGACGCAGAAGGGAGAGGGAGCAGAAGAAAAGAGTTCAGCAGGGGAGGCCTCTCGGAGGAGCCATTAGCCAATGCTGATATCCCGATTCTGATAACGACAACGATACTATCGGCGATAATAAAGCCACTAGCAATACGATGTTGGCATTTGGTAAGCGCTTACTACATGCCGAGCCCTGTTCTAAGCGCTGGCGTAGATACGGGGGGACCGGGTCGTCCCACGCGAGGCTCACGGTCTTAATCCCCCTTTTCCAGATGAGGTCCCCGAGGCCCAGAGAAGCCAAGCGACTCGCCCACGGTCACCCAGCTGGCAAGGGGCAGGGCCGGGAGTCGAACCCATGACCTCGGACTCCCAAGCCCGGGCTCTCGCCACTGAGCCACGCTGCTTCCGATAGTCGGAGCTGCGTATTTGTTAAGCACCCACATATTTGTTAAGCGCCCATATGGGCACCTCGACCATCATCGTGATGATAATTGTGGTATCGGTTAAGTGCTTACTATGTGCCCCGCACCCAGGGAAGATACAAGATAAATAGGTGGGACACAGTCCCCCTCCCACACAGGGCTCGCTATCTATCTAAGTTGGGGGGGGGGGGGGAAGGACTCGAATCCCCATTTTCCAGATGAGGAAACTGAGGCCCGGAGAAGTGAAGTTCCCTGCTCCGCCACTCGTCAGCTGTGTGACCGCGGGCGAGTCGCTTCACTTCTCCGGGCCTCAGTTCCCTCATCTGGAAAATGGGGACGAAGACCGGGAGCCCCACGTGGGCCGACCCGATGACCCCGTATCTCCCCCAGCGCTTAGAACGGTGCCCTGCACACCGTAAGCGCTTAACAAATACCAACACTATTATTAAAGTTTCCCCCGCCCTTCTGCGTTCCCCTCGCTAGGAGCAGCGTGGCTTAGTGGAAAGAGCCCGGGCTTGGGAGTCAGGGGTCATGAGTTCGAATTCCGGCTCTGCCATTTGTCAGCCCTGTGACCGTGGGCGAGTCACTTCGCTTCTCTGGGCCTCAGTTCCCTCATCTGCAAAATGGGGATTAACTGTGAGGCTCACGGGGGACAACCTGATGACCCCAGCTCTACCCCAGCGCTTAGAACAGTGCTCGGCACAGAGTAAGCGCTTAACCAATGTCAACAGTATTGTTTGACCCCTTTATTCACCCCCTCCCTCAGCCCCACAGCACTTAGGTCCACATCCACCATTCCTTTATTTCTATTAATGTCTTGTCTTCCCCTCTAGACTGCAACCTCATTGTGGACAGGGAACGAGTCTCCCAACTCTGCCACACTGTGCTCCCCCAGGTGCTCAGTACAGTGCTCTGCCCACAGTAAGTGCTCAATAAATACCACCGATCGAGCTATTTACTGCTATTGTTCCCGTCCGTCCGTCTCCCCCGATTAGACCGTGAGCCCGTCAAAGGGCAGGGACCGTCTCTGTTACCGATCTGTCCATTCCAAGCGCTTAGCCCAGTGCTCTGCACCTAGTAAGCGCTCAATAAATACTATTGAACGAACGAATGATTGAGCTTTTACACTAAAATGATTTGCCCCAAATGGACAAGCGGAGGATCTGGAATTCGAACCCAGGTGCTTCCGACTCCCAGGCCCGGGCTCTACCCGAGCCCGGAGAAGAGAAGCAGCGTGGCTCAGCGGCCAGAGCCCGGGCTTGGCAGTCAGAGGTCATGAGTTCGAATCCCGGCTCTGCCCCTTGTCAGCTCTGTGACCGTGGGCGAGTCACTTCACTTCTCTGGGCCTCAGTGACCTCATCTGCAAAATGGGGACGAAGACCGGGAGCCCCACGTGGGCCAACCTGATGACCCTGTGTCTCCCCCAGCGCTTAGAGCAGTGCTCTGCCCCTAGTAAGCGCTTCACAAATACCAACAGTATTACGCACTAGGCCGCGCTGCTCCTCTTTGCACGTCTGTTGTGTGACCTTGGGCAAGTCCCTTCCCGTTTCTGGGCCTCGGTTCCCTCCTCTGTCAAATGGGGATGAAGAGTGTGAGCCCCACGTGGGACAGGGACCGTGTCCAACCCGATTAGCTTGCATCTACCCTTTGAGTGGTGCTTGGCACATAGTAAGCGCTTAACGAGTACTTGTTATTTTTATGGTTGTTACAATCCCCCCCCCCCCCGGGGGGGCAGAGGGACAGGGGGCTTTATGACAACGCTTCCCCCTTCCCCACCGGCCCCCTTCCCGGCCCGTTTTGGCTCCCCCAGGTGAAAAGAGGGGACCGGGGGGGGGGGGGGGGTTCTCATATCGTCCCCCAAAGAGGATTGGCAGGGGGAAAAACAACCTCCCGCCTTGTGTAGCCCATCTGATCTGTTTTCCAAACATGACACTTCCCGCCTGTTATCGCCACACAAAGCACACCCCTTTTTTGTTCATTATTGTTAATTACAGTGGAGACCTTCCTATAATTAACTGCAGTATCGGGTAATTCGATGAAACTTGCGTTCGGCCCCCTCCCCTCCGCGCCTGCGCAGAGGCGCCTCCTCCCCGCCCCCCCCCCCAATTTATTGTTGTCATCACTTAGACGGTGGTGTTGTCTTTATAATACCATTTTATTGGGGAGATAATTCGATTATTGCACAGCCTCCCGTAGTGGGCCTTCCCTTCCCCGAGCCTCCAGCCGACGATTTCCAGAGGCGCAGGGGATGGACGGAGCAGCGTGGCTCCGTGGAAAGAGCCCGGCCTTTGGAGTCGGAGGTCGTGGGTTCGAATCCCGGCTCGGCCACTCGTCCGCTGGGTGACTGTGGGCGAGTCGCTTCGCTTCTCTGGGCCTCAGTGACCTCATCTGGAAAATGGGGATTAAGACTGGGAGCCCCACGTGGGGCAACCTGACGACCCCCGTGTCTCCCCCAGCGCTTAGAACGGTGCTCGGCACATAGTGAGCGCTTAACAAATACCAACATCATCATCATTCGGAAGCCACCGGGCCACCGGGCACAGAGGCCGCCTTCCCCTCGCCCCCAGGGCCTTGGCAGGTGCACGGCTGACGAGCCTCGCCTTCACCAAGCAGCAGCGTGGCTTAGTGGCAAGAGCCCGGGCTTGGGAGTCGGAGGCCGTGAGTTCTAATCCCGCCTCCTCCACTTGTCTGCCGTGTGACCTTGGGCAAGCCACTTAACTTCTCTGTGCCTCGGTGACCTCATCTGGAAAAGGGGGAGGAAGACTTCGAGCCCCACGGGGGGCGACCTGTTTACTCTGTCTCTACACCAGGGCTCGGCACCTAGTAAGGGCCTAACAGATACCATCATTTATTATTAGCCTCCAACTCGAGGCCTCTTCGTCCCTGCCCCTGAGGCGTTGGCAGCAGCATGGTCTAGTGGGTAGAGCCCGGAGTCTCTAGGAGTCAGGAGGGCGTGGGTTCTAATCCCGCCTCCACTTGTAAGAAGCAGCGTGGCTCCGTGGAAAGAGCCCGGGCTTCGGAGTCAGAGATCATGGGTTCGACTCCCGGCTCGGCCACTTGTCAGCTGGGTGACCGTGGGCGAGTCGCTTCGCTTCTCTGGGCCTCAGTGACCTCATCTGGAAAATGGGGATTAACTGGGAGCCTCCCGTGGGACCACCTGATGACCCTGTCTCTCCCCCAGCGCTTAGAACGGTGCTCTGCACCTAGTAAGCGCTCAACGGATACCAACATTATCATTATTGCCTGCTGTGTGGCCTTGGGCAAGTCCCTTCACCTCTCTGTGACTCAGTTCCCTCATCTGGAAAATGGGGATCGAGACCGGGAGCCCCATGGGGGACGGGGGCTGTGTCCGACCCGATTTGCTTGCATCCACCCCAGCGCTTAGTACAGTGGCCGCCGCATAGTCAACGCTTAACAAATACCATTATTATTTCTAGACCGTGAGTCCCTTGTGGGGTGGGGATTGTCTCTATCTGTTGCCGAATTGGACTTTCCAAGCGCTTAGTACAGTGCTGTGCACATAGTAAGCGCTCAATCCAAACGATTGAATGAATTATGAACGAGAAGCCCCGCCTTCAACTTCACCCCCTCGGCCTTGGCAGGGGAACCAAGGAGCGGCTCGCCTTCCCCTCGGCCTTGGCCGGGGAACCAATGAGAAGCCTCATCTTCCCCTCGGCCTTGGCAGGGGAACCAATGAGAAACCTCGCTTTCAGCCCCTCCGTCCCCCGCCCCCCACCAAGTGGCCGTCCCCTTCTCTTTCCCGGAGCCCTGGGCAGGTGCACCAATGGGAGGCCTCGCTCCCCCCCAGTCCTCGGCAGGTGCACCAATGGGAGGCCTGGGCAGGTGCACCGATGGAGCAGGTGCACCAATGGGAGGCCTAGCTCCCCCCCTCCACCCAGTCCTTGGCAGGTGCACCAATGGGAGGCCTGGACAGGTGCATTCATTCATTCATTCATTCATTCAATAGTATTCATTGAGCGCTTACTATGGGCAGAGCACTGGACTAAGCGCTTGGAATGGACAAATGGGTAACAGATAGAGACGGTCCCTGCCCTTTGACGGGCTTACGGTCTGATCGGGGGAGACGGGCAGAGAAGAAAAATAGCGATAAATAGAATCAAGGGGTGCACCAATGGGAGGCCACGCTTCCCCCCCCCCCCCCCCCAAGTCCTTGGCAGGTGCATCAATAGGAGGCCTGGGCAGGTGCACCAATGGGGCAGGTGCACCAATGGGAGGCCTCGCTGCCCTCCCCCCCCCTCCCCCCGGAGGCCCGGGCAGATGCACCAATGGGAGGCCTCGCTCTCCGCCCCCCCCCCCCCCCCAGTCCTTGGCAGGTGCACCAATGAGAAGCCTCGCTGCCTCCCCCCGGAGGCCTGGGCAGGTGCACCAATGGGAGGCCTGGGCAGGTGCACCAATGGGGCAGGGGCACCAATGGGAGGCCTCGCTGCCCCCGCGGGCCCGAGCAGGTGCACCAATGGGAGGCCTCGCTCCCCTCCCCCTCCCGTCCTCCGCTAAATCCTCCCTTTGTGCGGTGAGTCGGCGCCCGGCCCGGGACCAGACGGAGGATTTGCCGAACAAAGCCGAGGCGGGGGGCGGGGGGCGAGGGGGAGGGGGGGGCTCCGCATCCCCCCCCCCACCCCCCTGCGGAATCAGGTCGCCCCTTCCAGGCCGCAGAGGGACAGCTGGGACCCAGTTGGGACACATGTGTGTAGGCACCCATGCATCCACGCATCCGTGCACGCGTGGTGCGTGTGACAGCTTTCTGCTAAGTGGGGGAACTTTTGAGCTGCATCCCGGCTCTGCCCCTGGTCAGCTGCGTGACCTCGGGCAAGTCACTTCACTTCTCTGGGCCTCAGTGCCCTCATCTGTCAAATGGGGATGTCAGACTGTGGGACAGCCCCATGACGAGCGCTTAGAAGAGTGCTCGGCACAGAGTGAGCGCTTATCAAATACCATCACTGTTATTCACTCATTCCATCGGATTTACTGAGATCTCACCGTGGGCAGAGCACTGTACTAGGCGCTTGGAAAGTACAATTCGGCAACAGATAGAGACAATCCCTACCCAACGACCGGCTCACAGTCTAATAATAATAATGATGATAGTGTTGGTATTTATTAAGCGCTTACTACGTGCAGAACACTGTTCTAAGCGCTGGGGGATATAGGGCGATCAGGTTGTCCCACGTGGGGCTCCCGGTCTTCATCCCCATTTTACCGATGAGGGAACTGAGGCCCAGAGAAGTGAAGTGATTTGCCCCAAGCCGCCCAGCCGGCAAGCGGCGGAGCTGGGATTCGAACCCATGACCTCTGCCTCCCAAGCCCGGGCTCTTCCCCCTGAGCCACGCTGCTTCTCTAGACTAGTCCTAGTCTGGACTCCTCGTCTCTCTAGAAAGTGTGTGCGTCGTGGACTGACGGGTTTCTAATAATGACACTCATAATTGTGGTATCTGTCATGCGCTTACTGTGCGCCAAGCACTGCTCTAAGCGCTGGGGTAGATACACGGTTGGTAGATCGGATCGCCCCACGTGGGGCTCACAGTCTTAATCCCCATGTTTACAGGTGAGGTAACTGAGGCGTAGAGGAGTTCAGCGACTTGCCCAAAGTCACACAGCAAAGTGGCGGAGCCGGGATTAGAACCCACGACCTCTGACTCCCAAGCCCGGGCTCTTTCCATTAAGCCACGCGGCACTTTCCAAGCGCTTAGTACAGTGCTCAATAAATACGGTTGAATGAATAAATGAATGAATGAAAAAGGAGGTGGAGAAACAGAGATTTCTACTCCTCCTCCCCGCCCTCCCCCATTTTGTAGATGAAGAAACTGAAGCCCAGAGAAGTCTACGGACTTGAACGAGGTCACACAGCAGAATCACAAGGGAAAAGGGCAGATTGGGGATCAATCAATCGATCCATCCTATTTATCGAGCACTTACTGTGCGCCTAGCACTGTACCAGGTGCTTGGGAGAGTCCAATACGATAGGGTTTGTAGTCACGTTCCCTGACCACATCGAGTTTACGGTCTAGAGGGAGAGACTGACTCTAATAGAAATAAATAAATTACGGATCTGGACATAACGAGCTGTGGGGCCCGTGCTCTGACCACCAGGTCACATCGCTTCTCCTCGGCTTTATTGTGTGCTTATTATTACGTTGGTATTTGTTAAGCGCTTACTATGCGCAGAGCACTGTTCTAAGCGCTGGGGTAGACACAGGGTCATCAGGTTGTCCCCCGTGAGGCTCACAGTTAATCCCCCTTTGACAGATGAGGGAACTGAGGCACCTGTTAAGCGCTTACTAGGCGCAGAGCACTGTTCTAAGCGCTGGGGTAGAGACAGGGTCATCAGGTTGTCCCCCGTGAGGCTCACAGTTAATCCCCACTTGACAGATGAGGGAACTGAGGCCCGGAGAATAATCGTAATAATGTCGGTATTTGTTAAGCGCTTACTATGTGCAGAGCGCCGTTCTAAGCGCTGGGGGAGACACGGGGGAATCTGGTTGTCCCACGTGGGGCTCACAGTCTTAATCCCCCTTTTACAGAGGAGGGAACTGAGGCCCAGAGGAGTGAAGTGACTTGCCCACGGTGACACAACTGCCAGGTGGCAGGGCCGGGATTCGAACCCAGGAACTCTGACTCCCAAGCCCGGGCTCTTTCCACTGAGCACACGTTGCTTCTCTAATGTTGGTATTTGTTAAGCGCTTACTCTGTGCCGAGCACCGTTCTAAGCGCCGGGGGGAGATCCAGGGTCATCAGGTGGTCCCACGTGAGGCTCACGGTCTTCATCCCCATTTGACAGATGAGGTCACGGAGGCCCAGAGGAAGTGAAGTGACTCGCCCACCGTCACCCAGCCGACAAGGGGCAGAGCCGGGATTCGAACCCATGACCTCTGACTCCCCAGCCCGGGCTCTTGCCACTGAGCCGCGCTGCTGTGCACAGACATCTCCGGGTGGGGGTGGGGAGGGTGTGATAGCCAAGGGGTTGAGTGATGTGAGATCGCTGAAGTGGCGTTGCGATGGGGAGAAGGATTCATCAGACAAGGCCTCATGCCTTCCCCCCACATTGCTCTTTTTTCGTATAACGGTATTTGCCAGCGCTTACTGTGTGCCAGAGACTGTACCAAGCGCTCGTAAGGTCGGACCCGATCCCCGTCCCCCATGGGGCTCCCAGTCTTCATCCCCATTTTCCAGATGAGGTCACTGAGGCGCAGAAGAAGTGAAGTGACTCTGCCCGAGGTCCCCCAGCAGACAAGCCCGTCAGAGGGCAGGGACCGTCTCTCTCCGTTACCCCTTTGTCCATTCCCAGCGCTCGGTACAGCGCTCCGCGCCTAGTAAGCGCCCAATAAATACTGCTGAGGTGGCGGAACCGGGATTAGAACCCAGGCCTATTCCGACTCCCAGGCCCGGGCTCTAGCCACTGGACCACGCTGCTTCTCCCACCCCGGTGCCCGCACCGAGCCGGTGGGGGCTAGCGGGTGGGCCAGCGGAACCGGTGGGTTCTGGGGAGCAAAACTGCCCCCTTACTTTGTGCTAAGCGCTGGGGTAGACGGGTGGGATCCAGCCCCCGACCCGCCCGGGGCTCACAGTCACCGGACGGGGATCCGATCCCGGGAAACGGGGGCCCGGAGGGGTTAAGAGACTTGCCCAAGGTCACACAGCCTGTCGGGAGCCAAGCGGGCAGGGGCTCTTGGCGCCGTTTGGGAGTCGGGAGAGAAAGGGTTAGCAAGGAAATGATGCTAATTGTGGTAATAAGGATAATAATGTTGGTATTTGTGAAGCGCTTACTATGTGTTCTAAGCGCTGGGGTAGACCCAGGGGAATCAGGTGGTCCCACGTGGGGCTCCCGGTCTTCATCCCCATTTTCCAGACGAGGGAACCGAGGCCCAGAGAAGCGAAGCGACTCGCCCACGGTCACCCAGCCGACAAGGGGCAGAGCCGGCATTCGAACTCATGACCCCTGACTCCAAAGCCCGGGCTCTTTCCACTGAGCTTCTCTAATTTTGAGAATTAGTGGTATTTGAGCGCGGATGTGCCAGACACTGTTTTTAAGCGCCGGGGTGGAGTCAGGTAAAGCGGGTCGGACGCCATCCCTGTCCCACTCGGGGCTCACGGACCTCCCCCCCCCCCCCATTTTACAGATGAAGGCACCTGAAGCTCGGAGAAGTGAAGTGACTGGCCCAAGGTCACCCGGCAGACGAGGGACGGAGCCGGGATTAGAAGCCAGGTCCTTCTGCTAACTCCGTTGTAGTCCGCTGTACGGCGCTCTCCCGAGCACCGCGTAGAGCGCTCTGCACAGAGTGAGTGCTCCTAACTATCCTCCATCGGTAGTCCACTCTTTATCCACTAGGCCACGCTGGGCCACCACCGCGGGCCCCGAGTTCGAGCCAGAGGGAGGATTCCAGCCGCCTGTCCGGGGGTCCCCGGGCGGCCGCGGAGAAAGGACAAGGCCCCGTCTGGGGTCCCGCTCGGCCCGCCCCGGGGGGGCTGGGTGACCTCGGGCAAGCGGCTCGACCTCTCTGGGCCTCCGTTTCCTCATCTGTACCTTGGGATCAAGATGCCCGCCCTCCCTCCCTCGGGGGACGGGACCCCTCTCCGATCCGATTATCCCGCATCTATCGACTGAGGCCTTAATCGATACCGCCATCAAGGATCATCACGTCCCGCGAAAGGTGGGTGTCCCGAAGCCGGGCGGAGGGGGCAGGGGGAGGGGGCCGGGAGGAAATACGAGGGCATCCTGTCTCGACTCATTCACTCGCATCTACCCCAGCGCTTAGTCCGGCGCTCGGCACCAAGCGCCTACCAGATAGGGCGATCATCATCCTTACTAATCGTCACTCCCTTTCTCTTGGGGATTTCTTAAGCGCTGACTCTGGGCCAGGCACTGTACCGAGCCCCGGGGTGGAGACCACCGGGTCGGGGTGGACACGGTCCCCGGCCTCCGTGGGTCTCACGGTCTCACTCCCCATCTTACAGATGAAGGAACTGAGGCCCAGGAGAAGCCCCCAAGTGACTTGTCCGAGGTCACCCGGCAGGCAAGTGGCGGGGCTGGGATTAGAACCCAGCTCCCTCGGACTCCCCGGCTTGCGAGCCCCGTTCACCCACCCCGGGACCGCCCCCCGCCCAGACCCCTCCTCACCGGCCCCAAGAAGGGGCGGGGAGAGGATCCGCCGCTGGGAGGAGAGAAAAATAACGGCCGATCCGGGAACTCTGGCCTCCTTTCCAGAGCCCGACGGCCGGCCGGCCCTCTAATCCTAATAATTACGGTATCTGTTCAGCGCTTACTCTGCTCTAAGCGCCGGGGCCGATCCAAGCGAATCAGGCCGGACGCGGTCCCCGCGTCCCCGTCCCCCCGTCCCCCCGTCCCCCCGTCCCCCCCGGGTCTCCCAGGCTTCGCACCCCCTCCCCCCGCCCCTTTTCCGGATGGGAGAACTGAGGCCCAGAGAGGTGAAACGACCAGCCCAAGGTCACCCGGCAGACGGGTGGCGGAGGCGGGATCGGAACCCGGGCCCCCTGCCTCCCAAGCCGGGCCTCGGGCCCCCGGGCCTCGGGCCCCCGGGCCTCGCTGCTTGGGTCCGAACCGGAGCTCCCGGGCCTCCTTCTCGGGGGTCCGGCCCACGTGCCCGCACCCCGTTTTCCCGCTCCCGCAGGCCTCGACGCCCCGGGCCGCCGGCCTCCCCGCGCCTCCGCGCTGGGGGGTGCGTGGGTCGGGGGGCGGGGCTCGGCCGGAGCTCGGCCCCCCCTCCCGCCTCGCCGCCCGGCCCCGGCGGGCCCCGGTCCCCGGGGGGGGGGGGGCTCCCGGGCGGGTCTCCCGGGCGGGGCGCGCGGGAGGGCGGAGGCTGCGGGGGCTCCGGGCCTATTGTGTGACCCGCGGGCTGGCGCGGCCCCGACCCCCGACCCCCGACCGCCCCCCCCCCCCCGCGGCCCCCAGCCGGGACCCCCGAGCCCCTCCCCGGGCCCCTCCCCGGGCCCCTCCCCGGCCCGGCCCCGGCACCGCGGCCTCGGCGGCTCCGCCCTCCTCCATCATGATGTGGCGGCGACGGAGACGGAGACGGAGACGGAGACGGAGAGGACCCCCCCCCCCCGCCCATCCCGCCCCCGTCTCCCCTCCCCCCGGGGCGCCCCCGGCCCCCTCCCCGCCCCCGGCCGAGCCCGGCGCGTCCGGCCGGTCCCGCGCCGCCCCCTCCCTCCCTCCCTCCCTTCCATCCCTCCCTCCCTCCCTCCCTGCCTTCCTCCCCCCCTCCCTCCCCAGCGGGCTCGGGCCGCCGCATCCCTGCCGCACAGCGGCCCCCGCCCCCCGAACGCCCCGTCCCGTCCCCCCCCCCCCCCGGTGCCCTCCCCCCTCCCTCCGCCAGCCCCTCACCGACCTGTCTGGCCCTTGCCCAGGGTCTTCTCCAGGCGGTAGGGTCCCACATACTGCGCGTGCTGCGGCCCGCTCCCGCCTTCCTTCCCCGTTGATGTCATCGCTCCCCGGCCCCGCCGGACGGCCGGGCGGCCGGGGAGGGGGCGGGGGGCGGGGGGCGGGGGGCGGGGGGCAGGAGCGGGGGGCAGGGGGAGGGGAGGGGAGGGGAGGGGGGCTTCCCCCCCCCGGGCCCTTCTCCGCCTTTAAATCCCACTCGGCCGCTCCCGGAGCGCGGGAGGGCGGGATGCTCGCCGCCTCTTCAGATGCGTTCCTCCGCGGCGGGGTTGCCCCTCTCCTCCTCCTCCTGCTCCTGCTGCTCCTCCTGCTGCTGCTGCCGCTGCTGGTCCTCCTGCTCCTCCTCCTCCTCCTCCTCCTCCTCCTGCTCCTCCTGCTCCTCCTGCTCCTCCTCCTCCTCCTGCTGCTCGCCCCTCGCCCTTCCGCGGCCCGGCGCGGGCCCCGGCTCTCCGGACAGCGCGCGTGGCCAACGGAAAACCTTTTTGTCCCCGTCCGGGGAAGGTGCGGGAGGGGAGGGGAGGAGGAGGAGGAGGAGGAGGAGGAGGAGGGAGGAGGAGGAGGAGGAGGGAGGAGGGAGGAGGAGGAGGAGGAGGAGGAGGAGGAGGCCGGGCCGCCTTGTTCTCCGGCGGAGGAGCCGTGGCCGTGGCCGTCGCCGTCGCCGGGCTGGGGCGGCGGAAGGGCCCCGGACCGCGGTGGCGACTGGCATCGCCACCGACCAATCAGCACCTCCCCCGCCCCTCCCCCCTCGAGCCCCCTCCCCTCCTCCTCCTCCTCCTCCTCCCCCCCCCGTACCCCTCCCCCTCCTCCAAAGGGACCCGCTCCCCGGCGTAGGGGCGAGGAAAGCCGCCCGCCCATCCGACCCGCTGGAGGGAGGGCCGGGGGTCCCGGGGGCTTTCCCCGCAGCGCCAGGCCCGGTGGCACCGAATCCCGAAAGCACCATCCCCCCCCCCCATCCCTCCATCAACCTCCTCCCGGGGGCTGGCAGACGCGCGCCCCCCACCCCAAATCCAGCCGCGAGCTCCCGCCCCCCCCCGCAGGACAGGCCGTCACTCACATCGAGGGGAAGGGGTTTCGGGCTGACCCACCCGCGGCCCCCACCCCAAATCCAGCCGCGAGTCCTCCCCCCCCACCCAGGACAGGCCGTCACTCACATCGAGGGGAGGGGGTTTCGGGCTGGCCCACCCGCGCCCCTCACATCGAGGGAAGGAGGTTCCGTTCAATCCTATTTATCGTATCTATTGAGCGCGGACTGTGTGCAGAGCACTGGACTAAGCGCTTGGAATGGACAGTTGGGCAACAGATAGAGACCGTCCCTGTCCGACGACGGGCTGGCCCGCACTCCCCACCCAAAATCCAGCCTCAAGCCCCCCCAGAACAGGTCGCCCCCCACATCGAGGGGAGGGGGTTTCCAGTATGCAGGTGGAAGAGAGGGTAGGAGGAGCCCCTGGAGAAGACCCCCTTGAACTGACCCTCGCACCTCTTTTGCTCCTTCTGTTCGGACCGGCGCTTAGTACAGCCCCTGGCACATAGTAAGCGCTTTACATATACCATTATTATTATTATTATTAGGCGCCCAGCCCTCACGCGTGTCAGTGGGGCGGGTGCTGGGGTAGGGGGGAGACCTCTGAGCTCCCCCTCCTCCTCCTTCAACTCCGAGGGGAGGGGGCCGCCCCTGGGAAGGGGTCCGACTGGGAAAAACCAGGAGCAGGAGACGGTGGGCCAGGCAGATTCTCGGGGGTCCCGGCCTCTCCCCCGAAATCAGGCTGAGGACGGGGAAGAGGGGCGCTGGGAGGCTTCGCCCCATCTGGGGGGAGGGTCGGGCCCCCCGCCCCAAGTCAGCTGGGGAGCCCCCCCCCCCACCTTGGGGTTCCTGACTCGGGGGGTCCCGTCTCGGGGTGGGGTCTGGGGTCCTGAAGGGTCGGCCGTGGAGGGGAGGGCTCGGTCACCCGCAAATGGGAGGGCTGAGTTCCAGGTTCTGTTGGTTTGGTTTTGATTAATGGTATTTCTTAAGAGCTTACCATGTGCTAGGCACTGTACTGGACACCTAGGAGTAGGTACAGCAATGGCGGCATTCGTTAAGCGCTATGTGCCGGGCACTGTGCTAAGCCCTGCGGTAGACAAATCGGGTTGGACACGGTCCCTGTCCCACGTGGGGTTCACCGTCGCAATCCCCGTTTTCCAAATGAGGTATCTGAGGCCCAGAGAAGTCAATGATAATGTTGGTATTTGTTAAGCGCCTACTACGTGCAGAGCGCTGTTCTGAGCTCTGGGGGAGATACAGGGTAAAAATAATAATGATAATGTCGGTATTTGTTGAGCGCTTACTAAGTGCAGAGCGCTGCTCTAAGCGCTGGGGGAGATACGGGCTCATCGGGTCGTCCCACGTGAGGCTCACGGTCTTCGTCCCCCTTTCCCAGATGAGGGAACGGAGGCCCAGGGAAGGGAAGTGACTCGCCCACAGTGCTACAGCTGACAAGTGGCAGAGCGGGATTCGAACCCACGACCCCTGCCTCCCAAGCCCTGGCTCTTTCCACTGAGCCACGCTGCTTCTCGAGAACCTGGTTAGATGCCACGAAGGAGGTGGCAGTGCCTTAACCACGTGGGTGGTAAAGGCCGCTGGGACCTCTTCCAACCTCCCCGAGGGGACTGCTAACCTTCTCTCCTTTCGTACGACCCGGTGAAGTGACTTGCCCAAGGTAATCGGGTTACAGCGAAAGGCTGGAGGGCTCCCCTCCCAACCCCCCGGATGGGGGTGATCCCGTTCATTTATTCCATCGCGTTTATTGAGCCCTTCCTCTGTGCAGAGCACCGTACTAAGCGCGATAGACCGTGACGCTCGGTCGGTCAGTCAGTCGTATTTACTGAGCGCTTACTGTGTGCGGAGCGTCGCACTAAGCCCTTGGAAAGTACAGTTCAACAACTAATAGAGACAGTCCTTGCCCACAAGAGTCTAGAAGGTGCGTTTGGGGGGTCGGGGGACGCAGTTAGCAATACAAGTCAATAAAATTACAGATGGGGACGTAAGCTGAGAGAGGGAAGGGCAAAGAGAGCAAGACAAGGAGACGCGGAAGGGAGTGGGAGATGAGGAAAAGTGGGGCGTAGTCAGGGAAGGCTTCCTGGAGGAGGTGGGCCTTCAATAAGGCTTTGAAACGGGGGGGGAGGGGGGAGTCGTCGTCTGTGGGATCCGAGGAGGGGGGAGGCTGTTCCAGGTCAGAGGCCGGACGTGGGCCGGGGGTCGACGGCGGGACGGGCGAGAAGGAGGCCCGGCGAGGAGGCGAGCGATGGGACAATGGATCCATTGATGGATAGCTCTGAGCCTCAGTTTCCCCACTTTAGAGAGGGAGATTGCCCTACCCCCCTAACAGGCAGCCGGTCCAGTTCCCAGCCCCGGCCCGGCGCCGGCGGTGCTACCGGTCGTGTCCCCCTAGGAGCCTGGACGGCTGGGGGACGACCAACCGTGAGAGGCCGCGTGGCTCCGCGGTGAGAGCCCGGGCTCGGGAGTCAGAGGTCGTGGGTTCTAATCCCGGCTCTGCCGCCTGTCAGCGGTGTGACTTTGGGCAAGTCACTTCACTTCTCTGTTCCTCAGTTACCTCATCTGTAAAGCGGGGATGAAGACTGTGAGCCTCAGGCGGGACAACCCGATTACCTTGTATCTACCCCAGTGTTCAGAACAGTGCTCGGCACAGAGTAAGCGCTCAACAAATACCAACATCATTATTAACGGCGATAACCAGGGTCGCCCCTTCCCGGCACCTGCCGTGTCTCCAGACTGTCCTCAACCCTGAGCCCCTCGAGGAAGCACGGCAGGTTCGTTTCATTCTAGCCGGGATAACACCGCCGGCCAGGATAACACCACCCGACCCCCAAGGAAGCACCACAGGTTCACTTCATTCCACCCGGGGTAACACCACTGGCTGTGAAGCGGCACGGCCTAGTGGATAGAGATCCACTATGGCCTGGGAGTCAGAAGGTCAGGAGTTCTAATGCCGACTCCGCCGCTCGTCTGCTGTGTGACCTTGGCCGCTTCACTTCCCTTCCCTGAGCCTCAGTCCCCTCATCCCGAAAACGGGGATTGGGACCGTGAGCCCCACATAGGACAGGGATTGTGTCCAACCCGATTAGCTTGTGTTCACCCCCCCTCCCCCCAGCGCTTAGTATAGTGCCTGGCACATAGTAAGTGTTTAACAAATACGGAAAGACCACAGGCTTAGGAGTCAGAGGTCATGGGTTCGAATCCCGACCCTGCCACTTGTCAGCTGGGTGACTGTGGGCGAGTCCCTTCACTTCTCTGGGCCTCAGTTCCCTCATCTGGAAAACGGGGATGAAGACCGTGAGCCCTCACGGGGGACAACCCGATGACCCTGTATCTACTCCAGCGCTTAGAGCAGTGCTCTGCGCATAGTAAGCGCTTAACAAATACCAACATTGTTATTATTATGCCCGGGGGCCCCCGCGGCAGCCCCGAACTCTGCCAGAGGGAGACGGGACGCTAGGAGGGATTGAGGGGCTGGTTGCTTTCTTGACACCTGCCTTCAGGGTTAAGGATGGGTCTTTGTACACTCTTGACTCTCCCCTCTCCATCCCTGACTCTCCCCCCCCACCCAGTGACCCAACACGGACCCTCCCACCCCACCCCCCCGATTCTCCCCTCTCCATCCCTGACTCTCCCCCAGGAACCCAGCATGGTCCAGTGCCCAATGCCCATGCCCACATGTCTTTCCTTATTTCACTTTTACAAAAGAGGATGGGAGGCCCAGAGAGATCAAGTAATTACCCCGAGGTCACACAGTGGACACACACGGTGAGAAGCAGCGTGGCCTGGTGGAAAGAGCACGAAATTGGGAGGCAGGGGTCGTGGGTTCGAACCCTGCCCCTGCCACTTGTCAGCTGCGTGACTTTGGCCAAGTCACTTCACTTCTCTATGCCTCAGTTACCTCATCCGTAAAATGGGGATGAAGACTGTGAGCCCCACGTGGGACAACCCGATAACCTGGTATCTACCCCGGCGCCTAGAACAGTGGTTAGCGTGTAGTGAGCGCTTGACGAATACCATCTTTTCTAGACCGTGAGCCCGTTGTGGGCAGGGATTTTCTGTATTGCTGAATTGTACTTTCCAGGGGATTAGTACGGTGCTCTGCCCATAGTAAGTGCTCAATAAATACGATTGAACGAATGAATGGACCGTAAAATCAGGCTATTCGTTAAGGGCTTACTATGCGCTAAACGCTCTCCTAAGCGCTGGAGTAGATACGAGGTAATCAGATCGGACACCGTCTCTGCCTCACACGGGGCTCATCACAGTCTAAGCGGGACAGAGAATAGGTATTTAATCCCCACTTTACATACGAGGAACTGAGGCTCGAAGAGTAATTATAACTGTGGTCTTTGTTAAGCGTCTACTATGATGCCAGGCACTGTACTAGGCGCCGGGGCGGATACAAGAAAATCGGGTTGCTCACAGTCCCTGTCCCACCTGGGGCTCACAGTCTCCATCCACCATATCCGGATGACGGAACTGAGGCCCAGAGAAGTGAAGTGACTTGCCAAGGTCACAGAGCAGAGAAGTGGCAGAGCTGGGATTAGAACCCACGACCTTCTGACTCCCAGGCCCGCGGTGACCTAGCCGCCGAGTCCCGCCGCTTCTCAGGGGCAGGTGCGAAGGCAGGATCCGAACCCAGGTGTTCTGTCTTCCGGCCAGAGTCTAGGTCTCTCCCTAAGTGTCTCTCTAGGCTCTGCTGTCCCACCCCGGCCAACCTTTCCAGCCCAACAGGAAGGGTTGATGAGCCTCCCCTCCAGATCACTTCGATCCCCTCCGCTCCCAGGGGAGGGGCGGGGGACCAGGCTCTGGGGGGCTTCGTCCGTCATCCCACCCAGTGGCTAGACGAAGGCCGAGGACAGCCGGACACCGAGGACACCCTTTGCCCCCGAACCTGGCCGCTTCCGCCCTTGGCTTTCTCACCCGTCTGATTCTCTCCGTGGTTCTCAAGCCGACTCTCCCCGGGGGTCTCGGCCTGACTCTGTCGGGGGGTCTCGGCCTGACTCTCCCCCATGGCTCAGTCGATCTAACTCTCCCCCTGGCTCGCTCAAGCTGACTCTCCCCGGGCCTCTCAGCCTGATTTCCCCCCACGGCTCTCTCCGCCTGATTCTCCCCCATAGCTCCGGCAGCCCGATTCTCCCCGAAGGTCTCGGCCTGACTCTCCCCACGTCTCTTTTCAGCCCGATTCTCCCCGTGGCCCTCCTGCTGTCGTAATAATACTAATGGCGGTATTGGTTAAGCGCCTACTACGTGCAGAGCACTGTTCTAAGCGCTGGGGGAGACAGAGGGGAATCGGATTGGCCCACGCGAGGCTCAGTCTTGATCCCCATTTTAGGAATCTGAGGCCCAGAGAAGTGAAGCGGCTCGCCCACGGCCACACAGCTGACGAGTGGCCGAGCCGGGATTCGAATCCGTGACCTCCGACTCCCGAGCCCGGCCCTTTCCACTGAGCCACGCTCCCCAGGTGATCTCCGGGGGCACACCTGCCCTCCCCCGCGGCAGGATCCCGGTGCCCTGGGAGGGATGACGGACTCTTCGACTGACACCGCCCTCGCCCAGTCGCCCCGGGCCCGGGGACGGATCCCTTCCTTCGGCGACACGGTCAGTGCCCGCGCGGAGGAGGGTGGTCTGGTTCAGCCTCAGGGGCCCAGGTCGAGGGGGCCGGCCCGCCGCCCACTGTCAGCCTGGACTACCCGAACCTTGTAGATGAGAGCATCTGGTACAGTGCTCAAGTGCTTAGTACTGTGCTCTAGACTGTGCAGTGGCCAGGGAAACTGTCTGTTTATTGTTCTACTGCGCTCTCCCAAGCGCTTAGTATAGCGCTCTGCACTCAGAAAGAGGTCAGTAAACACGACTGAATAGCAATAATGAGGATGAGAATGGTATCTGTTAAGCGCTTACTCCGTACCAAGCACTGTTCTAAGTGCCGGGGGAGATACAAGTTTAATCAGGTTGTCCCAGGTGGGGCTCACGGTCTGGTCCTGGGTTCGAATGCCGGCTCTGCCGCTTGTCAGCTGTGTGTCTGTGGGCAAGTCACTTCGCTTCTCTGTGCCCCAGTTCCCTCGTCTGTAAAAATGGGGATGAAGACTGTGAGCCTCACGTGGGCCAACCTGATTACCCTGTGTCGTCGTCGTCCCCCCCCCCAGCGCTTAGAACAGTGCTCTGCACATAGTAAGCGCTTGACAGATACCATCATTATTATTAATTCCCATTTTACAGATGAGGTAAGTGAGGCACAGAGAAGCGACTTGCCCAACGTCACACAGTTGACAAGTGGCAGAGCTGGGATTAGAACCCGCGACCTCTGACTCCCGGGTCCGGGCTCCTTCCACTGAGCCACGCCGGAATTAATAGGGAGAGTCAACGGCATTGGGTGGTCTAGTACAGGGTCACCGGGGAGAGGCGAGGACGGAGAGGGGAGAGTTAGGGATGTTGAGGGGGGTCCTAGCTGGGTCACTGGAGAGAGTCGGGGGTGTGGGGTGATCCATAGTACGTTCCGTCTGAGTCGTCCGTGAGCCTGTAAGCTCCTTTTGGGCAGGAGGATGTGGGCCTGGCTGCTGTTGGACTCTCACAGGCTCCCGGTACACTACCGACCAGTCTGGAAGTGCTCAGTACATCATCCCTGATGGATGGACTGACTGTCAGCCAAGTATCCCAATCAGACCCACCGCCCCCAGAAGACCGGAGAAGCAGCGTGGCTCAGCGGAGAGAGCACGGGCTTTGGAGTCAGAGGTTCGAAGCCCGGCTCTGCCCCTTGTCAGCTGTGTGACCGTGGGCGAGTCACTTCACTTCTCTGGGCCTCAGCGACCTCATCTGGAAAATGGGGATGAAGACCGTGAGCCCCACGGGGGACAACCTGATTCCCCTGTGTCTACCCCGGCGCTTAGAACGGTGCTCCGCACATAGTAAGCGCTTAACAAACACCAACATTAATATTATTATTATTAGAAGACTGGTTCCTGAACGAGCATAATTTAAAAAAAATCGTTAATAATAAGGTTGGTATTTGTTAAGCGCTTACTATGTGCAGAGCGCTGGGGTAGATACAGGGTCATCGGGTTGTCCCACGTGAGGCTCACGGTCTTCATCCCCATTTTACAGAGGAGGGAACTGAGGCCCAGAGAAGTGAAGTGACTCGCCCACAGTCACCCAGCTGACAAGTGACAGAGCCGGGAGGCGAACCCATGACCTCTGACTCCGAAGCCCGGGCTCTTTCCACTGAGCCACGCTTACTCTGTGCCGGTACTGTACTAAGCGCTGGAAAAGACGCAAGATCATCAAGTTGGATACACTCCCTTTCCTGCAAGGGACTGAGAGTCTCAGTAGGAGGGATTGGGGAAACTGAAGCGGAGAAATGACTGGTCCAAGGTCACAAAACAGGTGCGTGGCAGGGCCGGGATTAGAACCCAAGTCCTCTGACTCCCAGCCCTCCACCGCTGCAGGAACACCCTGATTACCTTGCGTCTACCCCAGCGCTTAGAACAGGGCTAGGCACATAGTAAGCGCTTAATAAATACCATAGTAATAACAATAATAATAATAATAAGCCCCCTGCCCTGTTTATGCAGAAGTGAGTGGTTTAGAGAAGGTCTGTGGTTTTCAGAGGGGCAGTGGGGGCCGGGGGTCCCCGAGGGAAGGGTTTTGGGGTGTGGCATCTGGGGGGGGGGGTCTCTAATTAGATGATGTCACAGAAGTGGGGTGGGGGGGAACGAAAGAAGGGGACGTTTCCGGTGTGTGGCTTCTCGGGGAGGAGCTTCCAGGAATCTTTCAAGAGAAGGATTTCCAAACGGGAAATATCCGAATTCGTCTCTCCTTCGAGGACTATCGAATAATAATAATAATGTTGTATTTGTTAAGCGCTTACTATGTGCAGAGCACTGTTCTAAGCGCTGGGGGAGACCCAGGGGAATCAGGTTGTCCCACGTGGGGCTCACAGTCTTCGTCCCCTTTTTGCAGATGAGGTCACTGAGGCCCAGAGAAGTGAAGTGACTCGCCCACAGTCACACGGCTGACAAGGGGCAGAGCCGGGATTCGAACCCATGACCTCTGACTCCCAAGCCCGGGCTCTTTTCACTGAGCCATGAACGACTGAAGACAGTCGGGAAAACCGGTGCTTTCGGGCTAAGGGATCCGTGAGGGTCACGGAGGCTCCTTCATTCATTCAGTTGTATCGATTGAGCGCTTACCGTGTGCCAAACGCTGTGCTAAGCGCTTGGGAGAGTACCAGAGAATAACAAAGAAACACGTTACCTGCCCACAACGAGCTAACAGTCTAGAGGGAGAGGCAGACATTAATAGAAATAAATAAAATGACAGAGACAGGGTGGAGAAGCAGCGTGGCTTAGTGGAAAGAGCACAAGCTTGGGAGTCAGAGGTCTTGAGTTCTAATCCCGACTCCTCCACTTACAACGTTGGTATTTGTTAAGCGTTTACTAGGTGCAGAGCACCGTTCTAAGCGCCGGGGGAGATACAGGGGAATGAGGTCGTCCCACGTGAGGCTCCCAGTTGATCCCCATTTTACAGAGGAGGGAACTGAGGCCCAGAGAAGTGAAGTGACTTGCCCACAGCCACACGGCTGACAAGGGGCACTGTGCGACTTTGGACAAGTCACTTTACTTCTCTGTGCCTCCTCCGTAAAAGGGAGATGAAGACTGTGAGCCCCAAGTGGGACAGACTGATAGCTACCTCAGCGCTTAGAACAGTGCTTGGCATATAGTAAGCGCTTAACCATCGCTAGTCTAGCACACTTCCCCCCTTCAAAGCCCTCCTGAAAGCTCACCTCCTCCAGGAGGCCTTCCCAGACTGAGCCCCCCTTTTCCTCTGCTCCCCCTCCCCTCCCTATTGCCCCGACTCCCTCCCTCTGCTCTACCCAGCTGTGTGACTTTGGGCAAGTCACTTCACTTCTCGGTGCCTCACTTCCCTCATCTGTAAAATGGGGATGAAGACCGTGAGCCCCACGTGGGACGACCTGATTCCCCTGTGTCTCCCCCAGCGCTTAGAACAGTGCTCGGCACAGAGTAAGCGCTTAACAAATACCAACATTATTATTATTATCATTACCCCCCACCCCTCACCGCTCCACAGCACTCGTTTATATCTGTACATTTTGATATCAAGACCGTGAGCCCCACGCGGGACAGGGACTGTGTCCGATCCGATTTGCTTGTATCCACCCCAGCGCTCAGTACAGCGCCTGGCACATAGTGAGGGCTTAACAAACACCCTCATCATTATTTATTTTGTTAATGATGTGTATATATCTATCATTCTATTTATTTATATTGATGCTCTTGATGCCTATCCACTTGCTTTGCTGTCTCCCCCCTTCTAGACTGTGAGCCCCTTGTTGGGTAGGGATTGTCTCTGTCGCCCAGTGGTACTTTCCAAGCGCTCAGTAGAGTGCTCTGCACACAGTAAGCGCTCAATAAATACAACCGAATCAATGAAGAAGTGGGAAGCAGCGTGGCTTAGTGGAAAGAGCCGGGGGTTTGGGAGTCAGAGGGCGTGGGTTCTAATCCCCGCCCTGCCCCTTGTCAGCTGTGTGACAGTGGGCGAGTCACTTCACTTCTCTGTTCCCCAATTACTTCATCTGTCAAATGGGGATGAAGACTGTGAGCCCCGCGAGGGACAACCCGATGGCCTTGTATCTCCCCCAGCGCTACGAACAGTGCTCGACACATAGTAAGCGCTTAACAAATACCATCATCATCATCATCATTATTATTATTATTAGACTGTGAGCCCGTCACTGGGCAGGGATTGTCTCTATCTGTTGCCGAATTGTCCATTCCAAGCGCTTAGTACAGTGCTCTGCACCTAGTAAGCGCTCGATAAATACTATTGAATGAATGAATATTCTTAAGTGCTGTGGGATTGGGAGGGGGGATGAATGAAAGGGAGTGAGTGAGGGCGACGCAGAAGGGAGTGGGAGAAGAGGAAAGGAGGGCGCAGTCAGGGAAGGCTTCCTGGAGGAGATGGGCCTTCAGTAAGGTTTGGAAGACGGGGGAGCTGGACATTCATTCATTCAATAGTATTTATTGAGCGCTTACTCTGTGCAGAGCACTGTACTAAGCGCTTGGAATGGACAATTCCGCAACAGATAGAGACCAGCCCTGCCCTTTGACGGGCTTACGGTCTCATCGGGATCCTGAGGGACTGCGTCGGCCTTCCTATGATAATAATAATAATGTTGGTATTTGTTAAGCGCTTACTATGTGCAGAGCACTGTTCTAAGCGCTGGGGTAGGTACAGGGTCATCGGGTTGTCCCACGTGAGGCTCCCAGTTAATTCCCGTTTTCCAGATGAGGTCACTGAGGCCCAGGGAAGTGAAGTGACTTGCCCACAGTCACACAGCTGACAAGCGGAAGACATGCCTCGCGTGGCTCAGTGGAAAGAGCCCGGGCTTGGGAGTCGGAGGTCATGGGTTCGAATCCCGGCTCTGCCCCTTGTCAGCTGTGGGACTGGGGGCAAGTGGCTTCACTTCTCTGGGCCTCAGTGACCCCATCTGGAAAATGGGGGTTAACTGGGAGCCTCACGTGGGACCACCCGATGACCCTGTATCTCCCCCAGCGCTTAGGACAGTGCCCTGCACATAGTAAGCGCTTAACAAATACCAACATCATTATGGCTCCTTACTCCCTCGCTCCCGGGGATCCAATGGTTTTGCCCCCCGCCCCTCCCTCTTCCCGTTTTCCCTTCGGGCTGCTCCCGGCGGGATCCGTTGGGAAGAGGCCGCCGGAGCAGGGACGGTCCCTGCCGCCGGGGGGCGCTGCGGAGAGGCGCCGCGGGGAGGCCGGGGCCTCTGCGCAGGCGCACTTCGGGGCTCTGCCTCCCCGCTCCACCCCGAGCGGCTCCGGCGCCGGGTTTTCGGCGGCTCCGTCCCGGGCGCCTCCCCATCGAGGGACTGGCGCGAGAATTATAATAATTACGGTATTTATCAAGCGCTCAATAAATACGAACCAATAATGCGCGAAGCCCTCACTATGTGCGAGGCACTGTGGCAAGGGCCGGGGAGGATACAAGCAAAGTGGGTTTGTGAGCCCCTGGGTGGCCCACGTGGGGCCCACGGTTCCAATCCCCATTTGACAGACGAGGTCACTGAGGCCCAGAGAGGTGAAGTCACCATCAATCATGTTGGTATTTGTTAAGCGCTTCCTATGTGCCGGGCACTGTTCTAAGCGCTTGAGGTAGATACAGGGTCATCAGGTCGTCCCCCGCGGGGCTCACAGTCTTCATCTGCTCTTGGAGAAGCAGGGTGGCTCAGTGGAAAGAGCACGGGCTTTGGAGTCAGGGCTCATGAGTTCGAATCCCAGCTCTTCCACTTGTCGGCTGTGTGACTGTGGGCAAGTCACTTCACTTCTCTGTGCCTCAGTTCCCTCATCTGTAAAATGGGGATGAAGACTGTGAGCCCCACGTGGGACAACCTGATTCCCCTCTGTCTACCCCAGCGCTTAGAACGGTGCTCGGCACATAGTAAGCGCTTAACTAATACCAACATTATTATCCCCATTTTCCAGATGAGGGAACTGAGGCACAGAGAAGTGAAGTGACTTGCCCGAGTTGGCACAGCAGATAAGGGCGGAGCTGGGATTAGAACCCACGACCTCTGACTCCCAAGCCCGGGTTCATTCATTCAGTGGTATTTATTGAGCGCTTACTCTGTACTAAAGCAGCGAGACTCAGTGGAAAGAGCCCGGGCTGAGGAGTCAGAGGTCATGGGTTCTAATCCCGCCTCTGCCACCTGTCAGCTGTGTGACGTCGGGCAAGTCACTTCATTTCTCGGTGCCTCCGTCACCTCATCTGGAAAATGGGGATGAAGACCGTGAGCCTCACGTGGGACAACCTGATGACCTTGTATCTACCCCGGGGCTTAGAACAGTGCTTGGCACATAGTAAGCGCTTAACAAATGCCACAGTTATTATTGTTAATTATAACTTAACTTCTCTGGGCCTGTTACCTCATCTGTAAAAATGGGGATTAAAAGTTTAACCGTGTTCAACCCGATTAACTTCCATCTGCCCCGGCGTTTAGAACAGTGCTTGGCACATAGTAAGCGCTTAACAAATACCGTAATTATTATTATTAGGAAGAGAGCAGCGAGGCGAGATAGGAGGGGGCGAGGGGGTTGAGGGCTTTGAAGTTCCCGGATTCTTTTCTGGCCTCTGCCTCTTTTTCGGTTCCTCCCTCCTCCCCCTTCCCCTCGGATGTCTCACCTCCGTTACGGGACATCCGGGGACGGAGTCATTCATTCAATAGTATTTATTGAGCGCTTACTATGTGCAGAGCACTGGACTAAGCGCTTGGAATGGACAAATCGGTAACAGATAGAGACGGTCCCTGCCCTCTGACGGGCTTACGGTCTGATCGGGGGAGACGGACGGACAAGAACAATAGCAGTAAATAGAATCCAGGAGTCCCGGCCGGGATCCAGGCTGGAGTAGAAGGTCTGCAGCTAAAAAAAGACCCTCTACCTCCCTTTCCTCCTAGCCCGTTTATACATATATTCATTTATACTTTATTATTTCATCCTATCGGCATTTATTTTAATGTTCATTCCCCCCCGCTAGGCCGAAAGCCCCCTGAGGGCAGGGATAATGCCTGCTAACTCTACGATACTCTCCCAGGTGCTCGGCACAGTGCTCTGCACATAGTAGACTGTAAACTCCCGGAGGGCAAAGATCCTACCTACAGACTCTATCGTACTCTCCCAAGCGCTCAGTACAGTGTTCTGCGTACAGTAGACCGTCAGCTCCTTCAGGGGCAGGGCCACGTTGGCTAACTCTACTGAATGCTCCCAAGCACTTAAATCAGCACTTTATTATGCACAAGGTATCGGTACAGTGCTCTGCTCTCAGTAGGGGACTAGTACAGTGCTCAGCACACAGTACGGCACTCAGAACACGGTAGACCCCCAGAACACCATTGTACACACAATACATGTCTAGAAAAGCTCTCTGCACACAATAGACATTCAGTACAGTGCTCTGCAAAGAGTAGATACCCAAGGACACGTCCTACACATAGTGTGGACTCGGGGAGAAGGATTATTACTATTAAGTGCCGTCGAGTCGTTTCCGATTCAGAGCGACTCCATGGATCTACTTTCTCCAGGACGTCCTGTCCTCTGTCGTAATCTGCAAGCTTTCTAACGGTTCTTCCGTTATCGTCGTTGTGGTCGCTATCCATCCAGCTGCCGGTCTCCCTCTTCCGCGTTTTCCCTGAACTTTCCCTAGCATTAGTGTCCTCTCTGGAGAATTAGTCTTCCTGATTATGTGTCCCAAATAGGCTAATCTAAGTGGAGTCACTTGGCCTTCCGAAGACCACTTTGGTTGAATTTGCTCTAAAATCCATCTGTTTGCCTTTCGAGCAGTCCACGGTATTCGCAAAAGCCTTCTCCAACACCGCGGTTCAAAAGAATCGATGTTCTTTCGATCCTGTTTTTTCACTGTCCGGCTTTCAGATCCATACATCGTCACAGGAGATACCCCAGAGTCGACAATTTGTATTTTTGTGGCAGTCGTCACATCAGCACGTTTCATGGCTTTTTCCAGGCTCTTCCTGGCTAGGCTTCCTAACATTAATCTTCGGCGTATTTCTTGGCTACTGGTTCTTTTAATATTGATTATCGATCCCAGGAGGGAAAAATGATCAACTATTTCAATCTTCTCTCCATCCACTATAAACGAGTTAAAGCTTCCAGTTGTCGTGATCTTTGTTTTCTTGACGTTCAATTATAGGCCCATCTTTTTGCTCTGTTCCTTAACTTTTCATTTTAGTCTACTTTCTGAGAGGAGGGTTGTATCATCAGCATAAGGAAGGTTGTTCAGATTCCTTTCTCCAGTCTTTACTCCCCATTCGTCTTCGTCCGATCCAGCTTCTCTCATTAGGTATTCGGATAAGGGGATAAAGAACAGTGCTTGGCACATAGTAAGCCCTTAACAAACACCATCATTATTATTATTACATCCTTGTCTTACTCCCTTAGTAATGGGAAACCAATCTGTCTCTCCCTATTCTGTTTTTATTGTAGCTGCCCGCTTGTCCTACAGGTTCCATATTAATGCAGTTCAAGTGGCCAGGGTGTGCCCATTTTCCTTAATGTGCTCCACTGTCAAAAGGATACTGGTGATTATTATTGTAATCGGCATTATTATTATTATATGTGTTAAGTGCTTACTCTGTGCCAAGCTCTGTACTAAGCGCTGGGGTAGATACAAGATGATCAGGTCGAGCCCCCGTCCCCTATGGGGCTCACGGTCCAAGTCGGGTGATGACAGTGACCCTAAAAATGACAATGAGGATGACGAAGCCATCCCAGCTGGTGGGAATTATGACTTTTTGATCTGTGTGCTTGGATCTGTGACCCCTGGGCATTCGATATTCACCCCGCCCTCAACCCCAAAGCACTCAGGTCTATATGCACAGAGGCAGGGTGGCTTAGTGGATAGAGCAGAGGCCTGGAAGTCAGAAGGACCTGGATTGTAATCCCCGTTCGGCCACATGTCTGCTGTGTGACCTTGGGCAAGTCATTTCGCTTCTCTCTGCCTCAGTTACGCATCTGTAAAACGTAGAGCGTGAACCCGTTAAGGGGCAGGGATTGCCTCTGTGTGTTGCCGAATTGTACATTCCGAGCGCTTGGTACAGTGCTCTGCACATAGTAGGCATTCAATAAATACTACTGAGTGAGAGTGAGTGAGTAAAATGAGAAGAGTGTGAGACCCGTGTGGGACCGTGTCCAACCTCAATAACTTGTATCTGCCCCAGGGCTTGGAATGTGCTTGGCACAAAGTAAGTGCCTAACAAATACCATAATTATTATGATTATACCTTTAAATTATATATTATATATATATATATAAATACTATATGCAGAGCACTGTCCTAAGCGCTGGGGGAGATACAGGGTCATCAGGTGGTCCCACGGGAGGCTCCCAGTTAATCCCCATTTTACAGATGAGGGAACTGAGGCACCGAGAAGTGAAGTGACTCGCCCACGGTCACCCAGCTGACAAGTGGCAGAGCCGGGAGTCGAACTCATGACCTCTGACTCCGAAGCCCGGGCTCTTTCCGCTGAGCCACGCTGCTTCCCAGCTACGTGGTCCACCCAGCTCATCTGATTGCCCCCCATGAGGGTCCCTCCCCCTGGCTCAGGGCCTCCCCCCAATCTCCATCCCCCCAATCTCCATCCCCAACTCAGGGTCATCCCCCCCAACCCCATCCTCTCTACTGCAACTCTCCCCACCCCATCTCCAACCCCGTCCTCAGCTCGGAGCGCCCCCCGAAGTTTCACCACACCCATATCCAGCGCCCCCCCCCCCGCTACCAGCACTCTCTCACCCCATACTAGGACTCTGATATTAATTCGTTAGTTAATGAATCAATAAATTACAGTACTTGGAAAGCCCTTGGTAAATTCTAATGCCACCTTTCTCACTGTACCTCAGTGTCGTCAATCTCGCCACCGACCCCTCGCCCACGTTCTGCCTCTGGCCTGGAACTCCCTCCCTCCTCATATATGACGGACAATTACTCTCCCTCCCTTCGAAGCCCTATTGAAGGCCCATCTCGTGGTTCAGTGGCAAGAGCCCCGGCTTGGGAGTCGGAGGTCATGGGTTCAAATCCAGGCTCTGCCATTTGTCAGCTGTGCGACTGTGGGCAAGTCACTTCCCTTCTCCGTGCCTCAGCGACCTCATCTGTAAAATGGGGATTAAGACTGTGAGCCTCACGTGGGACAATCTGATTCCCCGTATCTACCCCAGCGCTTAAAACAGTGCTCTGCACATAGTCAGCGCTTAACGAATACCACCATTATTATCTCCTCCAAGAGGCCTTCCCTGACTAAGCCCTCTTTTCCTCTTCTCCCGCTCCCTTCCGCAGCACCATGACTTGCTCCCTTTCTTCATCTCCCCTCCCAGCCCCGCGGCACTTATGTCCATATGTGTAATTTATTTATTTCTATTCATGTCTGTCTCCCCTCTAGACTGTAAGCTCGTTGTGGGCAGGGAATGTCTGTTTATTGTTATATTGTAGTCTCCCAAGTGCTTAGTACAGTGCCCTGCACGCAGTATGAGCTCAAAAAATACGAGTGGCTGACCGACCCTCATTGTGTGCCGTGCGCCGTACTGAGCACTGGAATATTCATTCACTCATTTATTCAATCATATGTGTTGAGCGCTTACTGCGTACAAATCACTGGACTAAGCACTTGGGAGAGTACACTATTTATTCATTCGTTCAATCGTATTTACTGAGCAAGGGGAAAGAGCACGGGCTTGGAAATCAGCGGTCGTGGGTTCTAATTCACTCCATAGTATTTATTGAGCACTTACTATGTGCAGAGCACTGTACTAAGTGTTCTAATCCTGCCATTTGTCAGCTGTGTGACTTTGGGCAAGTCACAACTTCTCTGTGCCTCAGTTGTCTCATCTGTAAAATGGGGATTAAGACTGCGAGCCCCGCTTGGGACAACCTGATAATCTTGTATTTCCCCCAGCGCTTAGAACAGTGCTTGGCACATAGTAAGCGCTTAACAAACGCCATCATCGTCACTGAGCGCTCACTGTGTGTAGAGCGCTGTACTAAGCGCTTGGAAAGTTCAATACAGCAATAAAGAGAGACAATCCCTTCCCACGCCGGCTCACAGTGTAGAAGGGGAAAGACGGACACCGAAACAAGTAAACAGGTGTCAATATAAATCTATAAATTCATTCATTCATTCATTCAATACTATTTATTTAGCGTTTACTATGTGCAGAGCACTGTACTAAGCGCTTGGAATGTACAAATCGGTAACAGATAGAGACAGTCCCCGCCCTTTGACGGGCTCACGGTCTAATCACGCTGGAGAAGCAGCGTGGCTCAGTGGAAAGAGCACGGGCTTTGGAGTCCTTGACCTCTCTGCTGCCTTTGACACTGTCGACCATCCCCTCCTCCTCCGTACCTTATCTCACCTTGGCTTCACGGACTCTGTCCTCTCCTGGTTCTCCTCTCACCTCTCTGGCCGATCATTCTCGGTCTCCTACGCTGGAGCCTCCTCCCCCTCCCATCCTTTAACTGTTGGAGTTCCTCAGGGGTCAGTTCTTGGCCCTCTTCTGTTCTCCATTTACACTCACTCCCTCGGTGAACTCATCCGCTCTCACGGCTTTGACTACCATCTCTACGCAGATGACACGCAGATCTACCTCTCCGCCCCTGTCCTCTCCCCCTCCCTTCAGGCTCGCATCTCCTCCCGCCTCCGGGACGTCTCCACCTGGATGTCTGCCCGCCACCTAAAACTCAACATGAGCAAGACTGAGCTCCTCATCTTCCCTCCCAAGCCCGGTCCGCTCCCAGACTTCTCCATCACCGTGGATGGCACGACCGTCCTTCCCGTCCCGCAGGCCCGCAATCTCGGTGTCATCCTTGACTCGTCCCTCTCGTTCACCCCACGCATCCTATCCGTTACCGAGACCTGCCGGTTTCACCTCTACAATATCGCCAAGATCCGCCCTTTCCTCTCCACCCAGACGGCTACCTTACTATTACGGGCTCTCGTTATATCCCGGCTAGACTACCGTGTCAGCCTTCTCTCTGACCTCCCTTCCTCCTCTCTCGCCCCGCTCCGGTCTATCCTTCACTCCGCTGCCCGGCTCATCTTCCTGCAGAAACGATCTGGGCATGTCACTCCCCTTCTTAAACAACTCCAGTGGTTGCCTATCGACCTCCGCTCCAAACAAAAACTCCTCACTCTAGGCTTCGAGGCTCTCCATCACCTCGCCCCTTCCTACCTCTCCTCCCTTCTCTCTTTCTACCGCCCACCCCGCATGCTCCGCTCCTCCGCCGCCCACCTCCTCGCCGTCCCTCGGTCTCGCCTATCCCGCCGTCGACCCCTGGGTCACGTCCTCCCGCGGTCCCGGAACGCCCTCCCTCCTCACCTCCGCCAAACTGATTCTCTTTCCCTCTTCAAAACCTTACTTAAAAATCACCTCCTCCAAGAGGCCTTCCCAGACTGAGCTCCTCTTCCCCCTCTACTCCCTCTGCCATCCCCCCTTTACCTCTCCGCAGCTAAAGCCTCATTTTCCCCTTTTCCCTCTGCTCCTCCGCCTCTCCCTTCCCATCCCCACAGCACTGTACCCGTCCGCTCAACTGTATATATTTTCGTTACCCTATTTATTTTGTTAATGAATTGTACATCGCCTTGATTCTATTTAGTTGCCATTGTTTTTACGAGATGTTCTTCCCCTTGACGCTGTTTAGTGCCATCGTTCTTGTCTGTCCGTCTCCCCCGATTAGACCGTAAGCCCGTCAAACGGCAGGGACTGTCTCTATCTGTTGCCGACTTGTTCATCCCAAGCGCTTAGTACAGTGCTCTGCACATAGTAAGCGCTCAATAAATACTATTGAATGAATGAGTCAGGGCTCATGAGTTCGAATCCCAGCTCTGTCACTTGTCGGCTGTGTGACCGTGGGCAAGTCACTTCACTTCTCTGTGCCTCAGTTCCCTCATCTGTAAAATGGGGATGAAGACTGTGAGCCCCACGTGGGACAACCTGATTCCCCTATGTCTACCCCAGCGCTTAGAACGGTGCTCGGCACATAGTGAGCGCTTAACAAATACCAACATTATTAATCGGGGGAGACGGACAGACAAGAACAATGGCAATAAATAGAATCAAGGGGATGAACATCTCATTAAAACAATAGCAAATAAATAGAATCAATATAAATGTAAATTATGTACCGATAACTCTATTCATCTATTTTGATGCTCTTGATGCCTGTCTACTAGTTTTGTTTTGTTGTCTGTCTCCCCCTTCTAGACTGTGAGCCCACTGTTGGGTAGGGATTGTCTCTATCTGTGGCCTAATTGTACTTTCTAAGCGCTTAGTACAGTGCTCTGCACACAGTAAGAGCTCAGTAAATACGATTGAATGAATAATTAGAATTAAAGATATGTACATAATTACACAAGTGTTGTGGGGCGGGGAAGAGCAAAGGGAGCGAGTTGGGGTGACGTGGAGAGGAGAGGGAGCTGAGGAAAAGGGGGGCTTAGTCTGGGAAGGCCTCTTGGAGGAGGTGAGTCTTCTGTAGGCCTTTGAAGGGGGGTAGTAATAATAATAATGTTGGTATTTGTTAAGCACTTACTGTGTGCAGAGCACTGTTCTAAGCGCTGGGGTAAACACAGGGGAATCAGGTTGTCCCACGTGGGGCTCACGGTCTTCATCCCCATTTTCCAGATGAGGTAACGGAGGCACAGAGAAGTGCAGTGGCTCGTCCACAGTCACCCAGCTGCCAAGTGGCGGAGCCGGGATTCGAACCCATGACCTCTGACTCCAAAGCCCGGGCTCTTTCCCCTGAGCCACGTTGCTTCTCAATGACATGACCCCTGCTCTCAAGGAGCTTCCAATCTACTGTGTCCGGAGCACCGTGATGAACACTTGGGAGAATCCAATAGAGTCAATAGAAAAACGATCCCTGTCCTTTTAGGAGTTTGTCGTCTACTCTGTGAAGAGCACTATAATGAGCTCTTGGGAGAGGACAGTAATAATAATAATAATCATGGCATTTGTTAAGCCCTTACTATGTGCCAAGCACTGTTCTGAGCGCTGGTGTAGATATAAGGTGATCAGGTTGTCCCACGTGGGGCTCACAGTCTTCAGCCCCATTGGACCGATGAGGTCACCGAGGCCCAGAGGAGTGAAGTGACTCGCCCAAAGTCACACAGCTGACAAGTGGCGGAAACGGGATTAGAACCCATGACCCGTGACTCCCAAGGCCGTGCTTTTTCCACTGGGCCATGCTGCTTTTCAGTAGAGTTAGTCGACACGACCCCTGCTCTCAAAGAGCTTCCAGTTTATTGGGGGCGGCCAACACTCAAATAAATGAAAGTAGGGGGGACAACAGAGTCTAAATATAATAATGATGGTATTTGGTAAGCGCTCACTATGTGACCAGCACTGTTGTAAGCCCTGGAAGCGGGGTGAGAGCAGGGGGTGGGATGAGAAGCGGAGAGAAGCGGCGTGGCTCAGTGGAAAGAGCACGGCCTTGGGAGTCAGGGGTCATGGGTTCGAATCCCGTCTCTGCCACTGGTCAGCTGGGTGACCGTGGGCAAGTCACTTAACTTCTCTGTGCCTCGGTGACCTCATCTGGAAAATGGGGATTAAGACTCTGAGCCTCATGTGTGACAACCTGATTACCCTCTATCTACGCCAGCGCTTAGAACAGCGCTCTGCACATAGTAAGCGCTTAACAAATACCAACATTATTATTATTATGAGTAGCTAAGTGCTTATAGGGCCGGGAGACAGTGCAGAGATAAGACGGTGGAGCAATGAGACGGTGGGGAGACAGACAGAGAGATGTCTCTGTTTCTGTCTGTTTGTGCCTCTCTTTGGGGCTCTTGTCTCTCCGTCCCTTGGTCTCTCTGGGTCTGTGTCTCATGGTCTCAGTCTCTGGCCCCCTCCCTCGGTCTCTGAGGGTCTCTGTTTCTCTCGCAGTCTCCGTCTCTGCTCCCCCACTCTGGGTCTCTGACAGTGTCTGGGAGAACCTGGGGTGCCAGGCTCCCCAGTGGCTGGGAGGGAAACGAGCGGAGGGAAACTTCGGAGTGCGGGAAATTGCCTCCTAGAGGCCCGGGCCTGGATTTTGGGGGTGCTCTCAGTCCGTTCCCTGAACGCCCACCCCAGAATCACCCTGCAAACACCCCTGACCCGGGGGTGGGAGAGGAGGAGGAGGAGGAGGAGGAGGGCACAGATGGGCAAGGCCTAGGATCTGAGGGGGCAACCGTCGCCCCGGCCCTCAACCTTCCCCCTCCCCCCCCCCCCAACCCCCTGGCATCCCTGAACGAAGAACTGATGGAGCAGGGCACGGTAGAAAAAGCAATTGAGCAGAAAATAAACAGGCCGGTGGACCCCCGCTCCCTCGCCCCGCTTCCGCCCTTCTGATTGATACCGGGCATATCGAGGCCTAATCATGTTTATACTCTGGTGAAATGTGGTTTAATATTCCATGCATTTTTAGGTCGACTGTCGCTAGACCCACTCGGTGGGTGAATTACGGAGCCTCTGGCCAGGTGGAAACGTGCTTCACCGTGGTCTTCCCCACTGCCCTCTCTCTGCCCTCCGACGGGCCACTTATTGATGGTTGCAATTTCTCCTCTCCCTGCCCCTCCCTGCCCCCCACTCTCTCTTTCTCTGTGTCTCCTGGCTCTCATTCTGGGCTTCTGCCTCGGTTTCTGTCTCTGTCTTTACCCCTCTCTTCCTCTCCATCTCTCTCTGCATCTCTCCTTTCTCCTTCTCTCTCTCCATCTCTCTGTCTTTCCTACTTCTCTTTTCCTTCTCCCTCCTTCTCTTTCTCCATCTCTGTCTCTCTTTCCCTTTCTTTTCCATTGCTCTCCTTTCTCTTTTCCTCCCTTTCTGTCGCTTTATCTTTCTTCCCTTCTCTTTCTCCCTCTTTCTCCCTCACTCATTCTCCTCTTTCTCCATCTCTCTTTCTCTCCTTCCTACTTTTTCTCCATCACTCGCTTTCCTTTTCTCTTCCACTGCTCTGTCTCTTTCTCTTCCTCCTTCTCTTTTCTATTGCTCCCTCTCCTTTCTCCATCTCATCTCTCTTTCCTTCCTTCTTTTTCTCCATCTCTCCTTCATCTCCTCTTTCTCCATCTCTCTCTCTCTCTCTCTCCTTCCTACTTTTTTCCATTGCTTGCTTTCCTTTTCTCTTCCACTGCTCTGTCTCTTTCTCTTCCTCCTCTTTCCTATTGCTCCATCTCATTGCTCCATCTCTCTCCTTTCTCCATCTCCATCTCTCCTTCCTTCTCTTTCGCCATTTCTCCTTCATCTCCTCTTTCTCCATCTCTTTCTCCCTTCCTCTTTTTTCCATCTGTCTATTCTTCTGTTTTCCATTGCTGACTCTTTCTCTCCTTCTTTCTCCCTCCCATTATATCTTTCTGCCCCTGTTCATCTCTTTCCCTTCCCTTCCATCTCCCTGTATGCATGTGGGTCTCTCTGCATCTTTCTCTTTTCTGCCTCTTTCAATCTCTGTAACTGTCTCTTTCTCTTCCTCTGTCCTTCTCTCTCTTTTACCATCTTTCGATTCTAACTTTCCCTTCCCATTTCTGTCTGAATCTCTTTCCCCGACTCTCTTTTTTATGTCTTTCTTTCTGCCTCTTTCTCCAGCTTTCTAGCTGTTTTTCATTCTCTCCCTCTTCTCTCTTTCTCTATTTTTGTCTCCATCTCTCTTTCTCCATCTCTACCTGTCTCTTTCTCTTCCTCTCTCCATTTCTTTCTCTCTTTCTCCACCTGCATCTCCTTTTCTGCCTCTGTTTCCTTCTCCTCTTTTCTATTTCTCCGTCTCTTTTCTCGCTCGCTCGCCTTCTCCGCTCCTCTCTCCATCTGTCTCTCGGTCTCTCAGCCTATTTCATTCATTCCCTCCCCTATTTCTTTCCCTGCCCGTCTCCCTCTTTGCGTCTCTGTGTCTTTCTGCTTTTGTCTTTCTCCCTCTCTCTGAGTCTTTCTATCTCTGACTCTCTCCCACTGTCTCTGACTCTCTACCCACCTCGTCCTCTCCACCCTTCTTCCTCTTTCTCTGTCTCTTTCTGCCTCTTTCTCCAGCTCCCGGGCTCCGTATCTCTTTCTATCCTCCCGTTTCCCCCTTTCTCTGCTTCTCTCTCTGTGTGTCTGTCCCTCTATAACGGTAATAATAACTACGGTACTTATTAAGTGCTTACTATGTGCCAAACACAGCTCCAAGCCCTGGGGCAGATACAAGTTAATCAAGTTGGGACACAGTCCCTGTCCCACATGGGGCTTACACTTGATCCCCACTTTTGACAGATGAGGTAACTGAGGCATAGAGAAGTGAAGTGACTTGCCCAAGGTCACGGTGTAGGGGATAGAGCACGGGCGTGGGAGTCAGAAGGTCACGAGTTCTAATTCCAACTCTGCCACTTATCTGCTGTGTAACCTTGGGCAAGTCACTTCACTTCTCTGCGTCTTGGTTACCTCATCTGTAAAATGGGGTTTGAGACTGTGAGCCCCACATGGGAAAGGGACTGTGTCCAATCCGATTCGCTGTACCCACCCCGGTGCTTAGTACAGTGCCTGCCACATAGTAAGAGCTTAACAAATGCCGTTATTATTATTATCATAATTATTATTACGTGGCGGAGCTGGGATTAGAACTCAGGTCCTTCTGACTCCCAGGCCTGTGCTCTGTCCACTAGGCCAAACCGCTTTACGTCTCTGTCTCTCTCTTCGTCTCTCTCTCTCGTCGCTCTCTTCATGTCTCTCTGTCTCTCTTCTCCTCTTTATTTGCTTTCCGCGATGGGGAGGGGGGAGCCCCCTTCCGCCCCCGGGGAGACGGATCTCCCGGCATGTTTCCCTGCGCAAGAAAAACAGCGGATGATAACGATAATGACTGTGATATCTATTAAGCGCTTACTGTGTGCCAGGCACTGACCTAAGCGCTGGGGTGGATACTAGCAAACAGAGTTGGACACACGGCTTCTAATCCCAGCGTGGCTCAGTGGAAAGAGCATGGGCTTGGGAGTCAGAGGTCATGGGTTCGAATCCCACCTCTGCCACTTGTCAGCCGGGTGACTGTGGGCGAGTCACTTCACTTCTCTGGGCCTCAGGTCCCTCATCTGTCAAATGGGGATGAAGACTGTGAGCCTCACGTGGGACAACCTGATTCCCCTGTGTCTCCCCCAGCGCTTAGAACAGTGCTGTGCACATAGTAAGCGCTTAACGAATACCAACATTATTATGGTTATTATTATCATTACGCCATGCTGCTTCATGGATGACGAAGCCGAAGAACGGAAGCCAACGTGGGTCTGGGTGTCGGGTCTGCAATCTTGGGGATGGGCCGGTCGGTCTTTGGTAGCGCAACGCGCTCTGCAAGGGGCCAGGACAGTTCGACGCTCGAAGCACGTGCTCTGCCCGCAGGGAGCGTCCACTCCGACGGATTCAATCGATCAATCGTATTAATCTGTGTATTTATTTATCTCTTTATGCATTTATTCATTTCCTTATCTATTTGCTTATCTATCCATCTATTTATTTATTTACTTAGCTATTTATTGATTTATCTACTTATCTATTTGTTTATTTACTTTTCTATTTATTTACTTATTCATTCATTCAATAGTATTTATTGAGCGTTTACGAGGTGCAGAGCACTGGACTAAGCGCTTGGGATGTACAATTCGGCAACAGGGAGAGACCATCCCTGCCCAGTGACGGGCTCACAGTCTAAGGCGGGGAGACAGACGGACAGAAACAAGACAACATAATCACGATAAATAGAATCAAGGGGATGTTCACCTCATTAACAGAATAAATAGGATAATAAAAATATATACACATGAGCACAGTGCTGAGGGAAGGGAAGGGAGGGGGGAGGAGCAGAGGGAAAGGGGGCTTAGCTGAAAAATATGGAAAGCTTCACGAATTTACGTGTCATCCTACTTATGTATCCATCTATTTATTTATTTACTTAGCTATTTATTGATTTATCCGTTTACATATTTACCTATCTATTTATTTACCTATCTTTTTATTTACTTATCTATCTATGCATTTATTTATTTACTTCTAATAATGATAATAGTGTTGGTATTCGTTAAGCGCTTACTATGTGTCGAGCACCGTTCTAAGCGCTGGGGGAGATACTGGGTCATCAGGTTGTCCCGCGTGAGGCTCACAGTCTTAATCCCCATTTTCCAGATGAGGTGACTGAGGCACCGAGAAGTGAAGTGACTTGCCCAAAGTCACACAGCTGACAGGTGGCAGAGGCGGGATTAGAACCCCTGACCTTTGACTCCTATGCCCTGATCTTTCCACTGAGCCACGCTACTTAATCTATTTGTTATCTAGATATCTATTCTCTACAGAAGCAGCGTGGCTCAGTGGAAAGAGCCCGGGCTTGGGAGTCAGAGGTCGTGGGTTCGAATCCCGGATCTGCCACTTGGCAGCTGTGTGACTGTGGGCGAGTCACTTCACTTCTCTGGGCCTCAGTTCCCTCATCTGTAAAATGGGGATTAACTGGGAGCCTCACTTGGGACATCCCGATGACCCTGCATCTCCCCCAGCACTTAGAACAGAGCTCTGCACATAGTAAGTGCTTAACAAATACCAATATTATTATTATTATTATTTGTTTATTTACTTTTCTACTTATTTATTTATCTGTCTATGCATTCATTTATTTACTTATCTATTTGTTTATTTACCTTTCTATTTATTTATTATCTATTTGTTTATTTACTTTTCTATGTGTTTATTTACTTATCCATCGATGCATGTATCTATTTGCTTATCAATTCGTTTACCTATTAATTAATGTACTTATCTATTTTTATTTTATTTACTTATTGATTTATCTATGTATTTATCTGTTTATATTCATGTCTGTCTCCTCTTTACACCATGAGCTCGTTGTAGGCAGGGAATGCATCTGCTTGTTGTTGGGTTGTCCTCTCCCTAGTGCTTAGTCCAATGCTCCGCACACAGTAAGAGCTCAATAATTAATTATTGTTGGTATTTGTTAAGAGTTTACTATGTGCAGAGCACTGTTCTAAGCAGTGGGGGAGATACAAGGTAATCAGGTTGTCCCACGTGAGGCTCACAGTCTTCAGCCCCATTTTACAGATGAGGGACCTGAGGCACCGAGAAGTGAAGTGACTCGCCCAAAGTCACACAGCTGACGGGTGGTGGAGCCGGGATTAGAACCCATGACCTCTGACTCCGAAGCCCGGCCTCTTTCCACCGAGCCGCGCCGCTTCTCTCTGACTGACCGACCGAATGAACCTATTGAGCAACTGCTGGGTGCAGGACTCTGGACTAAGCGCTTTAGGGGAGGCAGCTTGGGGTAGTGGGTAGAGCATGGGCCGAGGAAACAGAAGGTCATGGGTGCTAATTCCGGCTCTGCCATCTGTTGGCTGTGTGGCTCTGGGCAAGTCGCTTCACTTCTCCGGGTCACGGTTCCCTCATCTGCAAAATGGGGATTGAGACGGCGAGTCCAACCTGATTTGCTTGTCCCCAACCCAGGGTTTAGTACAGGGCCTGTCTACTTGTTTGTTTTTGTCATCTGTCTCCCCACTTCTAGTGTTGGCATCTGTTAAGCGCTTACTATGTGCAAAGCACTGTTCTAAGCGCTGGGGAGGATACAAGGTGATCGGGTAGTTCCACGTGGGGCTCACAGTCTTAATCCATAAGCCCACTGTGGGGAAGGGATTGTCCCTATTTGTTGCCGAACTGTACTTTCCAGTGCTCTGCGCCCAGTAAGTGCTCATAAATTCATCTGACTGCATTAATATTATTATTATTACAATATAACAGCCTAACAGACACAGTCCCTGCCCTCAACGAGCTTAGCAGTCGTATGTTTTGAGCGCCTTGTGTAGACCACTGTACTAAGTGCTTGGGAGAGAACAGTATAACAGACTCGAGAGACACACTCCCTGTCCACCATCAGTTTACAGCCTCGGGGGAAGCGATAGACAGGGAATTATTTACAAATGGAGCAGTTAAAAGAAATCATAGACTGAAAAATTGATTAAATCATAGACTGCACAATTGATTATGAATATGCCGTCCCCCTCCCCTGTAGAGCTCAGTTATATCCCTCCCCGTCCTCCCTTCCCCCTCCCTGCCACTGGGAACGGCCAACCGCTTTCAACCCTATTTGGGAAGCGGCATGGCCTAGTGGAAAGAGCCGTCCCCTGAAAGTCAGGGGTCCCGGGTTCTAATCCCGTTCTACCACCTGTCCGCTGGGTGATCTTGGGCGAGTCACTTAACTTCTCTGGGCCTCGGTTACCTTATAATAACAATGATAATAATAGTGTTTATTAAGCACTTACTATGGGCCAGGCACTGTTCTAAGCACTGGGGTAGACACAAGATAATTGGGTTAGACCTAATCCCCTGTCCCACCTAGGGCTCACGGTCTTAATCCCCATTTTACAGATGAGGGAACTGAGGCACAGAGCAGTTAAGTGACTTGCCCAAGGTCACACAGAAGTCAGGTGGTGGAGTTGGGATTAGAATGCAGATCTTCCTGACTCCCAGGCCCGTGTTCTATCCACTAGGCCATGCTGCTTCTTGGGATTAAGACCGTGAGCCCCATGTGGGACGGGGACTATGTCCATCCTGATGATTTGCATCTACCTCAGTGCTTAGTACAGTGTCTGGCACATAATAATAATAATAATAATAATGTTGGTATTTGTTAAGCGCTTACCATGTGCAGAGCACTCTTCTAAGCACAGGGTAATCAGGGTAATCGGGTTGTCCCACGTGAGGCTGACAGTCTTATACCCATTTTACAGATGAGGTAACTGAGGCACCGAGAAGTTGAGTGACTTGCCCACAGTCCCACAGCTGACAAGTTGCAGAGCCGGAATTCGAGCCCATGACCTCTGACTCCAAAGCCCGGGCTCTTTCCACTGAGCCACGCTGCTTCTTCCTTATCTGGAAAACGGGGATCGAGACTGTGAGCCCCAAATGGGACCGGGATTGCGTCCAACCTGATTTGCTTGTATCCAACCCAGTGCTTAGTACGGTGCCTGGCACAGAGTAAGCGTTTAACAAATACCATTAAAAAGTGCCGGCGTAGCGGATAGAGCGGGGACCTGGGAGTCTGAAGGTCATTCATTCGTTCGATCGTATTTATCGATCGCTTACCCGGTGCGGAGTACCATGCTAAGCGCTCGGGAAAGTATAATACAGCAACCAACAGTGACATTCCCTGCCCTCAACGAGCTTACAGTCTGGGGGGTGGCGGAGGGAGACAGACATTAATACAAATAAATAAAGTTACAGATATGTACGTAAGTGCTTTGGGACCGGGAGGGGGCAAAGAACAAAGGGAGCAAGTCAGGGGGATGCCGAATGGAGTGGGAGGTAAGGAAAAGTGGGGTTGAGTCCGGGAAGGCTTCTTGGAGGAGATATGCCTTCAGTAAGGCTTTGAGGTGGGGGAGAGTGGTTGTTGGATTAGAGGAGGGAGGGCGTTCCAGCCCAGAGGCAGGATGTGGGCCCCGGGGTCGGGAGCGAGACGGGCAAGATGGAGGCACAGTGGGCAGGTTAGCCCTAGAGGAGTGAAGTGTGCTAACTGGGTTGTAGAAGAAAAGTGAGGGTTCTAATCCCAGATCGGCCATTTGTCTGATGTGTGGCCTTGAGCAACACACTTCAGTTCTCTGTGCCTCAGTTACCTTATCTGGAAAACGGGGATCGAGACTGTGAGCCCCAGGTGGGACCGGGATTGCGTCCAGCCTGATTTGCTCGTTTCCACCCCAGTGCCTGGCACACAGTATGGCACTCGCCAAATACCCCAATTATTATTATTATCATTAAGGGCGTAACAAATGCTATATTATAATTACTATCATTATTATTATCCTTATTTTATTGGCTCCGTTCCTTCTCGACCCTCCATCAGCCACCGGAGGACTCTTTTCTCCCCTCGAAGACTGCTGTTCAACCACCCGTGTTCCATTAGAAGTAACTGAAATATAATTTATTGAACATCCACCGGGTGCACTGCACTAAGCGCTTAGTACAGTGTTCTGCACACAGTAAGCGCTCAATAAATGTGACTGATTGAATGAATGAAAGAAGTACCAAACCCAGATGGGACACATTCCCTGCCCACAAAAGACTTCCACTCTCATGGGGAAGACAGGCATAAAACTATTTACAAGAAGGGTAATGAGAATTAATCCTTGAAGGAATGACTGACTGAATGAATGCGAATGAGCATAAGGAGATCTGAGAGAAAATGGAGACCTTAATTCAGAAAAGAACCAAAAACAGAATAACTTCATTTTCGCCTTCAGCAGAAGAAGGGGGCTGTCCTCTGTCTAATTAAAACGCCCCGATCACAATGTAAATAATCGTGTTTTATTAATCATCGGCACCCAGGATTGGGACCGTGGCAATCCCGGAGATAATTGGGCGGTCGGTGTTGTGAGTGGAGCCTTGGTAATCATACGGTCGTCAAGAGGTGGAATGCTAATGAACGGCGGGAGATTCTGCCCCGACGATGTCCTGGAGACCGGTAATTTATTCCGTTTCGTCCATCATTATTCATTCCAAGCAATGAAGGGGCCACTAGGCTGAGGACTGAGGTCCTGGTCATAAGTAATAATAATTAATAATTGTGGTATTAGTTAAGCGCTTACTATGTGCCGTGGAGCGTACTATGCGCTAGGGTGGGTGCAAACAAATCGGGTCCCTGTCCTACGTGCGACGCACCGTCTCGATCTCCTGAGGTAACCGGGGCCCAGAGAAGTGAAGTGACCTGCCCGTGGTCGCAGAGCAGAAAAGCGGTAGAACCGGGATTCGAACCCATGACCTTCTGGCCCCCAGGCCTGTGCTCTAGAAGCAGCGTGGCTCAGTGGAAAGAGCTCGGGCTTAGGAGTCAGAGGTCATGGGTTTGAATCCCGGCTTTGCCACTTGTCGGCTGTGTGACTGTGGGCAAGTCACTTCACTCCTCTGGGCCTCAGTGACCTCATCTGTAAAATGGGGATTAAGACTGTGAGCCTCGTGTGGGACAACCTGATTACGCTGTATCTACCCCAGCGCTTAGAACAGTGCTCTGCACATCGTAAGCACTTAAATACCAACATTATTATTATTATTATCATGCCACGCTGCTTCTCAAGGTGAGCTCGGTATGGGTAGAGAATGCGTCTGTTGTTGTTTGGTATTTTCCCAAGCGCTCAGTACGGTGCTCTGCACATAGTAAGTGCTCAATAAATACGATCGAATGAATCAATCTCCATCTGGTAGGGGTTCAGTGGCCCTCTCCATCACGTGGCCTGGTATCAGAGTGCGGGGTTGGGAGGAAGATGACCTGGGTTCGTGTCCTGATTCTGCCATGGACCTGCTACCATTGAGGGTGACGATGCTGGGGCTCATGGAGTTACTCCCCATTTTACAGATGAGGTAACTGAGGCACAGAGAAGTGAAGTGACTTACCTAGGGCCTCACTTTCCTCATCTGTAAAACGGTATTCAATCCCTGTTCTCCCTCCTGTTTAATGTCAACCTTATATGGAACAAGGACTGTGTCCCACCTGACTGACTTGTGTCTGCCCCAGCGCTTAGAACAGTGCTTGTCACATTGAGAAGCAGCACGGCGTAGTGGCTAGAGCGTGGGTCTGGGAGTCAGAAGATCGTGGGTTCTAATCACGGCTGGGCCACTTGACTGCCATGAGACCTCGGGCAAGTCACTTCACTTCTCTGGGCCTCAGCGACCTCATCTGCAAAATGGGGATCGAGACTGTGAGCTCCACGTGGGACTGGGACTGTGTCCAACCCGACTCACTTGTATCCACCCCGGTGCTTAGTACAGTGCTTGTACCACAGTAAACACTTACCACATACCCAATTATTGTTATTTTAGAAAGGGAGGGAGGGCAAGAGAGAGGAAGGGAAGGCAAGATGGAGGGAAAGAACTCCTGTACTCCTTTTCATTTCCTCAGAATAACTCCAACATCATTTTTCCATCAATTCTTAGTTGTAAAAGCAAAGAGCTAGAAATTGGGTCAGGCCCCTCAGAGGAAAGATTGACACTGAGCTGGCAAAATTTCTCCTCCTTTCACCTCGCTGCTCTCCCCACTTCTCAGTCATCCATCTTCATGCCCCAAATCAATATCCAGCCCCAAAAGCAGCGTTGCCTCATAGATAGAGCCCAGGCCTAGGAGTCAGAAGGACCAGGGTTCTGATTCCCAGTCCTCCACTTGTCTATGTGACCTTGGGCAAGTCACTTCATTTCTCTGGGCCTCAGTTACCTCATCTGTCAAATGGGGATTGAGACTGTGAGCCCATGTGAGACAGGGACTGGGTCCAAAGAGATTTTCTTGTATCCACCTCAGAGCTTAGTACAGTGCCTGGTATCCATACTCTCAGATCCGACTGGGCCCCCTTTTTTTTTAATGGTATTTGCTAAGTGCTTACTATGTGCCAGGCACTGTTCTAAGCGCTGAGATAGGTACAAGGTAATCAGAGCGTGGCTCAGTGGAAAGAGCCCGGGCTTGGGAGCCAGAGGTCATGGGTTTGAATCCCAGCTCTGCCACTCGTCGGCTGTGTGACTGTGAGCGAGTCACTTAACTTCTCTGTGCCTCAGTTCCCTCATCTGTAAAATGGGGATGAAGACTGTGAGCCCCACGTGGGACAACCTGATTCCCCTGTGCCTACCCCAGCACTTAGAACAGTGCTCTGCACATAGTAAGCGCTTAAAGAAACCCCAACATTGTTGTTATTATTACTAAAGTCCATGTCCCACGTGGGACTCCAGTCTTAATCCCCATTTTACAGATGAGGTAACTAAGGCCCAGAGGAGTTAAGTGACTTGCCCAAAGTCACACAGCTGATAAGCTCATTCAATAGTATTTATTGAGCGCTTACTAGGTGCAGAGCACTGTACTAAGCGCTTGGAATGGACAATTCGGTAACAGATAGAGACAATCCCTGCCCATTGATGGGCTTACAGTCTTGGCGGAGCCCAGGATTAGAATCCATGACCTCTGACTCCCAAGCCCATGCTCTTTCCACTGAGCCCGGTGCTTCTCAAATTTAGACTATTCATTTAGACTGTAAGTTCCTTGTGGGCAGGGAATATGTCTACCAACTCTGTTATGCTGTACTCTCTCAAACAGTGCAGTGCCCCGCACACAGTAAGCACTCAATAAATACCAATGATTGAGTAAGTACTTACCGTGTACAGAACACTGTACTGAGCACTTGGGAGAGTACGATACAATAGAGATATTACATGCACTCCCCCTCCCCCGGGTGGATTCAGGGAATGGACTTCGGGGGGTGACCTTCGGGGTGGGGTTCAGGAGGCGATGGATTTTGAGCAAGGAGATGGAGAATAAGAGACACAGATGCAGTAATGGAAAGAGACGTAAGCCAAGAGACATAGATGGAGAGAGATACAGGAACGGAGAGACCTCAGCTTCAAGACTTTCTCCCAATTCTCCCCACTTTACTTGGGGGCTCTGTTCATTTTACTCCCTTTTTTAACGGTATTTGTTAAGCACTTAATATTTGTCAAACCCTGTTCTAAACGCCGGGGGAGATACAAGCTAATCAGGCCCTGACTCGCATGGAGCTCACAGTCTAAGTAGGAGGGAGAAATGGAATTTAGTCTCCATTTTACACAGAGACTGTGCCCAGCCCGATTTGCTTGTAATAATAATGTCGGTATGTGTTAAGCGCTTACTATGTGCAGAGCACTGTTCTAAGCGCTGGGGGAGATACAGGGTCATCAGGTCGTCCCACGTGAGGCTCCCAGTTAATCCTCATTTTCCAGATGAGGGAACTGAGGCCCAGAGAAGTGAAGTGACCTGCCCACGGTCACACAGCTGACAAGGGGCAGAGCCGGGATTCGAACCCATGAACTCTGACTCCAAAGCCCGGGCTCTTTCCGCTGAGCCACGCTGCTTAGTACAGTGCCTGGAACATAGTAAGTGCTTAATAAATACCATAATTATCATTATTAGACAGGTGACGTAACAAGCCTAGACAAGTGAAGAGATTAGAACCCAGGGCCTTCCGATGCCCAGGCCCGTGCTCTATCTACTACACCACACTGCTTCTCAGTGTGCTTCACACTGTTGGGGAAGGGGTCTTATAAAGCTCTGTGCCTCTTTAGACCCCTCCCAATTTACCCAACCCGAAATCCTGTCTGAGAAAGGGTCAGGGAGACTCCAGGGTGGAGGGAGGGGGGTACCCCTAACCAGGCCTGTTTCAAATGATAATTCCTCCTCTCTTTGATCAGGGTTGTCCCCCGGGGGCAAGCGGGAGAGGTGGAGAGGGGAGGGCAAAGGGAAGGGGGGGGGATAATTTAGGAAGGGATGGGAGAGAGCAGGAAGGAGAGAATGGGGGGAGGGGATGAAGAGGGGGCACAGAAGGGGATGGAGGTGGGGAGGGGACGGGTGGGGGCGAGATCGGAGAAACGGGTGGCGGGAGGAGCTGGACCAAAGGAGACAAAGAAGCCAGCTGGCCCGGGATCTGAGCCCACCCTTCTTTCACGGCCATCATTAGCAGCCAATCAGGAAACCGCAGCTGGTCCCAGGGCCCGGCCTAAATCCCTTTTATAATAAGAGTTAACGGGCCCCGGGGTGGTCAGGGATCAGGAGCTGGGGGGGGGGGGGAGGGCATCCCATCATATCTAGGGCAGGTGGGCGACAGTGATCATATCTATACTTCTGTTTATCTATTTTGACTCTATTGATGCCTGTCTGCTGTTCTGTTGACCGTCTCCCCCTTCTAGACCGTGAGCCGGTGTTGGGTAGGGATCGTCTCTCTCCGTTGCCGAATTATACTTTCCGAGAGCTTAGTACGGTACACAGTAAGTACTCAATAAATATGACTGAATGAGTGATCCAGGTCCCCCTCCCCTAAGTCCCTTGCAGCTCCGTCACCTATAAATCCCTCTCCCCGTCATCGCGGGCTGCAGCCGGGGTGACCCCCGCTCCCGCAGGTAGAGACCCCAGAAATGAGCCTGGTCTGACCCCGTCTCCCCGCTTCTAGACTGTGAGCCCTTTGTTGGGTAGGGATTGTCTCTATTTGTGTCTGAATTATTCTTCCCAAGTGCTTAGTACAGTGCTCTGTACATTGTAAGCGCTCAATAAATATGATTGAATGAGTGAATTAAGAGGCACATTCCCTGCCCACAACGAGCTCACAGTCTAGAGGGGGCAGAGACAGACATATAATATAAAGAAATAGATAAGGACGTAAGTGGAGTGGGGCTGGGGTTGGGGGGATGAATAAGGGGAGCGAGTCAGGGCAACACAGAAGGGAGTGGGAGAAGAGGATGTGTCTGTCTATTGTTATATCGTGTTCTCCCAAGCGCTTAGTAGAGTGCTCTGCACACAGTAAGTGCTCAATGAATGACCGAACTGAATTGAAATGACGGGAGGGCTTAGTCCCGTCATAAGAGAAGCAGTATGGCTCAGTGGAAAGAGCCCGGGCTCGGGAGTCAGAGGTCACGGTTTCGAATCCCGGCTCCGCCGCTCGTCGGCTGTGTGACTGTGGGCGAGTCACTTCACTTCTCTGCGCCTCAGTTACCTCCTCTGGAAAATGGGGATGAAGACTGTGAGCCTCACGTGGGACAACCCGATGACCCTGTATCTACTCCAGCGCTCAGAACAGTGCCCGGCACACAGTAAGCGCTTAACCAATACCAACATTATTATTATTAGTCAGGGAAGGCCTCTTGGAGGAGATGTGCCTTAAATAAGGCTTTCGTAGGGAGGGAGAGTGACCATCTGTCGGATATGAAGGGGGAAGGCGTGCCAAGACAGAGGTCAGTGGTGAGAGAGACGAGATCGAGTTTCAGTGAGAAGGTTGGCGTTATAGGAGCAAAGTATATGGGCTGGGTTGAAGGAAGAGAACCTAGCCTTACTGAAGGCACATCTCTTCCAAGATGCCTTCCCAGACTAAACCCCGCTTTTCCTCATCTCCCACTCCTTTCTGCATCGCCCTGACTTGTTCCCTTTGCTCTTCCCTGCTCCCGGCCCCGCGGCGCTGATGTCCATATCTGTCATTTTATTTATTTCTATTCATGTCTGTCCCCCCCACCCCCCGCTCTAGACTGTAAGCTCATAGCGGACAAGGAATATCACTGTTTATTGTTGTACTGTAGTTTCCCAAGCGCTCAGTCCAGTGCTCTGCACCCAGAGAGCGCTCAATAAGTAACGATCGAATGAACGAACGAACGAATGAGAGCTGCGAGGTGAGGTAGGAGGGGGTGAGGGGATGGAGGGCTTCGACGCCGCTGGTGAGGAGTTTCTGTTTGATGTGGAGGTGGATGGGCAACCACTGAAGATTCTTGAGGAGTGGGGAGACACGGACTGAACGTTTTTGTAGGAAAATGATCCGAGCGGCAGAGAGAAGTATGGACTGGAGTGGGGAGAGGCAGGAGGCAGGGAGGTTAGCGAGGAGGCTGATACGGTAATCTAGGAGGGTTAGGCTAAGTGACTGGATTAAAGTGGTAGCAATTTGGATAGTTGAACTCAGCTCTCTCGCTCATAAATAATTTATAATTATGGTCTTTGTGGAGAGCTTATTGTACGTCAAATACCGTTCAAAGTTCTGGGGTAGGGACGGGTCAATTAGGTCGGACATAGTTTCTGTCCCACATGGGGCTCACGGTCTAAATAGGAGGGAGAACAAGTATCCTGTTTTACAGAGAGGAAACCGAGGCACAGAGAAGTTAAATGAACTTTCCCAAGGTCACCCAGCAAGCAGTCGGCGGAGCTGGGATTGGAACCCAGGTCCTTTTAACTCTCAGGCCTATGTTCTCTCCACTAGGCCACACTGCTTCTAAGTCCAAGCCCTATTATCCCTTTCTCTCCCTTCTGCAACAACCTTGCACGTGGATTTGCACCCCTCATTCCCTCCTCCCTCAGCCCCGCAGCACTTATTTACATATCTGTCATTTATTTCTATAGTGTCTCTCTCCTTTTTATTATTATTATTGTTGGTATTTGTTAAGCGCTCACTATGTGCCGAGCACCGTTCTAAGCGCTGGGGTCGACATAGGGGAATCAGGTTGTCCCACGTGGGGCTCACAGTCTTCATCCCCATTTTACAGATGAGGGAACTGAGGCACAGAGAAGTGAAGTGACTTGCCCACGGTCACACAGCCGACAAGTGGCAGAGCTGGGATTCGAACTCATGAGCCCTGACTCCAAAGCCCGTGCTCTTTCCACTGAGCCACGCTGCTTCTCTAGACCTCAAACTCCCTGGGGGCAGGGAACGTATCTGTCAATTCTGTTGTACTCTTACAAGTGCTTAATATAGTGCTCGACGTGCAGTAAGAGCTCAATGAATATGATTTATTGATTATATACACCACCACTCCTACTATCGGTAATGGTAAAAACAATGATAATTGTATTAATAATTCTTTTGCAACATAAACTGCTTGGTGCTATTTCTGGGACAGCGGGAGGAGAAAAGGAAGAAGCAGCTTGGTCTAGTGGATGGCGCCTGGACCTGGGAGCCAGAAGAACCTGGGTTCTAATTCTGGTTCGGCCACTTCTCTGGTCTGTGACCTTGGGCAAATCACTTCACTTCTTTGTGCCTCAGTTACCTCATCTGTAAAATGAAGTCTGTGAACTCTTTGTGGGTCAGGGACTGTGTCCAACCTGATTAGCTTGCATCTACCCTAGCATTTAGTACATACTAAGCGTTAGACAAATACCATCAAAAAGAGGGGCAGCCATGAATCGGCCCATTCTACAGATGGCAGAAGGCTGAGTCCCAGACAGGTTAAGGGACATCGTGGCTCAGTGGAAAGAGCCCGGGCTTGGGAGTCAGAGCCCATGCGTTCGAATCCTGACTCTGCCACTTGTCAGCTGTGTGACTGTGGGCAAGTCACTTCACTTCTCTGCGCCTCAGTTACCTCATCTGTAAAATGGGGATTAACTGTGAGCCTCACGTGGGACAACCTGATTACCCCGTATCTATCCCAGCGCTTACAACAGTGCTCTGCACATAGTAAGCGCTTAACAAATACCAACATTATTGTGTGAGGTCACCCAGCAAGCCTGAAAGCCCAGAACCCAGGCAGCCTTTTAGACAGTGCTCCTGATTCCTTTACAGACTGATCTGTCAATTCTGTTTTTGTTCAAAGCCTACAGTCCTTGGCCACACTTTAAATCTTCCTTCTCATCTCCTCTCTTTCAGTCTTTTCCCCACTCTTCTTGTTTCTCCTTTTCTCCCCGCTCCCCAGTTTGCTTGTATCCACACCAGTATTTATTACAGTGCCTGGCACATAATAATCTTGGTATTTGTTAAGCGCTTACTTAACCCGTTCTAAGCGCTGGGGTAGATACAGGGGAATGAGGCTGTCCCACGTGAGGCTCACAGTCTTCACCCCCACTTTACAGATGAGGTAACTGAGGCCCAGAGAAGTGAAGTGACTTGCCCACCATCACACAGCTGACAAGTGGCAGAGCCGGGAGTCGAACCCAGAGGTCATGGGCTCTTTCCACTGAGCCACGCTGCTTCCCACATAGTAAGCACCTAACAAGTACTATTCATTCATTCGTTCGTATTAATTGAGCACTTACTGTGTGCAGAGCATTGTACTAAGCGCTTGGAATGTACAATTCAGCAAAGAGACAATCCCTGCCCAACAACGGGCTAATTATCATTATTCTCCATTTCTCTCTTCTCCTCTCCTCTCTTCGTCTCTACTCTTCCCTTTCCTCTCCTCCCATTTCCTCTCCTCTTGCCTCCTCCACCCTTCTACTTCCTTTACTTCTTTCCCCTGCATTCTCCTCTTTTTTCTTTTCTCTTCTTTGTTTTACAGAAAATGAGGGCTGTGTGAAGATGGCTTTTAGCACAGTTGGGAGAATATGCTTATTTCCTATCTCAGCTAGAGGCCAGCCCCTCTAAAGTGTTTTCTCCTATCAGAACGGAAAGAGGGAGAGGGAGAGAAGAGAAAATGAGGGGGGAGAGAGAAGAGACAGTAGGGAAAGAGGGGGAGAAAGGGAGAAAGAAAGGGGACAGGGGTATTTATGTATATATTGAGAGAGAGAAGAGAGAGTAGGGAGAGAGGGGGAGAATGAGAGAGGTCGGGGAGAGATAGAAAAGAGACAGTAGGGAGAGAGAGGGAGAAGAGACAGGGAAAAAGAGAGGGGGAGAAAGGGAGAAAGAAAGGGAGCAGGGAGAAAGAGAGGGAGAAAAAGAGAGAGGGAGAGAGAGACTAGACAGTATGGAAAGAGAGAAGGGGAGAGAGGGATGGAAAGAAAGAGGCCAGGAGAAGAGAGAGAGAGAGAGACTGTGAAGGGGGTCATGGAAAATTCAAACATCAATAGCTCTTGTAGCTGCTGCTGTTATTGCTTCCCGCACATTGGCAGATCGCAGGAGCCAACAAATTAACCTTCTCTTTCCATTCCTCCTCTCAATGAAATGATTTCCAAGGAGTCGGATCAGTAGTTCTCGGGAAGTGATCAATATCCTAGTGACAGTGATGCTTCTTCCTGGCTGCTCTGCTCCCGGGTGACAGACTCGGTGGCCTGATACATCCAGTTCCAGAGAGTTTCCTCCTCAAGGATGAATCACATCCCTCTCTCCCCTGGGATAGCCTGACTCTGCTGGTTGCTCCTCTAATATTAATAACTGGGGTACCTGTTAGACGCTTACTCTGTGTCAGACACTAATAATAACAATAACGGTACTTGTTAAGCACTTACTGTGTGCCAAGCACCGTTCTAAGCAATGGGGTAGATACAAGTTAATCAGGTTGGACACAGTCCCTGTCCTACGTGGGGCTCACAGTCTTCATCCCCATTTTCCAGATGAGGGAACTGAGGCCCACAGAAGTGAAGGGACTTGCCCAAGGTTGTGCAGCAGACATGTGGCAGAGCCAGGATTAGAACCCAGGTCCTGCTGACTCCAGGCCCACGCTCTAGCCGCTAAGCCACGCTAAACACTGGGGTAGATATGAGATCCTGGCTCCACCACTTGTCTGCTGTGTGACCTTGGGCAAGTCACTCGATTTTTCTGGGCCACAGTTCCCTCGTCTTTAAAATGGGGATTGAGACTGTGAGCCCCTCGTGGGACAGGGACTGTGTCCTCTTTGCTTGTAGCCACCCCAGCGCTTAGAACAGTGCCTGGCACATAGTAAGCACTTAACAAATACCATAAGTATAATCAGGTCAGACACAGTTCCCATCCTACAAAGGGAGCACAGTCTGGAGGAGAGGGAGAACAGGTATTGATCCTCATTTTTGTTAATGTACTTGTTAAGCACTTACTACGTGCCAGGCACTGTACTACGTTCTGGGGTAGATGCAAGAGAGTCGTGTTGGACACGGTCCCCTGTCCCACATGGGGCTCACAGTCTTAATCCCCATTTTACAGATGAGGGAACCGAGGCCCACAGAAGTGAAGGGTCACCCAACAGAAAAGTGGCAGAGCTGGGATTAGAACCCAGGTCCTCTGACTCCCAGACCCATTCTCTTTCCACTAGACCGCTTTGCTTCGCTCAATCAACTGAGTTCATTAATTGCTTGACTGAGGAGTGGGGAGACTTGGGATTTTGTCTCAAGTTCACCTGAGAGCTCTACATCTCCGGACTGTAAGCTCCTTGTGGGCAGGGAATGTGTCTATTATATTGTACTCTCCCAAGCGCAATGCTCTGCACGCAGCAGCATGGCCCAGTGGATAAAGTCCGGGCCTGGGAGTCAGAAGGTCGGGGGTTCTAATCCCGGCTCTGCCACTTGTCTGCTGTGTGGCCTTGGGTAAGTCACTTCACTTCTCTGGACCTCAGTTACCTCATCTGTAAAACGGGAACTTAAGACTGTGAGCCCCACATGGGACAGGGACTGTGTCCAACCCAAGTTGCTTGTATCCACCCCAGCTCTTAGTACAGTGTCTGCTACATAGTAAGCACTTAACAAAGGGCCCAGTTATTATTATTATTATTATTATTATCAAGTGCTTATTAAATACGATTGGCTGATCGATTGACTGACAGACTGACTGTGAGCATGCCCAGTTGGGTTTGAGGAAACCACGCAGCAAGCCCTTGGTAGAGGCCTCCTGATTGGCTAATTCCACATCTGGCACTAAGGACCAATAATAATAATAGTAATTTTGTTTTTTGTTAAGTGCTGTTTACTTGCCAGGCATTGTTCTAAGCACCGGGGTGGATATGAGCAAATCGAAGTTGGCGCTTAGTACAGTGCTCTGCGCTCAGGAAGTGCTCAGTAAATACAATTGAATGAATGGAGGAAGGAAGAGGCTGGGCCTCAGCCTTTCCCCGCCTCATTAGAGAAGCAGCAAGGCTTAGTGGATAGAGCACACGTCGGGGAGTCAAAGGGTCATGGGTTCTAATCCTGATTCCGCCACTTGTCTGATGTGGGAGCTTGTGCAAGGCACTTCACTTCTCTGGGCCTCAGAGACCTCACCTGTAAAATGGGGATTGACACTGTGAGCCCCACGTAAAACAGGGACGGTGCCCAGCCTGATTTGCTTGTCTCCATCCCAGTGCTTTGTACAGTGTCTGGCACATAGTAATAATGATGACGGTGCTTACTATTCATTCAATAGTATTTATTGAGCGCTTGCTATGCGCAGAGCACTGTACTAAGTGCTTGGAATGTATAAATCGGTAACAGATAGAGACGGTCCCTGCCCTCTGACGGGCTCACGGTCTAATCGGGGGAGACGGACCGACAAGAACAATGGCGATAAATAGAATCGAGGGGATGAACATCTCATTAAAACAATAGCAAATAAATAGAATCAAGGCGATGTACATCTCATTAACAAAATAAATAGGGTGATGAAAATATATACAGTTGAGCGGACGAGTACGGTGCTGAGGGGAGGGGAAGGGAGGGGGGAGGAGCAGAGGGAAAGGGGGGAAAAGAGGGCTTTGCTGAGGAGAGGTGAAGGGGGGGTAGAGGGGGAGCTTACTATGTTCCAAGCACTGTTCTAAGCACTGATAGTAAGCACTTTCTCTGCCTCTTGTCAGCTGGGTGACTGTGGGCAAGTCACTTCACTTCTCTGGGCCTCAGTTCCCTCATCTGGAAAATGGGGTTGAAGACTGTGAGCCCCACGTGGGACAACCTGACAACCTTGTATCTCCCCCGGCGCTTAGAACAGTGTTCTGCACATAGCAAGCGCTTAACAAATACCAACATTATTATTAACAAATGCCATTGTTGTTATCACTGCTGTTTCCCAAGACAGTAGTGAATCCCAGGGAGGCTTCCTGGAGGAGGCAGGACTTGAATGGAATGCCCAATTCTTTCTATATCTTCTCTGTTTTTTGGTGTGTGTTTGTCATTAGATCGTCAACTTCATCAATCAATTGTATTTATTAAGCGTTTACTGTGGGCAAGGCACTGTACTAAGCGCTTGGGAGAGAATAACACAATATAACAGACACATTCTGGATCACATCTTCTTACTCTTTTGTACTCCAAGATATTTACTGAGTTCTTACTGTTCTTACGGGTGCTCGGGAGTTAGTAGACAGGATCCCTGCCCTCAAGGAGTTCAAAGTCAACCGTGTGCGGAGCAGTAGGCTGAACGCTTCGGAGAGGACAAGAGAGTTGGTAGACCCCATCCCTGTCCCGGAGGAGCTTCTAGTCTAGCAGGAGAGATAGACACTCAAATAAATTACTGGTCGGATGAAGTGTGTGTTATGAGTGTGTGTGTGTGTGTGTGTGTGTGTGTGTGTGTGTGTAATTCATAGTGGGTGGGACACCCACCAATAATAATAATGTTCGTATTTGTTAAGCGCTTACTATGTACAGAGCACTGTTCTAATAATAATAATAATAATAACGTTGGTATTTGTCAAGCACTTACTATGTGCAGAGCACTGTTCTAAGCGCTGGGGTAGATACAGGGTCATCAGGTTGTCCCACGTGAGGCTCACAGTTAATCCTCATTTTACAGATGAGGGAACTGAGGCCCAGAGAAGTGAAGTGAGTTGCCCACAGTCACACAGCTGACAAGTGGCCGAGGCGGGATTCAAACTCATGACCTCTGACACCCAAGCCCGGGCTCTTTCCACTGAGTCACGCTGCTTCTCTAAGTGCTGGGGAAGATACAGGGGAATTAGGTTGTCCCGCTGAGGCTCACAGTCTTCATCCCCATTTTACAGATGAGGTCACTGAGGCCCAGAGCAGTGAAGTGACTTGCCCACGGTCACACAGCTGACGAGTGACAGAGTCGGGATTTGAACCCATGACCTCTGACTCCCAAGCCCGGGCTCTTTCCACTGAGTCACGCTGGGCCCGCTGTCTAAGAGATCTGGTGTGCGTGTGTGTGCTTTTGTGTGCTTTTGTGTGTTGGTGTGTGCTTAAGATCCACTGGGTGCCTCGAATCTGCTGGCAGAAGGGCCCCACTTGCCTAGTGTCCAGAACCCGGGCCTGGGAGTCAGAAGGACCTGGGTTCCGATTCCAGGTCCCCCCACTTGTCTGCTGTGTGACCTTGAGCGAGTCACGTCGCTTCTCTGTGCCTCAGTTCTCTCGTCTGGAAAATAGGGATTAAGACTGTAGATTTGTATGTATTATTTCTCTATTTTATTAATGACGCATATATAGCTATGATTCTATTTATTTTGATGGTATTGATGGCTGACTACTTCTGTTGTTTTGCTGTCTGTCTCCCCCTTGTAGGCTGTGAGGGCGTTGCCGGGCAGGGATTGTCTCTATCTGTTGCCAGATTGTACATTCCAAGCGCTTAGAACAGTGCTCTGCACAGAGTAAGCGCTCATTAAATACGATTGAATGAAATGAATGAATGACTGTGAGCCCTACTGAGGGACTAGGACCGTGTCCAACCCGATTATCTTGTATCTACTTCAGTGCTTAGAACCGTGCCAGGCAAATAGTAAGCACTTAACAAATACAATTATTATTATTATTATTACTTGCCTGCTGTGTGACCTTAGGCAAGCCACTTCATTTCTCTGTGCCTCAGTTGCCTTATCTGCAAAATGGGGATTGACCGTGAGCCCCATGTGGGATACGGATTGTGTCCAACCCGATTTGCTTGCGTCTGCCCCAGCACACAGTTCAGTGCCTGGCGTGTAGTAAGTGCTTAAAAAATAACCGGCTTCATGTAGTAGGGGCTTTACAAAAAATAATAACGATAATGATAACTGTCTGGGGTCGGGGGAGTGAGAGCCACTCTACAATTTCTCCTCCCCAAGAGACCCAAGAGAGAAGCAGCTTGGCCTAGCGGATAGAGCCCGAGTCTGGGGATCAGAAGGTCACGGGTTCTAATCCCGCTTCCGACCCCTTGTCTGCCGCGTGACCTTGGGCGGGTCATCTCACTTCTCTGGGCCCCAGTTCCCTCATCTGTAAAATGGGGATTGAGACTGTGAGCCCCAGTGGGACAGGGCCTGTGTCCAACCCGATTCGCTTATATCCACCCCAGCGCTTAGTACAGTGCCTGGCACATAGTAAGTGCTTAACAAAGACCATCATTATTATTATTATATCAGTGGATGAGCCCCTGAGCCGGCACGGGGGTCAACTTCCTCCTGCGGGGGTGGGGGTGAGGGCTGTGAGCCCGAGACCCCTTTCGGCCCTATCATTCATTCATCCATTCACTCAATCTTATTTATTGTTTACTGCGTGCAGAGCACTGGACTAAGCACTTGGGAAAGTACAGTTCGGCAATAAAGAGTGACGCTCCCAGCCTAGAGGAGCAGCTCGTGGTCTAGAGGGAGACCCCTGCCCAGCTTACATCTTTTCATCCCAAGGCGGGAAGGGGCGTCGGGGTTCAGAGACGTCAGATATAGGAGGGTGGGGGGTGGGAACGGGGTCTTTGCCAGCGAACAAGCAGCTGGCTAAAGGACCGGCCTTCCAGATGGTCACTCTGTTGCCCACCCACCCGCCCCTCCCCTCGGCTCACAAAGAAAGCGCTCCAGGCCCGAGGCAAGGGGTGGGAGTGGGGGGAGGGGGATAGAGGAGGGAATGGGGGGGCTAGGGGTGGGGGGCGAGGGAGAAAGGAGCAGGGAGTGAAGGAAAGCTGGGGGTCGAAGGGGGAGCGAGAGTGAGAGGGATGCAAGGAGGACCCTCAGCGAGTGGGAGGGAAAGGGGGTGAGGTGAGAGTGAGGGGATGGAAAGGGAGAAAGCAGGAGGCGAGGGCGAAATGAGTGGGGGCCTGGGGGTGAAGGAGAGCCAGGAGATGGGAGGGGGGAGTGGGAGGGGAGAGAGGAGGGGTCGAGGGGGGCAAGGGAGACTGAAGAGCAGAGAGGAGCGAGGGGGAGAGAGGAAGGGGTGCTGAACAAGTGGAGGAGAATTCCAGCCCTGGGAAATGGGGGAGAGGGAATAGCAGAATGTGGGGGGGGGGATCTGAGGTGGGGGGTTGGATAGAGAGGGTCAGCGGGGGGCTCGGGAACTCACCTTCGGCGGTCTGTTGGAGCCCCTGGCTCCTGGGGGGGCGTCGGGGGGAGGGGGTGAGGGGGAGACGGCAGAAGAGGGAAAGAGGCCCAGATAGACAGCAGAAGGGAGATGGACACCAGGCCAGGCGCAGCTGGACACACAAACCCAGAAAGACAATGAGAGGCACTTGGAAAGGGGGAACAAAGGATTGAAAGAGAGAGGGAAAATTAGAGGGCATACTCTCTCTCTCTCTCTCTCTCTCTCACACACACACACACACACACACACAAACACACACACATACACACAGGAGCCTCAGAGAGCCAAGAAGAGACTGAGAGATTTACAGGGACAGAGACCGAGAGAGAAGCAGATAAGGAGACTTAGGAAGCACAGCAACAGAAAAAAAGCCAGAAAGAAAAAAGAGAAAGAGACAGAGAATCAGAGAGATGGAAAGTCAGAGAGGCTGGGAGAGAGAGAGAGAAAAAAAGGCAGTCAATACAGAGCAATCAATCAGTCTTATTTATTGAGAGCTTTTTTTTTACCGGTGTCTGTTAAGCGCTTACCAGGTGCCAGGCACCGTTTAAAGCGCTGGGGTAGAGAAAAGTTAGGTTGGACACAGTCCGTGTCCCACAAGGGGCTCGCCACCTTAATCCCCATTTTACAGATAAAGTAACTGAGGCACCGATAAGTTGAGTGACTTGCTCGAGGTCACGCACAGCAGACGTGCGGTAGAGCTGTGATTAGAACCCAGGTTTTTCTGACTCCCGGGCCCGTACTCTACCCACTAGGCCACCCTACTTCTCTAATGGGTGTAGAACACTGTACGAAGCGCTGGGGAGAGTTCGGTAGAGTAACTAAAGATGACTCCTACTTTCCAGGAGCTTACAGTCTACTGGGGAGATGGACATTATAATAAACTACCTGTTGGGGAAGCTACGAGAGAGAGAGAGACAGATGGAAGACTAGGGACAGATGATAAGTAATCACAGAGGAAAAATTACAGAGGAAATATCCTTTAGAGTGTTAATAGCTCCTTGAGGACAGGGAACTCCTATTTCTAGTGCCTAGACCTAGTTGCCTTGGGAAAACCCAAACAGAAAATTAAACATGGACCGGACACTTCACCGCTAGACATACCCTATTGAACTTGAGATGGTCAGGCATCACCTAGACTGTCAGCTCCTTGTGGGAGGGAACATGTCAACTCTGTTGTATTGTACTCTCCCAAGCACTCAGCACAGTGCTCTGCACATGGTAAGTGCTCAACACTTAGACTATGAATCCAGTGTGGGACGGGGACTGTGTCCAGTCTGATGAGCTTGTATCTACCTCAGGGCTTAGACAGTGCTTCGGACATACTAAGTGTCTAAAAAATATAATAATAATAATAACAGTAATAATAATCATGTGCTTCCAGAGCCTAGGGCAGGGCATTGTTTTCAGTAGATGGACAGTCGATTGAAAAAGGAAGAACAAGAGAGAGAGCTAGAGGCAGAGAAAGAGAGAGACTGAGAGAAAAAATGAGGCCGGTAAAGAGAGAGATTAGAGATAGACCGAGAGAGGAAAAAAAGAGCTAGAGGTAGGAGACTGAGAGACAGGGAGGAAAAAGGGGAGAGATGCAGAGGATAAAATAGAGAAAGAGAGGGAGTCTGAGAAGAAAAGAGAGACGGAGAGACCGAGGATAAAAGAGACTGAAAAAGAGAGAGACTGAGAGAGGAGAAAGGAGGCAGAGGGAGACAGAGAGAAAGAAGAGAGAGACAGAGGGGGACAGAGGCTCAGCTGATAAAAGAAACAGAGACACACAGAGAGAAAAAGAGAGACAGAGAAAGAAAGAGGCTATGAGAGGTTAAAAAGAGACTGAGAGAGAAAAAAGAGACAAGAGGGAGACAGAGAGAAAGGAGAGACAGAGAAAGAGATAGACTGAAAGATATAAAGAAACAGAGAAAAAGGAGACAAAGAGAAAGATAGAGACTGAGAGGCAAAAAGTCAGAGAAAGAGAGAGACCCTGAGAAGAAAAGGGACAAAAAGAGAGGGACAGAGAGAGAAAAAAGAGACAGGGGAAGAGAGAGGCTCTGTGAAGATAAAAGAGACCAAGAGAGACTGAGAGAAAAAAGGCAGAGAGGAGAGAGTCGGAGGATAAATGAGACAGAGAAAGAGAGAGACTGAGAGAGAAGCAAAGAGAGGCAGAGAAAGAGAGATCGGGAATTGAAAAAAGAGACAAAACCAGAGAGAGCCTCTGAGAGAGGCAAAGAAAGGGAGACAGAGGGAGAGAGAAGTTTAAGGTGCCTGGTAAGCAGATTGATAAGGAGAGAGGAAGGGGCCCTAGAGTCACATGAGGAATGATGAAGGCGGGGAAAGGAGAGAAATTAGATAAAGGGGAGAGGGGAGAAGAGAGGCTGATCCATTGAAGTGGGGGCGCGGGGGGGAACTTGCCATTTCAACTTTATTGCAAAATAAATTTAATTTATTGTCATTTTAGCTTCTTTAATCACTTTTCAACCTTTTTTTAATGAGGCCCATATGTTGCCAGGAACGGTGTTTTATGGCTCTTGTTCTCTCTCCTTTCCCAAAGCCTCAATTTGCACGGTAATTGTGGCGTTCACCGCGCACTTATCAGCCTCTGCCTCCCGGTTCGGCGCCGGGCGACCTATTTGGCGAGACCCTCCTCTGGGAGAAATACGGTAGGAACACCTGTCTCCCCTTAATTGAAGGCCGCTAGTGTTGCTTCGGACTGAACGCCAGATGGCGGTGGTGGGTTTTCCCCAGCGGCTGTCAATCATTCGATCCATCCATCAATCAATCCATCAATCGTATTGATTGAGCTCTTCCTGGATGTTGAGCACTGCACTAAGCGCTCGGGAGAAAACAATATAAGGGACTTGATAGACACGTTCCGTCCCCGCAGCGAGCTTACGGTCTCGAAGACCGTCGATCAATTAGTCGATCGATAGTTTCTACTGATAACTGGCCATTCATTCCGCCAATCGTATTTATTGAATGCTTACTGGGTGCAAAGCACTGTACTGAGCGCTTGGGAGAGCAGCACGGCGTAATGGTTGGAGCACGGGCCTGGGAATCTAATCCCCGCTCCGCTATTTTTCGGCTGGGTGGCCTTGGGCAAGTCACTTCACTTCTCTGTGCCTCAGTTCCCTCATCTGTAAAATGGGAATTGAGACGGCGAGCCCCACGTGGGACAGGGAGTGTGTCCAACCTTATTTGTTTGTATCCACCCCGGCCCTTAGTATTCGTTCGTTCGATGGTACCTATTGAGCGCTTACATTGTGCCGAGCACTGAACTGAGCGCTTGGAAAGTACAATTCAGCAACGAAGAGAGACAATCCCTGCCCACAACGGGCTCACAGTCTAGAAGGGGGGAGAAAAACATCATAACAAGTACACAGGGATGCGTGGCACATAGTAAGGGCTTAACAAATACCGTAATTATCATTATTGTTATTAAATAACAATAAACTGACCGAGTCCGTGCCCACAACGAGTTCACACTTACTATGAACAGAACAATTACTATGGGAGAGTATCATGCAGTTGGTAGACACGAACCCAGCCCTCAAAGAGATTATAATTTGCAGTGGTAATCAATCAGCTGATGTTGTGTAGAGAATTGTAGTAAAAATATTAATAATAATCCTACTACTATTATTTGTGAAGAGTTGACTATATGTCAAGCACTGTACTAAGCACTGGAGTAGATTCAAAATAACTAGGTCCCATACAATAATGTTGGTATTTGTTAAGCACTTACTATGTGCAGAGCACTGTTCTCAGCGCTGGGGTAGATACAGGGTCGTCAGGTTGCCCCACGTGAGGCTCCCAGTTAATCCCCATTTTCCAGATGAGGTCACTGAGGCCCAGAGAAGTGAAGTGACTCGCCCACAGTCACACAGCTGACAAGTGGCAGAGCCGGGAGTCGAACCCATGACCTCTGACTCCGAAGCCCGGGCTCCTTCCACTGAGCCACGCTGCTTCCCCAATTCACAGAGTAAGTATGAAGGAGAACAGGTGCTGAATTCCCATTTTGCAGATGAGAGAACTGAGGGCCAGAGTAGTTATTAATAATAATGATAAAGACTATTATGATTATTATGGTACTTGTTAAGCTCTTACTCAGTGCCCAGCACTGTGCTAAACGCTGAGGTAGCTACAAGATAATCAGGTTGTCCCACGTGGCGCTCACAGTCTTACTCCCCATTTTATGGATGAGGTAACTGAGGCCCAGAAGAGTGAAGTGATTTGCCCAAGGTCACACAACAGATAAATAGCAGAACCGGGATTAGAACTCAGGGCCTCTGACTCCCAGGCTGGGGCTCTTTCCACTAGGCCACGCTGCTTATCGTAATAGTAATACCTGTGGTATTTGTGTAAACCCCTCTTGATAGTAAGCTCATCGTGAGCAGAGAATGTGTCTGTTTATCGTTGTATCGTGCTCTCCCAAGTACTTGGTAAAGTGCTCTGCACAGAGTAAGCATTCAATAAATATGATTAAATGAATGAATTTAGCACTTACGATGCGCCAAGCTCTGAGGGAGATACAAGGTAACCAGGTCGCACGTGGGGGTCACGGTCTAAATAGGAGGGAGAATAGGGATTTCTTCCCCATTTTACGGTTGAGGAAACTGAGGCGCAAAGAAGTGAAGTGAATCCCCCTTTTGAAGGTGAGGGAATTGAGGCACAGAGAAGTTAAGTGACTTGACCAAGGTCACACAGCAGAGCAGGGGCAGAGCCGCAGTTAGCACCCAGGTCCTCTGACCCCCGGGATGCATGAGACCGAGGCCAGGGATTCGTGTCGACTGACTTTATTTTCCTCTCCCAAGCACCTTGGTTCAGTGCTCTGCACACCGTAGACTGTAAGCTCCTCGAGGGCTGGGATGGTGCCTACAAACTCTTTTATCTTCTCCCAAGCGCTCAGTACAGTGCCCTGTGCAGAGTAAGCGCTCAATAAATACAATTAATTGATCCATGAGACACATTCCCCATCCACAAGGAGTTTGCCCTGCAATGGAGGGCCTACTGGCCACACTGCACTGTACTGAGTGCTTGAATGAGTTCAGTAGAATTCAACTCACTCATTCCCTGCACGCACAAGGAGTTTATAGTCTGTCATAATAATAATAATTATGCCATTTGTTAAGCACTTACTATGTGCCAAGCACTGGAGTAGATACAAGGTCATCAGGTGATCCCACTAGGGGCTCACAGACATAATTCCCATTTTCCAGATGAGGTAACCGAGGCAGAGAAGTTAAGTGGCTTACCCAAGGTCACACGACAGACAAGCAGAGGAGGCGGGATTAGAACCTACGACCTCTGACTCCCAAGCCCGGGCTCTTTCCACTAAGCCATACCATTATCATCATTATTATTATTACATTCATTCAGTAGTATTTATTGAGCACTTACTCTGTGCAGAGCACTGGACTAAGCGCTTGGAATGTATAATTCGGCAACAGATGGAGACAATCCCTGCCCACTGACGGGCTCACGGTCTAACTGGGGGAGACAGATGGACAAAAACAAGACAACATAATCACGACAAATAGAATCAAGGGGATGGACACCTCATTAACAAAATAAACAGGATTATAAAAATATTACAGTCTAGCAGAGGGGACAGACATAAAAGGAGCCTTAGAGTCATCAAAATAAAAAATTGAATGGACAGTAGAATAAATGTAATCATTAAGCCCCTCCTATGTGCCAAGCACTGTTCTAAGCACTGGAGTAGAGGCAAGTTAATCTGGTTGGACACAGTCCCTGACCCACATGGGGCTCACACTCTAAATCTCCATTTTGCAGATGAAGTAACTGAGGTTTAGAAAAGCGAAGTGACTTGTCCAAGGTCACACAGCAGACGTGTGGCAGAGCCGGGCTTAGAACCCAGATCCGACTCTCCGGGCTGTGCTCTATCCACTTGGCCTCGCTGCTTCCCTACACCAGTTCCGTTCGCAACGCTGTTATATCGTACTCTCCCAAGTGCTTAGTGCAGTGCTCTGCACACAGTGAGTGCTCAATAAATACTATCGATCCATCGATTGATTCCTTTGCCCCCAGGTGAAGACAGTAAGAGAGCGACCCAATTCCCCCCTCGGAACAAACGCTATTGTAGTACAAAGCGGAAGAGCCCCCCGCCACCCAACAACAACAAAAAATTCTGTTTTATATTTGGAATCTCTTCAATTTTGCCGTTCTATTTCCAGGGGCTGGGATCCGCACCAGAATTTTAATTAATGAGTAAATTCATGCAGCAGGCCAGAGCAGCAGGAAACATGCACGTTATTTAAATAGGTTTTGAAATGATCAGATCTTATCTCCCAAAACAGCACTCCGATGAATATTAAAGTTGCCTTTGTTCCTCTAAAGGAAGTAGGGAGAGAATCAAGGCGAGAGGAGGTTAAATCCCGAGCAGTCAAACACACGGATCCAGGCCAGACGCGCCAAACCAATACACACGTGTCAGTCCGTGATCTTAGACTGAGAATTCCGTCGTGGACAGGGACTGCGTACTAGCTAATAATAATAATAATAATAATGTCATTTGTTAAGTGCTTACTATGTGCCAAGCACCGTTCTAAGCGCTGGAGAGGATACAAGGTGAGCGGGTTGTCCCACGTGGGGCTCACCGTCTTCATTCCCATTTTACAGATGAGGTCACTGAGGCCCAGAGAAGTTAAATGACTTGCCCAAAGCCACGCAGCTGACAAGCGGCGGAGCCGGGATTAGAACCCATGACCTCGGACTCCCAAGCCCGGGCTCTTTCCACGATGGTCGATCATCTATCTTCTCCAGCATTTAGCGCATTCAATAATAATGATGATAATAATAATGTCGGTATTTGTTAAGCGCCTACTATGTGCTGAGCACCGTTCTAAGCGCTGGGGGAGATACAGGGGAATCACGTCGTCCCACGTGAGGCTCCCAGTCTTCATCCCCATTTTCCAGATGAGGGAACTGGGGCCCAGAGAAGTGAAGTGACTTGCCCAAAGTCACACAGCTGACAGGCGGCGGAGCCGAGATTAGAACCCAGGACCTCTGACTCCTAAGCCCGTACTCTTTCCACCGAGCCACGCTGATTCGGTCAGTGAGCCCATCCGTGGTATTTACTGAGCTTCTAGACTGTAAGCTCCTTGTGGGCAGGGAATGTGTCTGTTTTTTGTTGCAGCGTACACTCCCAAGCGCTTAGTATGGTGCTCTGCACACTGTAAGCGCCCAATAAATACGATTGGCTGAGTGAATGAGCTCTTCCGGGGTGGCGAGCACTGTGCTAAGCACTTGGGAGGGTACGAGATGTACATCCCCTTGATTCTATTTATTGCCATTGTTTTTTTCTGTCCGTCTCCCCCGATTAGACGGTAAGTCCGTCACTGGGCAGGGACCGTCTCTATCTGTTGCCGCTTTGTCCATTCCAAGGGCTTAGTACAGTGCTCCGCACATAGTGAGCGCTCAATAAATACTATTGAATGAATGAATACAATATAATAGAGCTGGTCAATAAAATAGAGTTGGGCGACACATTGCCTGCCCCCAAGGAGGTTACAGTCTAGGCGGGGCGACAGGCATTAAAACAAATTACAGATCGGGAAACAGTAGAGTATGGGGATATGCCCTTTCTTGCTCCTTCATTCATCCTCCCTCTCATCCCCACAACACATATGTATATATCTGTATATATCTCTGATTTATTTATTGATCTATTTCTTTATTTATTGATTGATCTATTTCTTTATTTATATTAATATCCGTCTTCCCCTCTAGACTGTGAGCTGCCTGTGGGCAGGAATGCGTCTATTCGTTGTTATACCGTACTCTCCCAAGCGCTTAGTAGAATGCTTTGCACACAGTAAGCGCTCAATAAATACGATTGATTGAATGAATAATAATAATAATAAAGTGGGTATTTGTTAAGCGCTTACTATGTGCAGAGCACTGTTCTAAGCGCTGGGGTAGACACTGGGGAATCAGATTGTCCCACGTAGGGCTCACAGTCTTCATCCCCATTTTACAGATGAGGGAACTGAGGCACAGAGAAGTTAAGTGACTCGCCCACAGTCACACGGCTGACAAGTGGCCGAGCCGGGATTCGAACCCATGACCTCTGACTCCACAGCCCGTGCTCTTTCCACTGAGCCACGCTGCTTCTCCGAAATAATTATGGTACCTGTGAAGCGCTTACTATGTGCCAAGCACCGTTTGAAGCACTGGGGGAAACACAAGGTGATCAGGTCGTCCCACGCGGGGCTCCCAGTCTTCATCCCCATTTTCCAGATGAGGGAACTGAGGCCCAGAGAAGTGAAGTGACTTGCCCACAGTCACACAGCTCACAGGGGGCAGAGTGGGATTCGAACCCATGACCTCTGGCTCCCGAGCCCGGGCTCTTCCCACTGAGCCACGCTGCTTCTCATGAATGATATGGACGTTATTATTAATTGCATTTATTGAGCACTTACAGTGTGCAAAGCACTGTACTAAGCGCTTTAGTACATTAGTGCTGGGAGGCTGAGGGTGGGGTGAATATCAAGGGCTTAAGAGGTAATCAATCAGTGCTATTTATTGAGTGTCGACTGTTCAGTCATTCATTCAATCGTATTTACCGAGCGACTACTGTGTGCAGAGCACTGTACTAAGCTGCCGATTCATTCATCCATTCTTCCGATCGATCTATTGAGCGCTTCCTGTGTGCAGAGCACTGTACTAAGCGCTCGGAAAGTACAGTTCAGAAAAAAAAAGAGATACAATCCCTGCCCACACCGGGCTTACAGTCTAAAAGGGCGGGGAGGGGACAGATATCAAAACAAGCCAACAGGCATTATTATAAAGAAATAGAATTACCGATGTATACACATCAAAACAAGTAAACAGGCATCAACTATAAATAGAATTTGCGTGGCTCAGCGGAAAGAGCCTGGGCTTCGGAGTCCGAGGTCATGGGTTCGACTCCCGGCTCCGCCACTTGTCTGCCGTGTGACTGTGGGCGAGTCACTCAACTTCTCTGTGCCTCCGTTACCTCATCTGTAAAATGGGGATGAAGACGGTGAGCCTCACGTGGGACAACCTGATGACCCTGTATCTCCCCCAGCGCTTAGAACAGTGCTCTGCACGTAGGAAGCGCTTAACGAATACCAGCGTTATTATTATATGTACTTATTTACACAAGGCCTGTGGGGAGGGAAGAGCAAAGGGAGCGAGTCGGGGTGACGCAGAGGCGAGGGGGAGCTGAGGAAAAGGGGGGCTTAGTCTGGGGCCAGAGCACAATACAGCAGAGTTGGTGGACATGTTCCCTGCCCTCAAGGAGTTTACAGTCCTAGAGGCGGAGACAGACTTCAAAATAAATGGCGGATGGGGGAAATCACTATTTATACTACTATTGCTATAAAAATATGGACACAGTGCTGTGGGGCTGAGGGTAGACTGACTCTCAAGCGCTATAGGGGGTAATCAATCAATAATAATAATGTTGGTATTTGTTAAGCGCTTACTATGTGCAGAGCGCTGTTCTAAGCGCTGGGGGAGATCCAGGGTCATCGGGTTGTCCCACGTGAGGCTCACAGTTAATCCCCATTTGACGGATGAGGGAACTGAGGCCCAGAGAAGTGAAGTGACTCGCCCACGGTCCCACGGCCGACAAGGGGCAGAGCCGGGCTTCGAACCCATGACCTCTGACTCCGAAGCCCGGGCTCTTTCCACTGAGCCACGCTGCCATCAATTGTATTTATTGAGCACCTACTAAGCATGGAGCACTGCACTAAATATTTGCGAGCGTACAGTGTGACACAGTTGGTAGAGACATTTCCTGCCCACGACCGGCTTACAGTCTAGAGGGGCTGACAGCTTGGCTCAGTGGCAAGAGCCCGGGCTTGGGAGTCAGAGGACGTGGGTTCTAATCCCGGCTCCGCCACCTGTCGGCTCCCTGACTTTGGGCAGGTCACTTCACTTCTCCGGGCCTCCGTGACCTCATCTGGAAAATGGGGGTGTCCCATGTGGGCCAACCCGATGACCTTGGATCTCCTCCAGTGCTCAGAACAGTGCTCGGCACCTAATAACGAAGGTATCTGTTAAGCGCTGACTATGCGCCGAGCCCTGGGCTAGATACAAGGCTAACAGGTTGTCCCACGTGGGGCTCACAACCTTATACATAGTAAGCACCTAAATACCATTATTATACTTGTTATTATTAATAATAAAATCAAGGATGGGTATGGACATTACTGGGGCTGAGGAAGGGGTGAAGAGAGGGAGCAAATTCAAGGGCCAAAAAGAGGGAGTAGGGGAAATGAGGGGTTAGTCAGGGAAGTCCTCTGAGGGGAGGCGTGCTTTTGAAGGTGGGGAGAATCAGATACGAAGGGAAAGGGGGTTCCGGGCCAGAGGTAGGATGTGGGTGAGCGCTCACCTCCTCCAGGAGGCCTTCCCAGACTGAGCCTTCCCTTTCCCTCCGCCCCTCCTCCCCTCCTCCCTCCCTCTGCTCTTCCCCCTTCCCCTCCCCACAGCCCTTGTGCATATTTGTGTGTATCCTTTATTCCTCTCTTTTATTATTGATGTGTATATATATCTATGATTCTATTTATCTCGATGGCATTGATGCCAGATTACTTGTTTGGTTTCGTTGTCCGTCTCCCCCTCCTAGACCGTGAGCCCGTTGTTGGGCAGGGATCGTCTCTATCTGTTGCTGAGTTGTACCTTCCAAGCGCTTAGTACAGTGCTCTGCGCACAGCAAGCGCTCAATACATCGATCGAATGAATGAATCGGCAGGAAGATAGACACCCGTTGACAGCTTATTGACAGCCATGCCCGTTGCCAGTTGTTCCAGAGCTCCGCCCCGGGACCTGTCCTTCCGCCCCCCTCCTGCCCGGCGGGACCGGACCTGTCCTGGGTTCGAATCCCGCCTCTGCCACTCAGCTGGGTGACTGTGGGTGACTGTATCTACCCTAGAACAGTGCTCTGCACATAGTAAGCGCTTAACAAATACCAACATTATTATTATTATTATTTAACTCCCTCCTCAGTCCCCCGTCCCCCCCACCTCCCCCATCCTTTGCCACCAGTGACGTGACCACCTACTTTATTAAGCAAATTGACACGATCAGGAGTGAGCTCCCTAAAATCGCCCCTGCCCCTCCTCAGTCCCTCCCCGTTCCGGTCCCCTCTTCAACTCTCCCGTCCTTCCCGGCACAATCTCTAGAGGAGATCTCCTGCCTCCTCTCAAAAGCCACCCCCTCCACTCAAGCATCCCACCCCATTCCCTCGCACCTTTATCAAAACTCTCCCCGCTTTCCTTCTTCCCTCCCTAACAGCCATCTTCAACTGTTGGCTCTCCGGGGGCTTCTTCCCCACTGCTTTCAAACATAATAATAATGTTGGTATTGGTTAAGCGCTTACTATGTGCAGAGCACCGTTCTAAGCGCTGGGGGAGATACGGGGTCATCACGTTGTCCCCCGTGAGGCTCCCAGTTAATCCCCATTTTGCAGATGAGGGAACTGAGGCCCAGAGAAGTGAAGTGACTCGCCCCCGGTCACACGGCTGACGAGGGGCAGAGCCGGGAGTCGAAGCCATGACCTCTGACTCCGAAGCCCGGGCTCTTTCCACTGAGCCACGCTGCTTCCCCATCTCTCCCCTATCCTAAAAAAACCCCTCCCTTAACCCCACGGCTCCTTCCAGTGTTCGCCCCATCTCCCTCCTGCCATTCCTCTCCAAACTCCTTGTGCGAGCCGTCCACACCCGCCGTCTCAAATTCCTCTCCTCCGATTCTCTCCTTGACCTCCTCCAGTCTGGCTTCCGTCCCTTTCGTGCCAAAGAAACCACCCTCTCAAAGGTCAACTATGATCCCCGTCTTGCCAAGTCCAGTGGCCTCCACTCTATTTTTCATTCTCCTCGACTTCTCAGCTCCCTTCGACACCGTGGACCACCCCCCTGCTCCCGGAAACGTTGGCTTCGCTGACTCTGTCCTCTCCTGGTTCTCCTCCTGGCTCTCTGGCCTTTCATTCTTAATTAATAATGATAATAATAATTATGTCGGTATTTGTTAAGCGCTTACTATGTGCAGAGCACTGTTCTAAGCGCTGGGGTAGACGCAGGGGAATCAGGTCGTCCCACGTGGGGCCTCACAGTCTTCATCCCCATTTTACAGATGAGGGAACTGAGGCACCGAGAAGTTAAATGACTCGCCCACAGTCACACGGCTGACAAGTGGCCGAGCCGGGATTCGAACCCATGACCTCTGACTCCAAAGCCCGTGCTCTTTCCACTGAGCCACGCTGCTTCTCGATTCTCCTTCGCGGGCTCCGCCTCTGCCTGTCCCCCCCCTCTAGACTGTAAGCTCGTTGTGGGCAAGAAATGTATCTATCGTATTCACTCATTCACTCATTTACTGAGCGTAAATATGTACTAAGCGCTTGGAAAGTACAATTCAGCAACAGAGACAATCCCCGCCCACACTGTTCATGCAATAGTATTTACTGAGCGCTTACTATGTGCAGAGCACTGTACTAAGCGCTTGGAATGTACAAATCGGTGACAGATAGATTGCTGTGTGACCTTGGGCAAGCCACTTAACTTCTCTGTGCCTCAGTTACCTCATCTGTAAAAATGGGGTTTAAGACTCTGAGCCCCATGTGGGACACTCTGATTACTTAGTATCTACCCCAGTGCTTAGAATAGTGCTTGGCACATAATAAGCGCTTGACAAAACCATTATTATTATTATTATGGGGAGACTACAAAATACCGCAGAGTTGGTAGACGTATTCTCTGTGCCATTGTTCTCGTCTGTCCGTCTCCCCCGATTAGACCGTAAGCCCGTCAAACGGCAGGGACTGTCTCTATCTGTTGCCGACTTGTTCATCCCAAGCGCTTAGTACAGTGCTCTGCACATAGTAAGCGCTCAATAAATACTATTGAATGAACAAGCTCACAATCAATACCACTGACTGGTTGATCGATGTGATTGGTGGTTTCGGCAGGAGTTAAGATCTCCTCACGGCACGGAGTTGGATTATTTCTTGATATAGGGCTCTGGTTTTGTGTTTTCTCATACTTTGCCCCGAAATATGTTTCTTATCCATTATGAATGGGAACAGAAAAGAGCGAAAATGCAAATGAAGGGGTGGGGCATTCTCCGGTCCTGTAGCTCCCTAATTTATGTTTTATTAAAGTTGATTTTTATGAAATCCAAGAGGAACTGAAAGTAAATTCAGCTTTCGGAATAAAACATAAGAACGCTCTTTGCTAGCCAGACGTACTTCTCCAGAGGGATTCCTAGACCTGTTTCCGACATATCAAAACTCCTTCTAACATTCCAACGCCATCAGGAAGTCAATTTTAAACCCATTTTGCAGATGGAGAACTTGGGTTCTAAATCCGGCCCTGCCACGTGTCTGCTGTATGACCTGGGGCGAGTCATTTCACTTCCCTGTCTTTCAGTTTCCTCATCTCTAAAATGGGGATTAAATCCTACTTCCTCCAATTTAGACTGTGGCCTGGTAGATTGAGCAGAGGGTGCCGTAAGGGTGCTGTTTTTTGTTCTGTGTTTATATTTTTTATGGTACTTGTTAAGCGCTTAATTTGTGCCAAGCCTTGTGCTGAGCACCGGGGTAGATCCAAGATAAGCAGGTTGGACCCAGTTCTTGTCCCACATGGGACTCAGAGTCTAAGTGGGAACACGGTCTGAGGAGCACTGTTCTGATGCTCAGAAAGAGTGGAGCAATTTTTCTTTGTCTGCACGGGCAACCAGAAGAAAGTGACTAATTCCCGCCTTTAGCCTTTAATTTGCTGAAAGAAAGAATGGAAGAGGGAGGCGTGTGTCAGGATTGGGGGCCTTGCTAATCAGTCAATCGTATTTACTGAGTGCTTACTCTGTGCAGAGCACTGTACTAAGCATTGGGAAGAGTACACTACAACAGTAAACAGACACATTCCCTGCCCACAACGAGCTTCCACTCTGTCACTAATTAATCACTGGTATTTATCGGAAAGCTGTATTTATTGGGAAGCTGTGTGGCCTAGTGGACAAGGCCCTCATCTGGGAGTCAGGCGGACCTGGACTCTAATTCCTGCTCTGCTACTTGTCTGCTGGGTGACCTTGGGCAAGTCACTTTACTTCTCGGTGCCTCAGTTACCTCATCTGAAAAATGGGGATTAAAGCTGTATCGATCGATTGTATCTATTGAGTGTTTACTTTGTGCAGGGCACTGTACTAAGTGCTTGGGAGAGTACGATATAACAGAGTTGGTAGACGCATTCCCTGCCTCAACAGATGTACAATCTAGAGGGGGAGGCAGACATTAATAACAATAAATAAATTACGAATAGGGACGTAAGTGCTTTGGGACTGAGGGATTCGTGAATGAAGGGAGGAAATCCAAGCGCAAGGGTGACGCAGAAGGGAGTGGGAGGAGAGGAAACGAGGGCTTAGTCAGGGAAGGCCTTTTGAAGATGATGATGATGGTGGTATTTGATAAGCGCTTACTATGTGCCAAGCACCGTTCTAAGCGCTGGGGTAGATAGAAGGTAATCAGGTAGTCCCACATGAGGTTAACAGTCTTAATCCCCATTTTTACAGATAAGGTAACTGAGGTCCAGAGAAGTTAAGAATAGGGAAGCAGCGTGGCACAGTGGAAGGAGCATGGCCTTGGGAGTCAGAGGTCATGGGTTCGAATCTCAGCTTGTCAGCTGTGTGACTGTGGGCAAGTCACTTAACTTCTCTGTGCCTCAGTTACCTCATCTGTAAAATGGGGATTAAGACGGTGAACCTCACGTGGGACAACCTGATGACCCTGTATCTACCCCAGCGCTTAGAACAGTGCTCTGCATATAGTAAGCGCTTAACAAGTATCAACCTTATTATTATTATTATTAAGTGATTTGCCCACGGTCACACAGCTAAGTGGCGGAGCAGGGATTAGAACTCACGACCTCTGACTCCCAAGCCCGGGCTCTTTCCGCTAAGCCACTCTGCTTCTCTAAAATGTGGGATGGTGTCCAACCTGATTAGTGTGTATCTTCCCCAGTGCTTAATACAGTGCCTGGCACATAAGAGCTTAAGAAATACCATTTTTAAAAAGTAGTGACTGCTCGGAGCACTGCACCAAATGCTTGGAGAGTACATTTTCAGAGAGTTGGTGGAGTTGTACATTCAGTCGATACGGACACCAGCATAACACGTGTGGATCTAACTGCCGGTGCCTGTGACCTGTCTCCTCCAGGAAGCCTTCCCTGACTGCACCCTCCTCTCCTCTCCCTCCCTTCTGCGCCCCTCTCCCTCACTCCTTCATTCATCCTCCCTCCCATCCCCACAGCACATCTGTACAACTCTGTATGCATGCAATTTATTTATTTTTCTATTTATTAATTAATATTAAAGTCTGTCTCCCCCTGTGACCTCACTGTGGGCAGGTATGTGTCTATTGATTGCTCTATTGCCCTCTCCCAAGCGCTCAGCACAGTGCTTTGCATATAATTGGAGCTCAATAACTACGACGGAATGAATAAATGCAGGAGAAGTGAAATAAAATAAAATTCCCCCCCCCTAAATTATGGCAGCTCCAGCTTGGCAGAGGAGGGGCGTCCCGAGCATGCGCACTGGCGCGCGTTCGGGAGCCCTTTCGCCCAACCCGTCCGGGCGGGGAGTCTGCGCAGGCGCGCGCTCCTCGGCCCAGCCCTGCGGGAGGGGCCGGAATTCAGCCCGCGCGCCTGCGCACCAGCCGTCACAAGAAGGAGGGGCGGGGGAACAGGGTTTCCCGGCGCCTGCGCACGAGGCATCACGAGGGGGCGCACGAAGGGGGGGCGGGAGGGTTCCACAGCGCCTGCGCACGAGCCATCACGAGGTGGTAGACGGAGGGTTCCGCTGCGCCTGCGCACGAGGCACGGGGGGGGGGGTGCACCAAGAGGGGTGGGGGGAGGCAGGGTTTTCTGGCGCCTGCGCACGGGCCACTATATATGTATAATGGTATTTGTTAAGCACTTACTCTGTGCAAAGCACTGTTCCAAGCGCTGGGGGGGGGGATGCACGGTGATCAGGTTGTTCCACGTGGGCTCACAGCCTTAATAATAATAATAATAATAATGTCGGTATTTTTAAGCGCTTACTATGTGCAGAGGACTGTTCTAAGCGCTGGGATGGATACAGGGTAATCAGGACCCACATGAGGCTCACAGTCTTCATCCCCATTTTACAGATGAGGTAATTGAGGCGCAGAGAAATGAAGCGACTTGCCCAGTCTTCATCCCCATTTGACAGATGAGCTCACTGAGGCTCAGAGAAGTGAAGTGATTTGCCCAACGTCACCCAGCTAAGTGGCCGAGGCGGGATTAGAACCCACGACCTCTGACTCCCAAGCCCGGGCTCTTTTCACTGAGCCACGCTGCTTCTCTGTTCATTCAATCGCATTTATTGAGCGCTTACTAGGTGCAGAGCACTGTCCTAAGCGCTTGGAATGGACACTTCGGCAACAGATAGAGAGAATCCCTGCCCATTGACGGGCTCACAGCCTAAGCGGGGGAGACAAAAACAAGACAACATGATGACGAGCAATAGAATCGAGGGGATGGAAACCTCATTAACAAAATAAGTAGGGTATGGCCACGAACGAGCACAGGAATGGGGGAAGCGAGGGTTATCTGGCGCCTGCGCACGAAGGGGCGAAAGAAGGGAAGGAAAGGCAGGGTTGTGTGGCGCCTGCGCACAAGCCGTCACGAAGGAGCGCAAGAAGGGGGGGGAAGGCGGGGTTGTCTGGCGCCTGCGCACGAAGGGGCGCAAGAAGTGGGAGGGGGCGGGCAGGGTTGCGTGGCGCCTGCGCACGAGCGGTCTCGAGGGGGCGCAAGAAGGGGGGGAAAGGCAGGGTTCTCTGGCGCCTGCGCACGAAGGGGCGCAAGGACGCGGGGGGGGGAGGGGGAGTGAGGGTGGCGTGGCGCGTGCGCACGGGTCGTCACGAAGGAGCGCACGACGCAGGGCGGGGCGGGGGGAGTGAGGGTGGCGTGGCGCGTGCGCAGTGGGGCGCGAGGCCGGGGGCGGGGGCGGGGGTGGGGGCGGTGCCGGGCCGTCAGCTGACGGGGCGGCGGGCGGCGGGCGGCGGGGGCGGCCGGCGGTTTGACGGCAGCGGGCGCGGGGGGCAGCGGCCTGACCCGCCCGCACGGACCCGGCCTCCTCCCGCTCTCCGTCTCTCCGCCTCTCCGTCCGTCCCTCCGCCCGTCCGGCCTCGGGCCCCTGCGTGAGGGCCGCGGGCGGCGCCCTCGCCCTCGCCCTCGGGGACGACATGGCGACCACCGTCACCACCCAGCGGGGCCCGGTGAGGACACCCCCACCCCACCCCCACCCCATCCCGGGGGGCGCCCTGTCTGTCTGTCTGTCTGTGTCGGGGGGGGGAGGTCCCCCGTCTCCTCACCCCACCCCCCCCCCACCCCGGGGCTGGACATGAGGGGGCCTCGTCTCCTCACACACACCCCTCCCCCACAGCTGGACTGGGGGGGGGGCGGGATATATTTTATATATATATATATATACACATGCACACACACATATATACACATGCACACACACATATATACACACGCACACACACATACACACACACGCACACACACATATATACACACACATATACACATACACACATATATACACATATATACGCATACACACACATATACACACATATATGCACACACATACACACACGCATTTACACATACACACATATATACACATACACACACGTATACACACATATATGCACACACAGACACACACATAGATACACACATATATACACACACATATATATGCACACACACATATACACATATATACACATATGCACACATATACACACACACATTACACACATATACATATATATGTTTGTGCATGTTTGGCAGGGAAATCCCTGTCTCCTCAGACCCCTCCCCCCCAAGCTGGATTGGGGGGGGTGTCTCCCTGTCTCCTCAGAGCCCCCCCCTGGCTGGACTGGGGGGGGTGTGTGTGTGTAAAATCCCTTTTTTCCTCAGACTGCCCCCCAGGCTGGATTGAGGTGGGGGTCTCCCTGTCTCCTCAGAGCCCCCCCTGGCTGGACTGGAGGGTGTGTGTATGTGTCTGTGTGTAATAATAATAATGTTGGTATTTGTTAAGCATTTACTATGTGCAGAGCACTGTTCTAAGCGCTGGGGAAATCCAGGGTCAGCAGGTTGTCCCACATGAGGCTCCCAGTCCTAATAATAATGTTGGTATTTGTGAAGCGCTTACTACGTGCAGAGCACCGTTCTAAGCGCTGGGGGAGATACAGGGTCATCGGGTGGTCCCACGTGAGGCTCACAGTCTTCATCCCCATTTTACAGATGAGGGAACTGAGGCCCAGAGAAGTGAAGTGACCTGCCCACAGTCACACAGCTGACCAGTGACAAAGCTGGGATTCGAACCCATGACCTCTGACTCCCAAGCCCGGGCTCTTTCCACTGAGCCCCGCAGCAGATATTCATTCATTCAGTCGTATTTATTGAGCGCTTCCTATGTGCAGAGCACTGTACGAAGCGCTTGGAATGGACAGTTGGGCAACAGATAGAGACCATCCCTGCCCATCGACGGGCTTACAGTCTAATCGAGATATATAGATAAGGTCATCACGTTGACCCACGTGGGGCTCACAGTCGTCATCCCCATTTTACAGACGAGGTCACTGAGGCCCGGAGAAGTGAACTGACTTGCCCAAAGTCGCTGACAAGTGACGGAGCCGGGATTAGAACCCACGTCCTCTTGACTCCCAAGCACGGGCTCTTTCTGCGAAACCACGCTGCTTCTGGGGGATGGGCGTGGGGGGGGGGGGCTTCAGTTTTGGGGTGTAGCCAGGGTGGGATTGGTGACTATTCAGTTCCCTTAATTAATGTTGGTATTTGTTAAGCGCTTGCTACGTGCAGAGCACTGTTCTGAGCGCGGGGGGAGATACAGGATAATCGGGTTGTCCCACGTGAGGCTCCCAGTTAATCCCCATTTTACAGATGAGGCAGCTGAGGCCCAGCGAAGTGAAGGGACTTGCCCACAGTCACACAGCTGACAAGGGGCAGAGGCGGGAGTCGAACCCACGCCCTCCGACTCCCAAGCTCGGGCTCTTTCCACCGAGCCACGATGCTGCCCTACTATTAGGGGAGGCCAGTTAGGGTTTCTGGAATTCTTGGGAGGGGGGCCGAACCAATCCAGAAGATGTTTAGATAAGAAACCACATTGCTAATACTATTGATAATAGTGGTATTTGTTAATCACACCGGGCAAAGCACTCTGCTAGACGCCGGGTTAGTTGCAGTGCAGTCGGATCAGAGACGACTGTCCCCCGGGGTGTTCACGGTCTAAGGTGGAGGGAGACTGTGTTCAATCTACATTTTACAGGTGAGGAAACTGAGGCCCAGAGGAATCGCGTGACTTCCCCGAGGTCACATAGCAGGCAGGCAGCGGAGGAGCGATTAGAACCCAGGTCCAGGCATTCCCGGACCCCTCCCTCTTTCCACTAGGCCGCCCCGTTGCTGTCCCGTCCTCGCCAAGAGGTTGGGTGCCGAGGCTGGAACCTCTGGGGAGGTGCCCGGAGAGACGAGATCTCCCAGATTTCTCTGCCGTTGCTCAACCCCAGCGGGAGAAAAAAAGCACTTTGCAGTGTCTCCCTCTCTCCTTTTGCAGTATCGAAGGGGCAACTTTTGACCTGCCCCGGCGTCCCCCCGGGGAGGGGTGGGGCAGGCAGGACTTGTTCATCCTCTTCTCCCTACACCCCGTGAGTTAATTCCGGCAGCCAGTGGCCTCAGAGGAGGGAGAGCTGCAGTCCTCCCCCTTGCCCAGCGGGCTGCTCACTTGATTTTTTATTTTTCGTTTATGGCATTTCTTAATAATAATGTTGGTATTTGTTAAGCGCCCACTATGCGCAGAGCACTGTTCTAGCGCCGGGGTAGATGCAGGGTAATCAGGCTGTCCCGCGTGAGGCTCACGGTTAAGCCCCATTTGACAGACGAGGGAACCGAGGCCCAGAGAAGCGAAGCGACTTGCCCACGGTCGCCCAGCTGACAAGGGGCGGAGCCGGGATTCGAACCCATCACCTCTGACTCCCAAGCCCGGGCTCTTTCCGGACTTGGATACAGATAATCAGATCGGACACAGTCCCTGTCCCATATGAGGCTCACACTCTAAAGTGGCAGGGGAAAGATGTTGGTATTTGCTAGTATTCGTTAAGCGCTCACTATGTGCAGAGCACTGTTCTAAGCGCCGGGGTAGATGCAGGGTAATCAGGTTGTCCCACCCGAGGCTCACGGTTAATCCCCATTTGACAGACGAGGGAACCGAGGCCCAGAGAAGCGAAGCGGCTCGCCCACAGGCACCCAGCTGACAAGGGGCGGAGCCGGGATTCGAACCCACGACCTCTGACTCCCAAGCCCGGGCTCTTTCCACTGAGCCGCGCTGCTTTCTCATGATGGGACCCCCCTTTTCCAGATGAGGTCCCCGAGGCCCAGAGCGGTGATGTGACTTGTCCTAGGTCACCGGGCAGATATTGGGTGGAACTGGGATTAGAATCTCCGCCCCTTGTCAGCCGTGGGACCGGGGGCGAGTCGCTTCCCTTCTCGGCGCCTCAGTGACCTCATCTGTAAAATGGGGATGAAGGCTCTGAGCCCCTCGTGGGACAACCTGATTCCCCTGTGCCTCCCCCAGCGCTTCGAACGGTGCTCTGCACATAGAGAGCGCTTAACAAATCCCACCATTATCATCTAGGTCTTGTGAGTTGGCCCGGGCTCTATCCGTTAGAACACGCCGCTCTATCCACTAGGCCATCCTGTCTCTGACTCTCATTCAACCCCCATATTCAGTCCATCCCTAAATCCCGTGGGTCCCACCTCCAACACCTTCGCGAAAATCCACCCTTCTACCGCGTAGAACAGTCGCTCCTCCTCTCCCGCCTGGTTTAGTGCATCGGCCTCCTCGCCGACCTGCCAGCCTTCCGCCTCTCCCCGCTCCGGTCCACACTCCGTTCTGCTGCCCGGCTCATTCTTCTACAGAAACGTTCAGGACACGTCACCCTCCCCTCCTCAAAAAGCTCCAGTGGCCGCCCGGCCGCCCCCGCCTCACACAAAACCTCCTCCCCGTTGGCTTTTAAGCCGTCCGCCACCTTCCCCTCTCCTACCTCACCTCGCTTCTCTCCTGCCACAACCCAGCCTCGTTCCCCTGGTGAATCAGGGAAGCAGCGTGGCTCGGGGGCCGGACCCCCCCCCCCCCCCGGGCTTGGGAGTCCGAGGTCACGGGTTCGAATCCCGGCTCGGCCACTTGGCAGCCGGGTGACTGTGGGCGAGTCGCTTCGCTGCTCCGGGCCTCAGTGACCTCATCTGGAAAAGGGGGGGGGGGGTGAAGACCGCGAGCCGCACGTGGGACAACCCGATGACCCCGTATCTCCCCCGGCGCTTAGAACAGTGCTCTGTACACCGTAAGCGCTTAACAGATAGCAACGTTATTAGTGCTAACCTTCTCGTACCTCCGTCTCGTTTATCTCCCCTCTGACCTCTCGACCACATCCTCCCTCTGGCCTGGGACTCCCTCCCTCCCTCATATCAGACAGATAATTGCTGTCCCCGACTTCAAAACCTTATTGAAGACCCACCTCCTCCAAGAAGCCTTCCCTGCTTAAGCCCTCCCCGCCTTTTCTCCGACTCCCTTCTGCGTCGCCCTGACTCGCTCCCTTTATTCATCCTCCCTCCCATCCCCACAGCACTTACGTATATATCTCTAATTTCTCTATTTATTCCTGCATATGAATGTCCGTCTCCCCCTCTAGACTGTGGGCCGGCAGTGTTCGTTCAGTAGTATTTATTGAGCGCTTACTATGTGCAGAGCACCGTACTAAGCGCTTGGAGCGGACAAATCGGTAACGGATAGGGACAATCCCTGCCCTCTGACGGGCTTACAGATGAACGTGCCTAGTTGTTGTCGTGTCGTACTGTCCCAAGCGCTCAGTACGGCGCTTTGCGCCCAGGAAGCGCTCAATAAATCCCACTGGATGAATGAACGGGATGAGTGAATGAATGGTTCTTTTTCCCCAGCGCCCGGTGAGGCGAGCTGGGGTGATGGGTGGGCTGGTCAGCGGGGCGGAAAAGAAGCCACTTCTCTGTGCTCCGTAGCCCCCGACGCCGTCCAGATGGGGGGAGTTGTCCTGGGGGGGTTTGAGGCGGCTCACCGGGGCTCCCCCTCCTCCCGTTCGGGGAAGCAGCGCGGCTCGGTGGAAAAGAGCCCGGGCTTGGGAGTCAGAGGTCATGGGTTCGACTCCCGGCTCTGCCCCTTGTCAGCTGGGTGACTGTGGGCGAGTCCCTTCACTTCTCTGGGCCTCAGTTCCCTCCTCTGTCAAATGGGGATGAAGCCTGTGAGCCCCACGAGGGACCACCCGATCACCTTGTATCCCCCCAGAGCTTGGAGAAGCAGCGTGGCTCAGTGGAAAGAGCACGGGCTTTGGAGTCAGAGGTCATGAGTTCGAATCCCAGCTCTGCCGCTTGTCAGCTGTGTGACTGTGGGCGAGTCACTTCACTTCTCTGTGCCTCAGTTACCTTATCTGTAAAATGGGGATTAAGACTGGGAGCCCCACGTGGGACAACCCGATTCCCCTGTGTCTACCCCAGCGCTTAGAACGGTGCTCTGCACATAGTAAGCGCTTCACAAATACCAACATTTTTTTTTTTTTTTAGAACAGTGCTCTGCACATAGTAAGCGCTTCACAAATACCAACGTTATTATTATTATTCTGCCAGCTGCCGGAGGGCGAGGGGTCCAACTGGAAGCTCGTTGTCAGCGGGGAGTGGGTCTGTCCTGTTGTCCTCACCCAAGCGCTTAGGACAGTGCTCAGCACCCGGAAAGTGCTCAGTAAATACAGTCGTCTGACTGTTGAGAACTGCTGGGCTTCACCTGCCCCACCTGGTTCAGCTTCGACGTCCGGGTCGAGCGGTAGCTCGGAGAAGCAGCGTGGCTCAGTGGAAAGAGGCCCGGCTTTGGAGTCAGAGGTCACGGGTTCGAACCCCGGCTCCGCCGCCTGTCAGCCGGGTGACCGTGGGCGAGTCGCTTCGCTTCTCTGGGCCTCGGTTCCCTCATCTGGAAAATGGGGATGAAGACCGGGAGCCCCACGTGGGACGACCTGATTCCCCCGTGTCTACCCCAGCGCTTGGAACGGTGCTCTGCGCACAGTAAGCGCTTCACAGATACCAACATTATTAATAGGAATGTGCAGGGGTGTCGAGGGGGGCGTTCCTTTTTTTATGGTATTTCTGAAGCGCTTCCTCGAGACCGTTGTGGACAGGGAATGCGGCTCTGCTCTTTTATCCTCCCGAGCTCTTGGTGCTCTGCACCTAGTAAGCGCTCAATAAATACTAAGCTCACTGTGGACGGGGAAGGTGGGGCAGAGTGGATAGAGCCCAGGCCTGGGAGCCGGAAGGGCATGGGTTCTAATCCTCGCTCCGCCACTCGAGTTCTGTGTGACCTTGGGTATGTCACTTCTCTGGGCCTCAGTGACCTCGTCTGTAAAAGGGGGGTGAAGACCGTGAGCACTCATGGGACAGGGCCTGGGTCCAACCCGATTTGTTTGCATCCACCCAGCGCTTAGTACAGTGCCCGGCACATAGTAAGAGCTTGACAGAAGCCATAATTATTACTGTTATACGGTACTCTCCCAAGCGCTTGGTCCCTGGGCCGCGTCCTCCCGCGATCCCGGAACGCCCGCCCTCGTCACCTCCGCCAAACTCATTCTCTTCCCCTCTTCAAAGCCCTACTCAGAGCTCACCTCCTCCGAGAGGCCTTCCCACACCGAGCTCCCCCCTTTTTCCCTCTGCTCCCTCTACCCCCCGCTTCACCTCTGAAGCAGCCTGGCTCGGTGGAAAGAGCTTGGGCGTTGGAGTCAGAGGTCATGGGTTCGACTCCCGGCTTTGCCGCCTGTCAGCTGGGTGACTGTGGGCGAGTCACTTAACATCTCTGGGCCTCAGTTCCCTCATCTGTAAAATGGGGATTAACCGGGAGCCTCACGGGGGACAACCTGATGACCCTGTATCTCCCCCAGCGCTTAGAACGGTGCTCTTGCACATAGTAAGCGCTTAACAAATACCAACATGATCACCTCTCCGCAGCTAAACCCTCTTCTCCCCCCTTTCCCTCCGCTCCTCCCCCTCTCCCTTCCCCTCAGCACCGTACTCATCCGCGCGACCGTATATATTTTCATTACCCTATTTATTTTGTTAATGAGATGTACATCGCCTTGATTCTATTTATTTGCTCTTGTTTTAATGAGACGTCCCTCCCCTCGATTCTATTTATCGCCGTTGTTCTCGTCTGTCCGTCTCCCCCGATTAGACCGTGAGCCCGTCGACGGGCCGGGACCGTCTCTGTTACCCATTTGTCCATTCCGAGCGCTTAGTCCAGTGCTCTGCACATAGTAAGCGCTCAAGAAATACTGTTGAATGAATGAATACAGTGCTCTGCACACAGAAGCGCTCAATAAATACTAAGCTCGTTGTGGGCAGGGAATGTCTACTATTTTGTTGTATTTTACTCCCCCAAGTGCTCTGCACACAGTAAGCACTCAATAAATACGATCGATTGGCTACGTGTCAAGCACCGTCCCAAGCGTGGGGCAGATTCAAGATAATCCGGGCCCATTGTGAGGCTCATGGTCCAAGTAGTCAGTCGTATTTATTGAGCGCTTACTGTGTGCAGAGCACTGTACTAAGCGCTTGGGAGAGTGCAATATAAGATAGTTGGTGGATCCATTCCCTAAGCATTCATTCAGTCGTATTTATTGAGCACTTACTGGGTGCCAAGCGCTGCACTAAGCACTTGGGAGAGTACAGTACAACAGACAGACACATTCCCTGCCCACAACGAGCTCCCAGTCTAAGCAGCACTGTACCGAGCGGACGGTAGAGAGGACGGAACGGAGAAGCCGCGCGGCTCAGTGGAAAGAGCCCGGGCTTGGGAGTCGAGGACGTGGGTTCTAATCCCGGCTCCGCCACTTGTCTGCTGTGCGACCTTGGGCAAGCCGCTTCACTCCTCTGTTCCTCAGTGACCTCATCTGGAAAATGGGGTTTAAGACTGTGAGCCCCACGTGGGACAGCCCGATTACCTTGCATCTACCCCGGCTCTTAGAACAGTGCTTGGCACGTAGTAAGCGCTTAACAAATACCCTAATTATTATTACAGTCAGCGTTTAGACTGTGAGCCTGTTGTTGGGCAGGGAGTGTCTGTTGCCGAATTTTACATTCCAAGCGCTTAGTACAGTCCTCTGCCCGTAGCAAGCGCTCAATCAATGTGATCGAACGTGGCAGGATCCATGATGATGTCAGGGTGGACGGGACCGGAAATCAATTACAGGAGGGAGGAAGTAATAAGAGCTTAAAGATATGGAACGGTTAACTCTTGCCGGGGAGTGGATTCAGTCAGTCGGTGGTATTTATTGAGCGCTTACCGTGTGCAGAGCAACAATAAGCGCACGTTTCCTGCCCTTCAGTGCTGAGGAGAAGTGGAAGGGCTGAAGCGGCCCCTCCCAACCCCTTATCTCTTCCTCCTCCAAATGTGAGGCTGCTATCTTTTCCCCAATACTTTAGTTCCTTTTTCTTTTTATGGCATTTGTTAAACGTTTACTATGTGCCGGGAACTTTACTGAGGGCTGGGGTAGATAGAAGCTAATCAAGTTGGACACAGTCCATCTCCCACCTGGAGCTCGGTCTTAATCCCCATTTTACAGATGGTTTTTCGTTCGTAGGGTATTTGTTAAACGCTTATTCTGTGAAGGTACTGAGGGCTGGGGTAGGTCAGAGAAGCGGCGTGGCTCAGCGGAAAGAGCCCGGGCTTGGGAGTCAGAGGTCATGGGTTCGGATCCCGGCCCCGCCACCTGTCAGCTGTGGGACTGTGGGCGAGTCACTTCACTGGGCCTCAGTGACCTCATCTGGAAAATGGGGATTAACTGGGAGCCTCACGTGGGACCACCTGATGACCCTGTATCTACCCCCGCGCTTAGAGCAGTGCCCTGCACATAGTAAGCGCTTAATAAATACCAACATTATTATTATTACAAGCGATTCAGTTCGGACACGGTCCTTGTCCCACTGGCCTAGCCCCTTTTAGAGATGAGGTAACTGAGGCCTGGGGCGAGTCGGTCCGTCAGTCATATCTACTGAGCGCTTACCGTGTGCAGAGCGCAATACTAAGCGCATGGGAAAGTACAGTAAACAAACACATTTCTTGCCCACAACCATCTTACCTTTTTCGAGGGGGAAGAAGTAGTCAAACGACTTGCCCAAGATCACACAGCAGGCAAGCGGAGGAACTGGGATTAGAACCCAGGTTCTCTGACTCCCAGGCCTGGGCTCCTTCCACGAGGCCATGCTTCTTCCATCTTTCTTTATTAGAAAGGCCTTTTGGTAATAATAATAATGGTTATTATTATTACGAGGGTATTCGTTAAGCATTTACTTTGTGCCAGCTGCCGTTCCAAGCGCTGGGGTGGATACGTGCAAATCGGGCAGGACCCGGTCCCTGTCCCATGTGGGGCTCACAGTCCCAAGCCCCGTTTTCCAGATGAGGGAACTGAGGCCCAGAGAAGCGAGATGACTTGCCCAAGGTCACACGGCAGACAGGTGGCCGGGGTCGGGATTAGAATTCTTGAAGACAGCTCCCTCTGCGAGAAGCTCCACCCCGTCCCCAGTCCGATAAGCAGCGCCTCGAGAAGCAGCGCGGCCTCGCGGATAGAGCGTGGGCCTGGGAGTCGGAAAGTCGTGGCTTCTGATGCCGGCTCCGCCACGTCTGCTGTGTGACCTGGGGCAAGGCGCTTCGCTTCTCTGAACCTCGGTTACCTCATCTGGAAAATGGAGATTAAGACAGCGGGAGCTCCCTCCAAATCCCGACTGAAGGCTCACCTCCTCCAAGAGGCCTTCCCAGGCCAAGCCCCCTTTTCCTCATCTCCCCCTTTCTTCCGCATCACCTCCACACGTTCCCTTTGCCCTTCCTCCCTTCTCCCCGCCACAGCGCTTAAGTATTTATCTCTCTATAAATCTGTACCGATGCCTGTTTACTGATTTTGATGTCTGCCTCCCCGCCCAGACTGTAAACCCGTTGTGGGCGGGGATTGTCTCTCTTTATGGCTGAATTGTACTTTCCAAGCGCTTAGCACATTTCTCTGCCCATAGGAAGCACTCAATAAACGAACGTTGTTGAACGTTTACTATGTGCCAGGAACTTTACTGAGGGCTGGGGTAGATACAAGCTAATCAAGTCCATGTCCCTCATGGAGCTCACAGTCTTAATCCCCATTTTACGGGTCGTTTTTCGTTTGTAGGTTATTTGGTAAACGCTTATTCTGTGCAGGTACTGAGGGCTGGGGTAGATCCAAGCGATTCAGTTTGTCAGATTCGGTAAATACAGTTGAATGGATAAATGAATGACAGGGCCTGTGTCTAACCCGATTATCTTGTAGCTACCCCAGCGCCCAGAACAGTGCTTGGCACATAGTAAAAGCTTAACAAATACCTGCACCATCATCACCCGTTCAGCTCCGGTCACAAATCTCTGGGTGGGATGCGGAATCACCAGCCCGAGACGCCACTTTGGATAGTTTGACCCTGTAGCACTTGAGAGCACCGTATCCCGTTCTTCTTTTCTATTCCCTCCCCACCCTCCTCGCCCCCTTCACGCCATGCCCGTGTTTCGGGAAGATGGCCTTAGGCCGGCCCGGTTCAGGGGAGAGGAGAGCGAGTCGTCGCTCGTAAATTAGCAGGTGACGCTCATTCGTTCGTATTTATTGAAAGCTTACGGTGTGCAGGACCCTGTGCGACGCGCTTGGGAGCATATAGTATAACAATAAACACGTTCCCTGCCCACAAGGAGTTTACAGTTTATAGGGCGTGGCGGTTCAGGACCGGTCCGCGAGGGTGTCGAGGCCGGCAGCGGAGCCAACCCTCCAGTGGGGTGAGAAGCAGCGTGGTCTAGTAGTTAGAGCCCGGGCCTGGGAGTTAGAAGGACCTGGGTTAATAATAATAATAATAATGTTGGTATTTGTTAAGCGCTTACTATGTGCAGAGCACTGCTCTAAGCGCTCAGGGAGATATAGGGTCATCAGGTTGTCCCATGTGGGGCTCACAGTCTTAATCCCCATTTTACAGATGAGACACAGAGACGTGAAGTGACTTGCCCACAGTCACACAGCTGACAGGTGGCGGAGCCGGGATTTGAACCCATGACCTTTGACTCCCAAGCCCGGGCTCTTGCCACTGAGCCACGCTGCTTCTAATCCTGGTGCCGCTCCGTGGGATGTCGGGCAAGTCACGTCAGTTCTCTGGGCCTCTCTGCCTCATCTGTAAAATGGGGATTAATACTCTGAGCCGCGTGTCGGACGAGGGGCTCTGTCCAACCCGATCAGCTTACATCTCTTCCAGCGCTCAGTACGGTGCCTGGCCTACAGGGAGCACTTCGGAAGCAGCACGGCTTAGTGGATAGAGCATGGGCCCGGGAGTCAGAAGGAGCTGGGTTCTAATCCCAGCTGTGCCGCTTGTCTGCTCTGTGACCTCGGGCAAGTCATTTAGCGTGGCCTAGTGGATAGAGCCAGGGTCTGGGAGTCAGAGGACCTTTTCATTCAATAGTATTTATTGAGCGCTTACTATGTGCAGAGCACTGTACTAAGCGCTTGGGACCCGGGTTCTCATCCTGGTTCCCCTGCTTGCCTGCTCTCGGATCCCCTCCCCACCCCATCCTCCCCCTCTCCCCCTCCTTTCCCTCCCCTCAGCACTGTGCTCATTTGTATGTATTATTTATCACCCTATTAATTTTGTTAATGAGGTGTCCGTCCCCTTGATTCTATTTGTCCTGATGATGTCCTTCTTGTGTTGCTCTGCCGTCTGTCTCCCCCAATTAATAGTAATAATGTTGGTATTTGTTAAGCGCTCACTATGTGCAGAGCTCTGTTCGAAGCACCGGGTTCATCAGGTTGTCCCGTGTGAGGCTCCCAGTTTTAATCCCCATTCTGCAGTTGAGGAAACTGAGGCCCAGAGAAGTGAAGTGACTCGCCCACAGTCACCCAGCTGAGCAGAGCCGGGATTCGAACCCATGACCGCTGACTCCCGAGCCCGGGCTCTTTCCACCGAGCCCGTCACTGGGCGGCGATCGGCTCTATCTGTTGCCGAATTGCCCATTCCAGGCGCTTAGTACAGTGCTCTGCGCACGGTAAGCGCTCAATAAATACTGTTGAATGGATGAATCTGGGGCAGGTCCCTTTCTCTGGGCCCCAGCTCAGTCATCTGTAAAAGGGGGATGAGGACTGTGAGCCCCACGTGTCCCGATTACCTGCGTCTATCCCGGCGCTTAGTACAGTGCCTGATAGGTAGTAAGCACTTAGTAATGTCGTTACTAGCAAATACCAGGAAAAAAAAATCCTAGCCTAGAAGTGCTGGCCACCGGAGGGAATGAATAAACCGTGCACCTCCGGGTCGGTCCTGACGTGGAGGGCGTGGGGTGACTGGTGGTGGTTATTCAATAGTATTTATTGAGCGCTTACTATGTGCAGAGCACTGTACTGCGCGCTTGGAATGGACGAATCGGTAACAGATACAGTCCCCGCCCTTCGACGGGCTTACTTATTCAGTCTGATGTGATGTTTCCATCTTCATAGTGAAAAGAATTGTGCGCTTGAAGTGTGTAGTATGTACCAAGCGCCGTATTAAGCACCGCAGATTATCGGGTTGGCCTCCCCCTCCCACCGGGGACTCTCACAGTCTAAGGAAGAGGGAGAGCAGTTATCGATCCCCATTTTGCCGCCGGGGAAACTGAGGTGCAAAGCAACCGAGCGTCTGGTCCGGGCTCACGCGGTATTCATTCGTTCAATGGTATTTCTTGAGCGCTTACTAGGTGCGGAGCACTGGACCGAGCGCTCGGAATGAACCAGTCGGCAACAGATAGGGACGGCCCCTGCCGTCTGACGGGCTTACGGTCTGATCGGGGGAGATTAGGCAAGGAGGCAGGATTAGAACCCAGATCCTTTGACTCCCAGCCGGGCTCTTTCCACTGGGCCACGCCGCTTCTCTTTTTGCCCTCTGGTTCCTGGGTGTTCTCTGTTTTCCTCTCCATATTGGTCGGGCCCTCGTGAGGATCGGATGAAGGAAGCGGCTCTCTCCTCGATGTTTTCAGGCGTGCGCGGGGTCTCCCCGTTTCAGGGGTCTACGGAAGTGTCAATAATAATAATAATGTTGGTATTTGTTAAGCGCTTACTACGTGCAGAGCACCGTTCTCAGCGCTCGGGGAGATACGGGGGGTCTGAGGTTGTCCCACGTGAGGCTCCCGGTCTTCCTCCCCACTTTCCAGCTGAGGGAACCGAGGCCCAGAGAAGCGAAGCGACTCGCCCACGGTCCCGCAGCTGACAAGGGGCAGAGTCGGGATGCGAACCCGTGACCTCTGACTCCCAAGCCCGGGCTCTTTAATAATAATAATGTCGGTATTTGTTAAGCGCTCACTATGTGCAGAGCACCGTTCTAAGCGCGGGGGGAGATACGGGGTCATCGGGTCGTCCCACCCGAGGCTCCCAGTTAATCCCCATTTTCCAGATGAGGGAACGGAGGCCCGGAGAAGCGAAGTGACTCGCCCACGGTCACCCGGCTGACGAGGGGCAGAGCCGGGAGTCGAACCCGTGACCTCTGACTCCGAAGCCCGGGCTCTTTCCACTGAGCCGCGCTGCTTTAATCCCTGGGCCTGGCTACAGGAGCAGTAACGGTATTTGTTAAACGCCCCCCTGTGTATACTATCCTACGCTAAACGCCTGGGAGAGTCAACCGAAGGGCGAGACAGGGGACGTGTGTTGACCGACTCTGAAGCAGCGCGGCTCAGTGGCAAGAGCCCGGGCTTGGGAGTCAGAGGTCATGGGTTCGAACGCCGCCTCTGCCCCTTGTCAGCTGTGGGCGAGTCACTTCGCTTCTCGGTGCCTCGGTTCCCTCATCTGGAAAATGGGGGTGAAGACTGGGAGCCCCACGTGGGACAGGGACCGTTTCCAACCCGACCTACCCCAGTGTTTAGAACAGTGCTTGCGCTTAACAAATACCATCATTGGGAAGCGGCGTGGCTCAGTGGCAAGAGCCCGGGCTTGGGAGTCAGAGGTCATGGGTTCGAACGCCGCCTCTGCCCCTTGTCAGCTGTGTGACCTGTGGGCCAGTCGCTGCGCTTCTCTGGGCCTCAGTTTCCTCAACTGTAAAATGGGGATTAAAACTGTGAGCCTCACGTGGGACGACCCGATGACCCTGTATCTCCCCCAGCGCTTAGAACAGTGCTCTGCACATAGTGAGCGCTTAACAAATGCCAACATTATTATTCTTAATTGGGGGAGACAGACGGCAGAGCAAAACAGAACGAAACAAAAACAACATTATCACGATAAAGAGAATCAAGGGGACGGACACCTCATTAACAAAATAAATAGGGTAATAAATAATATATACAAATGGATTGTATTGAAAGAGCCCGGGCTTGGGAGTCAGAGGTCATGGGTTCTAATTCCGGCTCCGCCGCTTGTCAGCTGTGTGACCTTGGGCAAGTCACTTCACTTCTCTGGGCCTCAGTGACCTCATCTGTCAAATGGGGATGAAGACTGGGAGCCCCGTGTGGGACAACCTGATCACCTTGTATCCACCCCACTGCTCAGAACCAGTGCTTTGCACCTAGTAAGCGCTTAACAAATCCCATCATTATTATTATTAGTAGTGATAAGTGCTCAATAAATTGGGCAGGGATCGTCTCTCTCTGTGGCCGATTGTCCGTTCCAAGCGCTTTGTACAGTGCTCTGCACAGAGTAAGCGCTCACTAAGTCACTTAACTTCTCTGTGCCCCAGTTACCTCACCTGTCAAATGGGGGATGAATAAATTGTGGTATTGGTTAAGCGCTTACTATGGGCAAAGCACTGTTCTCAGCGCTGGGGCATACAAGGCGATCAGGTTGTCCCACGTGGGGCTCACAGTTTTTTAATCCCCATTTGACAGATGAGGTAACTGAGGCCCAGAGAAGTGAAGTGACTTGCCCAAGATCACAAAGCTGACTAGCGGCGGAGCCGGGATTAGAACCCGTGACCTCTGACAAGACTGTGCGCCTCACGTGGGACAACCTGATGACCCTGTATCTCCCCCAGCGCTGAGAACAGTGCTCTGGACGTAGAAAGCGCTCAACAAATACCAACATTATTATTATTACTACTACTAATAATAATAAATACTATTGAATGAATGAAATTGACTGACTGTAGTAGAACTGAACGGCCACCAGGAGGTGCCAAAGTCGTAGCCGTGAATTTCCACCCTGAATTTTTCCTGCTTTTCCTAATATTCATTCAATAGTATTTATTTTAATACTATCGAAGTCTTTAATACTATTAAAATAACTACAGCAGGTTATTTGAATTGGGCACGGAACCGCAAAGGGGACTGTGATACAATCCCTGGAACAGCGAGGCGTGCTTGACGCCTAGGAAGTGCTTAAATGCCGTCATTATTATCAATTGTCCATTCCAAGCGCTCAGCACAGTGCTCTGCACACAGTGAGCGCTCGATGAATGGAGAAGCAGCGTGGCTCAGTGGCAAGAGCCTGGGCTTTGGAGTCAGAGGTCGTGGGTTCGACTCCCGGCCCTGCCACTCGTCAGCCGTGTGACTGTGGGCGAGTCACTTCACTTCTCTGGGCCTCAGTTCCCTCATCTGTCAAATGGGGATTAACTGGGAGCCTCCCGGGGGGCGACCCGATGACCCCGTCTCTCCCCCAGCGCTTCGAACAGTGCTCTGCACGTAGTAAGCGCTTAACAGATACCAACGTCACCGTGATTGTTATTGTCTAGGAGAGCACCGTACGACAAGAGAGTAAGAGAAGCAGCGTGGCCTGGCGGCAAGAGCCCGGGCTTGGGAGTCAGCGGTCGTGGGTTCTAATCCCAGCTCCGCCACTTGCCTGCTGTGTGGCCTTGGGCAAGTCACTTCACTTCTCTCTGGGCCTCAGGTACCTCATCGGGAGAATGGGGACAGAGACCGCGAGCCCCACGTGGGACAACCTTGATTACCTTGTATCCACCCTAGTGCTTAGAACAGTGCTTGGCACTTACTAAGTGCTTAAATACCATTATTAATAATAATGTTGGTATTTGTTAAGCGCCGGGGTAGACACGGGGGAATCAGGATGTCCCGCGTGGGGCTCCCGGTCTCGATCCCCATTTTACAGATGAGGTCACTGAGGCACAGAGAAGTGAAGTGACTTGCCCACAGTCACACAGCTGACGAGTGGATTAATAACAATAAGCGTATACGTTCCCTGCCCTCGGCGAGCTTACGATCTAGAGGGGGAGACGGACGTCAAGAGAAATCAGTTACAGACAGGGACGTAAGTCCCGTGGGGCGAGTGGGCTTCCGTCCCCTTCGCTCCTCAGAAGCGGCGCCCTTTCAAGGACGCCGATGACCTCCGCCTTGCCAGATCCAACGGCCCCTGGTCCGTCCTCATCCTCCTCGACCCCTCGGCTGCCTTGGACACCGTGGACGACCCCCCACCCCGGCCCCGGAAACGTTACCCAACCTCGGTTTCACCGATTCCGTCGTCTCCCGGTTCTCCTCCCGTCTCTCCGGCTAGTCATTCTCGGTCTGTCTTTCCCGGGCTCCAGATCCGCCTCCGGCCCCGCGACCGTGGGGCTCCGGCGAGGTTCGGTTCCGGGTCCCCTTCTGTTCTCCGTCTACGCCCGCTCCCTCGGGGAACCCGCCCGCTCCGGCTACCGCCTCGCTCCCCTCCGGCCCCGATGTCTCTCCCTCGCTGCGGTCTCGCGTCTCCTCCCGCCTTCGGGACATCCCTCCGCGGACGGCCTCCCGTCACCGCGGGCTGAACGTGCCCCAGACACAACTGCTCAGCCTTCGCGGAGAGGGAGGCCTTCGTAACGGCTCTCGAGCCTCCCCAGAGTGGGGAGGTCCCTAGGAAGGGGGAGGATTCTCGTGCCCGGGTGGGAGGTTCGGCTACTTCCCCTTTTAGGGAGGAGGAAATGGAAGCTCAGAGAGCTTAAGTGACTCGCCCAAGGCCACGCAACGGGCTGGGACTAGAACTCGGGTTTCCCGACTCCCAGCCCTACCCCGCGTCCCCCAGTACGTGCCGCCTCCTCCCCCCCGGACTCGTATGGCCGCCTCGGTTCTGTTTATCGCCACCGCCCTCGTCCGTCCGTCTCCCCCGATTAGACCGTGAGCCCGACGGAGGGCGGGGACCGTCTCTCTCTGTTACCCGTTTGTCCGTTCCGAGCGCTTCGTACAGTGCCCCGCACGTACTGTCGAATGAACGCTCTACGTACAGAGCGCATAGCAAGCGCTCGGCGTGGCCCGGTGGCAGGAGCCCGGGCTTGGGAGTCAGAGGTCATGGGTTCGAGTGCCGGCCCCGCCACTTGTCAGCTGTGGGACTGTGGGCGAGTCACCTGGCTTCTCCGAGCCTCAGTTCCCTCAGCTTTAAAATGGGGATGAAGACCGGGAGCCTCACGTGGGACGACGCGATTCCCCTGCGTCTGCCCCAGCGCTCAGAACGGTGCTCCGCGCCTAGTCGGCGCTTAACGAACACCAACGTTATTAGTAGCGTCGAATGATTGAATGAGCCAGACGGGGTCGGACGCAGTCCCCGTCTCCAACGGGGCGCCCCGTCTCGATTCCCCCTTCGACAGATGAGGGAACCGAGGCCCGGAGAAGTGAGGCGACCGGCCCCGGGGTCACGCGGTGGACCACGGGCGGAGCCGGGACCCGGGTCCTTCCGGCCGCCAGGCCCGGGGTCGCTCCAGATCGGAGTTCGAGGCGGGGGGCGGGGGGCCGGACAGGGCGACCCGCCGGCCCGGGTGGAGGAGGGGGGCCCGCCCCGGGGCGGTGGGGGCGACGGGGCCCGCCCGAGCCGACTCCGCCCCCTCGCTCCGCAGGTGTTCGTCGGCGACCTCCCTCGGGACTTCCTGCGCATCACCCCCACGGCCCAGCAGCGGCAGACCCAGCTGGACGCCCAGGCGGCCCAACAGCTGCAGTACGGCAGCCCCCTGGGAACCGTCGGCCGCCTCAGCGTCACCGTGGTGCAGGTGAGGCCCGGCCGGGGGGGGGGGGGACCGGGAACCCGCCGCCTCGGCGAGCTCTATCCTCTGCCGAGCGCGTAGCGCGGCGCCCGGCACACGGTCGGCGCTCCGTAAAGACCGTCGAGCGATCATAAAGCGTGGCGACGGTACTCGCTACGCCGGGCCAAGCCCTGTCGGTAACGGTGACGATTATCCTGGTGCGCGTTGAGCGCCTAGGTGGCGCAGTGGAAGGGGCCCGGGCTTGGGAGGCAGAGGTCACGGGTTCAAATGCCGGCTCCGCCACTCGGCGGCTGGGTGACGGCGGGCGAGTCGCTTCACTTCTCTGGGCCTCAGTGACCTCATCTGGAAAATGGGGATTAACCGGGAGCCCCCCGTGGGGCGACCCGATTCCCCCGTATCTCCCCCAGCGCTTAGAACAGCGCTCCGCGCACAGTAAGCGCTTAACAGATACCGACGTTATCATCATCATCGCTGTCGCCACGTGCCAAGCACCGTTCCGAACACGGGTCGATAGAAGGTTATCGGGTCGGACGGGGTCCCTGTAGAGATCGTGTCTCTTTGGTGCCGAACTGTAGTTCTCAAGCGCTTAGTAGGGCGCTCAATAAGTACGACTGAATGAACGAACCAACACCCCAGTGCTCCGTACGGGGCCTGGCCCTCGCCGGGCTGGGAGTCAGAAGGACCTGGGTTCTCTGCCCGGCTCCACCGTTGGTCTGCTGTGTGACCTCGGGCAAGTCCCCTCATTGCCTGGGAAGCAGCGTGGCTCAGCGGAAAGAGCCCGGGGCTCGGGAGTCGGAGGTCACGAGTTCGAATGCCGGCCCCCGTCGGCCGTGTGACCGTGGGCGAGTCACTTCACTTCTCTGGGCCTCGGTGACCTCCTCTGTAAAATGGGGATGAAGACCGGGAGCCCCGCGTGGGCCGACCTGATGACCCCGTATCTCCCCAGCGCTTAGAACAGTGCTCCGCACGGAGTAAGCGCTTGACGAATACCAACGTTGTTATTCACTTCTCTGGACCTCGGTTCCCCATATCTGTAAAATGGGGACGGGACCGTCGTCGACCTGATTGACGTCTGTCTGCCCCAGCGCTTAAAACGGTGCTTGGCGCACGGTAAGCGCTCAGCCGGGGCCCTGATTATTATTACCGTCAGGAGCGCTCAACAGATACCGTTAAAAAAAAGAGAGAGGGTCCGTCCCTCACCTCCCGGGAGGCGTCCTGGGGTGGGGGGGGGGGGGGGGGCCGCTCCCGTCGGCCCTGACCTCCCCGGCGGGCCGCTCCTCCGCTCCCGCAGGCGAAGTTGGCCAAGAACTACGGGATGACCCGCATGGATCCGTACTGCCGGATCCGGCTGGGCTACGCCGTGTACGAGACGCCGACGGCTCACAACGGCGCCAAGAACCCCCGCTGGAACAAGGTCATCCAGTGCACGGTGCCCCCCGGCGTGGACTCCTTCTACCTGGAGATCTTCGACGAGGTCGGGAGCGGGGCCGCGGGCGGGCGGGCGGGCGGGCGGGCCGGGGAGACCGGCGGGGCCGCCCCCGGGGCCGTTGACGGCGTCCCCTCTCCTCCCCCGGCAGCGAGCCTTCTCCGTGGACGACCGCATCGCCTGGACCCACGTCACCATCCCCGAGGGGCTGAGGCAGGGCAGGGTGGAGGACGAGTGGTACAGTCTGAGCGGCAGGCAGGGCGACGACAAGGAAGGCATGATTAACCTGGTCATGTCCTACACGGTGAGCGCCCCCCGCCCCGGCGGGAGGGACGCGTGGCGGGGCTGGCGCCGAGGCGCACGCGGGCCTGAGGGCCGGCTCCGCGCGCGTACGGACGGGGACGTGCGGGGGACGCGGGGCGGCGGACCGTGTGGGCCTGGGTCCCAGCCGCCCGGGACGTCGGCCCACCGGGGCCGTCGCCCCCGGGTACCCTTCCTCCTCCGCGTGCCCCCTCCGGGGCCGCGGCCGTCCCCCCGGGGTCCGTCTCCCACGCACGCGTTCGCGCGCGCGCGCCCCGCGGGGGCACGGGGGGCCGCCGCTTATCCCGCCCAACGCCCGCGGTGCCCGATGGCGTGCGGAGCGTCCTGACGGCCGCCCCCGGTGCTCTCTCTCGGTCCAGTCGCTCCCCGCCGCCATGATGATGCAGCCGCAGCCGGTGGTGCTGATGCCCACGGTGTACCAGCAAGGCGTCGGCTACGTGCCCATCACAGGTCCGTGGACCCCCCCACCCCCCCCCGGCCCCTCCGCCTCCCCCGAGGCCGCGGGGCCCCCTCCCCGGGCCGCCCCCGTGCGACGTGGGAAGGCGGGATGGGGGGAGCGTCGGCAGCCACCCCCGAGGACCCTTCCCCCCCCGAGGCGGGGCCGGGGGGTGGGCGGCGGGAGGGCGTCCCCCTCCACCCACCCCGACTCCCGTCGGTGGTACCCGGCCCCGGGCGGGGACCGTCGTGAGCCGGGAACCCCCGGCGCCTGTCCGAGCTTGATTCGCGGTCCGTCGCTCGGTCAGCGGTATCTCTCAATAATGTTGGCATTTGTTAAGCGCTTACCAGGCGCAGGGCACCGTTCTGAGCGCCGGGGGAGACGCGGGGGAATCGGGTCGCCCCGCGTGGGGCTCCCGGTCTCCATCCCCATCTTCCAGGCGAGGGATCCGAGGCCCGGAGAAGCGAAGCGACCCGGCCACGGTCACCCGGCTGACGAGCGGCCCAGCCGGGACTCGAACCCGTGACCTCTGACTCCCGAGCCCGGGCTCTTTCCACTGAGCCTTCTCGAGCGCTTACCGTGCGCAGGACACCGGACTGGGCGCCCGGGCTGCTTAGAATAGGCATGGCTCGGTGGAAAGAGCCCGGGCTTCGGAGTCAGAGGTCACGGGTTCGACTCCCGGCTGGGCCGCTCGTCAGCCGGGGGACCGCGGGCGGGTCGCTTCGCTTCTCCGGGCCTCGGTGACCCCGCCTGTAGAACGGGGGTTAACCGGGAGCCTCCCGTGGGACGACCCGGTGACCCCGGATCTACCCCGGCGCTTAGAACGGTGCTCGGCACGCAGGAAGCGCTTAACCGATACCAACGTTATTAGCAGAAGCGGCGCGGCTCAGTGGAAGAGAGCCCCCCGGGCTTGGGAATCGGAGGTCGTGGGTTCTACTCCCGGCTCTGCCGCTTATCGGCTGTGTGACTTGGGGCAAGTCACTTCGCTGGGCCTCGGTGACCTCGTCCGGAAAATGGGGATGAGGTCTGTGAGCCCCACGTGGGACGACCTGGTGACCCTGTATCTGCCCCAGCGCTTATCTCACTTCACTTCTCTGTGCCTCAGTGACCTCATCTGTAAAATGGGGGATTAAGACTGTGAGCCCCACCTGGGACAATCGGATTCCCTTGTGTCTCCCCCAGCGCTTAGAACGGTGCCCGGCGCATAGTAAGCGCTTGACAGATACCGACGTTATTATTATTATTACGGTTAAGTAAGCGCTTAACAGATACCGTTATTATTATCATTATTATTCTTATTATTGGGTGACGGTGGATTTGGTTGATGCGGTCCCCGCCCACAGACAAGCAGCGTGGCTCAGTGGAAAGAGCCCGGGCTTCGGAGTCAGAGGTCATGGGTTCGAATGCCGGCTCGGCCACTCGGCAGCTGTGGGACTTGGGGCGAGTCGCTTCACCTCTCGGCGCCTCAGTGACCTCATCTGTAAAATGGGGATTGAGACCGTGAGCCCCACGCGGGACAGCCTGATTCCCCCGTGTCTGCCCCAGCGCTTAGAACGGTGCTCGGCACATAGTAAGCGCTCAACAAATACCGACGTTATTATTGTTAGAGCTTCCAGTCTAGAGCGAGAGACCGGGCCTTTAAAGAGAAGCAGCGTGGCTCACTGGAAAGAGCCCGGGTTTGGGAGTCAGAGGTCATGGGTTCAAATCCCCACTCCGCCACCTGGCAGCCGTGTGACCGTGGGCGAGTCGCTTCACTTCTCTGGGTCTCAGTGACCTCATCTGGAAAATGGGGATGAAGACCGCGAGCCCCGCGTGGGACAACCTGATCACCTTGTAGCCTCCCTAGCGCGTAGAACAGTGCATTGCACATAGGGTTTACCGGATGCCGTCGTTATTATTATCATTATTATTATTATTATGAAACCATTTCGAAAATTTTCCAAAATGGTATTCGTTAATAATAATAAGAAGAATAATAACGCTGGTATCCGTTAAGCGCTCACTAGGTGCCGAGCGCTGTTCTAAGCGCTGGGGTAGGGTAATCGGGTCGTCCCACGTGAGGCTCACGGGTAATCCCCATTTTGCAGATGAGGTCACTGAGGCCCAGAGAAGTGACTCGCCCACAGTCACACAGCTGGCAAGCGGCCGAGCCGGGAGTCGGACCCCCGACCCCCGACTCCGAAGCCCGGGCTCTTTCCGGTGAGCCGCGCTGCCTCCCCACTGCACCGAGCGCTTGGGAAGAGTCCCCTCGTTCGGTCGTATTTATCGAGTGCCTACCCTGTGCAGAGCACTGGACCAAGCGCTTGGGAGAGTTCAGTGCGACAACAGGGACGATCCCTGCCCGCAGGGAGCTCACAGCCTAGAGAGGGAGACGGGCGTTAGGGAGGCAACGTGGCTCAGTGGAAAGAGCCCGGGCTCTGGAGTCAGAGGTCGCGAGTTCGAATCCCCGCTCGGCCGCCCGTCAGCCGGGTGACCGCGGGCGAGCCGCTTCGCTTCTCCGGGCCTCGGTCCCCTCGTCTGGAAGATGGGGATGGAGACCGGGAGCCCCACGCGGGACGACCCGATTCCCCCGCGTCTCCCCCGGCGCTCAGAACGGTGCTCGGCGCACGGTAAGCGCTTAACCGATACCAACATTATCATTATCAATATACATAAACAAAGAGATTTAATTAATTAATGTTGATGTTGGTATCGGTTAAGCGCTTACTACGTGCCGAGCCACCGTTCTAAGCGCTGGGGTGGACACGGGGGAATCGGGTCGTCCCCCGTGGGGCTCACAGTCTTCATCCCCGTTTTACAGATGAGGGAACTGAGGCACCGAGGAGTGAAGTGACGCGCCCACGGTCACACAGCCGGCAAGTGGCAGAGCTGGGATTCGAACTCATGAGCCCTGACTCCAAAGCCCGGGCTCTTCCCACTGCGCCACGCTGCTTCTTCAGATTTCAGATTTAGACGCGTGTGCCGTGGGGATGGGACGGGGGCTGAATGAAGGGAGCAAGTCCGGGCGACGCAGAAGGAGAGGGGGAGGATAATGATAATAATAATGACGATGTCGGTATCTGTTAAGCGCTCACTACGTGCAGAGCACCGTTCTGAGCGCCGGAAAGAGACGCAGGGTCGGCGGGTCGGCCCGCGTGGGGCTCCCGGTCTCCATCCCCGTCCTACACGCGAGGGAACCGAGGCCCAGAGAAGCGAAGCGACTCGCCCACGGTCACCCGGCTGACAGGCGGCAGAGCGGGGATTCGAACTCATGACCCCCGACTCCAAAGCCCGGGCTCTGTCCACCGCGCCGCGCTGCTCCCCTAAGAATAGTAACGTCGCCATCGGTTAAGCGCTTGCTGTGTGCCGAGCACCGTTCTACGCGCCGGGGGAGATCCGGGGGCATCGGGTCGTCCCGGGTGAGGCTCCCACTTGATCCCCATTTTACAGATGAGGTCACTGAGGCACAGAGAAGCTTAAGTAATAATAATGCTGGTGTCTGTTAAGCGCTGACTAGGGGCAGAGCCCCGTTCTAAGCGCCGGGGGAGGGACGAGGTGATCGGGTGGCCCCCGCGTGAGGCTCCCGGTCTCCATCCCCGTCTTCCAGACGAGGGGACCGAGGCCCAGAGAAGCGAAGCGTCTCGCCCGCGGTCACCCCGCGGACGGGTGGCCGGGCCGGGATTCGAGCCCGTGACCTCCGACTCCCCAGCCCCTGCTCTCGCCCCTGAGCCGCGCGGCCTCTCGCACCCTTGTCTCCCGACTCTCGTCTCCCACTCTGCGGGGCGTTCCGTAGGGGCGGGTGTCGTTAGCCCTCCCCCAAACGCTCGGCACGGTGCTCTGCGCGCGGTAGGGCGTAGGCTCTACTTGAGAAGCGGCGTGGCTCGGTGGAAAGGGCACGGGCTTTGGAGTCCGAGGTCGCGAGTTCGAATCCCGGCTCGGCCGCCGCTCGGCCGGGTGACCGCGGGCGAGCCGCTTCGCTTCCCCGGGCCTCGGTCCCCTCGCCTGGAAGATGGGGATGGAGACCGGGAGCCCCACGCGGGACGACCCGATTCCCCCGCGTCTCCCCCCCGGCGCTCAGAACGGTGCCCTGCGCCCGGTAAGCGCTTAACAGATACCCACGGGATTAACTCCTCCGGGGCAGGGATCGGGTCTACTGACCCGGTCCCGAGCGCTCGGCGCGGTGCCCTGCCAGCGGTAGATCGGAAGCTCCCGGGGGGGAAGGGATCGCGTCTGCTGACTTCGCCCTGTCCCGAGCGCCCGGTAGACCGCCCGCGGCGCTCACGCTCGTCTCCTCGCCCCCAGGAATGCCCGCCGTCTGCAACCCCGGCATGGTCCCCGTGGCGCTGCCCCCGCCGGCGGCGGCCCCCCGGGCCCCGTGCTCCGCCGAGGACCTCGGAGCCATCCGGGACATGTTCCCCAACGTGGACGGGGAGGTCATCCGCTCCGTGCTGGAGGCCCAGAGGGGGAACAGGGACGCGGCCATCAACTCCCTGCTTCAGATCGGGGAGGAGTCGTAGGCTCTCCCCTCCCCGCCGCCCCGCCCCCCCCCCCCGTCCCGTCCCGCTCCCTCCGTGCCCCCCCCCCCCGGCCCCCGCCCCTCCCCCGCCTGGCCGCGTCCCCCCCCCCGCCCCGGCCGTTGGCGGCGCGCGGCGGCCCCCGCGCGCCCCCCCCCGCGGGTCGGCTCTCCCCCGTCACTCGCGTCTCCGCCGGCGGGGGGCTCGGGGAGCCGGGAGGGCGGTCGGGGCGGCCCTCCCTCCCCCTCCGTCCCCCGCCCCGGGGGAGAGCGCGGGCGAGCTCCCGGCTGCCCGGAGCCGCCCGCGAGCCGAGGTCCCCGCGGGACGTGCCGGACCTCTCCGCTCCCCACCTCCCCCGCCGCTTGTCCCCTCGCCTTTAATAAAATCTCCCGGCTTCCGAAGGCGGCCCCCGTGGCCGGGGAGGAGCCGGACCCCCCGGGTCCGCCCCCGACCCCGCCGGCTCCCGCCCCGTCCCCGGGGCCCGGGCGGAGGTCCCCCTCGGGCCGCCCCCGCCGCCTCCGATCTGTCTGCCGGCGTCCCGAGAGCGGCGGGCGGGGCGCGTCCGATCTGTGGACGACGGGCCCGGCCGGGGCCGCGGGCTCGGGGATGGGGTCCTCGCGGCCGGGATCGGGAGCGGGGGCCGCGGCGGGGCGTGGGCGCCGTCCCTCCCGGCCGCCCGGTCGGCCTCGGGCCGCCACCCCGGGCGTTCTCACGCCGGCGTCTGGCTCGGTCTCGGCCGGAGGGAACCGGGCGCCCCGCGGAGACGCCTCCGGACGCGAGAAGCCGCGGGAGCGGCGCCCCGAGATGCCGCCCGGACTCCTCCGCCCCCGCCCGGCGCCCCGCCCGCCTCGGGGACCCGCCGGGGAGCCCACGGGGGCCGGGGGTCGGCGGCGCCCGGGGCCGCCCCCCGGGTCCCTCCTCCTCCTCCTCCGCGCCGGTCGGTCCTGAGGCCGCCGGGGCATCCGCTTTCCGATCTGCTGCTCGTAAATATTTATTTTTTTAGGACTTGAGAGGCAAGAGCGCGGTGACGTTCGTCAGGTGGGGTTTCACGCGGCGGGTCTCTTCTGGGTGGCGGCGACGGGGGAGACCCCCGGGGGCCTTTCCTCTGTGGCGGGAAAGACAGAGGGTGCCGGGGGCGGGCGCCACCGGGGTCCGGGGCGTCGTCGGTCCCCGCCCTGCCGGCGGAAGACCCCCCACCCCGACGGCGGGGGGAGCGCGGGTCTCTCCGGACGGGGACCCGTGGCCTCCCGAACGTCGGCGGGCCCGTCCCGGGCCGCGGGCGGAGGCGGCGGCCGGGCCGGGGTCCTCCCTCCCGGGGAGAGGGGGCCTCCTAGCCCGAGACCCCGCCCCGTCGACCCGACGCCGTCCTCTCCGAGAAGCCGGCGGTCCGCCCCCGCGGGCTCCACGGCGGCCGCTCTTCGGTACCGTCCCGCCCGGGGCCGAGGCGGGGGCGCGGCGGGCCGGGCAGACCGCGCGCTCGCCCCGCCCGGGTTTCCCGCCGGGTCTGAAAACGCCGGACCGGAGGGCGTCGCGGGAGGTTCGAGGCCGCGGTCATCTCCGGCCTCACCGAACCGCTCCCCCGCGACGCCCGGAGGAGTCGGGGGATCTCAGATCCGCCGCGTGAGTTTCGACGAATCGTCCCGGGGGGGCCGGGGGGGGGGCTCCGGGCTCTCCCCCCCGCCCTCCCGCCGCTCCGGGAAATCGGGGGCGGACCCCCGGGGGTCCGCCCCCGGCCACGGGGCCGGCTCTTCGGACCCGGCGGAGGAGTCCAGATGGGGTCGGTCGGGGCGGGGGAGCCGGGCCGGGGCCGGGGCGCCCCCCGCGCGTCCCCCTCAGTTCGAACCCCACATCCCCGGGGCCTGGGAAAACCCCCGGGGGTGACAGGAGGAAGGCGCCCCGCCTCCAGACCTTCGTCCGGCTGGGAGGGCGGGGAGTCACCTTCGGTTCCAGTTTAAGCGACGCGTCGGTCGCGCCCGGCCCCCCGATCCGCACCCCTTCCCGCCCCGGCTCGCCAGAGCGTGGGGGTCGACCGCCCCCGGTCGGGGGCGGGCCCGGGTCGGGGGGACCGGCCGACGGCGGGACTCCGTCGGTCCGGCTCGACCCCCTCGCCGCTTTCTCTCCGCAATCCGGCGTCCCCGCCGACCCCGCGCTTCCCCCCCCGCCCCCTCCCCCGGCCGTCTGCTCGCGTACCCCCGGGACGCGACCGCGTACCCGAGGCGTCCCGCCGTGACCCCCGTCGTCCGGTCCCGCCTTTTCGTCTCTAACCGTATCGTCGGGGCCCGGCGTCCTTTCACTGTATGATAATCGCCACTTTTTCATTCTTCTAATTTAATAAACGATCACCCGGACGAGAACGGAGTGGTGGATCCTTCGCGAAGCCGGCGGGGGGGTCTCGGAGTCGCGTACCCCTCCCCTCCCGCCACGCCGTCCCTCGGACGCCCTGATCCACGAGGGGCGGCGTCGGCCCGGCGGGTGGGGCCGGGGACTCGGGAGGACCCGGATTCTAATCCCGACTCCACCTCTCGTCTGCGCCGTGACCTCGGGCAAGTCTCTTCGCTTCCCTACGCCTCGGTTGCCCCATCCGGAAAACGGGGACGCGCCCGTGAGCCCTACGTGGGACGCGGACCGGGTCCGACCTCTCCGTCTACCTCAGCTCTCAGCGCGGCGCCCGGCACACGGCGGAGCGCTTAAAAGCAGACCAGAGAAGGGGCAGTTGGACAGCGGTCGGAGAGGTTGGCTTATTTTCCGGTGCTCGTTAAGCTCTTCCCCGTGCGTCAAACACCGGGGTAGATAGAGGTTTATCGGGCTACGGTTCCTGCCCCCTCACGGTCTTAATCCCCGTTTTCCAGAGAAGGCAACTGAGGCCCGGAGAAGCGAAGCGACTCGCCTGAGGTCATGCGGCACGGGCGGAGCCGAGATTGGAACCCAGGTCCTCTGAGGCCCGGGCCCCGTCCGCTAGGCCGCCCCGCTTCCCAGTCCTGGTCCGGGGTCCCCGGCGGGGAGGGGAGAGGCCCTTCCCTTCGGAAACGGGGCGCGGGCGGGGGGGGGGTCCGGAACCCGCGCCTCGCCGCCCGGGGGCCGTAGGTCCCTCCTGGGGTGGGGGGGGGGGGCCCGGCCGACGCCGGCCTCACCCGGAGGCTCGGCCCAGTGGGAGGGGGCGGCGTTTCGGGGACCCGGCTGGTGAGCGTCCGGTAACGGTGATGACGATGGTGTCTGTGAAGCGCTTACTCTGTGCAGAGCACCGTTCTGAGCGCCGGGGTGGGTACGGGGTCATCGGGCCGTCCCACGCGAGGCTCCCGGTTAATCCCCGTTTTCCAGACGAGGTCACTGAGGCCCAGAGAAGCGAAGCCACTCGCCCCCCGGTCACGCAGCCGACGAGCGGCAGGGCCGGGAGTCGAACCCGTGACCCCCGACTCGGAAGCCCGGGCCCTTCCCACCGCCCCACGCCGCTTCCCCGGTCGGCGTCTCCAGTCAGCGTCCCCCGGCTGCCGAGCCCCGGAGGCCGCGACCCGACGCGATCCCGCTGGCCGCGGCCCTCCCGCTCCCGCACCCGCGTGGGACCGGGAGGGGGTCCGGTGGAGGTGGGGGGACCACGGGGCAGCTGTGGGGGCAGGGAGAAGAAGGGTCTGAGCTGAGGAGAATTGGGGAGAAGGGGGGGGGCGGGTGAAAGGGAGAGAAGCAGCGTGGCTTAGTGGCAGTAACGTTGGTATCTGTTAAGCGCTCGCTACGCGCTGAAGGCTCACGGTCTTCATCCCCATTTTGCAGATGAGGGAACCGAGGCCCAGAGAAGCGAAGCGACTCGCCCACGGTCCCACAGCCGACGAGCGGCCGAGCCGGGAGTCGAACCCGTGACCTCCGACTCCGAAGCCCGGGCCCTTTTCCACGGAGCCGCGCTGCTTCCCCTAAGACCCCGGGCTTGGGAGTCGAGGTCGCGGGTTCTGATCCCGGCTCCGCCGCTCGCCCGCTGGGCGACCTCGGGCGAGTCCCTTCGCCGCTCCGCGCCTCGGTTACCTCCTCCGGAAGACGGGGATCGAAAGCGTGAGCCCCACGTGGGACCACCTGATTACCCCGTCTCTACCCCGGCGGTCAGAACGGTGCTCGGCACGTAGTGGGCGCTTAACAGATACCGTAATATCGGTTATTATGGGGGGGGGGGGGGGAGGTCCGGGGGTCGGCGGAGAGGCCCGGGTTCTGGGGGGGGGGGTGGGTTGGACTAGGAGAGGGGGGTCTGGCGCGGGATGGCGGGGGGACTCTGGGGCGGGGGTCCGGCGGGGAGGACCGGGAGAGGGGTCAGCCGGAGCGGGGGTCCGCGAGGGGGGCCGGAGGCGGGAGACGGAGTCGCCAACTTGGAGTCCGGGGGGGTCCGTCCGTCCCCCCGCCCGGCGCTGACCGTTTATTGGATCGCCCCTGGCCAAAAGTTAACAGAAACCCGAGGCCCCCCTCCCCGGCCCGGCGGCGCCCGGCCGCGCCCGCCCGGCTCGCCAGGGTGGGTCCGCGTGTCCGTCTCTCCCCGAGAGGGGTCAGGCCGCTCGCCGACGGGGAACGCGTCTCGTGTCTCCGCCGTCGTCTCCCAGACGCTCGGTACGGCGCTCGGCGACTCCCGCCGTCCTCCCCGCGAGCCGGCCGCCGGCCGAGGGCACGGCGCTCCCCGGGCTCCGGGCGCGCGGGTCTCCCGCGGGGCCGGGGGCCGTGCCGGGTGCCCGGCGGGCGCGGGCGGTCGCGCCGAGCGCCTTCCGGGTGCGGGGAGGGGGGGGCGTCCGGAGCGCGGGCCGGGGGCCGTGCCGACCGGGCGCAGGGGACGGCCCGCGGCGGGCCGATGGCTTCGCGGGGCGCCCGCTTCCGGCGGAGCGCCGTCCTAAGCCGTCGGGGAGCGCGTCTCGGCGGCCGGGGAGCTCTCGGGCGGCGGGGACGGGAGCGCGGAGCGCGGCGGGTCGCCGACGCCGGACGGGGTCGGGGCCGGGGGGGCGGTCTAGGCCGAGGCGTCGCCCCCGTCCCGGGGCGTGGCGGCGGAGGGCGGCGGGCAGGCGGACCGGCACCCGCACCGCTCCACGTGGGTGTAGGAGAAGAGGACGCGGGCGCCGCCGGGGCACAGCAGGGCCACGTCGCGCGGGCGGGTGGCCTCCTCCTGGCAGCAGCCGCACCGCCGCTCCATGGCGCTCGCCTCCGCCGAGTAGCTGCCGGGGGACACCCAGCTGGTCGGCGCCCTCGCCCGACCTCTGACCCCTGACCCCGGCCTCCCGCCCCTCACCTCCCGCCCGTACGCCTCCCGGCCCCCGGCCCGCCGCCTCCCGCTCCTCGCCTCCGTTGGGAAGCGCTTGAATAACTTTAAGAGAAGCCGAAACCAAAGGCTCCCGGACCAGGGGTCTCCTTGGGTCCCGGGGGCAAGAGCCCCGGCTTGGCGGTCAGAGGTCGTGGGTTCGAATCCCGGTTCCGCCGCTCCGCTGCGCGACTCGGGGCGGGCCACTTAGCTTCTCTGGGCCTCCGTTGCCTCGTCGGGAAAACGGGGATGAAGACCGCGAGCCCCGTAGTGATGATAACGTTGGTATCTGTTAAGCGCTTACTGCGTGCGGAGCGCCGTCCTGAGCGCTGGGGTAGACACGGGGGAATCGGGTCGTCCCACGTGGGGCTCACGGTCTCCATCCCCGTTTTCCGGATGAGGGGACCGAGGCGCCGAGAAGCGAAGCGACTCGCCCGAAGTCACCCGGCTGCCAAGTGGCAGAGCCGGGATTCGAACCCATGATCTCTGACTCCAACGCCCGGGCTCTTTCCACTGAGCCACGCCGCTTCCCATGCCCGATTAGGCCGTGAGCCCGTCAAAGGGCGGGGACCGTCTCTCTCTGTTACCGATCTGCCCATTCCAAGCGCTTAGTCCAGTGCTCCGCACCTAGTAAGCGCTCAATAAATACGGATGAATGAATGAATGAATGAATGAACGTCAATACATTATAATAATAATGATGTTGGTATCTGTTAAGCGCTTACTAGGTGCGGAGCACCGTTCCAAGCGCTGGGGTAGACGCGGGGGAATCGGGTCGTCCCACGTGGGGCTCCCGGTCTCCATCCCCGTTTTCCAGACGAGGGGACCGAGGCCCAGAGAAGCGAAGCGGCTCGCCCACGGTCACACGGCCGACGAGTGGCGGAGCTGGGATATCTACCCTAGCGCTCAGAACAGCGCCTGGCACATAGTAAGCGCTTAACAGACACCCTGGGCGGCGGCAGCGGAAGCTGCAGGGGAGGACGGGGGCCTGGGTGTGAGTTTCCCCCACGCGTGCTTCAAGCCCCAAACCCGCGGCAAGCCCCACTGGGTGGGCCGAGCTCCTTCTCCAGGAAGCCCACCCCCGCCAAGATTATCCATTCGTTCGATCGTATTTATTGAGCGCTTACTATGTGCGGGGCACCGTACTCGGCGCTTGGAATGGACAATTTGGCCACAGATGATAATGTTGGTATCTGTTAAGCGCTTACTATGTGCAGAGCACCGTTCCAAGCGCTGGGGTAGACGCTGGGGAATGAGGTCGTCCCACGTGGGGCTCACGGTCTCCATCCCCATTTTCCAGACGAGGGGACCGAGGCCCAGAGAAGCGAAGCGGCTCGCCCCCGGTCACCCGGCGGCCGAGTGGCCGCGCCGGCCTTCGAGCCCATGACCTCGGACTCCAGAGCCCGGGCGCTTCCCACTGAGCCACGCTGCTTCCCGTAGAGACGGTCCCCGCCCGACGACGGGCTCGGGGAGCCCCCCGCGCCACGCAGCCCCCCCGTGCCCCGGGGAGGGGGGTTGTGGGCGTGGAGGGGCTCGGAGCCCCCCGTACTCACATGGAGCTGGTGTGACACGTCCCCTCGCAGAAGGTCACGTTGACGGGCGCCTCGGTCCGGCAGCCGTCGTGGGTGAGCACCGTCTCCTTGACCCGCACCTGGCAGAGCTCTGCCCGGGACGGAGGGGACGCGGGTGAGGCCCTCCCCTCCCCGTGCCCCCCCCCGAACCCCGGAGGCCCACCCGGCCGGCGGGCGTCCCCGGGGGTCATCTCGTCCAACCCCCCGCCCCCCTCCCGCCCCCGCCGCGGGGCCCTGCCTCCCGGACGGGCCGGAGGCCGCCGGGCTCCGAAGGCCACCCCCCGGTTCGTCCGCCGTCTTGGGGCAAAGGATGATAACCACGTTGGGATGGGTTAAGCGCTTCCTACGTGCAGAGCACCGTTCCAAGCGCCGGGGTGGACACCGGGGTCGTCGGGTCGTCCCCCGTGGGGCTCCCGGTCTCCATCCCCGTTTGACAGACGAGGTCGCCGAGGCCCAGAGAAGCGAAGCGACTCGCCCGCCGTCACCCAGCTGACGAGCGGCAGAGCCGGGAGTCGAACCCGTGACCTCCGACTCCGAAGCCACTGAGCCACGCGGCTCCGGCGGCTCGGGGGGGCGGCGCGGGGTGGAGTGGGGGCTCCCCGCTTTCTGGTCTAGTGTCTGGGGGGGGGGGGTCGAGGTCAGCGTGCGTTCATTCATTCGCTCGTATTGAGCGCTTACTCTGTGCAGAGCACTGGACGAAGCTCTTGGAAAGTAAAATTCGGCAGCAAATAGAGACGAGCCCTAATGATGATAACGATGCTGGTATTTGTTAAGGGCCCAGGGAAGCGGCGCGGCTCAGAGCACGGACTTGGGAGTCCGAGGTCGCGGGTTCTAATCCCAGCTCCGCCGCTTGTCTGCTGTGTGACCCCGGTCGAGTCACCAGACTGCCCTCCGCCTCAGTTCCCTCGTCTGTAAAATGGGGATGAAGACCGTGAGCCCCACGTGGGACAACCTGATCACTTCGTATCCCCTCGGCGCTTAGCACGGGGCTTCGCACATAGCAAGCGCTTAAAAAAACGCCATCGTTATCGTTAGGCGCTTGACTATGTGCCAGGCACTGTACTGAGCGCTGGGGTTGATACGAGCAGATGGGGTGGGACCCAATCCCTGGCCCACGTGGGGCTCACGGTCTCGATTCCCATTGTGTAGATGAGGTGACTGAGGCCCAGGGAAGCGAAGCGACTTGTCCGAGGTCACGCAGCAGACGAGTGGCTGAGCCGGGATTAGAACCCGGGACCTTCCGGCTCCCAGGCTCGCGCTCTAGCCACCGCACCATGCTGCTTCTCGGCAGATACGAGGTAGATACGAGGTAGTGGGTTTGTCCCCCGTGGGGGGGGGCTCGGTCTTCATCCCCGTTTTACAGATGAGGGAACTGAGGCCCAGAGGAGCGAAGCGACTCGTCCAAGGGCACACGGCAGACAAGCGGAGGAGCCGGGGTTAGATAGAACACGCTCCCTGGGAGCGCGGGGACCCCGACCTTCCGCGTCACCCCCCCCCCCCCGTCCAACTCACTACACACAGTGGGCTCGCGGTCTTCCGACCGCGCTCGGAAAACCGAGGCTTGGGTCTCCCGATCTCCAAGAAGAGGGGGCGGGCCCCCCCCCCCGTCCAGCAGCCCCCCGAGATAATGTTGGTATTTGCGGAGCGCTTACTATGTGCGGAGCACCGTTCTAAGCACTGGGGGAGACACGGGGGTCCTCAGCTCGTCCCCCGTGAGGCTCCCGGTCTTAATCCCCATTTTCCAGATGAGGTCACCGAGGCCCAGAGAGGCGACCTGCCCACAGTCCCCCAGCTGCCGAGGGGCGGAGCCGGGATTCGAACCCATGACCTCCGACTCCCGAGCCCGGGCTCTCTCCGCTGAGCCACGCCGAGGCTGGGGCCTCGGAGGGGGCGTCCCCAAGGGGCGCGCGCTGGCCACGTACCGGTGTCGTTCCTACATTCGTAGCAGCAGCCAACCTTCTGCAGTCTTCCCTGGACGGGCACGGGGACAGAGAGAGGGCTGGAGGTTAGACCTGCCGAGGATCCCGGGCCGCGGGAGGGCACGGCGGGCGGTGCCGGCCGGCGGGGACGCGGAGGGTCAAGGCCCGGCCTGCCGCGGGACCCCGGGACGGTTAAACGGGACGGGGATTGTCTCTCTCTGTCGCCGAACTGTACTTCCCCGGCGCTTAGTCCAGTGCTCTGCACGCGGTAAGCGCTCCATAAATACGATCGAACGAATGGGGGGGTGGGCGCATCCCTGTACTCCCTCCCTCTGAGATGGGGGCGATGGGAAGGTTGGCGAGGGCACCCGCCGGTCCACATGGCACTGGCCTGGCTGTTTATTTATTCGCTGCTATTTATTGCTATTGTTCCTGTCTGTCCGTCCCCCCCGATTAATAATAATAATAATAATAATAATAATGTTGGTATTTAAGCGCTCACCATGCGCAGAGCACCGTTCTAAGCGCAGGGGGAGATACAGGGTCATCGGGTCGTCCCACGTGAGGCTCCCGGTTAATCCCCGTTTTCCAGATGAGGGAACTGAGGCCCAGAGAAGCGAAGTGACTCGCCCACGGTCACCCAGCGGACACGTGGCGGAGTCGGGATCCGAACCCGTGACCTCTGACTCCCGGCCTCTTTCCACTGAGCCGTGCTGCTTCCCGTAAGCCCATCAGAGGGCGGGGACCGTCTCTCTCTGTTACCGATTTGTCCGTTCCAAGCGCTTAGTACACTGCACCTAGTAAGCGCTCAATAAATACGATCGAATGAATTGGGGAGGGGGGGTCACATCTCTGTTCTCCCTCCCTCTGAGATGGGGGGGATTCATTCATTCACTAGTATTTATTGAGCGCTTACTATGTGCGGAGCACTGGACTAGGCGCTTGGAACGAACAAGTCGGCAACAGACGGAGACGGTCCCCGCCCTTCGACGGGCTCACGGTCTAATCGGGGGAGACGGACGGACGGGAACGATGGCGATAAATAGAGTCGAGGGGAAGGACATCTCGTGAAAACAGTGGCGGCTAAATAGAATCAGGGTGCTGTACATCTCATTAAACAAAATAAACAAAATAAATAGGGTCATGAAGATACAGACAGTCGAGCGGACGAGTACAGTGCCGAGGGGGTGGGACGGGAGAGGGGGAGGAGGAGAGGGAGAGGGGGGAGAAGAGGGTTTAGCTGAGGAGAGGTGAAGGGGGGGAGTGGAGGGAGCAGAGGGAAAAAAGGGGGGAGCTCAGTCCGGGAAGGCCTCTCGGAGGAGGTGAGCTCTAAGTAGGGATTCGAAGAGGGGAAGAGAATGAGTCTGGCGGAGGCGAGGAGGGAGGGCGTCCCGGGACGGCGGGAGGACGCGGCCCGGGGGTCGACGGCGGGACGGGCGAGACCGGGGGACGGCGAGGAGGCGGGCGGCGGAGGAGCGGAGCGTGCGGGGTGGGCGGGAGAAAGAGAGAAGGGAGGAGAGGTAGGAAGGGGCGAGGTGACGGAGAGCCTCGAAACCTAGAGTGAGGAGTTTTTGTTTGGAGCCGAGGTCGATGGGCAACCACCGGAGGGGGGGGGGGTGACAGGCCCAGATCTTTTCTGCGGGAAGATGAGCCGGGCGGCGGAGCGAAGAATAGACCGGAGCGGGGCGAGAGAGGAGGGAGATCGGAGAGAAGGTCGCCACGGTAGTCTAGCCGGGATATAACGAGAGCCCGTAGCGGTGAGGTAGCCGTTCGGGTGGAGAGGAGAGGGCGGGTCTCGGCGATATCGTAGAGGCGAGGCCGACGGGTCTCGGTGACGGATAGGGCGCGTGGGGCGAACGAGAGAGACGAGTCGAGGACGACGCCGAGGTCGCGGGCCCGAGAGACGGGAGGGACGGTCGCGCCGTCCACGGCGATGGGGAAGTCCGGGAGAGGACCGGGCTCGGGAGGGAAGATGGGGAGCTCGGTCTCGCTCACGTCGAGTTTCGGGCGGCGGGCCGACATCCGGGCGGAGACGTCCCGGGGGCGGGAGGGGATGCCTGCCCGAAGCGAGGGGGGAGAGGACGGGGGCGGAGATGGAGATCTGCGTGTCATCCGCGTAGAGGAGGTAGTCGAAGCCGTGAGGGCGGATGAGTTCACCGAGGGAGGGAGCGTAGATGGAGAACGGGAGAGGGCCGAGAACCGACCCTCGAGGAACTCCGACGGTTAAAGGACGGGAGGGGGAGGAGGCGCCCGCGAAGGAGACCGAGGAGGACCGGCCGGAGAGGCGAGAGGAGAAGCGGGAGAGGACGGAGTCCGTGAAGCCGAGGCGAGATGAGGTGTGGAGGAGGAGGGGACGGTCGACGGTGTCAAAGGCGGCCGAGAGGTCGAGGAGGATCAGAATGGAGTAGGAAGGTCGGTGAGGGCACCCCCTTGTCCGCATGGCATTGGCCTGGCTTGTCATCTATCTATCGCCGTCGTTCTCGTCGGTCCGTCTCCCCCGATTAGACCGTGAGCCCGTCGAAGGGCAGGGACCGCCTCTATCTGTTACCGATTTGTCCGTTCCGAGCGCTTAGTCCAGTGCTCTGCACCTAGTAAGCGCTCAATAAATCCTATTGAACGAATGAAGGAATCTCAGTAACTCTCCGCCCCGCCCCGCCAGACTGAAAGCTCCCCGTGGCCGGGGGACGCGTCTCCCAACTTGGTTAAATTCATTCAGTCGTGTTTATTGAGCGTTTACTATGTGCAGGGCACTCTCCTGAGCGCCGGTGACAGTCCAGTACGACCGTAAACAGACACATTCCTTGCCCACAACGAGCTTACAGCCTGTCGTCCTCTCCCAAGCGTTCAGTACAGTGCTCTGCCCACGGCGAACGCTTAGTAAATGCCGTTGGCCGATGGACCGTTAGCTTCTCGGACGCACGGGCTCCGTCTGATACATTCCCCTGGACTCTCCAAGCACGCGGCACAGTGGTCTGCACACTGGAGGTGCTCAGTACAGCGCTCTGTACAGAGTAGGCACCCAATAAAAGCCTCGGAACAACGATGCCCAGTAGAGCCTCTGTGCCCAGTAGGCACGGTACCGTGGTTTGCACAATAATAATAATCATGTCGGTACTTGTTAAGCGCTTACTATGTGCAGAGCACTGTTCTGAGCGCTGGGGGAGATCCAGGGAAATCAGGTTGTGCCACGTGGGGCTCACGGTCTTCCTCCCCATTTTACAGATGAGGGAACTGAGGCCCAGAGAAGCGAAGCGACTCGCCCACAGTCACCCGGCTGACAAGGGGCGGAGCCGGGATTCGAACCCATGACCTCTGACTCCCGAGCCCGGGCTCTTTCCGCTGAGCCGCGCTGCTTCTCTAATGTTGGCATTTGTTAAGCGCTCGCTATGCGCAGAGCAGCGTTCTAAGCGCTGGGGGAGAGCCAGGGTCATCAGGTCGCCCCACGTGAGGCTCACGGTCCGAATCCCCATTTTCCAGCTGAGGTCACTGAGGCCCAGAGAAGCGAAGCGACTCGCCCACGGTCCCCCAGCTGCCAAGTGGCAGGGCCGGGATTCGAACCCGTGACCTCTGACTCCCGAGCCCGGGCTCTTGCCACTGAGCCACGCTGCTTCTCAGAGTAGCTCAGTACAGAGCTCCACACACAATGTAATGATAATGTTGGTATTTGTTAAGCGCTTACTACGCGCCGACCACTGTTCTAAGCGCTGGGGGAGATCCAGGGTCGTCGGGTCGTCCCACGTGAGGCTCCCAGTTGATCCCCATTTTCCAGATGAGGTCACTGAGCCACAGAGAAGTGAAGTGACTTGCCCACGGTCATGGACAGCACCCTGCACACGGTAGGAGCCCCGTAGAGTGCTCCCCCCCCCCCCCGTAGGCGCCTAGTCCAGTCAACGCCGGGCACCGGCTACAGAGCTCTCCCCTCAGCTGGCGTTGGGTACGGAGGATTGACCGATCGACACGGAGTCCGTCGTGGCAGCGACGCGCCGAGGGCGGGCGGGGGCCGGGCCCGGGCCGGCGAGGAGGGCGGCGGGCGGCCGGGGTCGGAGCGGGCGGCCTCACCTGGCAGCGCGTGACGTCGGGGCACCCCGTCCTCCCCGGGCTCAGGAGGAACGCGTCGTCCACCCGCTCACACAGGTACTCGGTGCAGTTGTCCACCTTGGTGTCCACCCAGGTCTGGTTGGGCTGAAACCGCAGCGGGGCGGGGGGTCAGCCCGTGGAACGGTCGGGTGATGACGATAAGGATAAGGTTGGTATCTGCGAAGCGCTTACTCTGTGCAGAGCACCGTTCTAAGCGCTGGGGGAGATACGGGGTCATCGGGTCGTCACGGTTAATCCCCATTTGACCGATGAGGGAACTGAGGCGCCGAGAAGCGACCCGCCCGCAGTCCCGCAGCTGCCAGGTGGCCGGGCCGGGGGTCGAACCCGTGACCTATGACCCCGAAGCCCGGGCTCTTTCCACTGAGCCCAAACGGGCACCGTACTAAGCACCGCGGTGGATTCGAGGTTCTCTGTTTGGGGACTGTCCCTGTCCCACGTGGGGCTCCCAGTCTTTATCTCCATTTTCCAGATGAGGGAACTGAGGCCCAGAGAAGCGAAGTGACTCGCCCCCGGTCACCCAGCTGACAAGGGGCAGGGCCGGGATTCGAACTCATGACCTCTGACTCCAAAGCCCGGGCTCTCTCCGCTGAGCCAGGCTGCTTCTTCACTATGGCATGTCGCCTCCCCGGGAGGGAGGGTCCGGCTGAGGAGGAGGGGGTTCGGATAATAAAGGCCGCCCTGCCCTCCACGTGGCAGATCCCTGATGCCTGGGGCTGGTCGTGGGCCCCGGGTGCGAGTCCTACCTGGATCCACCCGCCGTCTTTGGTCCGGCAGGCCGTCTGCACGCACCGCCCGCAGCAGCTGCCGGCCTTGACTCTGTAGGCGAAGCCCTGCCGGGGGGGCGCAAGGAGGAGGCCGGTCAGGCCCGGCCGAGACCCCGGGAGGACGGACGGACGGACGGGGGGCGGGGATGGACAGACGGAACAGGTTGGGCAGAGATGGACAGACAAAGATGGGCAGGGATAATGATGATGATAATGATTCTGGCATTTGTTAAGCGCTTACCACGTGCCAAGCACTGTTCTAAGCGCTCACGGTCTTAATCCCCATTTTCCAAATGAGGGAACCGAGGCACTGAGAATGATGACGATGTTGGTGTCTGTTAAGCGCTTACTAGGTGCAGAGCACCGTTCTAAGCGCTGGGGGACATACGGGGTCATCGGGTCGTCCCCCGGGAGGCTCCCAGTTAATCCCCATTTTCCGGATGAGGGAACTGAGGCCCGGAGAAGTGAAGTGACTCGCCCACGGTCCCACAGCCGCCAGGTGGCAGAGCCGGGAGTCGAACCCATGACCTCTGACCCCCAAGCCCGGGCTCTTGCCACTGAGCCGCGCTGAAGTTAAGTGGCTTGCCCAAGGTCACGTAGCGGACGAGTGAGGGAGCGGAATTAGAACCCACGACCTCCGACCCCCGACCCGGGGCCCTTTCCACTAGACCACGCCGCTTCCCGGACAGAGTTCGGGGGGCGGGGGCCGGCCGGCCGGAGGACGCGGGCGCTGACCTGGGGGCAGGCAGCGTGGCACGTCTCGGGTTCACACCACCAGAAGTCGTGGGTCCGGGGGTCCGGCTCCTCCCGGCAGGTGCAGCGATGGCAGGGGACGACGGACGTGACCTTCGCCCCGACCTGCGGAGGGGAGAAGGGGCCGCCCGGCGGGTCAGGGGCGGGGGGAATCTGCCCGCCGGGGTCGCGGCCTACGCCCGGGAGAGGACGGAGACGGGCCGCGGCCTCGCCGACCACCCGATTCTAATCACGTTGGCGTCTGTTAAGCGCTTCCTGTGTGCAGAGCACCGTTCCAAGCGCTGGGGGAGAGACGGGGTCATCGGGTCGGCCCCCGGGAGGCTCCCGGTTAATCCCCATTTGACAGATGAGGGCACCGAGGCACAGAGAAATTAGGCGACTCGCCCACAGTCACACAGCTGACGAGTGACAGAGCCGGGATTCGAACCCATGACCTCTGACTCCCAAGCCCGGGCTCCTGCCACTGGGCCGCGCTGCTTCTCTAAGTGACCAATTAATGGAACGTAAAATGCAAATGAAATCAAACACTGTAAATTCTCAATTGAACCCTGCAAGGACAGTTCACGTCATAGCTTCCGATTTACGGATTTGCTCTGAACCCCCAAGATGGTTTCATAGAGACAAACTGTAAATTTAGAGGCTGTTACCGTGGGGATTAGCTAATAATGATGTTGGTATTTGTTAAGCGCTTACTACGCGCAGGGCACCGTTCTAAGCGCCGGGGTAGACCCAGGGGAATCAGGTCGTCCCACGTGGGGCTCACGGTCTTCATCCCCATTTGACAGGTGAGGGAACTGAGGCCCAGAGAAGCGAAGCGACTCGCCCACAGTCACACAGCTGACGAGTGGCAGAGCCGGGAGTCGAACCCGTGACCTCTGACTCCGAAGCCCGGGCTCTTTCCACTGAGCCACGCCAATAATAATGTTGGTATTTGTTAAGCGCTTACTAGGTGCAGGGCACTGTTCTAAGCGCTGGGGGAGACCCAGGGGAATCAGGTCGTCCCACGTGGGGCTCCCGGTCTTCATCTCCATTTTCCAGATGAGGGAACTGAGGCCCAGAGAAGCGAAGTGACTCGCCCACGGTCACACAGCTGACGAGTGGCCGAGCCGGGAGTCGAACCCGTGACCTCGGACTCCGAAGCCCGTGCTTTTTCCACTGAGCCACGCTGCTTCTGTCTAAGCGAAGAGGAAGGGGAGTGGATTTTTTTTTTTTTAAATGCCATTTGTTAAGTGCTTATACACCTCCCAGGGGCCGAGCGCTGCGTGTGGGGGCCTTCTGGGGGCCGGACACTATACTGAGTGCCTCCTCAGGGCTGGGACTGGCGGAGTCAGAAAGGGGTGGGCGGACGGGGCGGGTGCAGAATTTCTGTTCTTCAAATCCCACCTCCTGGGGCAAGAGACCCGACGGAGCCAGAGGGTCGAGGGGGCGGAACAAACGGTAGGGAACAGTGGGGGACGGTCGCATGGCGAGGGGAGAGTCGGGGGCGGGGGTGAGTAGAAGCAGCACCGCTGAGTGGAAAAGAGGCCGGGCTTGGGAGTCAGAGGTCATGAGTTCGACTCCCGCCTCTGCCACTTGGGCAGCTGGGTGACCGTGGGCGAGTCGCTTCACTTCTCTGGGCCTCCCTTCCCTCATCTGGAAAATGGGGATGAAGACCGGGAGCCCCACGTGGGACGACTTGATGACCCTGGATCTCCTCCAGCGCTTAGAACACTGCCCTGCACACAGTAAGCGCTTACCAAATACCGACATTATTATTGTCCACGTTGGGTGACCGTGGGGGAGTCAGGGATGGACGGGGGAGAGGCGGAGGGGGGGGAGGGGTTGGATGGTCCACGCTGGGTCACGGGGAGAGTTAGGTGTGGGAGGCTCCACTCCTGTCCATGAAAAGGGCCCCCGGCCCTCTGTCCCCCACCCCCCCCCCCAGACCCCTTCAGAGGGCCAGAGTCCGGGCCGGCTCCGGGGTAGGTTGAGGCAGAGGCCGGGTTGAGGGCCGAGTTCGCCTTCTCTGGGCCTCCGGGACGGTTGCGGGCCCAGAGGAGTGGTCACTGGAGGATGCCCCTTCTCAGGGACCCCCGCCCCGGGATGCCCCCCGCCCCGCCTTACCCCGTACAGCGTCCCGTTGTGCTCGCACTGCCGACGCTCTGCGAGACAAAATGGGGGGCAGAGGGCATCCATTTAGGGTCGGGGGCTTTCAGGGTTCTCGTTCCCGCCGGCGACCTCCCCTCACCCCCCCGGGAGCTCCGCTGCCCGGAGGAAGGCCACAGAACGGGTCTGCTGGTTCCCTGTTTTCTCCCAAGCGCTTAGTACAGTGCTCTGCACGTAGTAAGCGCTCTATAAATACCACCGATTGACTGACGGGACTCCATCTTTCCACTCCGTTTCCCCATCTATCTCTCCTGTGAGATCCGAAGACCCTTGAGGGCGGAGATCTTTCATCTCTGTGGCACTTCCCACAGCGCTTAGTTCAGTGTTCTGCACGGGACAGGTGCCCCATAAAGCGGTTTGCCCGTATTAGGCTCCTGGCACAGTCCTCTGCACGCAGTAATAATGTTGGTATCTGTTAAGCGCTTACTATGTGCAGAGCACCGTTCTAAACGCTGGGCTGGATACAGCGTCACCGGGTCGTCCCACGGGAGGCTCACGGTCTTCCTCCCCATTTGACAGATGAGGGAACCGAGGCCCGGAGAAGTGAAGTGACCCGCCCACGGTCACCCGGCTGACGAGCGGCAGAGCCGCGATTCGAACCCACGGCCTCTGACTCCCAAGCCCGTGCTCTTTCCACTGAGCCGCGCCGCTTAGGCAGCTGGCACAGTGCTCCGCCCACAGTAGGAGCTAGATAAATACTGCCAACTGACGAAAAATGGACTTTCATCCCTTGGGCCTCCACCCCCCAAAACCTCCGCTCTTGACGTGGGACAGGGACTGTAGCCAACCCGATTAGCTTGTAATGATGCTGGTATCTGTTAAGCGCTTACTATGTGCAGAGCGCTGTTCTAAGCGCTGGGGTGGACACGGGGGCATCCACCCTAGTAAGCGCTTAACAAATTGGGTCGTTATTGTTATTGTGGGCAGGTGGGTATCCGTCGGGCACTTACTGCATTCAAAGGAGGGGCAGCAGTCTCCCTGGAGGAGGACCGTTTGGGGCTCTTCCCCCAGCCCACATCTGGGGGGCTTCGAGGAGCAGAGCGAGGTGTTGCAGACTGGGGAGGGAGACGGGAGAGAAGCGGCCGGCGGCGGAGGGATCGGTGTGGGGTTTGGGTCGGGGGTGGCGGAGGGGCCGGAGGGGGGTGGGGGGAGCCTGGGGGCCACTGGGGGAGCGGTCGGGCTGGGTCAGGGGGCATCGGGCCACCGGGACCACTGGGGTCCCCGGAACACTAGGACCTCTGGGACCACCGGGACCACTGGGAACATTAGGACCGCTAGAAACACCCAGGACTTCTGGGACCACCGGGACCACTAGGACAACTGGGACCACCGGGACCGCCGACCGGCGCACTCAGGACCCCTGGGACCTCCTGGACCATGGGAACTGCCAGGACCTCCGGGCCAACAAGAATGCCAGGACCGCTGGGCCCACTGGGCCACCCGGACCACCGGGACAGCTGGCGTGGCCGGGACCACCTTGACCGCCCACCAGGCCTACCGGGACCTCTGGGACTCGGGGCCCACCGGGACTCCTGGGGCCGCGGTGACCACCAGGACCGCCGAGACGGCCACCGGGACCACTTGGGCCTCGGGGACGGCCCGGGCGGCTGGGACCTCCACGACCCCCGGGCAGCCGGGGGTTCCGGCCGTCAGGGGCGGTGAGTGGACCTACAGCACTTGTGGTCCGGGCAGCACTTGTCCTCGGGCCGGACGACGCGGACGGGGACGAAGCCCGGCTTGCGGCAGGCGGCGGGGAGCTCCGGGGTCCCGCACCGGATGGGTCGGCACTGGACGGTCACCGAGCCGGCGTCGCACTGGCACTGCTGGCAGTCGGTCTCCCAACGCGCCCCGGGCTACCGGTCCGGGGAGGGGACGCGGAACGGCGCGTCATCCACGCTGCCCGCTTATCCGCACGGCCCGCCTCCTGTGCGGCCCTGCTCTCGGCGCCTCCCCGGTATCCGCGCCTCCTCCCGCTTATCCGCTCTGCTCCACGAGGAGCCCCGCCCCGGGATACAGCAGGGGAGGGAGAGGCTACTCCCGGAGAGCCGAAGGCGAGAGCCCAGAAGAACCGGTGAGAGCCCACACAGAGCTCAGAGAGAGCCCGGAGGTCCTGGAGAGATCCCACGGTCGGACTAGAGATCTCAGAGATGTACACGGAGAGCTTAGAGGTCCCGGAGAGGTTCCGCGGATAACCCAGAGATCCCCAAGAGGCCCTGGAGAGGCCCGGAGATCCCGGAGGGATCTCAGCCATGTCATACGGCGAGTCCAGAGACGTTACACAGAGAAGTCAGAGATCCCTGAGAGGTCCTGGAGAGAGCCCGGAGACAGCACAGAGATCTCGGAGACGGCATACAGAGAGCCCAAAGATCCTGGAGAGTTACACGGAGAGCCCCGAGAGGCCCTGGAGAGATCCCAGAGGCGGCCCAGAGATCTCAGAGATGTCACACCGAGAGCCCAGAGATCTTCAGAGCGGTCCCGCAGGGAGCCCAGAGATCCTCGAGTGGTCCAGGAGAGAGCCTAGAGGTCCTGGAGAGAACCCAGAGATCCTAGAGGGATCCCAGTGACAGCCCAGAGTGGTCACGGAGAGAGCACAGAGATCTCAGAAAGGTCACGGAGGAGGGCCGGAGATCTCAGAGTGGTCACACAGAGAGCCCAGAGATCCTGGAGGGATCCCAGAGACGGCCCAGAGATCACACAAAGAGCTCAGAGAGGTCTTAGAGAGAGACCAGAGATCCTCAAGTGGTTCAGGAGAGATCCCAGAGACAGCCTAGAGAGCTCAGAGGTCACACAGAGATCCCGGAGGCCTGCAGAGAAGCCCCCCCCGGGCGGGGGCGGGGGCGGGGGGCAGGGCCGGCCAGCGGGAGAGGCCGCGGGTTTCGGCCGGGGATACTCACGTATCTTGGCAGGCCGTCCGGCCCCACGCAGGCTGGAAGACACGAACGGGGAGCGAGGTGGTCATCGTGGTGCCGGTAGGCCTCGGGGGCGGGCGGCTACGGGGAGGGTGACGGGGGTCCCCCCCCCCTCCCAGTGGGCCCCCCCCCCGGGGACGGTCCCTCCCCAACAGGTAGCGGAAACTTACGGCATCTGGGCAGGCAGATGTCCACTTGGGAGTTGAAGAGGAGCTGACCCTCCGGACAGAAGCAGCCTTCCATGAGGTGGGCCTGGGGGTTGGAGTCATGCCTGCGGGTAGGGAGGGGGGCGGTTGGGTTGGTTGACCACGGGGGCGGGGGTGGGAGGGCACCGTTCTTCCTTCGGAGACCCGGGCCGCGGGGGTCCCCGGGGCTGGGGGGGCCCGGGGGGCCCGAAGCCGCCGCCTACCTGTTGTCGCAGGACGGGGGTCTGGCCGGTCCGCAGGGCTTGTACACCTTGCCCGGTGGGCACGCCATCTCTGGGGGGCACAGGGCAGAGAATCGAAACGGGTGGCCGGCGTCGCGGATCCCGCCCTCTCGGTCTTGGGGGTGCCGTGGGCTGGCGGGGAGCCCGGGGAGGGCCCGGGGTACGGAGCTGGCGCCGGGAGGGCGGCCCTCAGAATCAAACTCCTTCATTTCCACCTCAGGGGATTCGGGGAAGCCCGGGGCTGAACCATGGAACGGTGACTCGTGCCAGGCGGCTGGGCTGGGCACAGATAACCCGCGTGGCTCAGCGGAAAGAGCGCGGGCTTTGGAGTCAGAGGTCCCGGGTTCGAATCCCGGCTCGGCCACCCGTCAGCTGTGTGGCCGTGGGCGAGTCACTTCACTTCTCTGGGCCTCAGTGACCTCATCTGGAAAATGGGGGTGAAGACCGGGAGCCCCACGTGGGACAGACAGCCTGATTCCCCTGTGTCTCCCCCAGCGCTTAGAACAGTGCTCTGCACATAGTAAGCGCTTCACAGATACCAACATTATAGCCCGGGTGGACTCGGGCCCTGCCCCGTCTGGGGCTCGCCCCCCTCTCAGGGAGGCAGAGCAGTCAGTTCATCCCCATTTTACAGGTGGGGACACTGAGGCCCGAGGAGGAGCAGCAGCCCGGGCAGATCTATAACAGTGATAACGATGATGTGCCAAGCACTGTACCAAGCACTGGGGTAGATACAAGATAATCAAGTTGGACCCACTCCCTCTCCCACGTGGAGCTCACAGTCTTAATCCTCATTTTACAGATGAGGTAACTGAGGCACAGAGAAGTGAAGTGATTTGCCCCAGCTCGCACAGCGGACAAGTAGTAAGGAGGACCTGGGTCTCCCCGACTCCCAGTCTCCGTGCCCTCTCCACTAGGCCGCGCCGTGTCGCCCTCTGCCTCGCCCCCGGGCAACCCCCTTTCTGGCCGGGGTCGGGGCAGAGGAGACGCGGGGGTTTCTGAGGGCGGGAAGGTCGGTCGTCCAGGGGTCCGGGGTCAGGAGGGGCCGGTCGTGGCCTCTCCAAGGTCAAAGGGCGAGGCCTGGGGTGGACACGGGGGGGGGCGGGGGGCGCTCACCACACTGGCCACCGGTGAGGCTCCTCCACTGGGTGCAGACACCTTTGCCCCGGCAGAGGGAGGCGTAAAGCTCGACGCTCTGGCAGGGAAGGGTGTCGGCCGCGTGGCAGGAGTCGGCGACGCACGTGTCGTAGAAGGCTTTCGGGGGCACCAGGTGGTGGCACTCGGCAAACACCCTGCAGGTGCAGAGAGGAGCTGGGGGCCGAGAGGGCTGCTGGCCCGCCTCGTGTACGCGCACAAATACAGACTTTGTACCATCCACAAGCACGCATGCACACACACGAACACCACAATCTCCCCTCTTCATCCCTGACTCTCCCCCAGTGAACCAGGACGGCCATTCCAACACCCCTGACTCTCCCCCGTCCATCCCCGACTCTCCCCCAGTGACCCAGGATGGCCCATCCAACACCCCCTGACTCTCGCCCCTCCATCCCTGACTCTCCCCAGTGACCCAGGATGGACCGTCCAACCCCTCTGACTCTCCCCCGTCCATCCCCGACTCTCCCCCAGGGACCCAGGATGGCCCGTCCAACACCCCCTGACTCTCCCCCCTCCATCCCTGACTCTCCCCAGTGACCCAGGATGGACCGTCCAACCCCTCTGACCCTCCCCCGTCCATCCCCGAATCTCCCCCAGGGACCCAGAATGGCCCGTCCAACACCCCCTGACTCTCCCCCCTCCGTCCTTGACTCTCCCCAGTGACCCGGCCCGGACCGTCCGACACCCCTGACTCTCCCCTCTCCAAGGCCAGAAGCGAGGTTACGGTTTCCCCCATTTCCCTCGGGGTGTCGGTGACCCTCTTACTCGCTGAGGATAAGCCGGCACACGGGCGCCGGCTCGCAGGGCTCGGGCGGCGTTGGCGTCGGCTCGATCCCGGGGGCGGGGGTGGGTGGCACCTGGCAGCGTTCCTTGTTCCTGTCCGGGATGAGCCAGGCGGGCGCCATGTTGGAGCAGGTGGTCGAGATCTTGCCTCCCGGGAGGCGACACTCGTCCTTCTGGTCGTTGGTGCAGGTGCCTGAAGCGGGGCAGAATGTAGACCGTAAGTCCGTCGTTGGGCGGGGATTGTCTCTATCTGTTGCCGAATTGTCCGTTCCGAGCGCTTAGTCCAGTGCTCTGCACATAGTGAGCGCTCAGTAAATACTATCGAGTGAATGAATGACGCTGCCTGGCCAAACGGCCTAGCCAGTGGGGCTCAGTCTATCGATGTTTCACTGTTCGGCCAATGGATCAGTTCATTCATTCGATTGTATTGAACAAAAATAATAATTTTAGTAGTTGTTAAGCGCTTACTACGTGCCAAGCACTGTTCTAAGCACTGGGGTAGACACACGGTCATCAGGTTGTCCCACCTGGGGCTCCCAGTCTTCATCCCCATTTTCCAGATGAGGTCACTGCGGCCCAGAGAAGTGACTCGCCCACAGTCACACGGCTGCCAAGTGGCAGAGCCGGGATTCGAACTCATGACCTCTGACTCCCAAGCCCGGGCTCTTTCCACTGAGCCGCGCTGCTTCTCCTCCCCGTCCCCGGGCCTGCTGTGCGACCCCGAGCAGGTCGGTGAGCCTCTCTGGTGGATAATTTGGCGGGGCCGGGAGAGATGGCTGTTCCCTGACTCCCTCTCAGACTGGTCAGGGGGTCAGGGACGGTGGCGGGCCTGCCCGGGAGGCCTCTCCCCGGGAGCCGGCGAGGGGACGGGGTGGGTCGGAGTTCGAATCCCGGCTGCGCCCCTTGTCAGCTGTGGGACTGTGGGCGAGTCACTTCACTTCTCCGGGCCTCAGTTCCCTCATCTGTCAAATGGGGATTAACCGGGAGCCTCACGTGGGACGACCCGATTCCCCCGTATCCCCCAGCGCTTAGAACAGTGCTCCGCACATAGTAAGCGCTTAACAAATACCGACATTATTATGGAGGAGGAGGAGGCGGGCGAGGGGAAGGGACAGGGCCGGGGGCTCGGAGCTCACCGCACTGGCCCTCCGTGTTGTTGCCGAAGAGGCCGTAGGGCAGTTTGATCTGGAAGACCAGCCCGTTGAAGGAGAAGGAGGCCTGGATCTCGGGGATCTCCACCACCATCGTCCGACCGCTCCCCGAAACGATGACGCCGTCCTGGCTGAAGCCGTGGCTCACTTCGATTTTATCGAACAGGACCTGCGGACGGGGAGGGGCCGGGGAGGGGGCAGAGAACGCCCGGCAGCTCTTTAATAATACCGATAATAATCATCATTAGAACGGTATTTGTTAAGCGCTCACTATGAGCCGGACGCCGTGCTAGGTCCCGGGGCAGAGACGAGTTAATCCGGTTGGACCCGGTCCCTGTCCCCCATGGGGCTCCCAGTCTTCGTCCCCGTTTTCCAGCTGAGGGGACTGAGGCCCAGAGAAGTGAAGCGACTCGCCCAAGGTCACATAGCAGACAAGCGGCGGAACGGGGATTAGAATCCAGGTCCTTCTGATTCCCAGGCCCGGGCTCTATCCACTAGGCCGTGCTGCTTCCCACTTCGCTACACTCGGGAGTTCTACCTTCAGGAGGCGCAGCGCGGCTCGGTGGAAAGAGCCCGAGCTTGGGAGTCAGAGGTCATGGGTTCGAATCCCGGCTCTGCCCCCTGGCGGCTGTGTGACTGTGGGCCAGTCACTTCACTTCTCTGGGCCTCAGTTCCCTCATCTGTAAAATGGGGATGAAGACTGGGAGCCTCACGTGGGACAGCCTCATTCCCCTGTATCTCCCCTCAGCGCTTAGAACGGTGCTCTGCACGTAGTAAGCGCTTGGCAGATGCCAACATTTATTATTTTTATTTATTATTTACAGCACCCCACGCTCAGCAGGACTTGACGACAGCTCTTGGCACCCAGGAGGCGTCCAGTAGATAATGGTATTTGTTCGACGCTTCCTATGCGCCAGGCACCCTACTAAGCGTCCAGTCCCTGTGGCGCTCGCGGTCTTAATCCCCGTTTTCCAGACGAGGTGCGGAAAATAATAATGTTGGTATCTGTTAAGCGCTCGCTGTGTGCAGAGCACTGTTCTAAGCGCTGGGATAGATGCAGTCAAGGCAAGGCGAGTCACTTCACTTCTCTGGGCCTCAGTTCTCTCATCTGGAAAATGGGGACTAAGACTGTGAGCCCCAAGTGGGACAACCTGATGACCCTGGATCTCCCCCAGCGCTTAGAACAGTGCTCTGCACCTAGCAAGCGCTTAACAGATACCAACATCATTATTACAGGGTAATGAAGTGACTTGCCCAAGGTCACGCAGCGGACAACTAGACCTTCTGACTCCCAGACCCGCGCTCTATCCGCCACGCCTCGCTGCTTCTCTATTCCCCGGTCGACTCGCGGAGGAGGAACCGGGCGTCCCCCGGGGGGAGGGGACGGGACCGGGGGCACTGTACCGGACGCCCGGGAAGGCCGCCCGCCCCCAGCCGCCGGGAGCGGACCTCGTTGGCGATCTTTCCGGCGACGATCTCGCTGGTGAGCAGGATCTCGGCCTCGCGGTAGTTGATGATGAGGGCCCGGGGGCAGGCCCGGTCGCGGCCCACCTCGCAGAAGTGGTTGTCGATGGCCACGCTCAGGTTGCCCGCCCGCGGGGAGATCTCCCGCACCAGCACGTAGGTGCAGTTGTCGTAGAACGTGTAGTAGATGCCGTCGAAGGTCAGGTAGTGAGAGTTGCCCCAGCCGCTGCAGATACCTGGGGGGGAAGCGGAGGCGGCGGGGAGTTTGGGGGGCCGACCGGCGGCCTGTCCTCTTCGTCCGGGTGGGTTTGCGGGCGGGGCTTGGGTCTGTTTGTTGTTCTCTTGTGCTCTCCAGAGCGCTTAGTACAGTGCTCTGCGCACGGTAAGCGCTCAGTAAATACGATCGAGTGGATGGATGAGTATTTTTACGGCACCGGTTAAGCGCTTATTACGTGCCAGGCACCGTTATTATCATTGTCGTCATTATGGTATTAGTTAAGCGCTTACTACGTGCCAAGCGCTGTTCTGAGCTCTGGGGTAGATACGAGGTAAGGAGGTTGTCCCACGTGGGGCTCACGGTCTTCATCCCCATTTTATAGATGAGGAAACTGAGGCACGGAGAAGTAAAGTGGGGAAGCAGTGTGGTTCAGTGGAAAAGAGCCTGGGCTTCGGAGTCAGAGGTCATGAGTTCGATTCCCGGCTCTGCCGCTTGTCAGCCGTGTGACTGTGGGCGAGTCACTTATAATAATGTTGGTATTTTTTAAGCGCTTACTATGGGCAGAGCACTGGACTCAGCGCTTGGAACGGACAAATCGGCAACAGATAGAGAAATGTCCATTCCAGGCGCTCCATATTATTATTCCATTCCATAGTAAACTTACTATGTTCTAAGCGCTGGGGGAGATACAGGGTAATCAGGTCGTCCCACGTGAGGCTCACAGTTAATCCCCATTTTACAGATGAGGTAACTGAGGCCCAGAGAAGTGAAGTGACTTGCCCACAGTCACACAGCTGACAAGTGGCAGAGCCGGGAGTCGAACCCATGACCTCTGACTCCAAAGCCCAGGCTCTTTCCACTAAGCCACGCTGCTTCCCACTTCACTTCTCTGGGCCTCAGTGACCTCATCTGGAAAATGGGGATTAACTGGGAGCCTCATGTGGGACAACCTGATTACCCTGTATCTACCCTAGAGCTTAGAACAGTGCTCTGCACATAGTAAGCGCTTAACAAATACCAACATTATTGTTATTATTATTAAAGCGACTTGCCCAAGGTCCCGCAGCAGAGAAGTGACGGATCCGGGATTAGAACCCATGACCTCCTGCAGGGGGTCTAGCCGCTATGCCACGAGGGATGATGCAACTGAGGCACAGGGAAGTGGAGTGACCTGCCCAAGGTCACTCAGCAGACAAGGGGCGGAAGCGGGATTAGAGTTAGGGATTAGGAATTTGATTATTTGAAGGATTGGATTAGGGATTAGATTAGGAGTTGGGGTTGATATCGACTGATCCATCTTCCAGAATGCTCTGCGCACAAGTGGTGCTCAGCACAGTGCTCTGCATCCAGCAGAGCGCTCTGCACCCAGTAGGCATCCACTACAGTGCTCTGCACGGATCAGGCATCTACCAGAGTACTCTGCACACAGCTGGCACTCAGCACAGTGCTCTGCACACGGTAGGTGTCCAGGACAGTGCTCTGCACCCAGCAGACATCCAGTAGAGTGCTCGGCACAGAGCAGGCGTCTACTAGAGTGCTGTGCACACAGCCGGCACTCAGCACATTGCTCTGCACACGGTAGGTGTCCAGGACAGTGCTCTGCATCCAGCAGAGCGCTCTGCACCCAGCAGATGTCCAATAGAGTGCTCTGCACCCAGTAGGCATCCACTCCAGTGCTCTGCGCACAGCTGGCACTCAGCACGGTGCTCTGCACTCAGGAGGTGTCCAGGACAGTGCTCTGCATCCAGCAGACGTCCAATAGAGTGCTCTGCACCCAGCTGGCACTCAGCACGGTGCTCTGCACTCAGTAGGTGCCCAGTATAGGGCTCTGCACCCAGCAGGTGCCCAGTACAGTGGTCTGCACCCAGCAAGCTCCCAGGACAGTGCTCTCCACCCAGCAGGCGCCCAGTACAGCTCTGGGCAGCCGGCAGACGCCCAGTACAGTGGTCTGCAGGCCCGGCCCCCGGCTCTCACATTCACACTCGTAGTGGAAGGAGCATCTGTCCTCGTGGTAGACCTTGATGGGTTCCATCCCGTTTTCGCACGAAATCTTGTCGACGGGCACCGGGTCCAGCAGGACGATCCGGTTGTCTCCTTCGCAGACGGCCACCGTGCAGTTGTCCAGGGTCCAGGTCTCATTGATCTAACGACAATAATAAAAATATTAATAATGATAACGGTAGTGGTTAAGCGCTTACTATGTGGCAGGCACTGGACTAAGCGCTGGGGCGGATACGAGGTTGGGCGCCATCCCTGTCCCAGGTGGGGCTCATCCTCTCAATCCCCATTTTCCAGGTGAGGGAACTGAGGCGCAGAGATTATTATTATTATGGTAGTTCATTCAGTAGTATTTATTGAGCGCTTACTATGGGCAGAGCACTGGACTCAGCGCCTGGAATGGACATTTCTCTATCTGTTGCCGATTTGTCCGTTCCAAGCGCTGAGTCCAGTGCTCTGCCCATAGTAAGCGCTCAGTAAATACTATGGAATGAACGATTCGACAACAGATGGAGCCGATCCCTGCCCACTGACGGGCTCACGGTCTAATCGGGGGAGACGGACAGACAGAAACAATAGCAATAAATAGAATCAAGCGCTTACTACGTGGCAGGCACTGTACTAAGCGTTGGGGTGGATACATGCAAATCGGGTTGGGCGCAGTCCCTGTCCCAGGTGGGGTTCATAGTCTCAATCCCCACTTTACAGATGAGGGAACGAGGCCCAGAGAAGTGATGGGGCTTGCCCCAGGTCACACAGCAGACGAGTGGCAGAGCCGGGATTAGAACCCGTGACCTTCTGGCGACCCAGGTTCAGGATCCATCTGCTATGCCATGCGGTGTTTGCCAACAGTACCTCCTGGAGAAGGGGGAGGGCAGCAGGGCGGGTGGCAGCTGCGGGTTCTAATCCCGCCTCGGCCCCAGGCCTGACGTGTGACCCCCAGAGGAGCAGCGTGGCCCTGCTGTGTGACCTTGGGGGAGTCACTTGACTTCTCCGGGCCTCAGTTCCCTCATCTGTAAAACGGGGATTAAGACTGTGGGCTCCGTGTGGGACGGGGACTGTGTCCAAGCTGACTGTCTCCCATCTCCCCGAGGGCTCAACAAAATACTGTAAAAAAGAAAAAGAGCTGCGAATCCTTGAACTTCTCCGGGCCTCAGTTTCCCCCCTTACAAAATGGGGAGAAGACATCTGCTCTCCATCCAACCCTGGAAGCCCCAGGTCAGACTGGGACTCTGTTCTGGTTAGCCTTTGTCAGTGCTTACAGGGTGGCTCGAGGGAAGCAACGTGGCTCAGTGGAAAGAGCCCGGGCTTGGGAGTCAGAGGTCATGGGTTCGACTCCCGGCTCGGCCACCTGTCAGCTGGGTGACCGTGGGCGAGTCGCTTCACTTCTCTGGGCCTCAGTGACCTCATCTGGAAAAAGGATTGAGACTCTGAACGCCGCACCGGACGGTGTCCGACCCGATTTGCTTGTGTCCACCGCAGCACTTAGTACAGTGCCTGGCACATAGTAAGCGCTCAGAAAATACCCCGATTATTATTATCATTCATTCATTCATTCAATAGTATTTATTGAGCGCTTACTATGGGCAGAGCACTGTACTAAGTGCTTGGAATGGACAAATCGGTAACAGATAGAGACGGTCCCCGCCCTGTGACGGGCTCACGGTCTAATCGGGGGAGACGGACGGACGAGAACGATGGCGATAAATAGAGTCGAGGGGAACAACATCTCGTAAAAACAATGGCGACTAAGTAGAATCGAGGCGATGTACATCTCATTAACAAAATAAATAGGGTGATGAAGATATAGACGGTTGAGCGGACGAGTTATCGATGCCCTTTATAAAACTGCCCATCAGAACTGACCCCGAGAGACAGTACGGCCTAGCGGAGAGAGCCCGGGCCTGGACGTCAGAGGACCCGGGTTCTAATCCCAGCTCTTCCGTTTGCCTGCCGTGTGACCTCGGGAAGGTCGCTTCGCTTCTCTGGGCCTCGGTTTCCTCATCAGTGAAGTGGGGATTCAGTTAGGACGGGGGCCCGTCAACCGCCCGTCGATCGTCCATCAATCACCTGTCGCGGAGGGTTGGCGTTGGAGCAAGAGGGCGGCGGGGCTGTGGTCCGGGCAGGCGGGGTTGTGGGGGAAGGAGGGACGGCGGGAGAGAGCGAGGGGGTGGGAGACGGGCACGGCCCCTGGAACCGGTCGATGTCACAGAGGGGGCTGCAGATGGCATAGTAGACGCACCCGGCCTTGTCCGTCTGGTTGTACACCACGTCCCCTGGCGCCGAGGGAGAGCAAGAGAAACAAAGTTCGGGGCCGGATTCTCTCCCCGCCACCCCCGTCCCTCCTTCCGTCATCCAGAGGTTTATCTTGAGCGCTTTCTGCGTGCGAAGCGCTGTACTGAGCGCTCGGGAGAGGACGAGGCGACGTGCCCGTCACAGCAGACTCTCCCAAGCGCTCAGTAGAGCGCTCTGCACAGAGTTAGCGCTCGATAAATGCGATCGACTGACAATATGATCGAGGGCGTAGAGACGAAAACTGCCCTCGAGGAGCGACCAGTCTACTGCGTGCAGAGCACTGGGCTGAGCACTTGGGAGAGGACAATAGTAATGAATAATAATGATAATGTGATGATAATGATAATATGATATGATGATATGATAATGATTAGAGAAGCAGCGTGGCTCAGTGGAAAGAGCCCGGGCTTGGGAGTCAGAGGTCATGGGTTCGAATCCCGGATCGGACACTTGTCAGCTGGGTGACCGTGGGCGAGGCACTGCACTTCTCTGTGCCTCAGTTCCCTCATCTGTCAAATGAGGATTAACTGGGCGCCTCACCTGGGACAACCTGATTACCCTGTATCTCCCCCAGCGCTTAGAACAGTGCTCTGCACAATAGTAAGCGCTTAACAATTACCGACATTATTATTATTATGATTCCCACACTCAAGAAGCTGCCAGCTACATTCTGTCGGACCTTGGGAAGGCAGTGTGGCCTAACGGAAAGATCCCAAGGCCGAGAGTCAGGAGTGGCGGACTCTAATCCCTGCTCTGCAGCTGCTCTGCTGTGTGACCTCGGGATTGTGACTCCATCTCTCTGGGCTGCAGTTTCCTCATCTGTAAAATGGGTTTGAGATCACGCCTCTTCTCCCACTCCCTTCTGCTTCGCCCTGACTTGCTCCTTGTATTCATCCCCCCTCCCAGCCCCGCACCACCTGTGTCCATATCTATCATTTATTTACGTCTATTAATGTCAGTCTCCCTCTCTGTTCTGCAAGCTCGTGGTGGGCAGGAAATGAGCCTGTTTATTATTATAGTGTACTCTCCCAGCTCTTAGTACAGTGCTCTGCACACAGTAAGCGCAGCGTGGCTTAGTGGAAAGAGCACGGGCTTGGGACTCAGAAGTCGTGGATTCTAATCCCTCCTCTGCCACGCATAAACTGTGTGACTTTGGGAAGAGCCCGGGCTTGGGAGCCAGAGGTCATGGGTTCGAATCCCGGCTCTGCCACTTGTCAGCTGTGTGACTGTGGGCAAGTCACTTAGATTCTCTGGGCCTCAGTGACCAAATCTTTAAAATGGGGATTAACTGTGAGCTTCACGTGGGGCAACCTGAAAACCCGTCAAAGGGCAGGGACCGTCTCTATCTGTTGCCGATTTGTACATTCCAAGCGCTTAGTACAGTGCTCTGCACATAGTAAGTGCTCAATAAATACTATTGAATGAATGAATGAACGACCTGATGATCCCGTATCTCCCCCAGCGCTTAGAACAGTGCTCTGCACATAGTAAGCGCTTAACAAATACCAACATTATTATTATTAACTTCTCTGAGCCTCAGTTACCTCATCTGTAAAAGGGGGATGAAGCCTGTGAGCCTCCTGCGGGACAACTTGATTACCTTGTATCTACCCCAGCGCTTAGAACAGTGCTGGGTACATACTAAGCACTTACCAGATACCATTATATTTAATAAATATGGCCAACTGACTGACTGCAGTCTCTCCCAAGTGGGAGGCGGAGTGAAACCCGGCTGATTATCACGCTCCACGGGTAGTAGACGCCCGACGGACCCCGCGACCGATCGGTTCGCCGACAGCGGAGAGGAGAAGGGGGTCAACCGAGGCACTCACCGGGGGAGAAGAGGTGGCCGAACACCCGGCAGAAGCAGGGAGTTGTGAGAGGAGAGGACGGAGGGGTGAAACCGGAGGTCGGAGTCCGCGTGGGGAGGACGGTCGCGGGCCGGCCGGAGGACGTGGCCAGGGACGTGGTGACGATGGCGGGGCTCTCGATGGAGGTGGACGTGGTCGGGGTGGGGGAGGTGGACCCGGCACAATGGCTGGTGTCCTCGCAGCACAGGATACGCATTTGGTAGTTGAAGCACACGGCGAAGGGGCCCGGCTGGTCCTGGTTCCGGCAGACCAGGCCGTAGGCCAGGTCGCAGGTGACGTTCTGGCCCAGCTCGTGGACGGTCAGCCCGGGGAAGTCCTCCCCGCGGCACTCGATGGCCCGCGGCTTCTTGCAGAGGTGGTGGCCGGCGGTCCGGAGGCGGCGGTAGGTCTCGACGTCGCCGCCATCGGGGCCGGACTCGGGGCGGTCTTCGTCGAACCACGGGGACCAGCGGCAGCGAGGACGGCACGCGGTGGACGGTGAGGGGGCCGGGGAGGAACGGGGTGCCACCGGAGAGCTCGGGGGACCGTGGGTAACGGAAACGGTGGCAGCGGTCTCCGTCCGGGGAGCCGTCGGGGTCGCCTTAGGGGTGGTCCCCACCGGGGCCTTGGCAGACCCGGTCGTCGCCGACGTGGTCGGGGACGGAGGAACGGAGGGCGCCGAGGACGGGGTACGGAGACCGGCGGCCGTGGAGGCCGGGACGGACGGCGTCCAGGTCGGGCAGTGGCTGTAGTCGTCGCAGCACTGGAATCGCACGTGGTAGTTGAAGCAGAGTTTGAAGGGGCCCGTCTGCTCGCGGTTCCTGCAGACCAGACCCACGTTCACGTCGCACAGCACGTTCTGTCCCACGTCCCGGATGGGCAGGTCGGGGTAGTTCTCCGCCCGGCACTCGACGGCCACGGGCTCCTCGCAGATCTGCCGGCCGGAGGCCCCGCATGTTGTCGAGCGTCTCGATGTCGGCGCCGTTCGGCCCCGGACTGGGGTAGTCCGTGTCCAGCCATTCCGTCCAGTGACACGCGGGCCGGCAGGAGGTGGGCGTGGGGCTCGTGTGGGCGCTCGCGGGGGCCGAGGCCGGAGGGGTGGATGTGGTTGTCGGCGGGGCTGTGGTCGAGGTGGTGGCCCTGCTTGCAGGCCCCTGGGAGATTTTGCTGGTGGCCGTGGTCGCCTCGGATGGGATGGGTGAATGTGGCGGGACTGCCGTCGTTGGCAGTGATGAGGCACCGGTGGCGGGGGTCCGCGGGGTGGCCGTGAGGCTCGCGATGGTGGTGGTCAGGCAGTGGCTGAGGTCGTCACAGCAGAGCACGCGCACCTGGTAGTTGTAGCACAGCTTGGACTTCCCCGTCTGCTCCCTGTTCCTGCACACCAACCCGAAGGCCACGTCGCAGTAGACGGTCTGTCCGACCTGGTGCACCGGCGTGTCCGGGAATTGCTCCGCCCGGCACTGGACATCCTCGGGCTGCCCGCAGAAGCTTCGTCCCGCCGCCCGGATCGACCAGTAGGTCTCCACGTCACCCCCACGCGTTCCGGTCCCGGGGCGGCTCACGTCGAACCATTCCGTCCACCGACAGGCTGGCTGACAGGATGTGGGTGACAGAGCCTCGGTGACGGACGTGCTGGTGGTGGTCACTGTGGCTGGAGCCGTGGAGGTCGTGCCGAACGTGGAGCCGGTCCCAGGAGTCCCGGGGCTGGTTCTGGTCCTTCCCGGGCTACCGGGCCCCTCTGTGGAAGTGACGTGGAGCGTCGTAGCCTTGGGGGACGTACCTGTGGCCGGAGAGTATGGAAGCAGGCTGGTCACCGTGGCAGCGGTGGTGGTGCCCCGCAATGGGCCGGTCGGGGTCGCCTTAGAGGTGGTCCCCACCGGGGCCTTGGGAGACTCGGTCGTCGCCGCCGTGGTCGAAGATGGAGGAACGGAGGGCGCCAAGGACGGGGTGTGGAGACCGGTGGTTTTGGAGGCCGGGACGGACGGCGTCCATGTCGGGCAGTGGCTGTAGTCGTCGCAGCACTGGAATCGCACGTGGTAGTTGAAGCAGAGTTTGAAGGGGCCCGTCTGCTCGCGGTTCCTGCAGACCAGACCCACGTTCACGTCGCACAGCACGTTCTGTCCCACGTCCCGGATGGGCAGGTCGGGGTAGTTCTCCGCCCGGCACTCGACGGCCACGGGCTCCTCGCAGATCTGCCGGCCGGAGGCCCGCATGTTGTCGAGCGTCTCGATGTCGGCGCCGTTCGGCCCGGACTGGGGGTAGTCCGTGTCCAGCCATTCCGTCCAGTGACACGCGGGCAGGCAGGAGGTGGGCGTGGGGCTCGTGTGGACGCTCGCGGGGGCCGAGGCCGGTGGGGTGGATGTAATCGTCGGGAGGGTTGAGGTCGTGGCGGTGGCCCGAGCCGGTACGGAGGGGGTCTCGGGCCGGGTCCACCCCTGGGGAGTGGTGGTCGCCGGCCCTCCCGTCGTCTGTGAAGCGGGAGGAGTCCGGGGAGGGACAGTGGTCAACCGTGTCGTGGTCCTGACCGGGCCCGCAGTGGTCTCGCTGGTGGCGGTGGTGGTTTCGGACGGGAGGGACGACCCCGGCAGGATGGCAGTCGTCGTTGGCGGCGATGGAGCTCCGGATGCGGGCGTCCGCACGGTAGCTGTGGGGCTGGAGCTCGTGGTGGTGATCGTGGCCGGAGCTGTGGTGGTCGTGCCGGAAGAGTAGCCTGTCCCGGGAGTCGCGGGGCTGGTTCCGGTCCTCCCCGGTGTGGCGGACACCTCAGTGGAACTGACGCGATGTGTGGTGGCTGTGGAGGACGTGCCTGTGGCCGGAGAGTGTGGAAGCAGGCCGGTCGCCATGGCAGCGGTGGTGGTCCCCGGCCAGGGGCCGGTCGGGGTCACCTTAGGGGTGGTCCCCACCGGGGCCTTGGCAGACTCGGTCGTCGCCGCCGTGGTCGGGGACGGAGGAACGGAGGGCGCCGAGGACGAGGTACGGAGACCGGTGGCCGTGGAGGCCGGGATGGACGGCGTCCAGGTCGGGCAGTGGCTGAAGTCGTCGCAGCACTGGAATCGCACGTGGTAGTTGAAGCAGAGTTTGAAGGGGCCCGTCTGCTCGCGGTTCCTGCAGACCAGACCCACGTTCACGTCGCACAGCACGTTCTGCCCACGTCCCGGATGGGCAGGTCGGGGTAGTTCTCCGCCCGGCACTCGACGGCCACGGGCTCCTCGCAGATCTGCCGGCCGGAGGCCCGCATGTTGTCGAGCGTCTCGATGTCGGCGCCGTTCGGCCCGGACTGGGGGTAGTCCGTGTCCAGCCATTCCGTCCAGTGACACGCGGGCCGGCAGGAGGTGGGCGTGGGGCTCGTGTGGGCGCTCGCGGGGGCCGAGGCCGGAGGGGTGGATGTGGTTGTCGGCGGGACTGTGGTCGAGGTGGTGGCCCTGCTTGGCCCCTGGGAGATGTTGCTGGTGGCCGTGGTCGCCTCGGATGGGATGGGTGAATGTGGCGTGACTGCCGTCGTTGGCATCGATGTGGCACCGGTGGTGGGGGTCCGCGGGGTGGCCTTGGGGCTCACGATGGTGGTGGTCAGGCAGTGGCTGAGGTCATCACAGCAGAGCACGCGCACCTGGTAGTTGTAGCACAGCTTGGACTTCCCCGTCTGCTCCCTGTTCCTGCACACCAACCCGAAGGCCACGTCGCAGTAGACGGTCTGTCCGACCTGGTGCACCGGCGTGTCCGGGAATTGCTCCGCCCGGCACTGGACATCCTCGGGCTGCCCGCAGAAGCTTCGTCCCGCCGCCCGGATCGACCAGTAGGTCTCCACGTCACCCCCACGCGTTCCGGCCCCGGGGCGGCTCACGTCGAACCATTCCGTCCACCGACAGGCTGGCTGACAGGATGTGGGTGTCAGAGCCTCGGTGACGGACGTGCTGGTGGTGGTCACTGTGGCTGGAGCCGTGGAGGTCGTGCCGAACGTGGAGCCTGTCCCAGGAGTCCCGGGGCTGGTTCTGGTCCTTCCCGGGCTACCGGGCCCCTCTGTGGAAGTGACGTGGAGCGTCGTAGCCTTGGGGGACGTACCTGTGGCCGGAGAGTATGGAAGCAGGCTGGTCACCGTGGCAGCGGTGGTGGTGCCCCGCAATGGGCCGGTCGGGGTCGCCTTAGAGGTGGTCCCCACCGGGGCCTTGGGAGACTCGGTCGTCGCCGCCGTGGTCGAAGATGGAGGAACGGAGGGCGCCAAGGACGGGGTATGGAGACCGGTGGTTTTGGAGGCCGGGACGGACGGCGTCCAGGTCGGACAGTGGCTGTAGTCGTCGCAGCACTGGAATCGGACGTGGTAGTTGAAGCAGAGTTTGAAGGGGCCCGTCTGCTCGCGGTTCCTGCAGACCAGACCCACGTTCACGTCGCACAGCACGTTCTGTCCCACGTCCCGGATGGGCAGGTCGGGGTAGTTCTCCGCCCGGCACTCGACGGCCACGGGCTCCTCGCAGATCTGCCGGCCGGAGGCCCGCATGTTGTCGAGCGTCTCGATGTCGGCGCCGTTCGGCCCGGACTGGGGGTAGTCCGTGTCCAGCCATTCCGTCCAGTGACACGCGGGCAGGCAGGAGGTGGGCGTGGGGCTCGTGTGCTCTTTCAAGGGGGCCGAGGCCAGAGGGGTGGATGTAGTTGTCGGCGGGGCTGTGGTCGAGGTGGTGGCCCTGCTTGCAGGCCCCTGGGAGATTTTGCTGGTGGCCGTGGTCGCCTCGGATGAGATGGGTGAAAATGGCGGGACTGCCGTCTTTGGCAGTGATGTGGCACTGGTGGCGGGGGTCCGCGGGGTGGCCGTGGGGCTCGCGATGGTGGTGGTCAGGCAGTGGCTGAGGTCGTCACAGCAGAGCACGCGCACCTGGTAGTTGTAGCACAGCTTGGACTTCCCCGTCTGCTCCCTGTTCCTGCACACCAACCCGAAGGCCACGTCGCAGTAGACGGTCTGTCCGACCTGGTGCACCGGCGTGTCCGGGAATTGCTCCGCCCGGCACTGGACATCCTCGGGCTGCCCGCAGAAGCTTCTTCCCGCCGCCCGGATCGACCAGTAGGTCTCCACGTCACCCCCACGCGTTCCGGCCCCGGGGCGGCTCACGTCGAACCATTCCGTCCACCGACAGGCTGGCTGACAGGATGTGCGTGTCAGAGCCTCGGTGACGGACGTGCTGGTGGTGGTCACTGTGGCTGGAGCCGTGGAGGTCGTGCCGAACGTGGAGCCGGTCCCAGGAGTCCCGGGGCTGGTTCTGGTCCTTCCCGGGCTACTGAGCCCCTCAGTGTTAGTGATGTGGAGGGTCGTAGCCTTGGGGGACGTACCTGTGGCCGGAGAGTATGGAAGCAGGCTGGTCACCGTGGCAGCGGTGGGGGTCCCCCGCAATGGGCCGGTCGGGGTCGCCTTAGAGGTGGTCCCCACCGGGGCCTTGGGAGACTCGGTCGTCGCCGCCGTGGTCGAAGATGGAGGAACGGAGGGCGCCAAGGACGGGGTGTGGAGACCGGTGGTTTTGGAGGCCGGGACGGACGGCGTCCAGGTCGGACAGTGGCTGTAGTCGTCGCAGCACTGGAATCGGACGTGGTAGTTGAAGCAGAGTTTGAAGGGGCCCGTCTGCTCGCGGTTCCTGCAGACCAGACCCACGTTCACGTCGCACAGCACGTTCTGTCCCACGTCCCGGATGGGCAGGTCGGGGTAGTTCTCCGCCCGGCACTCGACGGCCACGGGCTCCTCGCAGATCTGCCGGCCGGAGGCCCGCATGTTGTCGAGCGTCTCGATGTCGGCGCCGTTCGGCCCGGACTGGGGGTAGTCCGTGTCCAACCATTCCGTCCAGTGACACGCGGGCAGGCAGGAGGTGGGCGTGGGGCTCATGTGGATGCTCACGGTGGCCGAGGCCGGTGGGGTGGATGTAATCGTCGTGAGGGTTGAGGTCGTGGCTGTGGCCCGGGCCGGTACGGAGGGGGTCTCGGGCCGGGTCCACCCCTGGGGAGTGGTGGTCGCCGGCCCTCCCGTCGTCTGTGAAGCGGGAGGAGTCCGGGGTGGGACAGTGGTCAACCGTGTCGTGGTCCTGACCGGGCCCACAGTGGTCTCGCTGGTGGTGGTGGTGGTTTCGGACGGGAGGGACGACCCCGGCAGGATGGCAGTCGTCGTTGGCGGCGATGGAGCTCCGGATGCGGGCGTCCGCACGGTAGCTGTGGGGCTGGAGCTCGTGGTGGTGATCGTGGCCGGAGCTGTGGTGGTCGTGCCGGAAGAGTAGCCTGTCCCGGGAGTCGCGGGGCTGGTTCCGGTCCTCCCCGGTGTGGCGGACACCTCAGTGGAACTGACGCGATGTGTGGTGGCTGTGGAGGACGTGCCTGTGGCCGGAGAGTGTGGAAGCAGGCCGGTCGCCATGGCAGCGGTGGTGGTCCCCGGCCAGGGGCCGGTCGGGGTCACCTTAGGGGTGGTCCCCACCGGGGCCTTGGCAGACTCGGTCGTCGCCGCCGTGGTCGGGGACGGAGGAACGGAGGGCGCCGAGGACGAGGTACGGAGACCGGTGGCCGTGGAGGCCGGGATGGACGGCGTCCAGGTCGGGCAGTGGCTGAAGTCGTCGCAGCACTGGAATCGCACGTGGTAGTTGAAGCAGAGTTTGAAGGGGCCCGTCTGCTCGCGGTTCCTGCAGACCAGACCCACGTTCACGTCGCACAGCACGTTCTGCCCCACGTCCCGGATGGGCAGGTCGGGGTAGTTCTCCGCCCGGCACTCGACGGCCACGGGCTCCTCGCAGATCTGCCGGCCGGAGGCCCGCATGTTGTCGAGCGTCTCGATGTCGGCGCCGTTCGGCCCGGACTGGGGGTAGTCCGTGTCCAGCCATTCCGTCCAGTGACACGCGGGCCGGCAGGAGGTGGGCGTGGGGCTCGTGTGGGCGCTCGCGGGGGCCGAGGCCGGAGGGGTGGATGTAGTTGTCGGCGGGGCTGTGGTCGAGGTGGGGGCCCTACTTGCAGGCCCCTGGGAGATTTTGCTGGTGGCCGTGGTCGCCTCGGATGGGATGGGTGAATGTGGCGGGACTGCCGTGGTTGGCATCAATGTGGCACCGGTGGCGGGGGTCCGCGGGGTGGCCGTGGGGCTCACGATGGTGGTGGTCAGGCAGTGGCTGAGGTCGTCACAGCAGAGCACGCGCACCTGGTAGTTGTAGCACAGCTTGGACTTCCCCGTCTGCTCCCTGTTCCTGCACACCAACCCGAAGGCCACGTCGCAGTAGACGGTCTGTCCGACCTGGTGCACCGGCGTGTCCGGGAATTGCTCCGCCCGGCACTGGACATCCTCGGGCTGCCCGCAGAAGCTTCGTCCCGCCGCCCGGATCGACCAGTAGGTCTCCACGTCACCCCCACGCGTTCCGGCCCCGGGGCGGCTCACGTCGAACCATTCCGTCCACCGACAGGCTGGCTGACAGGATGTGGGTGACAGAGCCTCGGTGACGGACGTGCTGGTGGTGGTCACTGTGGCTGGAGCCGTGGAGGTCGTGCCGAACGTGGAGCCGGTCCCAGGAGTCCCGGGGCTGGTTCTGGTCCTTCCCGGGCTACCGGGCCCCTCTGTGGAAGTGACGTGGAGCGTCGTAGCCTTGGGGGACGTACCTGTGGCCGGAGAGTATGGAAGTAGGCTGGTCACCGTGGCAGCGGTGGTGGTGCCCCGCAATGGGCCGGTCGGGGTCGCCTTAGAGGTGGTCCCCACCGGGGCCTTGGGAGACTCGGTCGTCGCCGCCGTGGTCGAGGACGGAGGAACGGAGGGCGCCAAGGACGGGGTATGGAGACCGGTGGTTTTGGAGGCCGGGACGGACGGCGTCCATGTCGGGCAGTGGCTGTAGTCGTCGCAGCACTGGAATCGGACGTGGTAGTTGAAGCAGAGTTTGAAGGGGCCCGTCTGCTCGCGGTTCCTGCAGACCAGACCCACGTTCACGTCGCACAGCACGTTCTGCCCCACGTCCCGGATGGGCAGGTCGGGGTAGTTCTCCGCCCGGCACTCGACGGCCACGGGCTCCTCGCAGATCTGCCGGCCGGAGGCCCGCATGTTGTCGAGCGTCTCGATGTCGGCGCCGTTCGGCCCGGACTGGGGGTAGTCCGTGTTCAGCCATTCCGTCCAGTGACATACGGGCCGGCAGGAGGTGGGCGTGGGGCTCGTGTGGCCTTTGACGGTGACCGAGCCCGGAGGGGTGGATGTAGTTGTCGGCAGGGCTGTGGTTGAGGCGGTGGTTCTGGCTGTTTTGGAGGGGGTCCCCGGCCGGGTCCATCCCTGAGGAGTGGTGATCACCGGCCTGCCTGTCATCTGTGAAGTGGAAGGAGTCTGGGGTGGGACAGCCGTCAATCGTGTGGTGGTCCCGTTTGGTCCCGGGGTGGTCTCACTGGTGGCTGTGGTGCTTTCAGAAGGGAGGGACGACCATGGCAGGATAGTCGTTGGCTGTAATGGGGTGCCAATCGTGGGCATCCGGGAGGTGGCCGTGGGGCTCGGACCCGTGGTGGCGGTGGGCGCGCAGTGGCTGAGGTCGTCACAGCAGAGCACGCGCACCTGGTAGTTGAAGCACAGCTTGGACGTCCCCTTCTGATCACTGTTCCTGCACACCAGCCCGAAGGCCACATCGCAGTAGACCGTCTGTCCGACCCGATCCACTGTCACGTTCGGGTATTGCTCCGCCCGGCACTGAATGTCCCGGGGCTGTCCACAGAAGCTCCGTCCGGCCTCCTGGATCGACTGGTACGTCTCCACGTCGCCTCCGCCCGCCCCGGGCTCGGGGCGGTCCACGTCGAACCATTCCGTCCAGCGACAGGCGGGCTGACAGGCCGTGGACATCGGGGCCTCGGTGACGGATGCGGTGGTGGTGGTCGTGGCCAGAGATGTGGAGGTCGTGCTCAATGTAGAGCCGGGCCCAGGAGTCCCGGGGCTGGGCCCAGTCCTTCCCGGGGTGCCGGGAACCTCAGTGGAAGTGACCTTATGTGTGGTGGCCGTGCCTGTGGCCGGAGAGCTTGGGAGCAGGTTTGTCACCGTGGCTGTGGTGGTGGCTCCTGGCCATGGGCCGGTCGGGTATAGGGAAGGCGTCACCTTAGGGGTGGCCCCTGCCGTGGCCGTGGGAGACTCCATCATTGCCCCCGTGGTCGGGGACGGAGGAGCGGAGGATGCCGAGGAGGCGGTGCTGAGACCGGTGATCGTGGAGGCCGGGACGGACGGCGTCCAGGTCGGGCAGTGGCTGTAGTCGTCGCAGCACTGCAATCGCACGTGGTAGTTGAAGCAGAGTTTGAAGGGGCCCGGCTGCTGGCGGTTCCTGCAGATCAGACCCACGTTCACGTCGCACAGCACGTTCTGCCCCACCTCCTGGATGGACAAGCCGGGGTAATTCTCCGCCCGGCACTCGATAGCCACGGGGTCTTTGCAGATCTGCCGGCCGGAGGCCCGCATGTTAGCGAGGGTCTCGATGTCGGCGCCGTCTGGCCCGGACTGGGGATAGTCCGTGTCCAACCATTCCGTCCAGCGACAGGCGGGCTGACAGGCCGTTGTCGTCAGGGTCTCGGTGACGGCAGCGGTGGTGGTGGTCTTGACCGGAGCCGTGGAGGTCGTTCCGTATGTGGAACCGGTCCCAGAAGTCCCGGGGGTGGTTCTGGTCTTCCCCGGGCTGCTGGGCCCCGCAGCAGAGGTGATACGCTGCTTGCCTGTAGCCGGAGAGCTCGTGGCAGTGGGCGACGCCTTCCCCGTGGACGGTGCGGTGGAGCGGACGGTTACCGTCGGCCCGCCGGACGTGGTCCGGGCGGTCGTCACCGCCGGGGTCTCAGCCGTAGTCGTCCCCGGAGGGCGGGTCGCGCAGTGGCTGTAGTCGTCGCAGCACAGGGCTCTGACGTTATAGTTGTAGCACAGGTTGAACTTTCCCGACTGGTCTTCGTTCCAGCAGATCAGCCCTCGGTCCAAGGAGCACTGTACGCGCTGCCCGATCTGGTCGATGCTCACCCCGGGGTAGTTTTCGGCCCGGCACTCCACCTGGATGGGAGTCAGACAGAGCTTCCCCCCGGCGGCCCGGATGCGGTCGAAGGTCTCGAAGTCCCCGCCCATGGTCCCCGACGACGGGAAGTCCACATCGAACCACTCCGTCCACTGGCATCTCGGGTGGCACGGGGTGGATCCGGCCGTAGTCGTCGTCGGGGCCCCCGCGGACGTCCCGCGAGATGACGTGGGCTGACCCCTCGACGTCGACCCTGGCGGGGGCGTCGAGGAGAGGACGGTGGAGGTGACCCCTGGTCCGGTCTGGAGCGTGGTGGTCTCTGCCACGGGGAGAGTCAGCGGGGAGAGCGTGTGTGTGGTGCCGGCCGAGTTCATGGTCCCGGGCGACCCGGAGGCGGGGGTGGACTGCAGAGTGGTCTCTCTCCTGGTGGCCATCTCCTTGGTGGTCAGGGAGGCGATAGGGGAGCTGGTGGTGGACGGGGTGGGCCTGACCCCGGGGCTGACCGAGGCTTCGCAGGAGACGTAGCTGCAGCAGAGGACTCGGATCTCATAATCGAGGCAGCCCGGCGGGTCCTGGTCCCGGTGCCAACACTGCAGCCCCTCAGAGGGGGTGCACTGCACCCGCTGACCCTTCGACCTCAGGTCGGTGTCGGGGAATTCCGCCAGCCGGCAATCCACGGCCCGGGGCGTCCGGCAGACCGGAAGGCCCTTCTCCCGAAGCTCCTCGAGCCTCTCAAACTCACCGCCGTCGTCGGACACGGCCCCCGGGTGGCTCCCGTTCATCCAGGCTGACCACTGGCAGCTCTCGCGGACGCACACCGTGGGCGCCGTGGGTGGAGGCGTGGGCCCTGGGGGAGACAGGGGAGGTATGTGTCGGAGGAATCACCTTTCCTGGACAGTGGGGTCCCATCCCTGGCTATTGGTGGGGGGCTTCCTGCCCTTGGAATAACGGGAGCTCACTGAGCCTCACCTTTCCCCCCTTTCTCTCTCTCTCCCTCTCCTCCATCTCTCTTTCATCTTCTCTTCCTCTTTTGGCCACTCATTTTCTCTCTTCTTTTCCACTCTCTCCTCTTCTCCCTCTCTCTAGCTCTTATTTTCTCTCTACTCCCCTTACTCTCATCTTTCTCCCTGACTCTCCCTGATTTGCTCTCCCTCTCCTGCCTCCTCCAGCTCTTCTCCCTTCCTCTCTCTTCCTCATTTATTTTCTCCCTCTCCCTACATTTCTTCTCTCCTTTTCTCTCTCTCTCTCTTTCTCTCCCTCATTTGTTTTCTTCCCCCTCCCCCCTTCTCTCTCCCTTTTACCTTCCCTCCCGGTCTCCCATTTACTCTCTTCCTCACCCACCTTGCTTTCCTCTCCTTTTCTCTCTGTCCTTCATTTTCTCTCTTCCTCTCCACTCTCTCTCTCCTCCCCTTCTCTCTGTCTCTCATTTTCTCCCTCCCTCTCTTTTCTCTTCGTTTCTGAATCTCATCTTCTTTCTTCCTTTCCTCTCTACCCCACCTCTCTTCTCCATTCCTCTCTGCTTCTGTCTCCTCCCCTCTCTTCCTCACCTCCACCCCTCCTTCTCCCTTCCTCTGTTTCTGACTTTCATCATAATAATAATAATAATAATGTTGGTATTTGTTAAGCGCTTACTATGTGCCGAGCACTGTTCTAAGCGCTGGGGTAGACAAAGGGGAATCAGGTTGTCCCACGTGGGGCTCACAGTCTTAATCCCCATTTTACAGATGAGGGAACTGAGGCACAGAGAAGTTAAGTGACTTGCCCACAGTCACACAGCCCACAAGTGGCAGAGCTGGGATTCGAACTCATGAGTCCTGACTCCAAAGCCCATGCTCTTTCCACTGAGCCACGCTGCTTCTCATCTCATCATCTTTCTCCCCTCCTCCACCTCTCCTCCTTCCTCTCTGTTTCTGTTTCTCCTCTTCTCTCTTCCTCTCCTCCTTCTCTCATCTTCTCTCTCTCCCACTTCTCACTCCCCTTCCTCTCTCTGTTTCTGGCTCTATCTCCTCTCCTCCACCTCTCCTTTTCCCTAACTCTGTTTCTGACTCTCAACTTCTCTTCCTCTCCTCTCTCCCCCTCTCCTCCTGTCCTCTCTGTTTCTGTCCCTCATCCTCTTTTCCTCTCCTCCTCTGCCTCTCCTCCCTTCCTCTCTGTTTCTATCTCATCTCTCTTCCTCTCCTCTCTCCCTATTCTTCTCCCTTCTTTTCTGTTTCTGTCTCTCATCGTCTCTTCCTCCCCTCCCCTCTGCCTCACTTTCTCTCTTCCTCTCCCCTCTCCCCTTTTCCTCTCTCTCTCTCTTCTCTCCTTCCCACCTCTCACTCATTCTCTCTCCTTGTCTCTCTCCCCCTTCTCCTCCCCTCCCCGTGTCTCTCCATCTCTGTCCACCGACCTCCCCGGGCCCACGTCCGACACTACGGTCCCACGTCTCCTCCAGCGCTCAGAGCGGGGCTCGCCCCCTCCCCCCGGTCCTCCCACTGTCCGGCCGTGGTGCTACCTGTGGTGGGCCGTGTCGTGGTCGGGGTGGAGAAGGAGAACGGGGTGGTGGACGGGGCGTGGGTGCAGGCCTCGGAGGTGCGGTCGATGCGGCCTCCGGGGGAACACACGGCAGTCAGGCAGCCCCCGGTGCCGTCCGACGTGTGGTAGATCAGCTCTCCGACCTGGTACATCTTCCCCTCGTACTCGCAGGTGCAGGCTGCGGGCCACAATCCAGCCACCCGCCAGTCAACCCGATGGCCTGTACTGAGCACTCGTGTGTGCGGACGGCATTCTACTGAGTGCTTGGAAGAGGACAGTACCAGAGATTTGATGCTGGCTCTCAAGGAGCTTACAGTCTACATGGAGAAAGAGTCACTAAAATAAATTAGATAGGGGTAGAGTAGAAGGATGTGGGCATCGATCAATGGTATTTATTGAGCACTTACTGTGTGCAGAGCACTGTACTGAGCGCTCGTGCTCAGCGATGGAAGGGTCGTGGGGCGGGGGGTGGGGTGAGCGTCAGAGAACTTATGGGGTACAGACCTAGTGTGTAGGTAATGCAGAAGGGAGGATGAATAGGGTGGGGAAATGAGGACTTAATGAGGGAAGGCTTCCTGGAGAAGATGTGACTTTAGGAAGGCTTCCCAGCACCTGGTGGGCAGTGTCGAAACCACCACCTTTGCAGTGATGGCCCGGGGCTCCTAATCATATCATTTACTGAGCACCCCCTAGGTCCTGGAGCTGTAGTAGGCGCCTTGTCAAAGACCCCACCATCACCTCCCGGCTCCTGGGGACCCAGTCGGGACTTACCCATCTGGTCCGGAAGGCATTCGATGCCTTCGGGGGTGCACTGGCTAAAGGAAAGGGGGAGAGAGGAAGGAAAATCTGTGAATCAGGGGAGATCAAGGAAAGAGCCGATCTTAATTATGCTTTTCTCAGGTAATTAAGCCCAGACCCTGGGGCCCAAGATGGAGAGTGGGTGAGGAGGGTCTCATTCTAATAATAATAAAAATGATAATAATAATGATGGTGTTTTTAAGTGCTCACTATGTCCCAAGCAGCTTTCATCACTAATGCATACAAAAGGGGAGAGGGTGGATGAGATATGGAGCTGGGAGTCGAGAGACCTGGGTTCCAGTCCCAGCTCTGCTTCTGGCCTGCTGTGCGACTTTAGGAAAGCCCCTGAACCTCTCTGGGCCTCTGTTTCCCCTTCTGTAAAATGGGGTTGAGGTCGACGGGGAGCCCCTTGTGGGATGGGGACTGTGTCTGATCTCATAACTGGGTATCTACACCAGCGCTTAGCACACAGTAGGTGCTTTATAAATGCTCTCATTATTATTAATAGAGAAGCAGCATGGCATAGTGGACAGAGGACGGGCCTGGGAGTCAGAAGGTCATGGGTTCTAATCCCAACTCCACCATTTGTCTGCCGTGCGAGCTTGGGCGAGTCACTTCACTTTTCTGTGCGTCAGTGACCTCATCTGTAAAATGGGGATTGAGACTGTAAGCTCCACTTGGGACAAGGGACTGTGTCCAACCCGATTTGCTTGTACCCACCCCAGTGCTTAGTACAGTGCCTGGCACATAGTAAAAGCTTCACAAATACCATAACGAGTGGTATTTATTGAGCGCTTATTGTATGCGGAGCACTGTCCTAAGTGCTTGGGAGAGGAGAATACGACAGAGTTGGTAGACAAGTTCTTCGTCCACAATGAGTTCATAGTCTAGAAAGGGGAATTGAAATGAATTATGGATATGGATGTAAATGGAGGGGTGGGGAGAATATCAAATTCTCAAAAAGGACAGATCCTTTTGCATGGATGATGAAGAAGGGAAAGGAAGAAGGGAAAATGAGGACTTAGTCTGGGAAGGCCTCTCAGAGGAGATGGGATTTTTAATAAGGATTTTTGAAGGTGGGGAGAGTGATCGTCTGTGGGAAGGGGGAGGGAGTTTCAGGCCAGAGGGCAGGGGTGGGCGATGGGTAGGCAGTGAGATAGGCGACATAGAGGTACAGTAAGGAGACTGGCATTAGAAGTGCGGAGTGTGAAGGCTGCGTTGTAGTAGGAGAGCAGAGAGGTGAGGTAGAAAGGGGTGAGCTGATTGAGGGCTTTAAAGCCAATGGTGAGGACTTTCTGGTTGATGCTGAGGTGGATGGGCAACCACCAGAGCTTGTTGAGGATTGGGGAGACGAGGACCGAATGAATTTATAGAAAAATGATCCGGGCAGCAGAGTAAAGTATGGACTGGAGTAGGGAGAGAGATTAGACAGGCAGGGTGGATAGAGCAAAGGCCTGGGAGTCAGAAGATTATGGGTTCTAATCCCAACTCTGCCACTTGTCTGCTGTGTGACCTTGGGCCAGTCACTTCCCTTCTGTGGGCCTTCGTTGCCTCATCTGGAAAGTGGGGAATAAGGCTGTGAGCCCCACGTGGGACAGGGACTGTGTCCAATCTGATTTGCTTGTATCCACCCCAGTGCTTAGTAGAGTGCCTGGCACATAGTAAATACTAAACAAATACCATAATTATTATTATTATTACTGTCAGTGAGGAGGCTGATGGAGTAGTCAAGGTGGTATAGGATAAGTTCTTGCATCAGCGTGGTCCTTCTTTTTGTGGTATTTGTTAAGCGCTTACTATGTATCCAGGCCCTTCTGACTGCCAGGCGGCTTGGCCTGGTGGCAAGAGCGCGGGCTTGGGATTCTAATCTCGGCTCCAGCACCTGTGTGCCTGGTGACCTTGGGCAAGTTGCTTCACTTCTCTGGTCCTCAGTTCCCTCATCTGGAAAATGGAGGTGAAGACTGTGAGCCCCTTGTGGGACAGGGACTGTGTCCAAACTGATTAACTCGATTCTACCCCAACGCTTAGAACAGTGCCAGGCACATAGTAAGTGTTTAACGAACACCATAATTATTATTATTAACATTATTTCAGGCCCGTGCTCTATCCACTAGGCCATCCTCCTTGATTGATTTGGGGAGGGTCCCTCTTCATGTGGGGAGGTTGGAATCGGGCTCCTCCCCCGGCTCAATCTCACCAGCGCTGGCAGTTCTGGGGGGCGCGGACCTCCACCCCAAGCTGGTGGTAGTTTCCTTCTGAGTCGTAGCAGCCGCACTGGGAGACGCATTTCATGTCGTGTTCACTGAAGAAGGGCCTCTCCGCCGGGCATTTTGGGTAGCAGCCTGAGATGGGCACAGAGGATGGCTCTCTCCGGGGCCTTCCTCCCTTCCTTCTGTCGCCCCTCTTTCCCGCCCCCGGGTCGGTCATTACCTTCCAACCCGGGAAGAGCGTTGAGACACTTCCCGGTGGGATTACGGCAGGTCTTCATGCAGGCATCCCCGCACGGCTGGTAGTGCCACTCACACTCGCCCTTGGGGTTGTAGTAATCGCAGAACAGGGCTGGGGGAACAGGGGCCGGAGGCCGGGTCAGGGGGCGGTCGCTCCGTCCGGCCCCGGCGGCCGGGGACGGGGCTCAGGGGGACCACTGACCCCTCGATCCCCTTCGTCCGGCTCCGGGAAGGTGGGGGCCGTGTCCCCATCCCTGACCCAAGCTCGTCTCCTCTCCGACTCCCTTGCCCCCGGCCCCGCCCTCCTCCCGGCCCCCTGCTCCAGGCCCGGAACCGTCTGGGGGTGTGAGGACGGGCACTCACGGCAGATGTCGGGGGTCCTCCAGGAGACGCAGACCCCGACCTGGTTGCAGGCCCGGGCGTAGGCGGCCACGGCGGTGCAGAAACACTCACAGTCCCCGCCGCTGTCGCAGGCGCAAGCGTCGTTCACGCAGGCCTCGTAGAACCTCGACGGCTCCACCTGCCCGCCACCACGGGGATGGTCGGCAGGTCAGGCTGGGGCAGAGGGCCAGGGGCAAGTAGGCCAGCGGGAGACCGCACCCCCCAGTGCTGCCCCGAGCTCGCCGGGTTGTGGCATCGTGGCTCAGGGTTGGCATCAGGTTGTGCTCCCTCCGGCCACCCACGGGCCTCCCCGCTGCCCCGCCCCCAGCTCAGCCACGCTCCCCGTTACGTCCATCCTCTAGTTGGGCCGTCACCTCCTGGAGGGCACTCACTCTACTATGCTCTCTGCAGTGCTCAGCACAGTGCTCTGCGCACAGATGACTGGAAGTTCCTCAAAGACAGGGACTGTGTCTGCCAAACTCTATCAGATGTCCCTGAGCTCTCAGCCCAGGAATACGCATGGTAGCTGCTAATAAATACCGTTGATCGATTAGTCAGGTCAGTCAGTCGATCGTAGTTATTGAGCTGTGTGCAGAGCACTGTACTAAACACTTGGGAGGGGACGATTTAACAATGAACAGGCACACCCCCTGCCCGCGATGAGCTTAGGGTCTAGAGGGGGAGATGGACATGAATAGAAAGAAATAAGTGATATGGACCAAAGTGGTGTAGGGCTGGGAGGGGGAATGAATAAAGAGAGCGAGTCAGGGCGACGCAGAAGGGAGTGGGAGAAGAGGAAAGGAGGGCTGAGTCAGGGAAGGCCTCTTGGAGGAGATGGGCCCTCAGTATGGCTTTGAAGCCAGGGAGATTCATTGTCTGTCGGATGTGAGGAAGGAAGAAATTCCAGGGTTTAGTCAGGGAAGCCCTCTTGGAGGTCTTCTGTTTATTATTTGTTGTTGTTTGTCTGTCTGTTGTTCTATTGCACTCTCCCAAGCTCTCAGTACAGTGCTTTGCACACAGTAAGCTCTCAATAAATATGATTGAATGGATGAAGATGTGCTTTCAATAAGGCTTTGAATGGAGGGAGAGTCACTGTCCATCGGATATGACGTCAGCGCTTAGAACAGTGCTAGGCCCATAGTAAGCGCTTAACAAATACCATCATCATCATTATTATTATATGAGGAGGGGTGGCGTTCCAGGGTTTAGTCAGGGAAGGCCTCTTGGAGGAGATGTGCCTCAGTAAGACTTTGAAGCAGGAGGAGGAGGAGGGAGGGCGGTCCCGCCCCCACCGTCCCCTGTGATTGACCGTACCTGGCGGTGGCAGAGGGCGAAGACGTCACTGTGGAGGATGGCGCAGCGCCGGTGGGCCCAGGCCCTGCGGTAGGGGTTGGCGGTGCAGGGGTCTCTGGGAGTCACGGCGTCGGGGCAGGAGGGAGACGACTTCCAGCTGTTGCCGAACTCCCGCACGTCGCCCACCACGGACCCGCTGCGCGTCGTCAGATCGTTGCCCCCGTGGTCGTCGAAGTTGCCGCACAGCCCGCACACCCGGCCCTGAGGGGAGAGGTTGGGGTCGGCTTGGGGAGGCGGGCGGAGGGGGCCTGTCTAGAGCCTACCCGGAGCCTGAGACCTCTCACTCTGTCCTGCTCCTTGAGGGAAAGGATCATGTGTACGGACTCTACTGGACTCTCCCAGGCGCTCAGGACAACGCTATGCCCACAGAAGGCTGGAAACCTCTTGAGGGCAGGGACCGGGCCTACTAACTTTATTTGCTCAGGCGCTCAGTCCAGTGATCTGCACAGGATCACTGCGAAGCAGCGTGGCTTAGTGGATAGAGCACAGATCCAGGAGTCAGAGGGGCCTGGGTTCTAATCCGGGCTCCGCCACTTGTCTGCTGTGTGGCACTTGGCTTCCCTTTGCCTCAGTTCCCTCATCTGCTAAATGGGAATTGAGACTGTGAGCCCCACATGGGACATACACTGCACCCAACCTGATTATCTTGTATCTACCCCAGCGCTTAGTACGGTGCCTGGCACAAAGTAAACGCTTAACAAAGACGATAAAAGAGGAGGGAATTCGGGGTTCCCCTTCCGGAGCCTCACCTTGAGTTCCTGGCTCAGCCTGATGAAGATGCTGGTCTTCCTGTCCCATAGCAGGGCCAGACCGTTCTGGGCCTCGATGGTCAGGAAGATGCCCATGGTCCGGACGCTGTATGGGATGCTCCCACCGGCTCCCCGTTCCACCACCGCGATGTCCCCCTCGCTGAGGATCAGTTCGTAGCTCTGGGGGTTTGGGGGAGGAAGAGACAGGTGTTACCTAAGCAGAAACTCCCTGCCCCTCCTACCTCAGCCCGCTACTCTCCTACTCTAACCCAGCCTGCGCACTTTGCTCCTCCAATGCCAACTTTCTCCCTGGGCCTCCATCTCGTCTCTCTCACCACCAACCTCTCGCCCACATCCTGCCTCTGGCCCGGAATGCCCTCCCTCCTCAAATCCCACAGACGATGACTCTCCCCCACTTCAAAGCCTTATTGAAGGCCCATCTCCTCCAAGAGGCCTTCCCTGACTCAGTTCTCCTTTCGTCTTTTCCCTCTCCCGTCTGTGTCACTCTGACTCGCTCCCTTTCTTCATCCCCCGTCCCAGCCCCACACGCCTTATGTATATATCTGTCACTTCTTTCTTTCTATGCATGTCTGTCTCTGCCCCATCTAGACTGTAAGCTCCTTGTGGGCAGGGAATGTGTCTGTTTATTGTTCTATAGTCATTCATTCATTCAATAGTATTTATTGAGCGCTTACTAAGTGCAGAGCACTGTACTAAGCGCTTGGAATGGACAATTCGGCAACAGATAGAGACAATCCCTGCCCAGTGACGGGCTCACAGTCTAACTGGGGGAGAGAGATGGCAGAGTAAAACAGAACGAAACAAAAACAAGACCGCATTATCACGATAAATAGAATCAAGGGATGAACACCTCATTAACAAAATAAATAGGGTAATAATCCTCTCCCAAGCACTTAGTACAGTGCTCTGCACATAGTAAGAGCTCAATAAATACGACTGACTGACTTCACTTCTCTCTGCCTCAGTTGCCTCATCTGTAAAATGGGGATTAAGACCGTGAGCCCCCTGAGGGACAGGGACTGCATCCAACCCGATTTGCTTGTATTCGCCCCACTGCTTAGTACAGTGCCTGGCACATAGTAAGCATTTAACAAATGCCACTATTATTATTATTACTATTATCCTTCTTATTATTACATCCAATCTCCCCCCACCACCTCCACCCAGCTCACACACCCCACCGCCCACACCGGCTCACAGTCCCCCGCCTCCGTCCCCCAGCCTGGATCTCCCTCCCCACCCCAAGCGACCCGCTGGAATCCCACCTCCTCCAGGCAGCCTGTCCTAATTACCTCCCTATGTTCCTGTCGGCCACACAAGCACTTGAGGATTTTATCGCCCTGGAGCACTTCTGCCCCTGTGCAATGTCCGTTATTTATTCAGCCATCTCTTTCTGGCAACCACTGCTTCCTGACGTACCCTCGTTCTTGCTCGTGACATTTTTATATCATTTAGGCCTGCCCATCTGCTTCTGGCGAACTCTCCAGAGTCCCTTAATAGCCTGTTCCGCACTCCCCTGTTAGGCTGTAAGCTACCTGAGGGCAGTCTACTCACCCGACTGTCCTGCCTCAAGTGCTCAGCACAGTGCTCTGCACAGAGTAGACTAAACTCCTTAAGGGCAGGGATCATGTCTGCCAATATTACTGTACTCAAGTGCTCAGTACACTGCACCCAATGGGTGCTCAGTAAATGCCATTACTACTAATAGTGCCACTATTACTATTATCATTCCACTCCTAATCATCACTTTTTTTTAATGATATTCGTTAAGCGCTTACTATGTGTCAGGCATTGTATTAAGCGCTGGGGTGAATACAGGTAAATCGGGTTGGACGCAGTCCCTTTCCCACAGGGGGATCACAGTCTCCAGCCCCATTTTCCAGATGAGGTAACTGAGGCCCAGAGAAGGGAAGGGACTTGTCCAAGGTCACACAAGTGACAGAGGTGAAATTAGAACTCTTGACCTTCTGACTCCCAAACCCGTGCTCTTCCACTACGCCATGCTGCTTCTCCCTATACCATGCCACTTCTACTACTACTAACAATAATAATAATAATTGTGGTATTAATTAAGTGCTCACTATGTACCAGGCCTGTACTAAATGCTGGGGTGGATGCAAGCAAATCGGGTTGGACCCAGTCCCTGTCCCATGTGGGGCTCACGGTCTCAATCCCCATTTTCCAGATGAGGGAAATGAGGCTCAGAGAAGTGAAGTGACTTGCTCAAGGTCACACAGCAGACATGTGGCAGAGCGGGGATTAGAACTCATGACCTTCTGACTCCCAGGCCCGTGCTCTATCCACTACGCCATGTTGCTTCTACTACAACTACTGCTGCTATTTTTCCTCCTCCTCCTCTATTATTGCTATTACTAGGAAACTATTATTACTAACATTATTATTACCACTAGCATTATTACTACAACTATTCTGCTTCTGCTACTATTATACTAATGCTACTTTCCAAACAAAGGAGCAACTCTCTGGACCACCCCAGCCCTGTGTCTCGGGAAGCCGCAACTGAGAGAGAGCAGATAATTCCCTTTGGCCAACGGAGGCGGCCACTGCCCCAGCCCCGGCCCCCTCGGTGGGCGCTCACCCCAAGGAAGATCTTGATGGCCTTGGAGCAGGTGACGCCGGTGGTGCCGCAGGGCACGTTCTCAGTGATGACCCGGAAGGAGCCCGGGGCGCTGCCGTTCCCCCCGCAGTGGTCCTGTGGGGGTGGGGTGGGCTGTTGGGGGGGCGGAGGGCGGATCCGGGGGACGGGAATGGCCTAGGCCAGACTGAGGTGTCCAGGAGTAGGCCGGGGGATGGGGGCGGACGGGGTGCCGGGGGATGGGGAGAGTTGGACTGGGGATGTCTGGGGGCAGAATGGAGAGGGCAGACCGGGAATGGGGGCGCCTGGGGAAGGTGGACCGTGTACCTGGGCTAGCGTGTATTCGCAGCTCCCCTCGAAGGCGAAGCTCTCCCCATCGAAGGTGACGTAGTGTCCGTCCCCGTAGACGGAGCACGTGCCCATGCAGGCCTCCTGGGTACATTCCCAAACCCGGTCCTTGCACGTGCTGTGGAGGGTGGGGGTGGGAGAGGTGAGTGGGAAAGATTTCCGGCGAGCAACGAAAGCCGCCCCTCGGGTGCTCTCCCTGGCCCCCAACACCGTGCCACCTTCTACACCCTTCACACTACCCACGTTTCCACCTGCACACCCCACCTCCCCGTCTCCTTTTCTAGCGGGAAATTATTTTGCCTCTGGATCATTTTGCGCTCTGCACACAGTAGAGTGGAAGCTCCTTGAGGGCAGGGAATGTGTCTACTAATTCTATTGTTCTCTCCCAAGCGTTCAGCACTGTGCTCTGCACACAGTAGATGCTCAGTAAACACCATGAATGGATTGATTGTCAGACCAAGGGGAAAAAGACACCAGCGGCTATCACAAGGGATGGCCAGGATGGATAAGTGGATAAGTGTGTTTTTACAGTGATAGTAGTAACAGCAGCAGTAGTTGGGAATAATAATAATAATAATGATGATAATTGTGGCAATTGTTGTTAAGCACTTACTATGTGCCAAGCACTGTTCTAAGCACGGGGGTAGATACAGGATAATCAGGTTGTCCCACATGGGGCTCACACTTTTAATGCCCATTTTTCAGATGAGGGAACTAAGACACAGAGAAGTGAAGTGACTTGCCCAAGGTCACACAACAGAGGAGTGGCACAGCTGGGATTAGAACCCACATCCTCTGACTCCCAAGCCCGGGCTCTTGCCACTAACCAGGCTGCTGCTCTAAGCAACATGGTTTAGCAGATAGAACTCGGGCCTTGGTTCTAATGCCGGCTCTGCCACTTGTCTGCCGTGTGACCTTGGGCGAGTCACTTCACTTCTCTGGGACTCATTTACCTCATCTGTAAAATGGAAATTAAGATCACGAGCCCCAGGTGGGACAGGGCCCGGGTCCAGCCCGATTTGCTTGTATCCACACCGACACTTAGCACGGCTCACGTCGTAAGCGCTTATCAAATACCATAATTATTAATAGTAGCAGTAGTAATAATGATGGTAGTAATCATTCATTCAATCCTATTTATTTAGCGCTTACTTTGTAATAGTAAGACTTGCTAGAAGAGCCTGGAAAAAATCATGAAATGTGCTAATGTAACTATTGCTACAAAAATACAAATCGTGAACTCTCTGGTGCTTCCAGTGACAACGGAGGTATCTGAAAGCTGGACAGTGAAAAAACAGGATAGAAAAAGCATCGGTTCTTTTGAATATGTGGTGCTGGAGAAGGCTTTTGCGAATCCCATAGACTGCCCAAAAGACAAACAGATGGATTTTAGGGCAGATTAAACCAAAGTGGTCTTTGGAAAACCAGATGACTCGATTTGGATTAGCCTATTTTGGACACATCATCAGGAGGACTAATTCTCTGAGGAAGACACTAATGCTAGGAAAAGTCCGGGGAAAATGTGGAAGAAGCAGACCGGCAGCTAGATGGATAGAAACCATAATGACGATAACGGAAGAACCGTAAGAAAGGTAGCAGATTATGGCAGAGGACAGAACGTTCTGGAGAAAGTATATCCATGGAGTCGCTCTGAAACGGAAACGACTCGATGACAATAATAATGATGATAATAAATAGTAGTAATAGTAGGGGTCTTCCTCTAGACTATTAGCTCGTTAGGGACAGGGAATATGCCTGTTTACTGTTGTATTGTCCTCTCCCAAGTGCTTAGTACAGTGCTCTGCACGCAGTAAGCGCTCAGTAAATATGACTGGCTAATAGCAGTAGTAGCAGTAATCGGAGTAGTAATATTTATTGAGTGCCTCCTGGATGAAATGCACTGCATTAAGTGGTTGGAAAGTGCATCAGAAGTCCAAGACAAGTCCTCTGCCCATGAGGAGCTTTGCCTCTAATGGGGGAAACAGCCATATAAACGTGGTTCACAGAGACCGATCAAAAGTGATCAGCGAGGGTAAAGGGAAGTGCTCAAAGAGTTGAGTGTGGGAGGCTGGGGCGGGGAGGACCCTGGGGATTCCCATCTGGACCCCCCAGCCCTCGTCCCCGGCCCCCGGCCGCCACTCGCCATGTGTTGCAATCCACCCTGACGGTCTCTCCCGGGCTGTAGCTGGCCTCGTTGTGGACGCACGGACAGGCCTCCGGGGTGATGCAGCCTCCCTTCCCGTCCGACACCAGCCCGCCGGGGCACATGCAGCCAGACACGCAACGTGTGCTGTACTGGAGAGAGGGAGGCCGAGCATGGTCAGCGGGGTTGGTAGGAGGATGGGGATGGTCAGTGGGGAGGGGCAGGCTGGGACAGGACAATGTAGCGGGAGGAGGACGGGGATGGTCAGTAGGGTAGGGGGAGGCCCGGGATGATGAGAAGGGTTGGGGGAAGCCTGAGCTGGTCAGAGGGGCGGGGGGAGCCAGGCCTGGTCAGTGGAGTGGTGGAAGGCCTTGGGTCAGTCAGGGGGGTGGGGATAGGTCTGGGATAGTCAGCGGGGTGGGGAAAGGTGAGACCGGTCACTGGGGTGGAGGGAAGCTGAGGCCGGTCAGCGGAGCCGGGGGATACTCCCGGGCTGGTTAGTGGGGTGGGGAAAGCCAAGGCTGGTCATTGGGGCGGGGGAAGGCCAGCGCCGGTCACCGGGGCAGGGAGAGGTCTGAGCCAGTCACAGGACAAGACCAGGGCTGGTTAGCAGGGCAGTGGTGCAGGGAAGCCAGAACTGGTCAGCTGGGCAGCTGGCAGGGGCGAGGTGGGACAGGGTGGGCAGGGACTGTGGGGGGGGGGGTCCCCGGTCTACGGGCTCTATTTGTTTCCAATCTGAAGGCCGGGGCAGTGAGGCTCGGTGGTCAGAGCGCGGGGCTGGGTGTCAGGAGATCTGGGGCAAGTCACCGAGCCTCTCCGGGTCTCCGTCTCCCCCTCCAGAAAAGGGGCAAAAACCATTCCCCCCCTCCATCCCTGGTTGAAGGAAGCCCCCGGGCCCCTCACCCCACACTCACGCAAGCCATGTCGAGAGTCTGACAGCTCTTCAGACACTCCACCCCCGGTGTCCCCGCCGACACGTTTCCACAGTCCAGATAGACCATGGGAGGGGAGCACACTGGAAGGAAAGTCGAGGGGCGGGCGTTTCCACGGGGGCAGAAATGGGAGAGGTCTCCCCAACCCCTGGCTTTCTGGGATAGGACCCCCTTCCCGCTCCATGCCCATTCTGGGAAACACCCCTCATGGGCTGAATCTGGACCAAAAGGGGCCGCTGCTGGTCCTCCCTGTCTCCCAGCCCCAGTCCCGGTCCTGCCACAAATGGAACAGCCTGGGGCGAGATCTGCCCACCCACATAAAAGCTGTCTGGAGGCTGCCCAGACCCCCCACCAGATAGCAGGGACCAAGGACATGGCACTGGGGGTCAGGGAAAGGCCCAGCGTCAGGGACTGGGGGCTCAAGGATCAGTGGTCAAGGGCTGGGAGTTAAAGGCCGGCACTGGTTGTTAAGAAAAGGCCCAGCATCAAGGACCGGGGGCCAAGGGGTCAAGGGCCAGGAGTCAAGGGACCGGGCATCATGGACCAAAGGTTAGAGACCGAGTGTGAAAGGCTGGACACTAAGGACCAAGGGTCAAGGACCAGAATTCAGGGAACGGGCATACCAGGCGGGGGAGGGGGGGTCGAGCCACCAGGGAGGAGCGGGGGTCTGGACTGGGGAGGGGGACGGGCTTCCTGGTGGGCCCTAGGCTGGGGTGGGAGCGGGGCTGGGGCACCCACTAACTCACCTGGGAATCGGTTAATCTCCCCAAAGCAGTTCAGCTTCCCCCCTGAGCAGGAGCTGTGGAGACATGACCCGGCTTCCGATCAATCGATTAATCTGTCAATCACCCAGAACCTCCCCACTCCCAGCCGGACCCAGAGCCTCATCTGAGAACTGGATGCTTGAACCATTTCTTCCCACACCGCCCCCATACCCTCTCCCACTACCCCCCCCCCAGAAGGAGCCCCTAGCCAAAGCCCCTTCTCCACTGGCTCCTTGGCTCTCCCCAGGCCCACCCTGTCAACCACCTTAATAATAATAATAACAATAATGATAATAATGTTGGTATTTGCTAAGCGCTTACTATGTGCAGAGCATTGTTCTAAGCGCTGGGGGAGATACAGGGTCATCGGGTGGTCCCACGTGAGGCTCACAGTCTTCATCCCCATTTTACAGATGAGGGAACTGAGGCCCAGAAAAGTGAAATGACTTGCCCAAAGTCACACAACTAACAAGTGGCGGAGTCAGGATTAGAACCCTAACCCTCAGCATCTCACTAGTCGCGTAACCTGAATCCCTAAGGGAAACTCTCCAGGTCTCTGCGTTTCCGTCCCTCTCTTTTTCTCTCACTGCTTGGTCTCTTTCTGTCTCAATCATCGACTCACAATCCCCGTTAATCCCCATGTGGCTTCAGTGAGAAGCAGCCCGGCGTAGTGGATAGAGCCCAGACCTGGGAGTCAGAAGGTCATGGGTTCTAATCCCGGCTCCTCCACTTGTCTGCTGTGTGACCTTGGGCAAGTCACTTCACTGCTCTGGGCCTCAGTTCCCTCGTCTATAAAATGGGGTTTAAGCGGGTGAGCCCTATGTTGGGACAGTGACAATTTGGCTAACTTGTATCCATTCCAACGCTTAGAACAGTGCTTGGCACAGTTAGGGGCTTAACAAATACCATAATGATTATTATCCTCCAGATGTACAGACCGAGACCGTTCATCCTTTGGACTGGCGGACCAGAGATGCCCATTTCCCAGAAGGGCAGACTGATGCCTACCAGATGGCACCGTTCTGGCGGAAGGACTGGCCGGCGGGCACGGGCGCCCCGTGGTGGTAACAGGGGCAGCTGGCGGCGGGCACGCACTGGCCCCCGGCGTCCAGGTAGGTGCCGTTGGCACAGGTGCAGCCGTCCACGGGGACGAAGGGGACCGCGCACGTGACGTCCGGCTGGCTCAGCGCCCGGCACGTGGGCGGGCAGGACTCTATCGCGTAGCTGTAGGTCAGGGACTTGGGGCACGAGGTCGTATATTTGGCTGGAGGCGGGAGAGAAGCAGCCGTTAGAGAAAATCGCTCAATCCATGGTATTTATTGAGCGCTTACTGTGTGCAGAGCGCTGTACTGAGCTCTTGGGAGAACACGATAGGACAGAGACATGTTCCCTGCCCACAGGGAGCTTAGTCTAGAGGGGGAGACGGACGTTAATAGGAGTAAATAAATTCCATTTGAGGGTAAACGAGGGGGCATATCTGGGGGCTCCTCACGTCTTTGGGGGGCAATGGAAGAGAGGGGCTTCTGAGGCACCCCAATCGCCCGGAGTGTGTGCCTGAAGGGTCCCCAGAGGGGCATGACTACCACCAGGAGCGGGGCCTCAACCCAAGAGGCGATACCCCAACCCAAAACTTGTCACCATTGGCTTTAAAGCCCTCCACCCCCTTGCCTCCTCCTACCTCACCTGGCTACTCCCTTACTCCAACCCAGCCCACACACTTCGCTCCTCTAATGCCAACCTTCTCCCTGCCCCTCCATCTCGTCTATCTAAGTCCCCTGACTAAGCCGCCCGAAACCCTTCTCCCACTCCCTCTGTGTCACCCTGACTTGCTCCCTTTATTCATCTCCCTCTCCCAGCCCCACCGCATTTACATCCCTGCCATTTATTTCTTTCTGTTCATGTCTGTCTCCCCCTCTAGACTGAAGCTCGCTGTGGGTAGGGACTATTGTTGTATTGTACTCTCCCGAGCGCTTAGGACAGTGCTCTTGCACACAGTGAGTGTTTAATAAATACGATCGAATAAATTGAATGGATGAATGAATGAGGCCCCCCAACTGGCCACAGACGCCATGGCCCCTCCAGTCCCACCCCCAGCCCCCCGTGGATGGTCCCCCCCCGACTCACCGCAGACGCCGTGGCCCCTCCAGCCCCGCAGCAGGATGCCGTGTCCGGCACAGGCCCTCACGTAGGAGGACCAGGCCGCGCAAAGACAATCCTCGCTCTTCTCGCAGTTGCAGGTGTCAAACATGCAGTTCTGGGGGCGAAGGGACCCTGCGTCAGAGACCCCCGCCGAGCCCAGACATCTCCCCCCCATCCATTCCCAGGGACCACCCACCTCACGGGGCCCCCCAATTCTGACCCAGCTCTGTGACCCCACCTGCCGGGAGGCCCTCCTGGGATGCCTTGCCGTGACCCTTTCCACCCAACCGGGACCCCCACCCTCTTCGTTAAATTTGCATTTGTGTTTTGGGAACAATAAGCAGACCCCCCAGACTTCCCCTTAGCCTTCCGGGACCACCCACAATCCTCTCCACTTGCAGCTTCCGTGCGTGGCCTAGTGGAAAGAACACACGCTTGGGAGTCAGAGGACGTGAGTGCTAATCCAGCTCTGCCACACGTCACGGGCAAGTCACGTCCCTTCTCTGTCCCTCAGTTCCCTCATCTGTAAAATGGGGGTGAAGACTGTGAGCCCCATTTAGGACAGGGACTGTGTCCGACCTGATTTGCTTGTGTCTACCTCAGTGCTTAGAACAGTGCCTGGAACGTAATAAGCGCTTAGGAAATGCCACCCAAAAAAAACCAACCCCAAACAGGCTGGAGCCTTTGGTAAGAGGAGCAAGAGAGATGAAACCGTTCGTAGTCACTCCACGACGGGCATCCCTCAGTGCTCATGAGAAAGCACGGGGGGCCGTTTATCCGTTACCGTGTAGTAGGGGGCAGGGTTCACGGCCTGGTGGCAGGGGGCGAAGATCCCGCTGGAGTTGGTCAGCAGGGAGCACCAGTGCTGGGCGTAATTCTCTGCAGAGAGAGACAGCGACACAGAGAGAGAGAAAGTTAGTCATCTTGGCCCCTGCCCTCGGCGGGGGCGGTAATAATTGTAACTAGTATTTGTTAAGCATTTACTATACGCCAGGCACTGTACTAAGCGCTGGGGTGGTTACAAACTAATATCCCCATGGGGCTCACAGTCTTAATCGCCATTTAACAGATGAGGGAACTGAGGCACAGAGAAAAGAAGTTTCTTGCTCAAAGTTACATAGCAGATAAGAGACAGAGCTGGGATTATTTATTGATTTACTGAATGATAATAATAATAATTGTGGTATTTGTTAAACGCTTACTATGTGCCAGGCACTGTACTAAGCTCTGGGGTGGATACAAGTAAATTGGGTTGGACACACAGTCCCTGTCCCATGTGGGGCTCACAGTCTCAAACCCTATTTTACAGATGAGGGAACTGAGACACAGAGCAGTGAAGTGACTTGGCCAAGGTCACCCAGCAGACAAGTGGCAGAGCCAGGGATTAGAACCCATGACCTTCTGACTCCCAGGCCCGGGCTTTAGCCACGACGCCATGCTGCTTCTGCTGATTGATAGAGACTTTCTGAGTCTCCCAGTGAGCCCACCTTTCCCAGCGCCCCCCCCCCCGCCCCCCAGACTTCCCTGTCTTGTCCGTTTTGGGGTCAGGATGGGGTCAGGGGTGTGGGTTTCCTTGTCCGATGAGTGGGGGTGTGGGCAGAATGTTGTATAATTCTCCCCCAAGCGTTTAGTACAGTGCCCTGCACACAGTAAGCACCCCATAAATACCATCGATTGATTGAGTGATAGAGGGGCCTCCCCAAGTCTGAGAATCAGCAGGGTATGTGTCTGTTTATTGTTATATTGGACTCTCACAAGCATTTAGTACAGTGCTCTGCCCTAATGAGATGTTCATCCCCTCGATTCTATTTATTGCTATTGTTCTTGTCTGTCCGTCTCCCCCGATTAGACCGTAAGCCCGTCAGAGGGCAGGGACTATCTCTATCTGTTACCGATTTGTCCATTCCAAGAGCTTAGTCCAGTGCTCTGCACATAGTAAGCGCTCAATAAATACTATTGAATGAATGAATGAATGAATGAATGAACAGTAAGCGCTCAATAAATGCAATTGATTGACCGACTGTCCTACACCCTTGACTCTCCCCTCTCTGTCCCTGACTGTCCCCCAGTGACCCAGGATGGACCATCCCACACCCCTGGCTCTCCCCTCTCCGTCCCTGACTCTCCACAGTGACCCAGCCTGGCCAAGCCGGGGGAAGGGAGCACTGTCCCCCACAGTACCGTTGTCCACGCTGAGGGCACACGGGTTCTCGAAGAGGTTGTGGACGTTGGGGCAGTCGGCCCGGGTCTTCCAGGTGTTGGCAAAGGCGGCCGCCGTGGCCTCCACCACGCCGCTCACCGCCCTGAAGTCGTCCGCTTGGTTCTGGTTGAAGTTTCCGCAGAGACCTGCCGGGCCGGACGGGGGGGTCACCACGCACCGGCAGGGAGGGGGCCGTGGAACGGACGGCCCGGCGGGTTCTGGGGGTGCCTTGGGGCCACGGGGCTCTGGGGTGGGTGCTTAGTACACATGGTAAGCGCTCAGTAAATATGATTGATTGATTGATAGGTGGAAGAGCAATGTGTGTGTGTGTAAATCGGTGTCTGCTTGGCTTCCTCCGTTAGATTGTAAACTTCTTGAGGGCAGGGATCATGTCTTTTCTCACTTGATATACTGTAGAGTGCCTGGTACGGTGCTCTGCACCCAGAAGGTGCTCAGTACAGTACTCTGCAGCCAGAAGGCACCCAATACAACAGTCTGCACACAGTTGGAACCCAGTACAGCTCTCTGCAGCCAGAAGGGGCCCAGTACAGAATTCTGTAGCCGGAAGGTACCCAGTACAGTGTTCTGCAGCCAAAAGACACCCAATTCAGTGCTCTGCAGCCAAAAGGGGCCCACTACAGAACTATGCAGCCAGGAGGCACCCTGCAGCCAGAAAGTGTCCAATCCAGTGCTCTGCAGCCAGAAGGTGCCCAGTATGGCACTCTGCAACCAGTACAGAGTCCTGCAGACAAGCTGACACTACGGGTGCTGGTCCCCCTGTGCCCCCCACCCCACAGGGGCGGCCGGGGGCCGGGGCTCTTACCGCACATCTGCCCCTGGTGGGAAGAGTCCACCGTCATGAAGACCTGCATGACGGGCACGACCTGAATCTGCAGCTGGAGGCTGAAGCCGGTCTGCACTATCACGAAGAACGTCGATGGCCGGAAGATGGTCATGTTGGCTGCAGGCACGCAACATAAGAGTCACTGCCAAGGAGTGCCCGCTGCCAAGTGGGGCCCGCTGCCAAAGTAAGTCTGGGCTCTGTCAAATTCTCCCCCAAAATGCAGGTCTGGAGGCTGAGGGCCGGTGGCTGGGGGCGGTCTTGGGGAGATTCAGGATGGCAATCCCGGGACACCCCGATTTGTTTCCCCTCTGGCTCCCGGCTGTGGGACTCAAGTCTGGAGTAATAATAATCTTGGTGTTCACTAAATGCTTACTGTGTTCTAAGCGCTGTGTTGAGTGCTGCAGCGGATCAAGGAGGGCTGACCCCAACCCCAGCCCCCTCGCGGCTCACAGTCCGGATGGGAGGCCGCACCCCCATTTTATGATGGGGAAAGAGAGCCCTGGAGAGGTCCAGTGTCTTGTCTGTGGTCACACGGTAGGACCTGGGCAGACCGGGCCTAGAATCCCTGGCTTTCCTGACTCTTCCCCGTGAGGCCGCGAAGCCAATGGGGGCCAGGCCAAGAAGGCCCCGGGGAAGGCCGCCCCCCAAGGTCCACCCCCTCCCCCGTACCTGCTGAGAAGGGCAGCTGGGTGTAGATGGTGTTCACATACACACCGCCGTCTGACTGGACCTTAATCACCTGGTGGAGATGGATGAGGGGTCAAAGATGAGGGGTCAGGATTGGGGGGCAATAAGGCGGAGCCTCGGGTGGAGGGGAGGGACTTGGGGGCAGGACCAGAGTCAGGAGGGCAGAGCCTACAGGTCAGTAGGCCTGAGAGCCAGGCCTGGGGGCCGATAGGGTGGATCCTGGGATGGGAGAAGTCAGAATGATAATAAAAATAATGATGATGATGGTATTCGTTCAGCACTTACGATGTGCCAAGCAGTGTTCTAAGCGCTGGGGTAGATACAAGGTTATGAGGTTGTCCCCCCGTGGGGCTCACAGTCTTCATCCCCATTTTACAGATGAGGGAACTGAGATACAGAGAAGTTAAGTGACTTGCCAAAGGTCACAAAGCAGGCAAGTGGCAGAGCCGGAATTGGAACCCATGACCTCTGACTCCCAAGCCCAGGCTCTTGCCAAGCCATGCAAAAGCCTTTCCTGACTAAGCCCTCCTTTCCTTTTCTCCCACTCCCTTCTGTGTTGCCTTAACTTGCTTCTTCATTCACCCTCCCTCCCATCCCTACAACACTTATGTATATATCTATATATGTCTGTCATTTATTTATTTATTTATTTGTCATTTATTTGTTTATATCAATTGTATTAATTATATTGATGCTTGTCTCCCCCTCAAGACTGAACTCTTTGTGGGCAGGAATGTTGTTACATTATATTGTTGTTATATTAGGGAAGCAGCACGGTGTAGTGGATAGAGCCCGGGGCCTGGGAGGCAGAAGGTCAGGGGTTCTTATCCCGGCTCCCCCACTTATCTGCTTTGTGACCTTGAGCAAATCATCTCAATTGTCTGGGCCTCAGTTCCCTCATCTGTAAAATGGGGATTGAGAATGTAAGCCCATGTGGGACAGGGACTGTGTCCAACCCAATTTGCTTGTACCCACCCCAGAGCTTAATACAATGCCTAGCACATAGTAAGCGCTTAACAAATATCATAATTGTTATTAGTATATTGTACTCTCCCAAAGGCTTAGTACAAGGCACACAGTAAGCGCTCAATAAAATCTAATCCCGGTTCCACCACTTGTCTGCTGCCTGACCTTGGGCAAACCGCTTAATAATAATAATAATAATAATATTGGTATTTGTTAAGGGCTTACTATGTGCCAAGCACTCTAAGCGCTGGGGTAATAATAATAATAATAATAATAATGTTGGTATTTGTTAAGCGCTTACTATGTGCAGAGCACTGTTCTAAGCGCTGGGGTAGACACAGGGGAATCAGGTTGTCCCACGTGGGGCTCACAGTCTTAATCCCCATTTTACAGATGAGGGAACTGAGGCACAGAGAAGCTAAGTGACTTGCCCACAGTCACACAGCCGACAAGTGGCAGAGCTGGGATTCAAACTCATGAGCCCTGACTCCAAAGCCCGTGCTCTTTCCACTGCGCCACACTGCTTCTAGATACAAGGTAATCAGGTTGTCCCACGTGGGGCTCACAGTCTTCATCCCCATTTTGCAGATGAGGTAACTGAGGCACTGAGAAGTGAAGCGACTTGCCCAAAGTCACCCAGCAGACAAGTGGCAGAGCCAGGATGAGAACTCACGACCTCTGACTCCCAAGCCCGGCCTCTTTCACCGAGCCACGCTGCTTCTCTAACTTCTCCGTCTCTCAGTTCCCTCCTCTGTAAAATGGGGATGAAGACTGTGAGCCCCATGTGGGACAATCTGATTACCTTCTGTCTTCCCCAGTGCTTAGAACAGTGTTTGGCACATAGTAAGCACTTAGCAAATGTTATTATTATAGGATTGAATGAATGGATGGGAGGTGAGGTGTTAGGGTGGGGCCTGGAGGCCGATAGGGCAGATCCTGGGGTGGGAGGAGCCTGGGGCCAGGGCCTGGGGACTGATAGGGTGGATTTGGGGTAGGGAGGAGTCGGGGGGTGGAGCCTTGTCCCAATAGGGCAGGTCCTGGGGGTGGGAGGAGGCTGGGGTGGGGCCTGGGGGCTGATAGGGCAGATTCTGGGGTGGGAAGAGCCTGGGAGTGGGGCCTAGGGTCGGGGCCTGATCCAAATAAGTCGTATCCTGGGGTGGTAGGAACCTGGGGGCCGATAGGGCGGATCCTGGGGCGGGAGGACTTACTGTCTGGCCTCCGTGGAGGTTGAGGGTGACCGTCTTCAAGCAGGTCTCGCTGTCCGTCAGTCCGCATTTGCGAAGCTCTCCCAAGACCGTGAAGCTGCTGTCGGCGCAGTTCTGGAGGAGGGGGATAATTGGGAGAGGGGAAGACACAGACCCCCGAGGTCGGCGGGGAGAGGGCGTCGAGGCCGTCCACGTGAACGAGGGGGTGGGCGAGGTCCGGAGGAACAAGTGTGCGCGGGTGTGCCTTTGTGTACGTGTTTGTTGTTACACTGTCCTCTCCCAAGCGCTTAGCACAGTGCTGTGCACACAGTATGTGCTCAATAAGTCCGATTGACTGAACGAATGAACGTACAGCCGAATTTGCAGGCAAACTGGTTTGTAGCCGTGGGTGCCGGTGTGTATACGGGGCAGGGACTGGCTCTGTTGATTGTTCTATTGTCCAAGTGCTTAGTACAGTGCTATTATTACAGCCAATATTAATAATATTACAATAATATTTGCTATTTTTACAGTCAATAATACACGCTCAATAAGTACGATTGAATGAAGGAATGAATGAATGAACAGGGGGCTGAGTTTGCAAGGATCTTAAGTGTACGCGTGTGTGGTTGCATGTGTGGATGAGGGCCTGTGGGTAATTGCATTTGTGTACATGTATCTGTGGAAAAGTATGTACTTAATTATGGTATTTATTAAGCGCTTTCTATGTGCGAGGCACTGTTCTAAGCGCTGGGGTTGATACAAGGTAATCAGGTTGTCCCACTTGGGGCTCACAGTCTTAATCTCCATTTTACAGATGAGGTAACTGAGGCACAGAGAAGTTAAGTGACTTGCCTACAGTCACACAGCTGACAAGTGGCAGATGTGGGATTCGAACCCATGACCCGATTCCCAAACCCGAGCTCTTTCCACTAGGCCATGCTGCTTCTAATTTGCCTCGGATGCAGGTGTGAATGTCTGCATTTGTGTATGTGTATCTGGATTTGCCAACAAGTAAGCGCTTGTGTGTGCATGCGGGGCACGGATGTACTTCCGTGTGCGGGTGTGAATAGTAATTAATAATAATGATGGTATTTGTTGAACACTTACTATGTGCCAAGCACTGTTCTAATCGCAGGAGTAAATACAGGGTAAGTAGGTTGTCCCACGTGGAGCTCAGATTCTTAATCTTAATGAGGTAGCTGAGGCACAGAGAAGTGAAGTGGCTTGCTCAAGGTCACACAGCAGCCAAATGGAGCCGGGATTAGAACGCATGTCCTCTGACTCCCAAGCCTGTGCTCTTGCCACTAAGCCGTGCTGAATGTGTGCATTCGTGTACATGTACCTGTATTTCATTCATTCATTCATTCAATAGTATTTATTGAGCGCTTACTATGTGCAGAGCACTGTACTAAGCGCTTGGGATGAACAAGTCGGCAACAGATAGAGACAGTCCCTGCCGTTTGACGGGCTTACGGTCTAATCGGGGGAGACGGACGGACGAGAACAATGGCAATAAAAAGAATCAAGAGGAAGAACATCTCAGGCCCAGATGTGCATCTGCGTGCAGATGCGAATGTGTGCATTTGTGTACGTGTATCTGAATTTGCCAACAAGTATGTGCTTGTGTGGACAAGTCAGTCCTTTCTCTGTGGCCCTCCCCTGGGGTCCCCCCGAGTCTCCCCCTGCAGACCCCGGCTGTCAACCCCCTCCCCACCTCCCAAGCCCCCTGCAGCGTCCAGTACCTTGCCCAGGACATAGGTACAGTCGCCGTGGATGGTGTAGCGCTTCTCGTCGAAGGTGGACACGTGCGAGCCGCCTTCCACGGAGCAGGTGCCGGGGCAGGGGAGGGTCTGGCAGCTCCATCTCCCTCCCGTGCAGGTGCTGAAAGGTGGGGAGGGTCAGTGGGGTGCAGGGAAACTGAGTCACTGCCTCCGGGCAGGAAGGACTTGCCCCGGATGGGGTCTCTGTGTCCCCCCGGGGGTCACCGACGCTCAGGAAGGGGAAGGGGGAAGAGGGAGAGGGTTGGGGGGGAGTAGGTAGATGAGGAGGAAGAAGAAGAGGAGGAGGAAGAAGAGAAGCAGTGTGGCCTAGAGGCAAGAGCACAGCCTTGGGGGTCAGAGGATGTGAGTTCTAATCCCAACTCTGCCACTTGTCTGCTGTGTGACCTTGGGCAAGTCACTCAACTTTTCTGTGTCTCAGTTACCTCATCTGGAAAATGGGGATGAAGACTGTGAGCCCCACGTGGGACAACCTGATCACCTTGTATCTACCCCAGAGCTTAGAGCGGTGCTTGGCACATAGTAAGGGCTTAACAAAAACCATCATTATTAACATTGTTATTAATAAGAAGAGGAAGAAGAGGCCTCCCCTAAGTCCTCATTTCCTCTTCTCCCGCTCCCTTCTGCATCGCCCTTGCACTTCGATTTACTCCCTTTATTCCCCTTTCTCTCAGCCCTACAGCATTTATGTCCACATCGGTCATTTATTTATTTATATTAGTCTGTCTCCCTCTTTTTTTGGTATAATAATAATAATGGTATTTGTTAAGCACTTATTTTCCAAGTACTGTACTAAGTGTTGGGGTAGATATAAAGTAATCAGGGTCCAACCTGTCCCACATGGGGCTCACAGTATTAATCCCCATTTTATAGATGAGGTGACTGAGGCACAGAGAAGTGATTTACCCAAGGTCACCCAGCAGATAAGCGGTGGAAGTGGGATTAGGGTTAGTTGTGGGCAGGGATCATGTCTATCAACTCTGTTATATCGTCCTCTCCCAAGCGCTTAGTTTAGTGCTTTCCTCACGGTAAGTGCTCAATAAATATGATTGATTGAAAAAGGAGAGGGAGAAGAGAGGGAGGAGGGACCAAAAAAAGAAGAAGGATAGAGGAGGAAGGAGACGGGAGGGAGGAAAAGTCGAGGGCGAGGGGAAGGAGAAGAAGAGGAGAGAGTAGGGAAGAGGGAGAAGAAGGGGAGAGAGAAGGGTGGAGGGCCTGCTGAGTGAGCAAGCCCTTCAAATTATCTGTGCCTCAGTTCTCCATCTGTGAAATGGAGATTAAATACTCATTATCCTTCCCCCTTAGATAATGAACCCGGGGTGGGACAGGGACCATGTCTCATCTGGTTAACAATAATAATAATAATTATGGTATTTGTTAAGCGCTTACTATGAGCCAAGCACTGTTCTAAGTGCTGGAGTATTTTTTTTTTTTGGGGGGGGATTTGTTAAGCGCTTACTATGTGCCGAGCACTGTTCTAAGCGCTGGGGTAGACATAGGGGAATCAGGTTGTCCCACGTGGGGCTCACAGTCTTCATCCCCATTTTACAGATGAGGGAACTGAGGCACAGAGAAGTTAAGTGACTTGCCCACAGTCACACAGCCGACAAGTGGCAGAGCTGGGATTCGAACTCATGAGCCCTGACTCCAAAGCCCGTGCTCTTTCCACTGAGCCACGCTGCTTGGAGTAGACACAAGGTCATCAGGTTGTCCCACCTGGGGCTCCCAGTCTTAATCCCCATTTTACAGACGAGGTCACTGAGGCCCAGAGACGTTAAGTGACTTGCCCAAGATCACACAGCAAACACGTGGTAGGCCCGGGATTAGAACCCACGTTCTCTGACTTGCAAGCCTGTGCTCTTGCCATTAGGCCATGCTGCTTCTCCATTATTATTATTATTATTATTATTACTATGCTCTCTAGTTTGTAAGCCAGCTATGGGCAGGGAATTCATCTATCAACTCTGTCGTACCCTCCCAAGTGCCTAGTACAGTGCTCTGCACACAGTAAGTGCTCAATCAATTCCACTGATGGACTGATTATGCATCCCCCTCAGTGCTTCGGGCAGTGCTCGGCACAGAGTAAGTGCCCAAGCCGTCTCTGATTCCTTTGAGTTTCTCCTGGTGCTATTTGAGTACTTACTGTGTGGCAGGCTGGGGCAGACACAGTCATCACCCCCAAGGGTACCCCCTTTTGTTGGGTGGGGGGGCTCCCTTGCCCTCCCCCTCCCCGTTGACCCCTGGAACGCGGAGACCCCATCAGCTCCCCCAGCTAGAGGCTGTGATGCACAGAATTGAGTGGAGGCCGGCCGGGGGCCGGAATTGGGACTAGAACCCAGGTGTCCGGTCTCCCGGCCCCTCTTGGTCTGAGCAGGGGGTGGAGGGTGGTTACCAGGTGCTGCAGCGGGTGGAGAAGGAGGCTCCTGGCTGGTAAGATTGGCCGTTGAAGGTGCAGGAGCACTGCGACAGGGGGATGCAGCCCTCCTCGAGCACGTCGTCCAAAACGGTCCCTGCGGGGGAGACGTCCCATTAGCCAGGGGAAGGGGAGAGTAGGGGGGCCCCCGCCAGCCCCCCACCCCACACCTCACACATGGTGTCTGATGATCAGTGGAAGGCGATGACTCCACGAGGGCTATTTTAATAATAATTATGGTATTTGTTAAGTGCTTACTATGTGTTAAGCACTGTTCTAAGCGCTGGGGTAGATACAAGGAATCAGATTGGACACAGTCCCTGTCCCAAATGAGGCTCACAGTCTCAATCCCCATTTTCTGGATGAGGAAAATGAGGCCCAGAGAAGTGAAATGACTGGCCCTAGATCCCACAGCAGACAAGTGGCGGAGCTGAGATTAGAACCCCCGACCTCTGACTCCCAAGCCTGGGCTCTTTCCATTAAACCACGTCTGCCATCCACACTCTAGACTGTGAGCCCGTTGTGGACAGGGAATGTGACTGTTTAATGCCGTAGTGTCCTCTCCTTAGTACAGTGCTCTGCACATAGTAAGTGCTCAAAAAATATGATTCAATGAATGAATAAATGGTTCTGGCACAGGTAGGGCAGGGGAGGGAGCGTGGAGGGAATGGGGACGAGGGGGTCTTACCCGGGGGGCAGAAGCATCCATCCATGCAGTGGTCTTCGCAGAGCTGGCTACGCTCGGGGTTGGAGCAGGTGTCGGGGCAAGGAGACCCGCACTCTTCGTAGCGCATCGTGGACGGACACGTCTTGGCTGGAATGAAGGACGGGATGTCAGGTTGGCTGACCGAGAGGGACGACGCTGACCGGGCTGACCAGCCCTGGCCCCCCCCCCCCCCGCCCTTCCTCCCCCTCCCCCAGCTGGGACCACCACTGGGGAATCGAGGTTGAATAATAATGTTGGTATTAAGCGCTTATTATGTGCAGAGCATTGTTCTAAGCGCTGGGTTAGATGCAGGGTAATCAGGTTGTCCCACGTGAGGCTCACAGTTAATCCCCATTTTACAGATGAGCTAACTGAAGCACAGAGAAGTGACTTGCCCACAGTCACACAACTGATAAGTGGCAGAGCTGGGATTCGAACCCGTGACCTCTGACTCCCAAGCCCGGGCTCTTTCCACTGAGCCACACTGTTGAACCAGGTGACTGCAGTGTGGCCGGGTGGTTGCCTACCAAAGGGAGCTGATGAAAGTCCCCAGAGTGACCTCCCCCTTCCTCCACTACCTCTCCAGGAGAAAGCATGTTCTGAGTAGAGACACTATATAATAATAATAATAATAATAACAACATTGATTAAGTGCTTACTATGTGCCAGACACTGTACTGAGCGCCGGGGTACCTACTAGGTAATTGGGGTGGACACAGTCCCTGCTTTTAGACTGTAAGCCCGATATGGGCAGGGATTGTCTCTCTTTATTGCTAAATTGTACTTTCCAAGCGCTCAGTACAGTGTTCTGCACCCAAAGCTCAATACATATGATTGAATGAATGAATTAATTAATTAATTAATGTCCCACAAGGGGCTCACAGCCTCAATCCCATTTTACAGAGGAGGCACAGAGAAGCAAAGGGATTTGCCAAGGTCACACAGCAGATGAGCGACAGAGCCGGGATTAGAACCCAGGTCGTTCTGACTCCCAGGCCCGGGTGCCATTCACTAGGTCCAGCTGCTTCCCTGTAATAATAATAATCATAGTATTTGTTAAGCGCTTACTATGTGCCAAGCACCATAATGAGCGCCCTTTTTTGGTGGGACTCTGTACTGGGCACTTGGGAGAGTTCCACAGTCCCATGAGACAGGCTGTCTCCCCGCAAGGGGCTTCCACTCGACCAGTGAGGCAGACGCAGAAACCCTGTCGTTTAGGGGCCATTTCCAGCCATACTCTCCCAAGTGCCTAGTACAGTGGTTGGCATGTGGTGAGCGCCCAATAAATACCACGGATTGACTGACCTCCTCCCTCAAGACTCCATCCTCTCTGTCAGCTCTGGGCCCCGTGGTTACTATTCCTGAGATGGGAAGGAATCCAGGGAAACCCGCTCCCTGTAATACCTTGCACCCTCTCTCCCCAACTAGACCCTCAGCTCCTCAAGGGCAGGGATCTTGTCAACTAATTTTATTGGACTCTCCCAAGCGCTCACCACAGTGCTCTGCACACAGAAATAATAATAATAATAATGATGGCATTTGTTAAGCGCTTACTATGTGCAAAGCACTGGTTTAAGCGCTGGGAGGATACAAGGTGGTCAGGTTGTCCCACGTGGGGCTCACAGTCTTAATGCCCATTTTACAGATGAGGTCACTGGTAATATATCAGCCCCTTGAGGGTAGGGAATCAGCGTGGCTCAGTGGAAAGAGCGTGCGCTTGGGAGTCAGGGGATGTGGGTTCTAATCCCAGCTCCTCCACTTGTCTGCTGTGTGACCTTGGGTAAGCCACTTCACTTCTTTGGGCCTCAGTTACCTCATCTGGAAAACGGAGATTAAGACTGTGGGTCCCACACAGGACAAACCGATTACCTTGTCTCTACTCTAGCACTTAGAACAGTGCTTGGCACACAGTAAACACTTAACAAATACCATTATTATTATTCTTATGTCTACAAACTATTGTCCTCTCCCAAGAGCTTACTACAGTGCTCTGCACAGCCTACTGTGCAGGGAAGGAATGGGAGCTCCTCAAGCTCCTCAAGGACATGGATCATTTTCCTAACTTTATTGGACTCTCCCAACTGCTCAGTATAGTGCTTTGCACACAGCAGACCGCAAGCTCCTTCCGGGACAGGAATCCTGTTCACCCACTCTTTTGCCTTGTATCCTTCCAAGTGCTTAGTACAGTGCTCTTCACACAGTAAACTGTAAGCTCCTCAAGGGCAGAGACTGGGTCTCCTAACTCTAGTGGACTCTCCCAGTAGTCAGCACAGTGCTTTACACACAGCAGACTGTAAGCTTCTCGAGGACTGGGGTCATGTTGACTAACTCTCAACATAGAGAAGCAGCGTGGCTCAGTGGAAAGAGCACAGACTTGGGAGTCACAGATCATGAGTTCGACACCAGCAGACAGGTGGCAGAGCTGGGATTAGAACCCAGATCCTCCTGACTTCCAGGTCAGATTTGTGGGTCGGGGGTGGTCGTGGATTTCAATGATGGGGGGCTTCCCCATGCCCAGCCATTGGACTGTTTTCCCCCTCTTGACTGTAAACTGGCGTGATCAGGAAATGTATCTGTTTATTGTTCTATTATATTCATCATTCATTCGTATTTATTGAGTGCTTGCTATGCGCAGAGCACTGTCCTAAGCGCTTGGGAGAGTACAGTATAAAAATATAACAGACACATTCCCTGCCCACAATGAGCTTACAGTCTAGAGCAGGGGAGACAGACATTAATATAAATAAATTATGGATATGTATAAGCGGTGTGGGGCTGGGAAGGGAGGGAAGAACAAAGGGAAGCAAGTCAGGGTGATGCAGAAGGGAGTGGGGGAAGCACTCTCCCAAGCGCTTACTACAGTGCTGTGCACACAGTAAGAGCTCACTAAACACAATTGAACGCATGAATGAATGAATGAATGAATGAATGAATGAATCTCCCAGCGGGGTAATGGAGGTGACTCACGGCACAGCTGGGGGTTCCTCCAGGCCTGGGGTTGCCCTCCGGCATGGGCACACTGCCGAGAGTACTCAGCGATGGTGTCACATGGGCAGGAGGGTCCGGCGGGCACCGAGCAGAAGCACAGGTCTTGGATGCAGGCCTCGATGTACTGGCTCACGTTGACCAGCCCGTGGCAGTCCTCGAAGGCTGGGCCGGTCAGCACCCTGACGCAGACATCAGCCTGTGGACCCGCGAAACCGGAGCCCGCAGCCGGTGAGGACGTGGCCGGCCCCTGGGTGACGCCCCTCGGACCGGACTCGATCGGGCCTCCCAGGACCCAGTCTCGCACGGGGCCCGTGAAGCTTGGGGGAATTATGTGTCTCATGTCCTTTTGACCATCTGCCCTCATGGCTGGTGATAGCCCACCTCACACCTCTCACTGTCCCTCAGTGACCCAGCATGGACCATCCAAAACCCTTGACTCTCCCCTCTCCATTCCTGACTCTCCCCCAGTGACCCAGCACTTGACCATCCCAAAACCCCTGACTCTCCCCACTTCATCCCTGATTCTCCCCGGTGATACAGTACGGACCATCCCACAACCCTGACTCTCCCGCTTCATTCCCGATTCTCCCCAGTGACCCGGCTTGGATCATCCAACACCCCTGACTCTCCCCTGTGACCCAGCACGGACCATTTGACACCCCCGATTTTTCCCTGTCCATCCCTGACTCTCCCCAGTGACCCAGCACGGACCATCCCACTCCCCTGACTCTCTCCTCTCCATTTCTGACTCTCCCCCCATGAGCCAGCACAGATCATCCAACATTCCTGACTCTCCCCTCTCCATCCCTTACTCTCCCCCAGTGACCCAGCACGGACCATCCAACACTCCTGACTCTCCCCACCAAGTCCTCTTGTCCATGCTTCAACCTTACACCTGTCTGAGCCCAGGTCTGTGTCCAGACATTTCCCCGGGAAGATGTCACCCTCTGTTCCCACCTGGATGAGACCATCCGCTCCTTCCTCCCCCTGCTTTCCATCTTCCTCGAGGCCGACCACCGGTCAGCGCAGGAAGCGACGGCCCCAGGGTATCACACCTCACCTTGTCCTGACATTTCTCCTCCTTTGGCATTTCTGGGTCTTCGCATTCTTCTGTTGGTCCATCCATCTTCTGCAGGTTCCCAAACTGAAGCGCCGTCAGCCTGACGTCTGTAAGCGGGCTCTCCGTCAGCTCCTCCCTCCCGCCCGGGCCCCCTCTCCCTTCTCCTCAGGGGGACCACAGCTCTCCCCATCTTCAAAGCCCTTCTGAAAGCCCATCTCCTCCCCGCCGGCCTCCCCATACCTCCGACTCTCCCCCAGTGTCTCAGCACGGACCATCCAACACCCCCGACTCTCCCCTTTCCATTCCCTTCCTCTCTGGCAGACCACAACTCTCCCATCTTCAAAGTCGGATCATTTTTCTACAAAAACGTTCAGTCCATGTTTCCCCACTTTCAAGAACGTCCAGAGGTTGCCCAACCACCTCCAGATCAAACAGAAACTCCTCACCGTTGGGTTTAAAGCCTTCCATCTCCTTGCCCCTTCCTACCTCACCTCGCTACTCTCCTACTGCAACCCAGTCCGCACATTTCGCTTCTCTAATGCCAACCTTCTCACTGTACCTCATCTATCTCGCAGCCTAACCCTCATCCACATCCTGCTTCTGGCCAGGAACGCCCTCCCTCCTCGGATCTGGCAGACGATTACTCTCCCCCACTTCAAAACCTTATTGAAGGCACATCTCCTCCAAGAAGGCTTCCCTGACTAAGCCCTCCTCTCCTTTTCTTTCCTCTACTCTTACTACTACTATGGGTAAGCAATAAATACCATACATTCATTCATTCAATAGTATTTATTGAGCGCTTACTATGTGCAGAGCACTGTACTAAGCGCTTGGAATATGCAACAGATAGAGACGGTCCCTGCCCTTTGACAGGCTTACCATGTCTACTCTACTTCTACCACTATCGTGGGTACTTAATAAATACTTTGTCTACTCTATTACTACTATTATTAGAGTGGGTGCTCAATAAATGCCATGTATTCGGTACTACTATCACTATTGCAGGAGGCGTTTAATAACTACCATGCCTCCTCTATTAGTATTACTACTACAGGGGGTGTTCAATATATCCCATTATTGCTATGTTGGCTCTCCTCTGGACAATCAGGGGATAGTTGGGGGGCTGGCGGTGGGGACGTGCGTTATACTCACTGTTGGAGAAGAATTCGTTGTATTCCGGGAGTCCGTTGAAATCCCCGCAGAGTCCGCAGGTCTGGTTGAGGTATCTGGGGTCCAGTTCCAGCTAGAACCAGAGCAGAGGTCGTCTGGAGGTCAGGTGGTCAAACCCAAGGAGACTCCAGCCTGGGGCTTGGGGGGTGGGGGTGGCGTAGGGATCCATGCTCGCCCAGGGCAAATCCCCAGATGGGTTGGTAACATGGTGCCGACCTCAGTTCTGCCGGCCAGGAGAGGATTGCGGGATTGAGACTGTTGGACCTTGTGTGAGGTGGTGACCCCTTGGTTGATTTGGAGGTGCTCCTGACTTCTACTGATGGGAAATAACTTTAAATTTAAAGGGTCTTAAAGTAGATTTATGTCTACAGTCATGAGCTGAACTCTTCAGAGCCCCTAAATGCACAACTGGAAAATTGAGAATCCAAGAGAGTTAAAAGGAAGGGCCTTCCCCGACTAGCCCCTCATTTCCTCTTCTCCCATTCCCTTCTCTGTCACCGTAGCTCTTGGGTTTGCTCCCTTTATTCACCCCCTCCCTCAGCCCCACAGCCTGGATATACATATCCATAATCTATTGATTCATTTTAAATCTGCAAACTTCTCGGGGGCAGAGAACGTGACTGTTGGCCTGGCCCAAAGTCAACAGGCCAACCAAGCAGGCCAACCCATGGCCTCCTTCCCTTCTGCTCCCGACTCTGCTTCCAGTCTTCCCAAACTCCGGGCCCTTCCTCACAAGACCTCCCCAACCTGTCCTAGGGCAGCTGAGGCGTCGACGAGACCCTGGGCAAGTCACTTCACTTCTCTGTGCCTCAGTTACCTCATCTGTGACGTGAGGATTGAGACTGTGAGCCCCACATGGGACAGGGACAGGGCCCAACCCCATCTGCTTGTATTCACCCCAGTGCTTAGTATAGTGCCTGGCACATAATAAGCGCTTAACAGATACCATAATTATTATTATTAGGGTCGGGGGGACTGGGAGAGGCCAAGGTGCTGTCAATCAAACATGCCGCAATTGCTGTCTGTGGGAGCTGGCTCCCGGGCTATCCAGGAGCAAGCCCAAAGAAGTCTGGCTTTCCGGGGAACCCTGAGGGACGATGGCGATGTCTATGTGTCCAACTTGCAAATATAGTAATAATCAAAATAATCATAGTAATAACAGTGGTGTTTGTTAAGCACTTACTATGTGCCAGGCACCTTACTAAGCGCTGGGGTGGATACAAGCAAATCGGGTTGGACACTGTCCCTGTCCCACGTGGGGCTCACAGTCTCAATCCCTATTTTACAGATGAAGTAACTGAGGCACAGGGAAGCAAAGTGGCTTGCCCAAAGTCACACGGCAGACAAGTGGCGGATCCAGGAAAAGAACCCATGGCCTTCTGACACTCAGACCTGGGCTCTAGCCACTACGGTAAGCGGTCAGTCTCACCAGGACGCCGTCCTCGCCGTTCCACATGAAGGTCAGGCCGATCTTGGCTCTGACTTTAGTGTAGACACTGTTCTTCTCCACGGCGATCCCAGAGCGCGCGAAGGGCAGCTCTTCCCTGCAGAGGGTCGGGGAAGGAGGAGAGGAGAAGATAACAATAATAATAATGATAATTGTGGTATTTGGTAAGAGCTTACTATGTGCCAGGCACTGTCCTAAGCACTGAGGTGAATACAAGAAAATCAAGTTGGACGCATGCCCTATCTGACATGGGGCTCATGGTTTTAATCCCCATTTACAGATGAGGGAAGTGAGGCTCAGAGAAGTGAATAATAATAATAATAATAATGGTATTTGTTAAGCACTTACTATGTGCCAAGCATTGTTTTAAACCCTGGGGTAGATATGAGGTAATCAAGTTGTCCTACATGGAGCTCACAGTCTTAAACCCCATTTTACAAAAGAGGTAACTAAGACCCAGAGAAGTGAAGTGACTTGCCTAAGGTCACACAGCAGACAAGTGGCACAGCTAGGATTGGGACCCACATCTTTTGACTCCCAAGCCTGGGCTCTATCCACTAAACCACACCGCTTTTCATTTGTTAAGTGCTTACTATGTGCCAGGCACTGTACTAAGCGCTGGGGTAGATACGAGCAAATGTGGTTGGACACATTCCCTGTCCCCTGTGGGGCTCACAGCCTCAATCCCCATTTTCCAGATGAGGGGACTGAGGTCCAGAGAAGTAACGTGATTTGCTCAAAGTAACCCAGCAAGGATTAGAACCCATAACCTACTGACTCCCAGGCTCAGACTCTACCCCCATGCCACGCTCAAGTGACTTGCCCAAAGTCACACAGCGGACAAGTGGTGAAGACTGGATTAGAATCCAGATCCACACCTACCCCTCAATTCTGCTGGGACTTTCCAGTTAGGGATATGGCTGTTTGGAGATGAGGCCAACGGGGTTAATCAATCAATCAACTGTATTTACCTGGTCCTTACTCGCTACAGAGTTATGTAGTACTCTCCCAAGTATTTAGCACAGTGCTCTGCACACAGTACACAATTAATATATATGATTGATTGATTGATAGCAGAGCACTGATCTAAGAGCTTTGGAGAGTATACTGGGATTAGAAGATACAGTCCCTGCCCTTAAGGAGTTTACAGTCTACTGTGCACAGAGCACTGTACTGAGCACTTGGGAGAGGAAAATAGAGTTAGTAAACACAATCCCTGCCCTCAAAGATGACATAGTAGGGGTAGAAGCATGGCGTAGTGGATAGAAGTAGTGGGAGTTAGAAGGTCATGGGTTCTAATCCCAGCTCTGCCACTTGTCGGCTAGGCAGCCTTGGGTAAGTCACTTCTCTGTGTCTCAGCTACCTCATCTGTAAAATGGAGGTTAAGACTTTGAGCCCTGTTCAGGACAGGGGGTGTGTCCAACCTGTGTACCCACCCCAGCGCTTAGTACAGTGCCGGGCACACGATAAGCGTTTAAGAAATACCAAAATTGTTAATAATTGCTAAGGAGCTTCCAGTCTACCATGTGCAGAGAACTGGAGCGGGATCTTGGGAGAGTCCAATAGAGTCAGCAGGCACCATCCCTGGCCAGAAAGCCCTCACCTTTGGCCGTCGATGAGGACCGAGCCGTTGACCATCTCCAGGACGACGCCATCGATGCGGAGCAGGACGCGGGAGACCACGGGGCGGCCGCCCGGGACCAGGGCCCGGCGGATCTGGACGTTGAAGTCCTCGTACGGTGCGTGGCAGTGGGCGGCCAAGACATAGTTGCAGAGGCCGGGGAAGTGGAAGATGGCGCCGTCGAACGTCTTGTAGTGGAAGCCCCCCCAAGTGCTGCACACTTGGCCCCCGTGGGCAGGGTACAGGGCTGCGGGGGGCACCGGGGAAGAGTGAGGGTCAGCACGTCGGCTCAGGATTGCCAGAGACCATAGTAACTGGGAGCTGATTGGCTACTTCTCCCTAGCAACACCTTCCTGCCGGGAGCTCTCCCTAGTGGCTGGGAGACTCTGGGTGGCGCTTAGAACAGTGCTTGGCACATAGTAAGCGCTTAACAAATGCCATTATTATTACATAGTTTTTAAATTACCACTGAGGGAGGCTCCTCTCTCAAACTGGGGCTCAGGGGCTCCACACCCAGAATCCCCCACCCCTGCAATTCCAGGAAGCCACCGGGGGACTGGTGTGAGTCTTGAGGGCTCCCGTGCTGGGGGAGGGCCTGGGATTGAATCCCGGTCCTGCCCCCAGCCTGCTGATTGAACTCAGGCAAGTCACCGAACCTCTCTGGGCAGAGGAATGAAATTGGGGCTGTAGGTTGGGCCGTCATTCTTGGCCACCACGATGGGGTCACAGGCAACTGTCTGCCTGGCCCAAGCTATCTCTTCAACTTCCCAGGGCAGGGTCACATTCTGGTTGGAAATATCAGCGGGGTCCAGAGTGATTTGGACAAGTCCATGGACCAGTGGTCCAGGTTGGGTCACTGAAGGAGAGTCAGGGCAGAGAGGGGAGAGTCAGGGGTGTTGGATAGTCCATGCTAGGTCATTAGGAGAGAGTCAGGGATGGAAAGGGGAAAGTTAGGAGTGTTGGACGGTCCGAGCTGGGTCACTTGGGGGGAGACAGGGATGGAGAGAGGAGAGTCAGGGGTGTTGGTTTCATTCAATCGTATTTATTGAGCGCTTACTGCGTGCTAAGCACTTGGAAAGTACAGTTCAGAAATGAAGAGAGACAATCCCTGCCCACACTGGGTTTTCATGATCTGTGATGGGTCGCTGGGGGAACATCAGGCATATCGGATGGCCTGGGCTGAGTCCCTAGGAAGATTCAGGGATGGAGAGGGAAAGATAGGGGTGTTGGATGGTCCAGGCTGGTCACTGGGGGAGAGTCAGAAATGGGGAAGGGAGAGTCAGGGGTGTTGAATGGTCCATGCTGGGTCACTGGGGAGAGTCAGGGGTGTTGGATGGTCCAGGCTGGGTCACTAGAGTCAGGGATGGAGAGGGGAGAATCTGGGATGTTGAATGGTGTGAGCTGGTTCGCTAGGGAGAGTCAAGAATGGAGAGAGGAGAGTCAGGGGTATGGGATGGTCCATCCCTAACATGAGGGAGTCTAGCACAGGGTTCCTTCGAGCGGTCCAGTGTGGCCCTGTCAGAGACCAGGTCCCAGGCTGGCTGGACCGTGGATATGCCCCAGAAACGGTGCTGGGCCTGGGCTGATGGGCTTCCTCCCCTGGCCATGTCCCAGTTTTCCTAACAGTCAGCTCGTCCTGCCTTCTGTCCCCCCGCCCAGCCGGCTGTCTCCTCCGCTTTCTCCACTCTCCCTCCATCTTCTGACCACTCTCGGCCTAATCACCCACCTCTGCTCACGGGAAGGATGGTCACTGGCTCGATCAGGTTCACCCTCTGTCCAGGGGACAGCGTCGAGGAGGCTGAAGGGAAAGGTCGCAGCTGTTGGATCCGTGTGTGGCCACTCTGACCCGAGAACTGGCCTGGGTAGACCCCTCCCTCCCTCCTATTCCCTTCATCTCCCTCCTTCTCCTTCCTTGCCTCTGCATCTCCCTCCATCTCCCTCCCTCCTTCTCCTTCCCTGTCTCTGCCTCTCTCTCTCCCTCCCTCTCCTTCCCTGTTGGACAACCAATCCCAAAGAGATACCAACATAGGGGAACCACCAGTTCCCTCCCAGGGCCCAGACCGGTCGGGTTTCCAGCCTCTGGCGCAGTGTGGGATGGGGGAGGCTAGTGAGAGGGGGGAGTTCACCCAGGGGATCAGATGCCATCCCCTCCCCCTCCCAGGATCTCGACCCCTCACCTCCTGGGTCCGCCAGGGTCACACGATCAGGGTCCCCCACAACGAACGTGATTCCTTCGCCTGTGGCCCCCATCGTCCCCATCGCTGTGGTTGCACCCTGGGGTTCTGGGGAGAGAGAGGGAAGATCGAGGTGAGAGCAGCCCCCAGCCCCTCTCTCCTGGGGCCACCCACCCAGAGACCCACCCAGTTGTCTGGCAGGAAGGGAAGACCTCGTTTTATTACAGCATTCATAATAATAATAATAATAACGTTGGTATTTGTTAAGCACTTACTATGTGCCGAACACTGTTCTAAGCGCTGAGGGAGATACAGGGTCATCGGGTTGTCCCACATGGGGATCACAGACTTCATCCCCATTTTACAGATGGGGTCACTGAGGCACAGAGAAATGAAGTGACTTGCCCACAGTCACACAGCTGACAAGTGGCAGAGATGGGATACGAACCCATGACCTCTGACTCCCTAGCCCGAGCTCTTTCCACAGCCCGGGCTCTTTCCACATTCATTAAGTGCTTCATTAAGTGCTTACTATGAGCCAGGCACTGTTCTAAGCACTGGGGTAGATACAAAGTAATTAAATTAGACACAGTCCCTGTCCCACATGGGGCTCACCGTCTTCAACCCCAATTTACAGATGAGGGAACTGAGGCACAGGGAAGTGAAGTGACTTGCCCAGGGTCATGCAGCAGACGAGTGGCGGAAATGAGATTAGAACCCACGTCCTTCTGGCTCCAGGCCCGGGCTCTATCCACTAGGCCAGGTGATAGACACGATTCAACTGATAGACACCACTCCTGCCTCAGTCAATCAGTCCATCACATGAGCTCTTACTGTGTGCAGCACACTGTACCAAGGGCTAGGGAGAGTACGATGCTGAAGAGTAGTTAGACTCATCGTGGGCCCTGCCCACAAAAAATTTACAGATCAAATGGGGAAACAGATTAAAAGTAAATGATGGATGGATATGTACTTAAGGGAAGTGGGGCTGGGCAAGGAGTGGCTATCACAGTGCTTAAGGGGAACTTAAAATCATCTGTTTGTGGAGCACAGTACTGAGGGCTTGGGTGAATCCAATAACGTTAGTTAGACACGATCCCCACTCTCTAGGATCTTATGATCTACTTAGTGCAGAGCACTGTACTGAGCACTTGGGAGAGTAAGCCTTGTTTAAGGTGTTACATATACACCCAGTTGCCACTCAGAAACCTGCCATTTTTAATATTTTTTGCAGAATTAAGACTCCCACAGTGGTTGAAACAGAATGGGGCAATGGAATTTAATTTTTCTGTAGTGACGTCTATCTCCTCCCCTAGACTGCGAGCTCACTGTGGGCAGGGAATGTCACTACTTATTGTAGTATCGTACTTTCCCAAGTGCTTACTACATTGCTCTGCACCCGGTAAGCGCTTAATAAATACATTTGAATGAATGAATAAAGACCTAAGCTTGGACGACAGCCAGAGCGGTGGAGGAATAAGAATTGTATCTTTATTTTCCAGAGCCCCAGCCCTGGGACCACCCTGCGGATGTGCCCGAATGGGTTCCTTCCTGCTCACAGTGCAAACACCAAATCTTCTTCCTCGAACCCTGCGGCCCCGGGGCAAAGAGGCCCCCATCCAAGGTGGACATGCAAGGTTTGTTCATTCAGCCGTATTTATCGGGTGCTTACTGTGTGTACAGCACTGTACTAAGGGCCCGGGAGAGTGTGATAGAGCAGTAAACAGACACATTCCTTGCCCACAACGACCTTACAGTCTAGTTCAGCGATGAGCCCTTGTGGGCAGGGAGTGGGCTTGTTTATTGTCGTATTGTACTCTCCCAAGTGCTTAGTACAGCGCTCTGCATGCAGTAAGCGCTCAATAAATACGATTGAATGAATGAATGGGGGACTCTTCTTCACTCAGCTGGGGATCATTGTGTGGAATCTGATCTCCCGGCTGCAGCCTGGCCAAAGGAAGTTGTGATGGCTGAGATTATCCGTGAATTTAAGAGGGGTTTGGGTAGACCAAGGATGAGTGACAAGGTGAGCTGGGGGAGTGTCAGGGATATAGAGGGGAGAGTCAGAGGTTTATAAGTGGCTCAGTGGAAAGAGCACGGGCTTTGGAGTCAGGGCTCATGAGTTCGAATCCCAGCTCTGCCACTTGTCGGCTGTGTGACTGTGGGCGAGTCACTTAACTTCTCTGGGCCTCAGTTCCCTCATCTGTAAAATGGGGATTAAGACTGTGAGCCTCACGTGGGACAACCTGATTCCCCTATGTCTACCCCAGCGCTTAGAACAGTGCTCGGCACATAGTAAGCGCTTAACAAATACCAACATTATTATTATTAAGGGTTCTTGGGTCACCGAGGAGAGTCAGGGATGGAGAAGGGAGAGTTGGGGGTGGGGGCAGCCCAGAGAAGGGTTAAATAGAAATGTGAACAAATAGGTCTGTGATGGATTATAAGAGGAAATGTGAGGTTGTTTGATTCATAGCATTTGGATGTCGATGAATGGTACATTAATAAATCCTTTGGGTTCTGGGTGGAGCCTCTGTGGAGGGTCTTAAATGGTTCACATATAAATCACTTTCATTCATTCAATTTGTTCAGTCATATATATTCTAGACTGTGAGCCCATTGTTGGGTAGGGATTGTCTCTGTAGCCGATTGAACTTTCCTAGCGCTTAGTACAGTGCTCTGCACACAGTAAACACTCAATAAATACCGTTGAATGAATGAATTCAGCACTTACTTTGTGCAGAGTGCTGTACTAAGCCCTTGGGAGAGTACGATATTCTCATCCGGCAAGTCAATACCCCTCTCTCTGCCTCAGTTTCCTCAGGTATAAAATAGGGATTAAATACCTGCTCTCCCTCTGCCTAGACTGGGAGCCTCAGGTTGGACAGGGACTGTATCTTGTATCTAAGCCAGAGCAGCACTCTGTAGAGTGCTTGACACATTCATTCATTCATTCATTCGTATTATTTGAGCGCTTACTGTGTGCAGAGCACTGTTTTAAGCGCTTGGGAAGTATAATTCAGCAACAAATAGAGACAATCCCGGCCCACAAAGGCTCACAATCTGGAAGCGGGAGAGACAGACATCAAAACAAGTCAACAGGCATCAGTAGCATCATTATAAATGAATAGAATTATAGATATATACCCATCATTAATAAAATAAATAGAATTATAATTATATAACACATAGCAAGCACCTTAAGAATAACACAATTATTAACAGCTACAATTCTTCCCTTGGGAGCCATTTTATGCAGTTTGGATCAACATCCTAATGTGCAGAGACCCTTCTCCCAGAGCCAAATGTTACTGGGCGAAGCTAAAGACGAGACTGTGGGAAGGAAACCGACGTCCCGTATGTGACCTCTGAACTAGCCCCACTGCCCTAGCTAGCTATCCCACTGGCCACTCTGAACTACCCTGGCCGATCCAGCAGCATGGCCTGGTGGAAAGAACCTGGCCCTGGGAGTCACAGGACATAGATTCTAATCCGACTCTGCCACATGTCTGCTGTGTGACCTTGGGCAAGTCCCTTCACTTCTCTGGGCCTCAGTTCTCTCATCTGTAAAATGGGGCTCAAGACCGTGAGCCCCATGTGGGACAGGGATTGGGTCCAATCTGATTAGTTTGTATCTACCCCAGCTCTTTAAAGAATGCTTGGTACATAGGAGGTTCTTAACAAACACCACAATTATTAATTATCATTATTAATATTATTCACCATAAAATGGCGTGGTCAGTTATAATAATGTTGGTATTTGTTAAGCTCTTACTATGTGCAGAGCATTGTTCTAAGCGCTGGGGTAGATACAGGGTAATCAGGTTGTCCCACGTGAGGCTCAGAGTTAATCCCCGTTTTACAGATGAGGTAACTGAGGCAGCGAGGAGTTGAGTGACTTGCCCACAGTCACACAGCTGACAAGTGGCAGAGCTGGGATTCGAACCCATGACCTCTGACTCCAAAGCCCAGGCTCTTTCCACTGAGCCACGCTGCTTCTCTGTTATCCTTATCTTTTATCTGTTATCCTTATTATGTTATGTTATGTTATGTTTGTTACGTTATGTTATCTGTTATCCTTATCTGTTATCTGTTATGCTTCTCAGTTATCCCACTGGCTACCTTAGACTGCTCTGGCCCTCGCCTTGGGCAAGGCACTTAACTTCTCTGGGCCTCAGTTGCTTCATTTGTAAAATGAGGATTAAAACTGTGAGCCCCACGTGGAACAGGTACTGTGCCCAAACCGATTTACTTTTATCCACTTCAGCACTGAGTACAGTGCCTGGCACCTAGCAAGCGCTTAACAAATACCACAAAAATACCACAATTATTATTATTATTACAATTAGTTTCCCAGTCCAACTTTTTATGGTATTTGTTAAGTGCCTACTATGTGCCAGGAACTGATCTAAACCCTGGGGTTCAATCAAGTTAATAAGATGGGATACGATCCATTTTCCCACATGGGGCTCTCAGTCAAGTAGGAGGGAGAACGGGTATTGAATCCCTATTTACAGTTGAGGAAAGAGAGAAGTGGAGTGACTCACCCAAGCTCACACAGCAGACAAGTGGCGGAGCTGGGATTAGAACCCAGGTCCTTCTGACTCCTGGGCCCGGGCTCTATCCACTAGGCCACACTGCTTCCCTGCGGGAAGCAACGTGCCAGTGTTTCTGAGCCCCAATAATACTCTGGGGCCATTGTCCAGTGAATCATGCTGCTCTTCGAGTAGGAGGAAAGGGCTCAACAGAACAGCGCTCGGCATCTAGTGAGCGCCGAAACAATAGCAGAAGTAACTGAGCGACTAATGCAGCCAGAGAGGGCTAAGTTGGTATGTGAACAAAAAACACTTCCCGCTTGCCATGAATCTCCCAGAGGAGGAAACTAGGAATGTGAGAGCCGTGTGGTTATAAAAGACCTTATTGAGTTTCCCCTGGCTAAGCCTGCCTTGGCCTAAGCTGTACCCGGGCCCGGGCACAAATGGATTTTCTGGCGGGAGGCCGGAGCCTGCCACAGGTGATAAACTCTCTCTCTCGGGGGTGGCCCCAACGCCAGAGTCTCCTAATAATAATAATTATGGTACTTGCTAAGTGCTTACTGTGTGCCAGGCACTCTTCTAAGCGCTGGGGAAGATACTAGCTAATCACTTTGGACCCGGTCCCTTCCCCACATGGGGCTCACAGTCTTCATCCCCCTTATACAGATGAGGCAACCGAGAAGAGAAGTGTCCAAGGTCACACAGCAGACAGGTGGCGGAGCCAGCCGGATGTCCCCGGGCTCCCCGGGCCGGGCCGAGGGGCACCATGTTCTCTGAGGCAGGTGAGTTGTTCTGGGGCCTGACTTCTCGCAGAGAGAACTCAAGTCTACATCCTGGGCGCCCATGGGTGTCTGTCTGCCGGGGGCTGATTCAGATGGACCATTCCATGCTTAAATATTCCCACGTCTCTGTCTTCCCGTCGCTGTTCTGGCCTTCCCAAGTGGATGCTCAATAAATGCTACTGCTGCTACTACTAATTATTATGATTATTAATAACAATGATAATGGTACCTGTTAAGCGCTTACCATATGCCAAGCTCTGGGGAGATAGAAGGTAATCCGGTTGTCCCACGTGGGGCTCGCAGTCTTAGTCCCCATTTTACAGATGAGGTAATAGGCCCAGGGAAGTTAAGCGACTTGCCCAAGGTCACACAGCTGCTGCTGGAACTAGCGGGGCTGCTAGTCTGCTACTACTTCCAATACTGATAATAATTGGGGTATTGGTTAAGCGCTTACTACGTGCCAGGCACTGTACTAAGCGCTGGGGTGGTTACAAACAACTTGGGTTGGACACAGTCCCTGTCCCAGGTGGGGCTCACCGTCTCAATCTCCATCTTATAGATGAAGTGACTGAGGCCCGGAGAAGTGAAGTGATTTGCCCAAGGTCACACAGCAGACAAGTGGCGGAGGCTGGATTAGAACCCACGACTTCTGATTCCCAGGCCCGGGCTCTAGCCACTAGACCGCACTACTTCTACTCATACACGAAGCAGTGTGGCTTAGTGGCGAGAGCCCGGGCTTGGGGGTCAGAGGACGTGGGTTCTAATCCCGGCTCCATCACTTGTCTGCTGTGTGATTTTGGGTAAGCCACTTTAATAATAATAATGATAATAATGTTGGTATTTGTTAAGCGCTTACTATGTGCCGAGCACTGTTCTAAGCGCTGGGGTAGACATAGGGGAATCAGGTTGTCCCACGTGGGGCTCACAATCTTAATCCCATTTTACAGATGAGGGAACTGAGGCACAGAGAAGTTAAGTGACTTGCCCACAGTCACATAGCCGACAAGTGGCAGAGCTTTACTTTTCTGTGCCTCAGTTACCGCATCTGAAAAAGGGGGATTGAGACTGTGAGCCCGAGGTGGGACCACCTGATAACCTTGTATCTCCCCCAGCGCTCAGAACAGTGCTTGGCACATAGTAAGCGCTTAACGAATATCTACTACTACCATAGCTAAGGCTGTTGCTACTACTGTTACTATGACTGCCGCTGCTACTACTAACAATTGTTAATAATAACAATAATGGTGTTTGTTAAGTGCTTGCTATGTGCCAAGCCCTGTTCTATTCACTGGGGAGATACAAGGTAATCAGGTTGTCCCATGTGGGGCTCACAGTCTTCATCCCCATTTTACAGATGAGGGGACTGAGGCCCAGAGAAGTGAAGTGACTTGCCCAGAGTCACACAGCTGATGAGTGGCGGAGGCAGGTTTAGAACCCACATCCTCTGACTTCCAAGCCCGGCCTCTCTCCAACTGAGCCACGCTGCTTCTTCTACTACCACTGCTACTATTCATTCATTTGTTCATTCAACTGTATTTATTGAGTGTTAACTCTGTGCAGAGCACTGTACTAACTGCTTGGAAAGTACGATTCTACAACAGATAGAAACAATCCCTACCCAACGATGGGCTCACAGTCTAGGATGGGGGAGACAGACAGCAAAACAAAACAAGTAGACAGGCATCAGTAGCATCAGTATAAATAAATAGAATTACAATATATACATATCATTACTATTACTTCTACACTATTAATAATAATAATGTTGGTATTTGTTAAGCACTTACTATGTGCACAGCACTTTTCTAAGTACTGGGGTAGATACAGGTTCATCAGGTTGTCCCATGTGAGGTACTGAGAAGTGAAGTGACTTGCCCACAATCACACAGCTGATAAGTGGCAGAGCTGGGATTCGAACCCATGACCTCTGACTCCCAAGCTCGGAATCTTTCCACTGAGCCACGTTGCTTCTCTACCACCACTCCAGCTTCTACTCTAACTACTTCAGCTCCGGCTCACATGGCTTATGGGTAGGGATGAGACCTAATAATAATAGTAATGATGATGATGATGATGATGATGGCATTTGTTAAGCGCTTACTATGTGCTGATCACTGTTCTAGTTGCTGGGGTAGCTACAAGTTAACCAGGTTGTCCCCCATCACGGTCTTAATCCCCATTTTCCAGATGAGGTAACTGAAACACAGAGAAGTCAAGTGACTTGCCTAAAGTCACACAGCTGACAAGCGGTGGAGGCGGGATTAGAACCCACGACCTCTGACTCCCAAGCCCATGCTCTTGCCACTGAGCCACACTGCTTGTCAGATCGCGAAGAAGGGACCCAGGCTGGTCTCAATCCATAAATAATATTGATGAAGCATTTGTCGTGTGTGGAGCACTGTACTGAGTACTTGGGAACGTTCAATAAAATAAGAGTGGATTCACCCGTCTCTGTCCTCAAGGAGCTTACAGTGTAGTGGAATTTCCCATCGAGAGTGGTGGGTGACCCTTGATTTGAGACCCCCAGACCCGAGACCCTGCCTGGAGGGATGGGGATGAGGCTGGGGTCTGCATGGTCGCCCCCGTGCCGTCTCATCTCTGCCCACCAGGCTCCCACCATTTGTCCGTTGTGTGACCTTGGGCAAGTCACTTCACTTCTCTGAGCCTCAGTTACCTCATCTGCCAAGTGGGGATTCAATCCCTGTTCATTCCATTGTATTTATTGAGTGCTTACTGTGTGCAGAGCACTGATCTAAGCGCTTGTACCCTACCTAGACTGTGAGCCCTATGTGGGCCCCGATTATCTTGTATCTATGCCAGCGCTTAGTACAGGGCTTGGCTAGTAGTAAGCAATTAATAAATACCAAAATTAGGACGGATCGGTGATAAGCTCCTTCTAGACTGTAAGCTCACTGTGGGCAGGTCAAGTTCTGTATTCAGTAAGCGCTCAATAAATACAATCGAGTGATCTACCGGATGGGTCAGGGTCCTTGGAGGGATCCAGACCAAGCCAACACCCGGACCCTCCAACCTCCCCCTTCACCCGTCCCCCCTTCCCCTTATCCCCCCCCATCCCCGTCCCCAAAAGCTGGCTTCAGCTATAGCATAGATAATCACTGGGCTTTGTTTCTCCCCAGGGGCAGGACAGCTCTACTAATTGATTAAAGTTAAGTAAACTGTGGTATTTGTTAAGCATTTATGGTGTGCCAGGCACTGTACTAAGCACTGGGGTGGATACAAGCTAATTGGGTTGTATATAGTCCCTGTCCCATGTGGGGCTCACAGCCTCAGTCCCCATTTTACAGATGAGGTAACGGAGGGCCAGAGAAGTGAAGTGACTTACCTGAGGTCACACAGGAGACAAGTGGCAGAGCTAGGATTAGAACCCTTGACCTTCTGACTTCCAGGCCCCTGTTTTATCCACTATGCCATGCTGGTAAAGCTCTTATGCTGTCCCGAGCCCTGTCCTATACTCTATTGTTATAATGGTGTACGTTATATGGTATATCATACTCTCCCAAGCACTTAGACTGTGCTCAGCACACAGTAAGTGCTCAATAAATATGATTGACTGACTGGTCAGCGCCGGGGCCGAAACAGAATCGGCTCAGACACCATCCGTGTCATTCATTAATTCATTTGATTGTATTTATTGAGCACTTACTGTGTGCAGAGCACTGAACTAAGCACTTGAAAGAGTACAATGCAACAATAAATGACACCATCCCTGCCTACAATAAGCTTACAGTCTAGAGGGGGCTCCAGCCAAAGAGAGGGGAAAAGACCCCTCCTCTCCCCACCTCTTAGACCATGGGATGGGTCTGTCTTCTTCCACTGTGCTCAACACATTTTATTTTACTTTTTGGTATTCAAGTGCTTACTACGTTCCAGGCATTGTACTAAGCGCTGGGGTAGTTATGAACTAATCAGGTTGGACACTGTCCACGTCCCACTTGGGGCTCACAGTCTTAATTCCCCATTTTATAGAACTGAGGCACAGAGAAGTGAAGTGACTTGTGCAAGGTCACACAGCAGATAAGTGGCACATATCAAGTGCCTCATCAATAGCATGGAAAGCTCTCTCCCGCCCCGAATCGCCTCAGCTGGGGTGGACAGGTTGGGAAGACCCTGGCTCATTCGGTCTGGTTGTGGTCTCTCCCAAGATGACTGCAGAGATGAGAGACATCCCTCCCACCCCAATCGTCCCCTTCCCCAGGTCTGGCTTCTTCTAGAGCCTGGAATGGCGGGAGTCAGCGGATGCCTGGTTCTGACATCCATGAATTGTCCGATGCACCAATGGACAGGGAATATCCTGCCCAGTGGAAAAGCACGGATCCCTGTGGCCCTGGGACCTGCGTTCCCAGCAGAAGGTCTCTCCAGGAGACCAGCCATGATGCCAGGATGCTGGGCTAGGAGGGGTGAACAGTCGCGGGGGGAGGGTCTACAAGATGCCCATGATGGACAGGGATGGGTGCAAGTCTTACCTGCCAGGTGCGAGGCACAGATCACGATAGCCAGGGTCCACAGCGGAACCCCCGGCCCCCTTCCCGTGCCCATCCTACCCGCGGAAATCCGTGCCAGGCCGGGCCAAGGAAGAGAGGCACGGCTGCCCCGGGCTCCGTTGGGTTTATATAGCTGGAGGTCCCGGCCTCCTTCCCGTGCCTCCCCTCGCCCCCTCCTCCCCGCCCCCCCGGGTCCGGGTGGGTGGTGCCAGGAGGAGGGGAGCAGGGAGGCTACCCCCGGGGAGAGAATCTTTGCTCTCTCAGACTGGACGGTTTACATTGGGGGAGGAGACTTGTTTGATTTCCGGGGGCAGGGGCGGGTGGGAGGGGAGGGCAGAGAAGGGAAAAATAATATACCAGGAAGGGGAATACGCAGGGCTACACAGACTCCCAGGACATAGTACCGGACTAGAGATTTTAACCTGTCATTTGGGAGAAGTCTGGGTGGGAGCATGAGAACAAGTAACACTGCCGTGCAGTTAAGCACAGGCCCGCCGGCCTGTAGGGTTTGAGGCCGTGGGCTGGGAAGGTAGAATCATCATGAAAAGTAGCATCTCTGAGTCATCACCATGACTGTAGTAAATGTGGGAAAGGCTTCGGAGAGTTGAGGCGAAGGGAGCCAGGGATTAATTAGTTGAGTTTTGTGGGTATCATTGATTAGGCGGTTGGTTGAGTTGGGTGGGTACCACTGGTTCGTTGACTGAGTTGGGTGGGTATCATTGGTTGGTTATGTAGGGTGGGTACCATTGGTTAGTTGGCTGAGTTGGGTGGGTATCATTTGTTGGTTAATTCATTCATTCATTCAATAGTATTTATTGAGCGCTTACTAGGTGCAGAGCACTGTACTAAGCGCTTGGAATGTGCAAATCGGTAACAGATAGAGACAGTCCCTGCCCTGTGATGGGCTTACAGTCTAATCGGGGGAGACGGGCAGACAAGAACAATGGCAATAAATAGAATCAAGGGGAAGAACATCTCATTAAAACAATAGCAAATAAATAGAATCAAGGTGATGTACATCTCATTAACAAAATAAATAGGGTAATGAAGATATATACAGTTAAGTAGGGTGATTAACATTGGTTGTTGGGTTGCGTGGGTACCACTGGTTGAGCTGTGTGGAGGGCATTGGTTGGTTCTTTGAGTAGCGTGGGTACATTGCTTGTGTTGGATGGACACCATTGATTGGTTAGTTGGTGTCACTGGTTCATCTTGGAACAGTTGGTTGCTTAGTTGAGTCGAGTGGGTACCGTTGGCTGGTTAAGTGGGTACCATTGTTTGGTTGAGTTGGGTGTGGACTGTTGGTTGCTTGGTTGAGTAGTGTGGTTACCGTTGGTTGGTTGAGTTGGGTGGCTACCCCTGAGTTGGGTGGGTACCATTGGTTGACTGAGTAGTTGATTGGTGGGCTGATAATGTCCTGGACTGAACGCCTCCTATGTAGTGCCTACGTACTCAGGTACAGACGCATACCCGTTGCGTGCAGATATTTGGGGAAGGTGAAAAGTAACGATAATGATGGTATCTGTTAAGTGCTCACTCTGTGCCCAGCTCTGTTCTAAGCGCTGGGCAAGTAGTACTAGAGGTGGCCGAAGCCTCGGGAGTACTAGCAGCACCAGTAGTTGTAGTTGAGCAGTATTCATTCATTCAATCCTAATTATTGAGCATTTACTGTGTGCAGAGCACTGGACTAAACGTTTGGAAAGTACAGTTGGGCAACAGAGAGACAATCCCCACCCAACAGTGGGCTCAGAGTCTAGAAGGGGGGAGATACACAGCAAAACAAAACAAATAGACAGGCATCGATAGCATCAATATAAATAAATAGAATTATTGATATACACACATCATTTTATTTGCTATTGTTTTAATGAGATGTTCATCCCCTTGATTCTATTTATTGCTATTGTTTTTGTCCATCTGTCTCCCCCGATTAGACTGTAAGCCTGTCAAAGTGCAGGGACTGTCTCTCTCTGTTACCGATTTGTACATTCCAAGCGCTTACTACACTGCTCTGCACATAGTAAGCGCTCAATAAATACTATTGAATGAATGAAATGAATAGAATGATAAATATGTACATGCACATCCACGTGTTGTGAGGCAGGGAGGGGTATAGAGCAGAGGGAGGAAGTCGGGGCGATGGGAAGGGGAGGAGGAGCAGAGGAAAAGGGGGGCTCAGTCTGGGAAGGCCACCTGGAGGAGGTGAGCTCTCAGTAGGGAGCAGTAGTAACACTATTAGCAGTAATAGTAGCAGTAATAATAATAATAATGGTATTTGTTAAGCACTTACTCTGTGCCAAGCACTGTTCTAAGTGCTGGGGTAAGTACAAGGTAATGAGGTTGTCCCACCTGGGGCTCACAGTCTTCATCCCCCTTTTACAGATTGAGGGAACTGAGGCACAGAGAAATCAAGCAACTTGCCCAAAGTCACCCAGCTGATAAGTGGCGGAGTCGGGATTAGAACCCACGACTTCTGACTGTCAAGCCCGGGCTCTTTCCACTCAGCTGCGCAAGTGGTAGCAACAGGAATAATAGCAGCAGTAGTAGGGGTAGTGATAGTAGTATCTTTTGAAGCAGAGGTATTCGTTCAATCGTATTTTTTGAGCGCTTACTGTGTGCTGACCACTGTACTAAACGCTTGGAAAGTACAATTCAGCAACAAAGGGAGGTGGTCCCTGCCCACACCGGGCTCACAGTCTAAAAAGGGAGAGACAGACATCAAAACTAGTGAACAGACATCAATAGCATCATGCTTTCATTCAATTCAGTCACATTTTATTGAGTGCTTAATGTGTGCTAAACACTGTATTAACCACTTGGGAGAGTAGAACAGAACAATAGACATAGTTGAAGTAGTTGTATCGGTCGTAGGGGGAACAGGGGCCATGGCTAGACCCGATGACCGGAGCTGGCAGTCGGTCACTGGATGCGGTGGGAAAGGAGGCTTCCTCATCCCCTTCTCGCACCACTGTACAATCAATCAATCAAGCAGCCTATCGATATTAATAATAATAATAATAATAATGTTGGTATTTGTTAAGCTCTTACTATGTGCAGAGCACTGTTCTAAGCGCTGGGGGAGATACAGGGTCATCAGGTCGTCCCACGTGAAGCTCACAGTTAATCCCCATTTTACAGATGAGGTCACTGAGACACAGAGAAGTGAAGTGACTCGCCCACAGTCACACAGCTGACGAGTGGCAGAGCCGGGAGTCGAACTCATGACCTCTGACTCCGAAGCCCAGGCTCAGCACTGAGCTCCTACTATGTGCAGAGCACTGGGGAGAGGACAATCGGATTCATAGACATGATTCGATCCCTGGCTTCCAGGAACGTGCAATCCAGCGGAAGAGACGGTCACAAAACGAACACAGGCACGGCTTAGTGGATAGAGCCTGGGCCTGGGAGTCGGAGGACCTGGGTTCTAATTCCGCTCTTCCACTTGTTGTAGTAATTATCATATTTGCTAAGTGCTTACTATGTGCCAGGCGCTGTTCTAAGCGCTGGGGTAGGGACAAGGTAATCAGGTTGTCCCACATGGGGCTCACGGCTTTCATCCCCATTTTCCAGATGAGGTCACTGAGGCACAGAGAGGTTAAGTGACTTGTCCAAAGTCACACAGCTGATAAGTGGCGGAGCCGGGATTAAAACCCATGACCTCTGACTCCCAAGCCCGGGCTCTTTCCTCTAAGCCACGCTGCTTCATTTGTCTGCTGCATGGCCTTAATAACAATAATAACAATAATAATAATAATAATGGTATTTGTAAAAGTACTTACTATGTGCCAGGCACCAAACTAAGCACTGGGGTGGATATAAGCAAATCAGACTGGACACAGTCCCTCTCCCTGTCCCATGCTGGGCTCACAGTTTCAATCCCCATTTTACAGATGAGGTAACCGAGGCACAGAGAAGTGAGATGATTTGCCCAAGGTCACCCAAATGACAAGTGGTGGAGCAAGGATTAGAACCCATGACCTTCTGACTCCCAGCCCATGCTCTATCTCTGTGCCTCAGCTCCCTCATCAGCAAAATGGGGTCTCAATCCCTGTTCTCCCTCCTGCTTAGACTATGCGCCCCAGGTGGGACCTGATTATCTTGTATCAACCCCAGCGCTTAATACAGTGCTTGACACATAGTAAGCGCTTAACAAACACCACACTTATTATTATCATCTCTTTTTCTAGCCTAAAACTTGACCTACTGCCGACTGTTGACCTTTATTGCGGGTACCTGATGATGTGAGTTACCCCCGACCAAGAAATGGGGAACCTAGACTATCCCAAATCCCCTCTCTCCCCGACCGCAGATAAGTGACCTCTTTCATCATGTTCTTTGTGTCAAGGACCCAAATCAAGAAGCAGCATGGGCCTAGTGGCTAGAGCCCGGGCCTGGGAGTCAGAAGGACCTGGGTTCTAATCCCACCTCCTCCACTTGTTTGCTGTGTGACCTTGGGAGAAGCAGCCCGGCGTAGTGGATAGAGCACAGGCCTGGGAGTCAGAAGGTCATGGGTTCTAATCCCCGCTCTGCCACCGTCTGCTGTGTGGCGTTGAGCAAGTCAGTTCACTTCTCTGGGCCTCAGTTCCCTCATCTGTAAAATGGGGATCAAGACTGTGAGCCCCACGTGGGACAGGGACTGAATCCAATCTGGTTTATTTGTACCCTCCCCAGCGCTTAGTACAGTGCCTGGCACTTAGTAAGCGCTTAACAAATACCACCACGTTATTACTTCACTTCTCAGTTTTCTCATCTGAAAATGGGTAGTAAGACTGTGAGCCCCAAGTGGGACAGGGACTGTGTCCAACCAGATTACCTTGAATCTACCCCAGCGCTTACTAGAACAGTGCCTGGCACATAGTAGGTGCTTAATAAATACCCTTTTTTTTTTTTTAAAAAAAAGGGACCCTCTCCTCTTATCCCATGTTCCGACACCACTGAGGGGAGAGTGTCCAGCAAGGCTGATTCCTCTAGACTGGAAGCTCTTTGTGGGCAGGGAATGTATCTGCTTACTGCTTACTAGGAATATGCAATCCAGCGGGGGCGACGGTCACAAAATGAACACGGGAAGCATCATGGCTTAGTGGAAAGAGCCCGGACCTGGGAGTCGGAGGACCTGGGTTCTAATTCTGGCTCTTCCACTTATCTGTTGCGTGATCTTAATAACAATAATAATAATGGTGTTTGTTAAAGTGCTCTCATTCCTTCCTTCATTCATTCAATCGTACTTATTGAGCGCTCACAGAGGGCTGTGCTAAGCTCTTGAGGCAGCGCAACGGACACATTCCTTCTCTCCCAAGAGCTTAGTACAGGAATTGTCTCTATCTGTTGCCGAATTGTATATTCCAAGCATTTAATACAGTGCTCTGCACATAGTAAGCGCTCAATAAATATTATTGAATGAATGAATGAAGTACAGTGCTTGGCACCTGTTGTTGGGTAGGGATTGTCTCTGTTGCCGAATCGTACTTTCCAAGCGCTTAGTACAGTACCCTGCACACAGTAAGCGCTCAATGAATACGATAGAAATACTATTGAATGCATGAATGAGAGATCAATAAATAGGTTAGGACAAGCTTCGGGAGCTGGTCCTCCCCGCCTCCAAGGCCCGGGGAATGACACCTGCCAGCCGTGCTCCGGGTGGGGGCGAGGGCAGGGGGGTCATCCACGTTCCTGTTTGATGGGGGATTGAGACACAGGCCGGATGTTTGGGAACGATGTGGAGCCGGGGATTGTGTTTGCTCACGCAGGTTTACATCTTCACAGTTCAGAGAAGCGAGAAAAGAGAAGAATAGAGAAGGGGGACAAGGCGTGGGCTTCCGGCTTCCCGCCGGCCGCTCCTGCAGCGGCTGGGAAACGGGTGACACTGGGGGCACGCAGAGCCGGGTGGAGCCTGAGATTGATCATTAGAATTCTCTTCATTTTCATTAATGATGTGTCTATCTTTATAATCCTATTTGTTTATAATGATGCTACTGATGCCTGCTTACTTGTTTTGGTGTCTGACTCCCCCCTTCTAGACTGTCAGCCCCTTGTGGGCAGGGATTGTCTCTATTTGTGGCTGAATTGTACATTCCTACAGTGCTCAGCATGCAGTAAGTGCTCAATAAATACGATTGAATGAATGAAGATAATAATAATAATGGTATTTGTTAAACGCTTACTACATGTCAAGGGCTGTTCTAAGCACCTGGGTAGATAGAAGCTAATTGGTTTGGACACAGTCCCTGTCCCCACATGGGGCTCACAGTCTTCATCCTCATTTGACAGATGAGGGAACTGAAGCCCAGAAAATAATAGTAATAATAATAATAGTAATCGTGGTATTTGTTAATCGCTTACCATGTGCTCGGCATTGTTGTAAGCGCCGGGGTAGATACAAGCTAATCAGGGTAGACACGGTCCCTGTCTCCATATAGGGCTCACAGTCTCAATCCCCATTTGACAAATGAGGGAACCAAGGCCCAGAGAATAATAAAGATAATAATAATATTAATTGTGTTTTTTTGTTAAGGGCTTACTATGTACCGGGCATTGTTCTAAGTGCTGGGGTAGATATAAGCAAATCGGGTTGGACACAGTCGCTTTCCCCACATGGGGCTCACAATCTTAATCCCCATTAAGAGCTGAGAGAAATGAAGCCCAGAGAATAATAATAATGATAATAATAATTGTGGTATTTGTTAATCACTTACTATGCTCCCGGCACTGTTCTAAGCACTGGGGTAGATACAAGTTAATTGGGTTGCACCCGATCCCTGTCCCGACATGGGGCTCACAGTCTTAATCCCCATTTGACAGATGAGGGAACTGAGGTCCTGAGAAGTGAAGTGACTTTCCTGAGGTGACCCAGCAGACAAGTGACAGAGCTGGGATTAGAACCCAGGTCCTTCTGACTCCCAGGCCCGGGCTCTTTCCACTAAGCCATGCTGCTTCTCTCCCGGACGGTGCTCTCCTTTCCCCCCGATTCTGGGCCCAGCCCCCCACCCCATCCAACCAGAGTCTCCTTCTTTGACAAGGCCCAGGACACTGGAAATAACTGTGTGCTGGAGGTCTTTCTCACCATCGGCCCCCATGGATGGTGATGGACCTTTCCACACCCAGCACAAACCACTGACACTCCTGATTCTCCCCTCTCCATCCCTGACTTTCCCCTAGTGACCCAGCATGGACCATCCCTCACCCCTGACTCTCCCCTCTCTATCTCTGACTTTCCCTTGGTGACCCAGCATGGACCATCCCCCACCCCTGACTCTCCCCTCTCCTTCTGATTCTCCTCTCTCCATCCCTAATTCTCCCCCATTGACCCAGCACAGACCATCCAACACCCCTGACTCTCCCCTCTCCACCCCTGACTCTCCCGGGTGACCCAGCATGGATCAGCCAACCCCCCAACTCTCCTTTCTCTATCCCTAATTCTTTCCCCTCCCCATCCCTAATTCTCCCCCAGTGTCCCAGCATAAACCATTCAACATCCTTGACTCTCCTCTCTCCATCCCTGACTCTCCACCAGTCACTCAGCTCAGACCATCCAACCCCCCCGTCTCTCCCCTCTCCTCGTGATTCTCCCCATGGACTGGAGACTGGACCATCCGACACCCTTGAGTCCTCCCAGAAAATGGTTTCTAGTTTGTCTGTCAATCCACTATGGGAGTTTTGGGGCTGGGGGACAAAATGGGTTAGTTAGCAGCTATGCCAGAGAGCACCCCAAGGGGATCGACCCACTGTCAATCAATCAATCCATCAACCAGGATATTTCTTGAGCACCCTCTGCGTACAAAGCATTATTCGAGCACTCTCCCTGGATTACAAGCTCCTTGAGAACAGGGAATATTCCTAACAATTCTATTGAATTGTGTCTAATTCTCATCTGTGAATTCTTTCTCAGTGCTTAGTACAGTGCTCTGCACAGGGTAAGTGCTTAATAAATACTATTACTACTACAGCTTCTACTCTACCAAGCGCTCACTAGCCTGAAAGCTGCTCAAGGGCAGGGACCATGTCTGCTATCTCTATTATCCTCTCCCAAGCACTCAGTACAGCGCTCTACACACAGTAGACTTGAGGGCAGGGGCTGTCAGTCAGTCAATGGTATTTTTTGAGCGCTTACCATGTGCAGAGCACTGTAATAAGCACTTGGGAGAGTATGATATAACAATAAACACAGATTCCTTGCCCACACGAGCTTACAATCTAGAGGGGGAGACAGACATTAATAGAAATAAATGACTTACAGATATGGACATAGGTGCTGTGGAGACTATGGGGATTGGATCTAATAACTCTATTGTCCTCTCCCAAGCATTCGGCACAGTGCTTTGCACACAGTAGACTGGAAGCTCCTTGAGGGAAGGGTTGGGAGATGGAACAATGATGAATTAGACTTCACAATCAAGCAGTTTCCCTTTGTTCTCCCCCAACCGCTTCTCCATAACACTTTTGTCCATATCTGGCATTAGCAGCGTATCTGTTGCCGACTTGTTCATTCCAAGCGCTTAGTACAGTGCTCTGCACATAGTAAGCGCTCAATAAATACTATTGAATGAATGAATGAGCTTAGCGGAAAGAGCCCGGGCTTGGGAATCAGAGGCTTTGGGTTCTAATTCCGGCTCTGCCACTTATCAACTGTGTGACTTTGGGCGAGTCACTTAACTTCTTTCTGCCTCAGTTACCTCATCTGTAAAATGAGAATTAAGTCTGTGAGCCCCACGTGGGACAACCTGATTACCTTGTATCTACTCCAGCGCTTAGAAGAGTGCTTGGTACATAGTAAGTGCCTAACAAATACCATCATCATCATTTCTTTCGATTAATGTCTGTCTTCCCCTCTAACTTTAAGCTCGTTGTGTCTACCAATTCTGTTCTATGGTCCTCTCCCAATCGCTTAGTACAGTGCTCTTCATACGGTAAGCACTCAATAAATATGATTGATTCATTGATTCATTCATTCAATCATATTTATTGAGCGCTTACTGTGGGCAGAGTCTGTATTAAAGCGCTAGGAAAGTTCAATTCATTCATTTATTCAATCCATTCAGTCGTATTTATTGAGAGCTTATTGTGGGCAGAGCACAGTACTAAGTGCTTGGAAAGTACAATTCAGCAACAAAGAGAGACAATCCCTGCCCACATCAGGTTTACAGTCTAGAAGGGGGGAGACAGACATCAAAACAAGTAAACAGGCATCAATATAAATAGAATTATCGATACATACATTAATAGAAATAATAATAATGCTGGTATTTGTTAAGCGCTTACTACGTGCAGAGCACTGTTCTAAGCACTGAGGTAGATACAGGGTAATCAAGTTGTCCCACGTGAGGCTCACAGTTAATCCCCATTTTACAGATGAGGTAACTGAGGCACAGAGAAGTGAAGTGACTTGCCCACAGTCACACAGCTGACAAGTGGCAGAGCTGGGATACGAACCCATGATCTCTGACTCCCAAGCTCAGGCTCTTTCCACTGAGCCACGTTGCTTCCCATAAATAAATGACTTACAGATATGGACATAGGTGCTGTGGAGACTATGGGGATATATATATATATATATATATATGTGCTGTGAGGTGGGGAGAGGAGGGAAAGACCAAAGGGAGCAAGCTGAGGTGACACAGAAGGAAGAGGGAGCTGAGGTAAAGGAGGCTTAGTCTGGGAAGGCCTCTTGGAGGAGGTACGCCTTCAGGAGGGCTTTGAAGGGGGAAGAGTGATTGTTTGGCGGATTAAGGAGGGGGGATGTTCCAGGCCAGAGGTAGGATTAATTGACTGATTGCCATATTGTACTCTCCCAAGCACCCTAGGAGCTCCATCCCAGCGCTCTCCCAACCCTGAGGCGAGACCCTCACTGCCACCCAGTCTGCCCGCGCCGTGTCAGACGGAGGGAGGATCCCGGGCCTTGGACCCCATCCCCCGTGCTAATGTCAACAGGCCTGGCCCCCGACAGGGCGGAGGCTGTTTGCCTTGTTGTCCCCGGCCCCTCTGGATCTGTGGGTGTTTGCTTGGGCAGGGGAGGGGGCCTCTCCTTCCTCATGACGTCTGGGGCGAAACCTCAGGGTGGGGCGGGGAGGGTGGGCAGATGGCTCTCCCTCTGACCTTCTGTCCTCTGGTCCTCACCCTCCCGTCCACCTCCCTCTGTCACACGTTCCCGCCTTCCATCTCCCCCAGAGAGTCGAGTCTCCGGGGATCTCCACTCTGGCCTTTTGTCTTTCTGCTCAGGTCTGTGAGTCCCTCCTAATAATAATCGTAAATATGGTCTTTGTTAAGCACTTGCTTTGTGCCAGACACTGTACTAAGTGCTATGTCTAAACTGATTTGCTTGTATCACCCCCACTTAGTACGGTGCCTGGCACACAGTAAGCGCTTAACAAATACCACAATTATTAGTATTAGTATTATTATTACAAGCAAGTTGGACATGGTCCCTGTCCCACGTGGGGCTCACAGTCTCAATCACCATTTTCCAGAGGAAGGAACTGAAGCCCAGCAAAGTGAAGTGGCTTGCCCAGGATCACACAGCAGACAACTGGTGGATCCGGGATTAGAACCCATGACCTGCTGACTCCCAGGCCAGGGCTTGAACCACTGCACCAAACTGCTTCCCTGCTGGTCCCCTCCAGCAACACTGGAGCAGCTTCTGCTTTCCTTTTTTTTTATGCTATGTAGATGATGATGGTATTTCTTTCATTCATTCAATCGTATTTATTGAGCGCTTACTGTGTGCAGAACACTGTACTAAGCGCTTGGAAAGTACAATTCGACCACAAATAGAGACAGTCCCTACCCAACAATGGGATTTGTTAAGTGCTTACTATGTGCCAAGAACGGTTCTAAGCTCTGGGTTAGATATTTGTTAAGTGTTTATTATGTGCCAGGTACTGTACTATGTGCCACGATAGAAATGAGATAATCTGGTCACATCTCCTACAAGAGACCTTCCCCAGTGAAGCCCTCTTTTCCCCAGCTGGCTCCCGTTTCTGCGTCTTCTATGTGCTTTGATCTGTGACCTTTGGATAGTTGATAGTCACCCCACCCCTAACCTCAGGGCACTTATCTACATATCTTGAAATTATATACCATAAATGATTTATTTCTATTAATTTTCATCTCCTCTTCTAGACTGTAAGATCAATGAGGACAGGGAATCTGTCTACCAACTCTGTTGTCCTCACCCAAGCACTGAGCACAGTGTTCTGCGCATCGTAAGCACTCAGTAGATACCATTTACTGTTCGATCCATCGATCAGGTGGGACAAAGTCCGTGTCCCACAAGGGGCTCACAGTCTTCATCCCCATTTTACAGATGAATTAACCGAGGCACAGAGAAGTGAAGTGACTGGCCGAAGGTCACACAGCAGACATTAGGTGGAGCCAAGATTAGAACCCAGGTCCTTTGACTCCCAGGCTTGGATTCTATCCACTAGGCCAAGATGCTTCTTCCATTCAGTTTTCTATGGCTCCCAGCTCCCTGCCAACTTTGCCAGCTTCCAATCATCAGTGCTGACCTTCTTCTGGAAGTTCTCAGAGAAACCACTTTGAGTCAACAACATGGTCTACTTTGTAAACTCATCCTCTAGACTGCAATCTCGTTGTGGGCAGGGAATGTGTCTGCTCATTGTTCTATTGAACTCTCCCAAGAGCTTATTATAGTGTTCTGCACATGGTAAGTGCTCAATAAACATGATGGAATGAAAGATTGAATGGTCTAGGACTCTGCCTCTGCCCCCGCCACTTGTCTACTGTGCGATCTTGGGCAAGCCACTTAACTTCTCTGTGACTCTGTTGCCTCATCTGTAAAAGGGGGATGAAGACTGTGAGCTCCACTTGGGACAACCTGATTATCTAGTGTCTACCCCAGTGCTTAGAACAGTGCTTGGCACACAGTAAGTGCTTAAATACCATTATTATTATTATTATTATTATTGGCTCTAGGATGCTGGACTCTCAACCAAGTAAGCAGTCAATAAATATGATTGATTGAATGAATGAAGGAATGAATGCCTTTGCGCTTTGCCATCCTGGACATTCATTCATTCATTCAATCATATTTATCGAGCGCTTACTGTGTGCACAGCAGTGTACTAAGCACTTGGGAAAGTACAATAAAACAGTAAACTGTGACATTCCCTACCCACAACAACCTTACAGTCTAAAGGAGGGGAGAGAGACTTTAATATAAATAAATAAAATTACAGATATACACATCAGTGCTGAGAGGCTGGGGAGAGGAGAAGAGCAAAGGGAATAAATCAGGATGATGCAGAAGAGAGTGGGAGATGAGGAAAGGTGGGTCTGAGTCTGGGGAGGCCTCTTGAAGGAGATGAGCCTTCAATAAGGCTTTGAAGGAGGGAAGAGTCATTGTCTATGGAATATGAGGAGGGAAGGCATTCCAGGCCAGAGTTGGGACATGAGAGAGAGGGTGGCGATAATATAGGTGAGGTTGAGGCACAGTGAGAACTGCCCTCATGATTAAGTTTGGACTATCTGACACCTCTGATTCTCCCCTGTCTGTCTGATTCTCCTCCAGGACAGACCACTCAAGCCCCCTGACCCTCCCCTCTCTGTCCTGGACTCTCCCCAGTAGCCCCTGCAAGGACCATCCTACACCCCTGACTCTCCACTCTCTGTCTCTGTCTCTCCAGAGGTGACCCAGCATGGACCATCCCACACCCTGACTCTGCCCTCTCCTTCTGATTTTTCTCTCTCCTACCCTGACTCTCCCCGAGTGACCTAAAAGAGACCATCCAATACCCCAACATGGGAAGCAGCATGGCCTAGTGATAAGAGCCTGGGCCTGGGAGTCAGAGGACCTGAGTTCTAATTCTGACTGCCATTTAATAATAATTGTGGTATTTGTTGAGTGCTTACTATGTGCCAAGCACTGTTCTAAGCACTGGGTAGCCTGTTAGGTGACATGTGGCCAGTCACTTTATTTATCTGTGTTTTATTTTCCCCATCTGTAAAAATGGGGATTTGATTCTAATTCTCCCTTCCCCTTAGACTGAGAGACTTCTGTTTGACAGGAATTATGCCCGCCCTGATGATCTTATGTAGTTTAGAGTTAGTGATGCTTGGCATATAGAAAATGCTTAATAAATATCACAATATTATTATTATTGTTATTATTATAACAACAACAACAATACTAATTGAGGTATTTATTAAGCTCATACTATGTGCCAGGCACTATACTAAGCACTGGGGGGATGCTTGAAACGTAGTAAGCTTTTAACAAGTACCATAATTATGGTTATTATTAACCCCAACCCTTTCCTGGACTATCCCTCAAGTCCCCTGCTGGGACCGCTGGGTTTGGGATTGGTAATAGTAATAATAATAATAATTATGGTACTTGTTAAGCACTTACTATGTGGCAAGCACTGTTCTAAGCACTGGAGTAGATACAAGTTAAGCAGGTTGGATACAGGTTGGGAGGTGGGGGCAACCAGGTTGGAAGCAGGTAAAGAAGCAGCATGGCTTAGTAATATTAGTAATAATAATGATGGCATTTGTTAAGCACTTACTATGTGCAAAGCACTGTTCTAAGTGTTGGGGGGGATACATGGTAATCAGGTTGTCCCATGTGGGACTCACAGTCTTAATCCCCATTTGACAGTTGAGGGAACTGAGGCAGAGAGAAGTGAAGTGACTTGCCCAAAGTCACACAGCTGACATGTGGTGGAGCCAGGATTAGAACCCATGACCTATGACTGCCAAGCCCATGCTCTTTCCACTGAGCCACGCTGCTTCTCTGCACGTTGTTCTATAGTGTGGACTCTTCAAAGCATCAGCTCAGTGTTCTACACACAGTAGACTGGAAGCTCCTTGAGAGCAGAGATCCTGCCTCCTAACTCTATTGTCCTCTCCCAAGAGCTCAGTACTGTGCTCTGCACACAGTAGACTGGAAGCTCCTCGAGAGCAGGGATTATATTTATTAATGCTATTATACCCTCCTAAGCGCTCGCTACAGTGCTCGGCACACAGTAGACTGAAAGCTTCTTGTGGGCGGGGATCATGCCTACCAACTCTACTGTATTGTACTCTCCCAAGGACTTAGCACTGCACTCTGTTGCGTTATCCTCAACTCTGGGCGTTAGCCTCAACTCTCGGTGCTATCCTCCACTCATAATATTCATTCATTCATTCAATAGTATTTATTGAGCGCTTACTATGTGCAGAGCACTGTACTAAGCGCTTGGAATGGACAAGTCGGCAACAGATAGAGACAGTCCCTGCCGTTTGACGGGCTTACGGTCTAATCGGGGGAGACAGACAGACAAGAACAATGGCGATAAATAGAGTCAAGGGGAAGAACATCTCGTAAAAACAATGGCAACTAAATAGAATCAAGGCGATGTACATTTCATTAACAAAATAATAATAATAATGGTATTTGTGAAGTGCTTACCAATGTGCCAGGCACTGTACTAAGCACTGGGTTGGATACAACCAAATCGGGTTGGACCCAGTCCCTGTCCCACATGAGGCTCACAGTCTCAATCCTCATCCTCAATCCTCATTTTATTGCCATTGTTCTTGTCTGTCCGTCTCCCCCGATTAGACTGTAAGCCCGTCACACGGCAGGGACTGTCTCTATCTGTTGCCGACTTGTTCATTCCAAGCGCTTAGTACAGTGCTCTGCACATAGTAAGCGCTCAATAAATACTATTGAATATTGAATCATTTTACAGATGAGGTAACTGAGGCCCAGAGAAGTGAAGTGACTTGCTCAAGGTCACACAGCAGACAAGCGGCAGAGCCGGGATTAGACTCATTTTACTCAATCCACACGTTCAGTCTGTCACTAAATCCTGTCGGTTCCACCTTCACGACATCATTAAAATCTGCCTTTTCCTCTCCATCCAAACTGTTACCGCATTAATGCGAGCATTTATCCTCTCCTGCTTTGATTACTGCATCAACCTCCTCTCTGACCTCCCAGCCTCCTCTCTCTTCCCCACTCCAGTCCAGACTTCACTCTGCTGCCGGGATCATTTTTCTACAAAACCATTCAGTCTATGTTTCCCCATTCCTCAAGACCCTCCGCGGGTTGCCCATCCACCACCGTGTCAAACAGAAACTCCTCACCATCGGCTTTAGAGCCTTCGATCACCTTGTCCCCTCCTACCTCACCTCCTTGACCTCCTACAACCCAGCCCGCACACTTCGCTCCTCTCACGCCAACATACTCCCAAACCTCGATCTCATCTATCTCTCTGCTCACCCCTTGCCCACGCCCTCCCTCTTCATATCTGATAGATGATCATTCTCCCCACCTTCAAAGACTTATTGAAGGCTCATCTCCTCCAAGAGGCCTTCCCTGACTAAATCCTCTTCTCCCACTCTCTTCTTCCTCACTCTCGCACTTGGACTCACACCCTCTATTCACCCCTCCTTCAGCCCCACGGCACTTATGTCCTTATCCCTAATTGGCTTATTTTTATTAATGTCTTTCTACCCCCCTTGAGACTATAAACTCGCAATGGGCAGAACCAAGGTCGTGGGTTCTAATCCCAGCTCCGCCACTTGTCCACTGTGTGTCCTTGGGCAAGTTGCTTCACTTCTCTGGACCTCAGTTCTCTCAACTGTAAAATGAGGATTGAGATTGTGAGCTCCACATGAGACAAGGACCGTGTCCAACCCGATTCGCTTGTATCCACCCGGTGCTTAGTACAGTGCCTGGCACATAGTAAGTGCTTAACAAATACCATCATCATCATTACTATTATATTGTACTCTCCCAAATGCTTAATGCAATGCTCTACACAGTAAGTGCTCAATAAATGCAATTGACAGTTTGATTGATTCATCTGCATGCACTAAACACTCAATAAATACCATTTCTAATGTTTGACCTAAATCCTTCATGCTTTAATCTCCACCCATGCTTCTTGTTCTGTCCCCTAGGAGTTGAGGTAAAGCACATCGTACAACTATAATAATGATGAAAATAACAATACTAATAATAACTGTGGAATTTGTTAAGCACTTACTATATGCAGTCACAGCACTCAGCACTAGGGTAGATACAAGAGCCAAGGGGACTCACGGTCTACAAAGAAGACAGAACAGTTAGTGAATCCAGATTTTCCTGATGAGGAAAATGAGGCCCAGAGAAGCGAAGTTCATTTATTCGTTCAATCATATTTATTGAGCGCTTACTATGTGCAGAGCACTGTACAGAGTGCTTGGAATGTACAATTTGGCAACAGAGACAATCCCTACCCAAGAATGGGCTCCCAGTCTAGAAGGGGGGAGACAGACAACAAAACAAAACGCTTCTCTTCTCTGTGCCTCAGTTCCCTCACCTGCAAAATGGGGATTAAGACTGTGAGCCTTATGTGGGACAGGGACTGAGCCCATCTGCATTACCTTGTATCTACCCCAGTGCTTAGAACAGTGCCTGCACAGAGTAAGCCCTTAACAAATTGTACAAAAAAAAAAAAAGAAGGGAATTGGCCCACATGGGTTTGAGATACGTGGATTGATGGGAGGTCAGGGAACCCCAAGAGTCAGGGCAGATATTTGAGTGCGGCCCAGGGCAGGGGAGGCCACAGAGTCAGAGATTATGGCGGAGGGGTTCGCTTGGGTTGGGGAGAGGGATCCTTCTTGGGATTGGGAATCCCGGGGTCCTTCTGAGTCCAAGAGGGAATCACACAGACATTACTGTGAATAAGAATGGTGTGGATCGAGTGCTTACAGTGTGCCGGACCAGGAGCAGTGATTCCCAATGGTTAGAGCCCAGGCCTTGGAGTCAGAAAGACCTGGTTTCTAATTCCAGCTCCGTCACATGTCTGCTGTGTGAACTTGGGCAAGTCGGTTAACTTCTCTGGGCCTCATCTGCTAAATGGGAATTCAGACCTTGAGCCCCATGAGGGACAGGGATTGTGTCCAATCTGATTAGCTTGTTATCTACCTCAGTGCTTGGAACAGTGACTGTAAGTGTTTAACAAATGCTGTTATTATTATTATTATTATCAGTGTTACTACTATTGTTTACTCCCCCGCATTTAGAACAGTGCCTGGCACATAGTAAGTGCTTAACAAATGCCATTAAAAAATCAGTCAACCAATTAATCGTATTTACTGAGCACGTATTATGTACAGAGCACTGTACTAAGCTCTTGGAAAAGTATAATATAACAATGTAATAGAGTTGGTAGTTATGTTCCCTTCCCACAGTGACCTTTTAGCCTAGAGGGTGAGACAGATGTTAATATAAATTACTATTAATAAATAAATTACAAATATGTACAAAATGGCTGTGGGGCTGAAGGAGGGGTGAATAAAGGGAGCAAATCCAAATCCAAGGGTGATGTAGAAGGGAGTGGTAGAAGAAGAAAGGAGGGCTTAGTCCGGGAAGGCCTCTTGGAGGAAGTGTGTCTTCAACTGTATATATTTTCATTACCCTATTTATTTTGTTAATGAAATGTACATCGCCTTGATTCTATTTAGTTGCCATTGTTTTTACGAGATGTTCTTCCCCTTGACTCTATTTATTGCCATTGTTCTTGTCTGTCCGTCTCCCCCGATTAGACTGTAGGCCCGTCAAACGGCAGGGACTATATCTGTTGCCGACTTGTTCATTCCAAGCGCTTAGTACAGTGCTCTGCACATAGTAAACACTCAATAAATACTATTGAATGAATGAATAAGGCTTAGAAGTTGGGGTGAGTAATTGTTTTCGAGATATGAAGTGGGGAGGGCGTTCCTGGTCGGAGGCAGGATGTGAGCGAGAAATCAGCAGCGAGATAGATGAGATGGAGGTAAAATGAGTAGGTTGGCATTAGAGGAATGAAGTGTGAGGGCTGGGCTGGAGTAAGAAATCAGGAAGGTGAGATTGGCGGGGGAAAGGTGATTGAAGGTTTTGAAGCTGATGGTAAGGAGTTTCTATTTGATGTGGAAGTGGACGGGCAACCACTGGAGGGTCTTGAGGAGGGGGGAAACATGGACTGAATATTTTTGTAGAAAAATGATCCAGGCAGCAGTGTGAAGTCTGGACTGCAGAAGGGAGAGACAGGAGGCTGGGAGGTCAGCAAAGAGGCTGATACAGTAATTGAAGCGGGATAAGATAAATGCTTGGATTAATGTGTTAGTTTGGATGCTGAGGGAACAGAGGATTTTAGTGATGTTGTGAAGGTTGAACCAGCAGGAGGATTTAGTGATGAACTAAATATGTGGTTTTAATGAGAGAGATGAGTCAAGGATAAGGTTCTATGCTTTTGAGACAGGAAGGATGGTGGTGCTGTCCACAGTAACAGGAAATTTAGGGGGAGGACGGGATATGGATGGGCAGATAAGAAGTTCTGTTTTAGCCATATTAAGTTTGAGGTGACAGGAGGATATCCAAGGAGAGATGTTTTGAAGGCAGGAGGAAATACGAGACTGCAGAGAGGGAGGGAGAGAGGCAGATCAGGGCTGGAGATGGAGATTTGGGAATCATTCATTCATTCACATTTATTGAGCGCTTACTGTGTGCAGAGCACTCTACCAGCGCTTGGGAAGTACAATTCAGCAACAAATAGAGACAATCCCTGCCCACAACAGGCTCACAGTCTAGAAGTGGGGAGACAGACATCAAAACAAGTAAACAGGCATCAGTAGCATCATTATAAATAAATAGAATTATAGAATCATGCTCATAGGAGTGGTAGTTGAAGCCATGGGAGTGAATGAGTTCTCCAAGGGAGGGGGTGTAGATGGAGAAGAGAAGGGGACCCAAAGCACGATGCCAAGAACTGGGGGAAAGAGAAGAGAATCATATCGTACACAGTCCCTGCCCCACACTCAGCTCACCAAAGGAGGGAGGGAGAGAGCAGATATCCCATTAAAAATGGGGAAACTGAGGCCCAGGGAGGCGAGGTGATTTACCTGACCTCACACAGCAGAGGCAGAACTGGGACTAGAACCCACGTTTCCCGACTCCCCATCATTCATTCATTCAGTAGTATTTATTGAGCTCTTGGAAAGTAAAATTCAGCAACAGAGACAATCCCTGCCCACAACAGGCTCACATTCTAGAAGGGGGGAGACTGACATCAAAATAATAAACAGGCATCAATAGCATCATTATAAATACATAGAATTATAGATATATGCACATCAAAACACGTCCCATACTCTCTCCACTAGACCACCCTGCCCCCTCCCTACCTTTTAGTAATTATGGAATTTGTTAAGTGCTCACTTATGCATGGAAATGACAGACTGATTGTGCTTCAAGCACTGTTCTAAGCGCTGGCTGGGGCAGGTACAAATTAATCAGTTCAGACACAGTCCCTGTCCCACATGGGCCTTCCGTGTCTTAGTGGATAGAGCACAGGCTGGGAGTCAGAAGGACCTGGGTTCTAATCCCGGTTCTGCTGGGTGAACTTGGGCAGGTCAATTCACTTCTCTGTGCCTCAGTTCCCTCATCCATAAAATGGGGATGAAGAGTGTGAGCCCAAAGTTGCGTAGGGATTGTGCCCAACCCCATTAACTTGTATTTTGTAGAGAAGCAGCGTGGCTTAGTGGAAAAAGCCCGGGCTTGGGAATCAGAGGTCGTGGGTTCTAATCCTGCCTCTGCCACTCGTCAGCTGTGTGACTTTGGGCAAGTCACTTATCTGTGCCTCAGTTTCCTCATCTGTAAAATGAGGATAAAGACTATGAGCCCCACATGGGACAACGTGATAACCTTCTGTCTCTCCCAGCGCTTAGACAAGTGCTTGGCATATAGTAAGCATTTAACTACCAACATTATTATTATTATTGTCTACCCCAGCACTTAGAACAATGCTTGGCACATAAGAAGCATTTAATAAGTAACATACTTGTTATTATTATTATTACTAAGTAGGAGATCAGATAATAGAGTCCCATTGTACAGATGAGGAAACTGAGGCACTGAGAAGTGAAGTGACTTGCCCAAGGTTACCCAGCAGTCAAGCGGTGGAGCTGGGATTAGAACCTAGGTTCTGTGACTCTTAGGTCTGTGATCTTTGCTCTAGGCCATGCTGCTTCTCATTGCCCCAGATTATAATAATATTCCATTATATTATATATAATTATATATTATATAATAATAATATTGATAATAATAATAAAATAATCCTGTTGGACCCAATCCCTATTCCATATAAGGCTCACACTCTTAATCCCCATTTTGCTGATGAGGTAACTGAGACCTAGAAAAGTGATGTGCCTTGCCCAAGGTCACCCACCCAGCAGACAAGTGGCAGAGTCAGGTTTATTCATTCAATAGTATTTATTGAGCGCTTACTCTGTGCAGAGCACTGTACTAAGCGCTTAGAATGGACAAATCGGCAACAGATAGAGACCGTCTCTGCCCTTTGACGGGCTCACAGTTTAATCGGGGGAGACAAGCAGACGAGAACAATGGTAATAAATAGAATCGAGGGGAAGAACATCTCATAAAAGCAATAGCAAATAAATAGAATCAAGGTGATGTACATCTCATTAACAAAATAAATAGGGTAATGAAGATATAGACAGTCGAGCGGACGAGTACAGTGCCGAGGGGAGGGGATGGGAGAGGGGGAGGAGCAGAGGGAAAGGGGGGAGAAGAGGGTTTGGCTGCGGAGAGGTGAAGTAATAATAATGTTGGTATTTGTTAAGCGCTTACTATGTGCAGAGCACTGTTCTAAGCGCTGGGGTAAACACAGGGGAATCAGGTTGTCCCACGTGGGGCTCACAGTCTTCATCCCCATTTTACAGATGAGGGAACTGAGGCACAGAGAAGTTAAGTGACTTGCCCACAGTCACACAGCTGACAAGTGGCAGAGCTGGGATTCGAACTCATGAGCCCTGACTCCAAAGCCCGTGCTCTTTCCACTGCGCCACGCTGCTTCTCTGTGGGGAGTGGAGGGAGCAGAGGGAAAAAAGGGGGGAGCTCAGTGTGGGAAGGCCTCTCGGAGGAGGTGAGCTTTAAGTAGGGTTTCGAAGAGGGGAAGAGAATGAGTTTGGCGGAGGTGAGGAGGGAGGGCGTTCCGGGACCGCGGGAGGACGCGGCCCGGGGGTCGACGGCGGGATGGGCGAGAACGGGGGACGGCGAGGAGGTGGGCGGCGGAGGAGCGGAGCGTGCGGGGTGGGCGGGAGAAAGAGAGAAGGGAGGAGAGGTAGGAAGGGGCGAGGGGATGGACAGCCTCGAAGCCTAGAGTGAGAAGATTAGAACCCAGGTCCTCACACTCCCATGTTACTAGGCCATACTTTCCTAGAATTTCTTCAGTAAGCACACCCTAAATAATGGATTCTGGAGAATGTGGGGGACGTCACTCAGAATTGGAGGACTTCCTGCTTTTTGACCTTTCTTTCTAGGAGGAGCTGTGGTAAAGCAATCAATCAATATTAAGAGAAGCAGCGCGGCTCGGTGGAAAGAGCCCGGGCTTGGGAGTCAGAGGTCATGGGTTCGAATCCCGGCTCTGCCCCTTGTCCGCTGTGGGACTGTGGGCAAGTCACTTCACTTCTCTGGGCCTCAGTGACCTCATCTGGAAAAGGGGCATTAACTGGGAGCCTCCCACGGGACAACCTGATCACCCTGTATCTACGCCAGTGCTTAGAACAGTGCTCTGCACATAGTAAGCGCTTAACAAATGCTAACATTATTATCGATCGAATGCCTGCTGGGTATAGGCCATTCTGCTCTTAGTACAGTCTTTGCACACAGTTAAGTGCTCAGTAAACGCGATTGAATGAATGTATGAGAATCAGCGTGGCTCAGTGGAAACAGCCCGGGTTTGGGAGTCGGAGGTTGTGGGTTCTAATCCCGCCTCTGCCACTTGGCAGCTGTGTGACTTTGGGCAAGTCACTTCACTTCCCTGTGCCTCAGTGACCTCATCTGTAAAATGGGGATTAACTGTGAGCCTCATGTGGAACAACCTGATGACCCTGTATCTCCCCCAGCGCTTAGAACAGTGCTCTGCACGTAGTAAGCGTTTAACAAATACCAACATTATTATTATTATTATTACCTTGTATCTACCCCAGCCCTTAGAACAGTGCTTGGCACATAATAGACGCTTAACATATACCATTAGTATTAATGAGTCTCGCCTCTGTCCTCATGGAGCTTCCAGGCTACTGGGTGCAGAGCATTGCGCTGAGCACTAGGGCGAGGATAACAGAGTTAAGAGAATTGATCCTTCACCTCAGGGAGCATGTGTGGAGCACTGTGTGCGGAGCACTGTGCTGAGTACTTGGGAAAGGGCAGGGATCAGAGAGACAGAGCTTAGTGAAAAGAGCCTGGGCTTGGGAGTCACAGGTCATGGATTCAAATCCCGCTCCACTACTTGCCTGCTATGTGACCTTGGGCGAGCCACTTCACTTCTCTGGGCCTCAGTTACCTCATCTGTAAAATGGGATGATGACTGTGAGTTCCAAGCTCTTAGTACACTGCTCTGCACACACTAAGTGCTCAATAAATATTAGTGAATGAATGACAACCTGAATACCTTGTATCTACCCCAGACCTTAGAGCACCGCTTGGCACATAGTAAGCCCGTAAAAATACCATCATCATCATCATCATCCAACTAACTCCATTATATTAATAATGTTGGTATTTGTTAAGCGCTTACTAGGTGCAGAGCACTGTTTAAGCGCTGGGGTAGACACAGGGGAATCAAGTTGTCCCACGTGGGGTTCACAGTCTTAATCCCCATTTTACAGATGAGGTAACTGAGGCACCGAGAAGTGAAGTGACTTGCCCAAAGTCACACAGCTGACAAGTGGCTGAGCCGGGATTCGAACCCATGACCTCTGACTCCAAAGCCCGTGCTCTTTCCACTGAGCCACGCTGCTTCTCTGGGGAGTCAGAAGACCCGGGTTCTAATCCAGGACTCCACCGCTTATCTGCTGTGTGACCTTGGACAAGTCACTTTAACCATGCGCCAAGCACTGTATCATAGCCAGTGGTAGAGACAAGTTAAGCAGGTCGGACACAGACCCGCTCTCACATGGGGCTCACAATATAAGGGGGAGGGAGAAGGGATTGAACCCCCATTTTACAGGTAAAGAAACTGAGGCCCAAGAAGTTAAATGACTTACCCAAGGTCCAGGGACAGGCCAGGGACAGAGCCGGGATGAGAATCCAGGTCCTCCAATCCCAGCCCTGGGTCCTTTCCAGGAATCCACGCTGTGTTCAGAGCACTGAATTAGGTGCTCTTTGTGTTCAGAGCACTGCACTGAACATTTACTAGACTGTAGTAGACTGTAGACTGTAAGTTCAGTGTGGACAGGGGATGTGTCTATGCAACCTTATATGAGTACTCTCCCAAGTGTTTAGTACAGTGATCCGCACATAGTAAGCACTCAGTGGAAAGAGCATGGGCTTGGGAATCAGAGGTTGTGGGTTCTAATCCTGACTCCGTCACTTTTCAGCTGTGTGACTTTGGGTAATTCAATTAACTTCTCTGTGCCTCAGTTACCTCATCTGAAAATGGGGATTAAGACTGAGAGCCCCACATGGGGCAACCTGATTACCTTGTATCTACCCCAGGGCTTAGCACAGTGCTTGGCACATAGTAAGCACTTAACAAATACCATAATTATTATTATTATTATAAACATGACTGATTGATTGGTTGATTGATCAGTGATGCCTGACTACTTGTTTTGTTTTGCTCTCTCCCCCTTTTAGACTGTGAACCCATCGTTGGGCAGGGATTGTCTCTATCTGTTGCCAAATTGTCCATTCCAAGGGCTTAGTACGGTGCTCTGCACACAGTAAGCGCTCAATAAATACCACTGAATGAATGATTGTGCAGGGCTGTTTGGGAGAGTCCAATTGGAATAGCATTGTGAGAAGCAGCGTGGCTGTGGAACGAGCACGGACTTGGGAGTCAAAGGTCATGGGTTCGAATCCCGGCTCTGCCCGTTGTCCGCTGTGTGACTGTGGGCGAGTCACTTAACTTCTCTGTGCCTCAGTTCCCTCATCTGTAAAATGGTGATTAAAACTGTGAGCCCCACGTGTGACAACCTGATGACCCTGTGTCCACCCCAGCGCCTAGAACAGTGCTCTGCACATAGTAAGCGCTTAACAAATGCCAACATTATTATTAGTGGAAAGTAGTCCAGGCTTGGGAGTCAAAGGACGTAGGTTCTAATCTGGCTCTGCCACTCATCTGCTGTGTGACCTTGGGCAAGCCATTTCACTTCTCTGTGCTTCAGTTCCCTCGACTGTAAAATGGGAATTAAGACTGCGAGCCCCACGTGCGACAACCTGATTACCTTACATCTACCCCAGTGCTTAGGACAGTGCTTGGCACATAGTAAGTGCTTAACAAATTCCATAATTATTAATTATTATTATTATAATAACAGACCCTGCCCTTGAGGAAGTTGCATTCTAATCAGGAGGATAGGAAAGCACGAATTATTTACCTATGGTGGGAGCAGGAAGAGAAAAAATAATACTGGAAAGAGAAAGGGCAGAACGATCAATAGATGACTAGATTGACGAACGAGCAGGTGTGTGGGTCCAGGATTTAAAACAGTGCCCAGTGCTCCAGCGCTTAGCACAGTGCTTGGCACATAGTAAGTGCTTAAAAAATACCGTCATTATCCTTATTATGTCGGGTGGAAATTCGTCAGAGACTTCTGGCTTCTCGTTGGCAGGGACTTCAAGGTTTAATGAGAAGCAGCACGGCTTAATGGAAAGAGCCCGGGCTTGGGAGTCAGAGGACGTGGGTTCGAATCCCAGCTCCACCACTTGTCTTCCCTGTGACGTTGGGCAAGCCACTTCACTTCTCTGGGCCTCAGTGACCCCATCTGTAAAATGAGGATTTAGACTGTGAGCCCCGTGTGGGACAACCTGATTCCCTGGTATCTACCCAGGTTTAATGAGAAGCAGCGTGGCTCAGTGGAAAGAGCACGGGCTTGGGAATCAGAGGTCATGGGTTCGAATCCCAGCTCTGCCACTCGTCAGCTGTGTGACTGTGGGCAAGTCGCTTAACTTCTCAGTGCCTCAGTTACCTCATCTGTAAAATGGGGATGAAGACTGTGCGCTTCATGTGGGGCAACCTGATTACCCTGTATCTATCCCAGCGCTTGGAACAGTGCTCTGCACAGAGTAATCGCTTAACAAATACCAACATTAGTATTATTATTGTTACCCCAATGCTTAGAACAGTGCTTGGCATTTATTAAGTGCTTAACAAATACCATCATTATTATTATTATTGCTCCCACTACCATCCTCTCCCAAGCACGCACTACAGTGCCTTTCACCCAGTAGACTGGAAGCTCCTTGGGAATAAGGGTCATGGCTACTCACCTATTGTCCTCTCCCAGTGCTCATTACAGTGCTCTGCTCCTGTAAGCTCCTTGAGAGCAGTAATGTGTCTACTAACTCTATTGGACTCTCCCAAGTGCTCAGTACAGTGCTCTGCACACAGTAGACTCTTAGATTCTTGAGGGAGTGATAGGGGCTATTAACACTATTGTGCTCTCTCAAATGCTCACTACAGTGCTCCACCCCCAAGTAGAATGTAAACTCCTTGAGAGTAGGGATTGTGTCTACTCACCCTCTTTGTGCTCTTCCACACTCTCAGGACAGTGCTCTGCCCAGAGTAGACTGTAAGCTCCTCAGGGAAAGAGATTGTTTCTATTTTATTCTATCCCAAACACTCAGTAAAGTGCCCTGCAAACTCCTCGAGGGCAGGGACCATATAATAATAATAATATTGTTGGTATTTGTTAAGCGCTTACTATGTGCAGAGCACTGTTCTAAGCGCTGGGGTAAATACAGGGTAATCAGGTTGTCCCACGTGAGGCTCAGTTAATCCCCGTTTTACAGATGAGGTAACTGAGGCACAGAGAAGTTAAGTGACTTGCCTACAGTCACACAGCTGATGTGTGGCAGAGCTGGGACTCGAACCCATGACCGCTGATTCCCAAGTCTGGGCTCTTTCCACTGAGCCACGCTGCTTTTCTAACTACTCTCTAATATCTACTCTCTCTAACTGCTTCTCTAATATCTACTAACTCTATTATAATGGTGGTATTTGCTAAGCGCCTACTATGGGTCAAGCACTGTTCTAAGCGCTGGGGTAGATACAAATGAATCAGATCGGACACAGTCCCTGTCCCACGTGGGGCTCACACTCTAAGTAACATGGTGTAGTGGATAGAGCCTGGGCCCGGGAGTCAGAAGGTCATGGGTTCTAATCCTGGCTCTGCTGCTTGTCTGTTGTGTGACCTTGGGCAAGTCATTCATTTCTCTGAGTCTCAGTAACCTCATCTGTAAAATGGGGATTGAGACTGTGAGCCCCATGTCCAACCTGATTACCCTGTATCCATCCCAGCGCTTAGGTGCCTAGCACATGGTAAGCACTTAATCCAAGCGCTTAGTACAGTGCTCTGAAGCAGCAGCAGTGAAGCAGCGTGGCTCAGTGGAAAGAGCACGGGCTTTGGAGTCAGGGCTCATGAGTTCGAATCCCAGCTCTGCCACTTGTCGGCTGTGTGACTGTGGGCAAGTCACTTAACTTCTCTGTGCCTCAGTTCCCTCATCTGTAAAATGGGGATTAAGACTGTGAGCCCCACGTGGGCCAACCTGATTCCCCTATGTCTACCCCAGCGCTTAGAACAGTGCTCGGCACATAGTAAACCCTTAACAAATACCAACATTATTATTATTATTGTTGCTCTGCACACAGTAAACGCTCAATAAATACGATGGAATGAATGAATGAATAAGTAGAAGGGAGAATAGAGGTTGAATCCCCATTTTACAGATAGGAAAATTAAGGCACCGAGAAGTTAAGTGACTTGTCCAAGGTCACACCAACAGGCCAGTGGCAGAGTCAGGATTAGAAGTTGGGTCCTCTGACTTCCAGCCCCTGGCTCTTTCCACTAGTCCACGCTGCTCCAAATACCCTTCCAAACGCTCAGTACAGTGCTCTGCACACAGTAGACTGAGCTCCTTGAAGACAGGGATTGTGTCTACCAATTCTGTTGTATTGTACTTTCCCAAGTGCTCAGTACAGTGCTCTGCACACAGTATATGCTCAATAAATACCATGGATCTATCGATCGACTGATAGAAGGCTTCCTGGAGGAGGTGGGATTTCCTCTGAAGATGGAGAGAGGCGTGACCTGGAAGATCCAAAGGAATTCCAAGCCGCAGGGATAATAATGAATAATTATGGTATTTGTTAAGCGCTTACTATGTGCCAAGCACTGTTCTAAGCGCCGGGGTAGGTACGGGGTAATCATGTTGTCCCACGTAATCTTACGCCTCACAGTCGTCATCCCCATTTTACAGATGAGGTCACTGAGGCACAGAGAAGTTAAGTATCTTGCCTAAGGTCACCCAGCAGACAAGTGGCAGAGGTGGGATTAGAACCCATGTCCTCTGACTCCCAAGCCCGTGCTCTTTCCACTAAGCCGATGGGAGACCGAAAAAATGGGAAGGGAATCCAATCAATCAATCGATTGATCAATCATATCTATTGAACAAGTCCTGTGTGCTCCAGTGCACTAGAATCCTAGGTTACACTGTACTCTCCCCCGCTAGACTGTAAGCTCGTTGTGGGCAAGGAATGTGTCTATTATTCTATTGTACTGTCCCAAGTGCTTAGGCACTCAGTAAATTCGATTGACTGTACTAAGCATTTGGGAGCGTTCAGTACAACAGAGTTGGTAGACACGTCCCCTGCCCACAACAAGCTGATAGACTGGTGGGGGAGACAGTCATTAATCTAAATAAGTAAATGACAGATATTCACTCATTCATTCAATCATATTTATTGAGCACTTACTAGGTGCAGAGCACTGGACTAAGCGCTTGGGAGAGTACAAGGCAACAATAAACAGACACATTCCTGTCCACAATGAGCTTAGGGACGTGGAATTGAAGGAGGGGGTGATTAAAGGGGGGCAAATCCAAGCGCAAGAGGGACGCAGAAGGGAGCGGGAGAAGCGGAGAAAGGAAGTGTTTCGGAACAGGCCAGAGCGGGGAATCGGGAAGTCTGGGGGAATTTTTACGAGGAGTGGATTTACGCAGATGGGCTGCGGGCCAAATCCTGATTAATGCTCATTTGATTTGGTCCGTTCCCAGCTGTGTCCGGACACGGCAAACAGGACGCGGAGAGCTGGTTTTACCCGTCTCGGATTTCCACAGCCGAGAAAAGATCAGCAGAAGGCCAAGCCCGGTGCGGGTACCGGCCTTCCCCGGCCCACCCCCTGCCGTGGGGTGGGGCGGCCGGACCCGGGGTCCTTGGCTAATATTGACCCAAGGGAGGGCGCAGTGGGTGTGGACTGGCTCTCACGCTGTTTGCCCAACAATTAGGGAGCCTGGCAGTGATTCCGACCCAAAGGCCGGTCCTCCAGTCTGGCTGGGATTTGGGAGATCCACTCCCTCCTCGTCACTTCCAAACTGCCCTCTCCCCGCTCCCAAGCCGAACCCTTTCCCTGCCTGGAATTTCCTCCCCGCCAACCCCGAGGCTTCCAGCTGCGGCCCTCAAATCCCTCTTGGGGGCCCTGTCTCCTCCGGGAAGCCTTCCCTGATTCACTCATTCAATCATGCAATCGTATTTATTGAAAGCTTACTGTGTGCGGTGCACCGTACTAAGCGATTGGAAAGTACAAGTCGGCAACGGATAGAGAAAATCCCTGCCCACAACGGCCTCACAGTCTGCCCCTAGCACCCTTCCTCCCCTCCACCGAAGCTGCAGCAACCCCCCAACAGCTGGCGGAGTCAGAAGGTCATGGGTTCTAATCCTGGCTCCGCCACCTGTCTGCTGTGTGATCGTGGGCACGTCACTTCATTTCTCTAGGCCTTAATTCCCTCATCTGTAAAATGTGTTGAAGACTGGGAGCCTCACATGGGACAGGGATTGTGTCCAACCCGATAAGCTTGTATCTACCCCAGCGCTTAGTGCAGTGCCTGGCACATAGAAAACAATTAATTAATTAATGTTGGCATTTGTTAAGCGCTTATTATGTGCAAAGCACTGTTCTAAGCGCTGGGGGGGATACAAGGTGATCAGGTTGTCCCACGTGGGGCTCACAGTCTGAATCCCCATTTTACAGATGAGGTAACTGAGGCCCAGAGAAGTGAAGTGACTTGCCCAAAGTTGCACAGCTGACAAGTGGCCGAGCCGGGATTTGAACCCATGATCTCTGACTCCCCAGCCCGTGCTCTTTCCACTGAGCCACGCTGTTTCTCTTAAATACCATTATTATTATTATTATTATTAGCCATGCTTAGCGCTTTTGAATTTTATTCCCTTCCTCACTACCCGTGGACCTATGGACTGAATTGTTACTTCATCTTTTTCAATCTAAGGTATAATACTATTACTATTAATAATAACAGTATTTGTTAAGCTCCTACTATGCACCCGGTACTGTACTAAGCAATGGGAAGCAGCATGACGTAGCAGATAGAACACAGACTTGGGAGTCAGAAGGTCATGGGTTCTAATCCCGGATCTGCCCTTTGTCTGCTGTGTGACCTTCTCTGTGCCTCAGTTCCTTCATCTGTAAAATGGGGATTGAGACTGTGAACCCCATGTGGGACGAGGGACTGTGTCCAAATGGATTTCCTTGTATCCACCCCAGCGCCTAGTACAGTGCCTGGTACATTGTAATTGCTTAACAAATGCCGTGACTATTACTTGTAATAAATTATTAGAAGCAAATCGGGTTGGCAACAGTCCCTGTCACATGTGGAGCTCACAGTCTAATCCCCATTTTACAGAGAAGCAGCGTGACTTAGTGGAAAGAGCACGGGCTTGGAAGTCAGAGGAAGTGGGTTCTAATCCCGGCTCCACCACTTGTCTGCTTTGTGACTTTAGCCAGCCACTCAACATCTCTCTGCCTCAGTTACCTCATCTGTAAAATGAGGATTAAGACTGGGAGCCCCACGTGCAACAACTTGATTACCTTGTATCTACCCCAGCACTTAGAACAGTGCTTGGCACATAGTAAGCGCTTAACGTGTACCATAATCATTATTATTACAGATGAGGTAACTGAGGCCCAGAGAAGTGAAGTAACTTGCTCAGGGTCACACAGCCAACAAGTGGCAGAGGCAGGATTAGAACTCATGACCTTCTGATTCCCTGGCCTGTGCTCTATCCACTATGCCATGCTGACTACTGGCCGCTCCAGTCCTGGGGGAGAATCAGGGATGGAGAGGGGAGAGTCAGGGGTGGGGGATGGTCCGTGCTGGGTCACTGGGGGAGCGTCAGGGATGGAGAGGGGAGAGTCGGGGCGTGGGATGATCTGTAAATCTCTCCCAACCCCTCTTGCCTGCCAGAGTTTCCGGCTGCACATCTATCTCTGCGTGGGAGCGGATGCCGGCGCTAGGAGGGGTGCTTCCTGTTTTTTGTTCTCAACTAGCTGCCCTCTGGCTTCCAGAGGCCCCTCACCCCAGAGGGTGGGTATGGGTTCGGGTCTACCTGTTGGTCCCCTCAACATCTGTAAAATGGGCATTAGGACTGTGAGCCCCATGTGGGACAATCTGATTACCTTGTATCTACCCCAGCGCTTAGGACAGTGCTGGGCACAGAGTAAGCACTTAACAAAAATCGTAATAATAATAATAATACCTGATCCCGCACTGGCAGAGAGACGCAGCAGGTGTGGCTATATCCGATTTAGGCAGGAGGGGGGTGTTGTTGACTGGTCCACAGTGGCTTCGCTCTTCCCAACCACCACCACGAGGATGGAAGAAGTCCCGTGTCAGGCCCTGGAATGTTTGGGTTTTGGGGAGCAGCTGACATCCAGTTTTAGGGAGACTAATAATAGTAATAACTATGGTATTTGTTCAGTGCTTACTAGGAGCCAGGCACTGTACTAAGCACTGTGGGTGAATACAAGCAAATCGGGTCGGACACAGTCCCGATCCCCTGTGGGGCTCACAGTCTTGATCGCCATTTTACAGATGAGGGAATTGAGACTCGGAGAAGTGAGAACGCAGCGAGGCATAGTAGCTACAGCCCGGGCCTGGGAGTCAGAAGGTCATGGGTTCTAATCCCGCCTCCGCCACTTGTCTGCTGCGTGACCTTGTGCAAGTCACTTCACTTCTCTGCACCTCAGTTACCACACCGATAAATGGGGTTTGAAACTGTGAGCCCCAAGAGGGACAGGGACTGTGTCCAACCCGATTTCCTTGTATCCACCCCAGCACTTAGTACACTGCCTGGCACATAATATGGGCTTAATAGATACAATCATTATTATTATAATTAGCTTATATCCACTCTAGCTTTTAGTACAGTGTCTGGCACATAGTTAGTGCTTAACAAATACCAGAGGAGGAGCGTAGCTTAATGGAAAGAGCACAGGCTTGGGAGTCAGAAGTTGTGGGTTCATATCCCAGATCTGCCACTTGTCATCTGTGTGACTTTAGACAAGTCACTTAACTTCTCTGTACCTCAATTACCTCATCTGTAAAATGGGGATTAAGACTGTGAGCCCAATGAGGGACAACCTGATAACCTTGTAACTACCTCAGCGCTTAGAATAGTGCTTGGCACATAGTAAACCTTTAACGAGTACCATCAACATCAAATATTATTGTTATTATTAAGCGAAGTGACTTGCCCAAGCAGATTAGTGGCAGAGACAGGATTAGAACCCATGACCTTTTGACTCCCAAGCTTGTCATTTCAGTGCCTCTTGGCTCCAGGGTTGGAGGATGTTCCCTTGGAGACCCCAATCCCAGGCCCGTGAAGGGGCTTGGACAAGGACTCATCCCTCTCCCAATTAATCAAGAGCCCTGCCCTCGAGGAACTTCCAGTCTACTGTGTGCAGAGCTCTGTACTAAACACATGGTAGAGGACAGTAGAGTTAGTAGACATGATCCCTGCCCTCAAGGAGCCTCCAGTCTACTGTGTGCAGGGCACTGTGCTGAGCGCCTTGGGAGAGTCCTCTAGACTGTAAACTCGTTGAGGGCAGGGAACGTTCCTACCAACTCCGTTATATTGTTATATTGTACTCTTCTAAGCGCTTAGTACACTACTCTGCACACAGTAAGTGCTCAATAAGTGGCTTAATAGAAAAAGCCCGGGCTTGGGAGTAAGAGGTCATGGGTTCTAATCTTGGTTCTGCGACTTATCAACTGTGTGACTTTGCTTTGTTTCTCTTCTCTGTACCTCAGTTACCTCATCTGGAAAATGGGGATTAAGACTGCGAGCCCCACATGGGACAGGGACTGTGTCCAACCTGATTTGCTTGTGTTGTTCCCCCCAGCACTTAGTACAGTGCCTGGCACATAATAAGCACTTAACAAATACCATCATTATTATTATTATTGTTAATATTAATTGATTGATTAATTGACAATAGAGTTAGCAGATACAAAATCTGCCGTCAAATATCTTACAGGTCACTGGGTGCACAAGTCTGAACTGAGCATCTGGGAGAGGACGGTAAAATTAGTAGACATGATCGGTGCTCTAGAAGATCTTTTACTCTGCTGTGTGCAGGGTAAATCAGAAATAAATAATAAAAAAAGATTACGTTCCTTAAGCAGTTACTATGTGTCAAGCACTGTTCTAAGCACTGTGGTAGATACAAGTTATTCAGGTTGGACACAGTCCCTGCCCCCAAATGGGGTTCACACTCATCCCCATTTTACAACTGAGGTAATTGAGGCACAGAGAAGAGAAGTGACTCGCCTCGGGTCTCACAGCAGACAGGAGGAGGATCCGGAATTAGAACCCAGGTCCTTCGGGCTCCCAGGCCCGGGTTCTAATCCACTAAGTACTTGGGAGAATCCAAAGTTGTTAGACCTGATCCCTCTCCTCAAGGAGTTTATATTCTAGTACTGGAGATAGACACTGAAATTCATTCATTCAATCGTATTTATTGAGTGCTTACTGTGTGTAGAATACTGTACTAAACGTTTGGAGAGTACAGTACAGCAATAAAGAGAGACAATCCCTGCCCACATCGGGCTCACAGTCTAGACAGGTGAGACAGACATCAATAAAAGTAAACAGGCATCAATAAATTTTAGGTAGGTGAAGCAGGAGAATATAAGGATGTGTCTGTCTCTCCCACTAGACTGTAAGCTCTTTTCTAATCCGGGTTCCGCCACTTATCTGCTGTGTGGCCTTGGGCAAGTCACTTCACTTCTCTGTGCCTCAGTTACCTCATCTGGAAAATGGGGAGTGAGACAGTGAGCTCAACGTGGGACAGGGACTGTGTCTAACCAAATTTGCTTGTATCTACCTCAGTGCTTCGTACAGTGCCTAGCACATAGTAAGCACTTAACAAATACCATAATTATTATTATTATTACACTCTGAAGCCCATGACTGTGGAATTATCCTTGCCTTCTCCCTCTCTCCGTCACTAGACTGTGAGCTCGTTGTTGTCAGGGAATGTGTCTGTTGTTGTATTGTACTCTCCCAAATGCTTATTACAGTGCTTTGTACAGAGTAAGCTCTCAATAAATCCAATTAATAATGTTGGTATTTGTTAAGCACTTACTATGTGCAGAGCACTGTTCTAAGCACTGGGGTAGATACAGGGGAATCAGGTTGTCCCATGTGTGGCTCATAGTCTTAATCCCCATTTTACAGATGAGGTAACTGAGGCCCAGAGAAGTGAAGTGACTTGCCCACAGTCACACAGCTGACAAATGGCAGAGCCGGTATTCGAACCCATGATCATTGACTCCAAAGCCCGTGCTCTTTCCACTGAGCCTCGCTGCTTCTCACTGAGCCATTCTGCTTCTCAGCATGAATGAATGAATGCATGAATGAATGAATGGCACCAAATCCTGTTGGCTCTACCTTCAAAATATCCCTAGAATCCCACCTTTCCCCTCCTTCCAAACTGGACCATGCTTATCCAAGCCCTCCACTTTTCCCTTCTTGACCCCTGAATCAGCCTCCTTGCTGATCTCCCAGCCTCCTACCTCTCCCCACTCCAGTCCGTACTTCCCTCTGCCCCCGGATCATTTTTCTACAAAAAATGTTCAGTCCACGTCTCCCCACTCCTCAAGAAACTCCAGTGGTTGCCCATCCGCCTCCGCATCGAAGAGAAACTCCTCAACATCCGCTTGAAAAGCAGCATAGCTTAGTGGACAGAGTCCGGGCCTGGGCGTCAGAAGGACCTTGGTTCTAATCCCTGCTCTGCCACATGTCTGCTGTGTGACCTTGGGCAAGTTGCTTCACTTCTCTGGGCCTCAGCTACTGCATCTGTAAAAAGGGAATTAAGAGTGTGAGCCCCATATGGGCAGGGACTGTGTCCAACCCAATTAACTTGTCTCTACCCCCAACTCTTAGAACAATGCTTGGCACATAGTAAGTGCTTAATAATGATTGTGGTATTTGTTAAGTGCTTACCATGTGCCAGGCTCTGTACTAAGCACTGGGGTGGATACAAGCAAATCAGATCGGACACACAGTCTCTGTCCCACATGGGGCTCACAGTCTCAATCTCCATTTTATAGATGAGGAAACTGAGGTCCAGAGAAGTGAAGTGACTTGCCCAAGTCCATGCAGCAGACAAGTGGCGGGGCCGAGATTAGGACCCGAGACTTCCCGACTGCCAGGTCCTCGCTCTGTCCACTTAGCCGTGCTTAACAATTACCGTAATTCTTATTTAGGGTTGCCCAATCAGCTCTCTCCCTCTGACTTATTCACTCTCTTCTCCCGCTACACCCCAGCTCACACCCTTCACGTCTCCCAAGCCAACCGTCTCCCTCAGCCTGGTTCCCATCTCCTGCCGCTGACCTCTTGCCCACACCCTCCGCACTGCCTGGAACTCCCTCCCCCTTCATAGCTGAGGGACCGCAACTTCCTCACCTTGAAAGCCCTTCTGAAATCACATCTCCTCCAGGGGGCTTTTTTTCCCTTGTTTATATTCTCCGACTGCCATTTCATCATTTCCTTGCCTCCTAAGCACTTGTGTACTCACACCTCCCCTATAGAATTCAGGAAAATATCAGAGCTATCCTATTACCTAAACACTAATACCAGTCTATATCCCCTTTTCCTTCTTCCTCCTGCCGGTAATGCAGTGTCTGTCTCCCCGATAGATCGTAAACTTCCTGAGGGCAGGGAGCTTGCCCGATAACTCTATTGTCTTATCCCAAGTGCTCAGTTCAGTGTTCTGCACATAGTGGACTGGCAACACCTTGAGGGCAGGGATCGTGTCTACCATCTCTATTGTAGCCTTATTCATTCATTCAATTGTATTTATTAAGTGCTTACTGTGCACAGAGCACTGTACTAAGTACTTAGTCTCCCAAGAGCTCAGTACAGTGCCTTGCGCACAGAAGATCATAAACTCCATTTGGGCAGGGATCGTGTCTACTAACTCGGTTGTACTCCCCGAAGCGCTCAATACAGTGTCCTGCACTGTAATATATTTTAATGTCTGTCTGCCCAATCTAGACTCTAAGCTCCTTGAGTCCAGAGACCGTGTCTACAAATTCTATCATACTCTCCCAAGTGCTCAGTACAGTGCTCTCTCTGTAATGTATTTGAATGTCTACCTTTCCCTTTAGACTGTAAGCTCCTTTAGGGGAGATATAGGGTCCTCTAATGCTATTGTCCTCTCCGAAGCACTCAGCACAGTGCTCTGCACACAGTAGATGGTAAGCTTTTGAAGGCAGGGATAATATCTATTAACTCCATGTAGTTTTCCAAAGAGTCCATTGCTCTACATATACTAGACTGTAATAATAATATATTAATAACTGTGGTATTTGTTAAGCGTTCACTGTGTGCCAGGCACCGAACTAAGCGATGGAGGGGGAACACAAGCAAATCGGGTTGGACACAGTTCCTGCCCCATGTGGGGCTCACAGTCTTAATCCCTGTTTTACAGATGAGGTAGCTGAGGCACAGAGAAGCAGCATGGCTCAGTGGAAAGAGCACGGGCTTTGGAGTCAGAGGTCATGAGTTCGAATCCCAGCTCTGCCACTTGTCAGCTGTGTGACTGTGGGCAAGTCACTTCACTTCTCTGGGCCTCAGTTACCCCATCTGTAAAATGGGGATGAAGACTGTGAGCCCCATGAGGGACAGCCTGATCACCTTGTATCCCCCCAGCGCTTAGAACAGTGCTCTGCACATAGTAAGCGCTTAACAAATGCCAACATTATTATAAGTGAAGTGACTTGTCCAAGGTCACAGAGCAGACAAATGGCTGAGCTGGGATTAGAACCCGTGACCTTCTGACTCCCAGGCCTACTACTTTCCAGCAGCATGTAAGCTCCATGAGAGCAGAAATCACATCTACTGACCCTATTGTCCTCTCCTATTGAAGTGGTCAATCAATTAATATCATTAATTATTATTAATCAATAAATTGGAAGCAGCGTGGCTCAGTGGAAAGAGCCTGGGCTTCAGTGTCAGAGGTCATGGGTTCGACTCCCGGCTCTGCCACTTCTCAGCTGTGTGACTCTGGGCAAGTCACTTAACTTCTCTGGGCCTCAGTTACCTCATCTGTAAAATGGGGATTAACTGTGAGCCTCACGTGGGACAACCTGATTACACTGTATCTACCCCAGTGCTTAGGACAGTGCTCTGCACATAGTAAGCGCTTAACAAATACCAACATTATTATTACCATTATTATTATTATTACTGATATTAATTGAGCACTTACTGTGATCAGCACACTGCATTTAGCTCTTGGGGGAAGCACAATACAGTAATAATAATGATACTAATTATGGTATTTGTTAAGCTCTTACTATGCGCCAAGCACTGTTCTAAGCACTGGACAGACTTGGAAGACATGATCCCTACCCACAAGGAGTTTACAGTCTACAGAGACATGAAAAAAAAAACACCGTAAAAAAACCTCACCCTTCATCCAGTTATTATATTTATTGAGGACTTACTGTGTGCAGAGCACTGTACTAAGCACGTGGAAAGTAAAATTCAGCAATAAAGAGAGACAATCCCTTCCCACACCGGGCTTTTAGTACTATCCTCTGCATCCAGGAGATGTCTGATCAATATTTTTGATTGATTGATCATATTGCTTTTAGGTTATTGCTGTTAGGATAACTGATATGGGTGTTCAAAGTACTTGTCCTAATCCCCGGAATCTAGACTGTAAACTCCTCTCTTGACTGTAAATTTGTTGTCGACAGGGAACATGTCTACTACCTCTGTCATATTGTCCTCTTCCAAGCGCTTAGTGCAGTGCTCTGCACACAGTAAGCTCAATAAATGACTTCAACTACCACCTCTATGTGGATGATATCCAAATCTCCATCTCCAGCCCTAATCTCTCTTTCTCTCTGCAGTCTCGCATTTCCTCTTGCCTTCAAGATGTCACTACTATCACCTCAAGCCTAACATATCCAAAACAGAATTCCTTATCTTCGCCCTCAAACCCTGCCCTCTTCATGACTTTCCCGTTACTGTAGTCAGCACCACCATCCTGTCTCACAAGCCCATAACCTAGCATTATCCTTGACTCCTCTCTCTCATTCAACCCTTATATTCAAGCTATTACTAAATCCCGTCGGTCCCACCTTCACAACATCGCTACAATCCTCTCTATCCAAACTGCTCCTGCATTAGTACAATCATTCTTCCTCTACCGCCTGGATGACAACATCAGCCTACTTGCTGACCTCCCAGCCTCCTGTCTTCTCCCACTCCAGTCCATACCTCACTCTGCTAACCAGATTATTTTTCTACAAAAACACTCAGGACATGTCATCCTGCTCCTCAGAAAACTCCAGTGGTTGCCCATCCTCTTCTGCATCAAGCAAAAACTCCTCCCCATTGTCTTTAAAGCCCTCAATCTCCTTGCCCTCTCCTACCTCACCTCACTACTCTCCTTCTACAACCCAGCCCGTTCACTCTGCTCCTCTGGTGCCGTTAACCCTCTCACTGTGCCTTGATCCCACCTATCTCACCGCTGACCCCCGGCCCACATCCTGCCTCTGTCCTGGAACACCCTCCCTCCTGAATTCCGACAATGACTCTCCCCCCTTCAAAGCCTTTCTGAAGGCTGATCTCCTCCAAGAGACCTTCCCTAAGCTCCCCTTTCCTCTTCTCCTACTTCCCTTCTGCATCACCCTGACTCACTCCCTTTGTTCTTCCCTTCTCGCAGCCCCACAGCATTTATTCATTCATTCAGTTGTATTTATTGAGCACTTACTGTGTGCTGAGCACTGTATTAAGCACTTGGAAAGTACAATTCAGCAATAGACAGTCCTGCCCACAGTGGGCTCACAGCTAGAAGCGGGGAGACAGACATCAAAACAAGTAAACAGGCATCCATAGCCTCAGTATATAAATAGAATTTGAGATATATACACCATTAATAAAATAGAATTATAAATATGCACATATATATACACACAAGTGCTGTGGGGTGGGGAGGTGGGTAAAGCAGAGGAAGGGAGTGGGGGCAATGGAAAGGGGAGGGGGAGCAGAGGAAAAGGGGGTTTAGTCCGGGAGGGCCTCCTGGAGGAGGTGAGCTCTCAGTAGGGCTTTGAAGGGGGGAAGAGAACTAGTTTGGCGGATGTGAGGAGGGAGGGCATTCCAGGTCAGAGGTAGGATGTGGGCCAGGAGTCGACAGTGGGGCAGGCGAGAACGAGGCCCAATGAAGCAGCAGAGGAACGAAGTGTGCGGGCTGCGTAGATGGAGAGAAGGGAGGTAAGGTAGGAGGGGACCAGGTGATGGAGAGCTTTGAAGCCAAGAGTGAGGAGGTTTGGCTTCATACAGAAGTTGATAGGCAATCACTGGAGATTTTTGAGTGGGGGGGTGACAAACCCAGAACCTTTCTGTAGAAAGATAATACAGGCAGCAGAGTGAAGTTTAGACTGAAGTGGGGAGAGACAGAAGGCTGGGAGATCAGAAAAGAGTCTGATGCAATCATCCACTCGGGATAGGATGAGTGATTGTACTAATGTGTTAGCAGTGTGGATGGAGAGGAAAGGACAGGTCTTGACGATGTTGTGAAGATGAGACCGGCAGGTTTTGGTGATGGATTGGATACGTGGGGTGAATAATGTTGGTATTTGTTAAGCGCTTACTATGTGCAGAGCACTGTTCTAAGCGCTGGGGTAGACACAGGGGAATCAGGTTGTCCCACGTGGGGCTCACAGTCTCAATCCCCATTTTACAGATGAGGGAACTGAGGCACAGAGAAGTTAAGTGACTTGCCCACAGTCACACAGCTGACAAATGGCAGAGCTGGGATTTGAACTCATGAGCCCTGACTCCAAAGCCCGTGCTCTTTCCATTGTGCCACGCTGCTTCTCTGTGGGGGGGTGAATGAGAGAGAGGAGTCAAGGATGACACCGAGGTGGCGGGCTTGTGAGACGGGAAGGATGGTAGTGCCGTCCGCAGTACGGGAAAGTCAGGAAGAGGACAGGGTTTGGGAGGGAAGATAAGGAGCTCAGTCTTGGACATGTTGAGTTTTAGGTGGCAGGCGGAACATCCAGGTGAAGATGTCCCGAAGGCAGGAGGAGATGCGAGCCTGGAGAGAGGAAGAGAGAACGGGGAGGAGATGAAGATTTGGGTATGTACATTACATACATTTATGTACATATGTGTAATTTATTTATTTGTATCGATGTCTGTCTCCTCTCCTCTACACTGTAAGCTCGTTGTAAGTAGGGAATGTGTCTGTTTAGTGTTGTATTGTACTCTTCCAAGTGCTTAGTACAGTGCTGTGCACACAGTAAGCACTTATAATCCAATTGAATAATGAATTAATGAATGAATGAATACCACTGATTGATGGATTGAATCACCTCCGATGTCCTGGGTGATCTTGGGAAAGTGATATCTGCTCCTCAGTTTCCCCAACTGTGAAAGAGGCCTCAGGAGCTCTGCCTACTGCAGGTTGCTGGTAGGGGGAGTGAGGGCCACCCCCCACCCGGCCACCCCCCACCCCTGCAAATGGTCAAAGTCTGTGATGAGAAGCAGGATGGTGCAATGAGTAGAGCCCGGGCCCGGGAGTCAGAAAAACCTGGGTTCTAATCCCAGCTCTGCTACTTGTCTGTTGTGTGAACTTGGGCAAGTCACTTCACTTCTTTGGTACTCAATTTCCTCATCTGTAAAATGGAAATGAAGACTGTGAGCCTCACAGTGCTTAGAACAGTCCCTGGCACATAGAAGCACTTAGTAAATACCATTAAAAAAAAACGTGAGACAGGGACCATGTCTAACCCAATTAGCTTGGAGCCACCCCAGTGCTTAGTACAGTGCCTGGCACATAGTAAGCACGTAACAAATACCATCATGATTGTTATTATTATAAAGTCCACCCCCCTGGAACGTGTAGAAGCAGACCTGCAGGCGATTGTGGTGGAGTCTCCTGCCAGGGCTGGGGTGAGGATGATGACAGCGTTTTACATGCTTAGTGTCTCTTGGCCCTACTGGTCACCTCGTTGCCAAGGCAAGCTTTGGCCGGCTAGCATCACCACTGGCCACGGGGGCCGGGCCTTGGGAATCCACCCTCGATTCCCTCGAAAACAGCCAAGACCTGTTAAGTGCTCACATCTCCTCCAAGAAGCCTTCCCTGACTAAACCCTCTTTTCCTCTTCTCCCACTCCCTTCTGCATCGCCCTGACTCGCTGCCTTTATTCATCCCCCCATCCCAGCCCCACACAGCTTCTGTCCATATCTGTAATTCATTTATTTCTATTCATTCCTGTCTCCCCCTCTGGACTGCAAGCTTGTCTGCTGTATGGTTAAATTGAACTCTTCCAAGAGCTTCGTACAGTTCTCTGCCCACAGTAAATGCTGCACTTAGTACAGTGCCGGACAAATAGTAAGCACTTAAATACAATAATAATAATAAAACATCTAGTCAGTCAATTGTATTTAATAATAATAATGGCGTAGTAATAATAATAACTGTGGTATTTGTTAAACACTTATTATGTGCCAACCACTGTACTAAGCACTGGGGTGGACACAAGCAAATCAGATTAGACTTAGAATAGTCTAGTAGAAGACTATAGACTGTGGACTGTAAGCACTCTGGACTGTAAGCTTGTTGAGGGCAGGGAATGTGTCTGTTTACTGCTCTATTGTACTCTCCCAAGCGCTTAGTACAGTGCTCTGAACATAGTAAGCGCTCAATAAATACGATTGAATAAATAATAAATACAACTGAATGAATTAATTAGTGCTCTGTACACAGTAAACGTTCATTAAATCTGATTGCCTGGCCGATTAGAAGTGCCTTCCTGGCTTCTGCTGAAATCATTATGATGCCACAGTCTGATTTCTTTTAAGACTCAGCCTGGTTTCTTATGACCCTTAGGAAGATGGGTTAATGTTCTCTGCTGCTCTGAGGTCTGCTCAGGAAGCTCCTGGAAGGGAAATCCTCCTTTCTCCAGCAGAGAAGAGCATAGGGAATTTGTTTGCAGAGGAAACTTCAGATGGTCTGTGCTGGGTCACTGGGCAGAGAGAGAGAGAGTCAGGGATGGAGAGGGGAGAATCGGGGTTGTTGGATGGTCCCGTGCTGGGTTACTGGAGAGAGTCAAGGATGGAGAGGGGAGAGTCAGGGGTTTTGGATGGTCTGAGCTGGATGACTGGGGAGACTCAGAGATGGAGAGGAGAGAGTCAGGGGTGTTGGATGGTCCATCCTGGGTCACTGGGGAGAGTTAGGGATGGAGATGGGAAAGCCAGAGGTTTTGGATGGTCTGTGCTGGGTCACTGGGGGAGAGTCAGAGATGGAGAGGGGAGAGTCAGGAATGGCAAAGGATTTGTGCTGGGTCACTGGGGGGAGAGGGTTATCTCTGTTTCCAGAAGCCCTGAAAGGAACCAGGTGGATTCACGGCACTGTGTTGGGAATGGAGAGAGGAGCTCAAGTGGAAAGGGTGTGGGTCAGATTTTAGATCATGAGCCTCCCAAAGGACAAGGACTGTGTCTAATTCCCCATGCGTATTCTCTCCCAGCACTTTGCATGGCATAGTAATAATAATAGCAATTGTGGTATTTGTTAAACGCTTACTATGTGCCTACCACTGTACTAAGTGCTGGGGTGGATACGAGCAAATCGGATTAGGTACAGTCCCCGTTCCAAGTGGGGCTCATGTCTTGATCCCCGTTTTACAGATGAGGTAACTGAGACACAGAGAATTGAAGTGACTTGCTCATGGTCACACAGCAGACAGGTACGTGGTGGAGCCGGGATTAGAACCCATGACCTTCTCACTCCTAGGCCCGTGCTCCAGCAATAGCGTGAAGCAGCATGGCCTAATAGAGAAGCAGCATTGCCTAATGGATAGAGCGTGGGCCTGGGTCTGTTATATTGTACTCTCCCAAGCACAGGGATCTGCTCACAGTAAGCAGCATGGCTTAATGGATAGAGCATGGGCCTAGGAGACAGAAGGTCATGGGTTCTAATCCTGACTCTGCCACTTGTCTGAGGTGTGGCCTTGGGCAAGTCACTTCACTTCTCTGTGCCTCACTTACCTCATCTGTAAAGTGGAGATTGAGACTGTGAGCCCCATATGGGACATGAACTGTGTCCAACCTAATTATCTTATATCCACCCCAGGGCTTAATACAGTGCCTGGCCCATAGTAAGATCCTAACAAATACCACTATTATTATTTTCATTATTATTATTATTATTCACTTTGTACAGTGTACTGCACACACTAAGCAGCATGGCCTAATGATAAGAGCCCAGGCGTGAGAGTCAGAGGACCTGGCTTTGTTTTGTCTATTTGTTTGTTTTATGGTAATTGTTAAGCACTTACTATGTGTCAAGCACTGTTCTAGGAGCCAGGGTGAAGCTAATTAGGTTGGACCCAGACCCTGTCCCCCATGGAGGCTCACCATGTTAAGTAGGAAAAAGAACAGATATTGAATCGCTATTTTACAGTTGAGGAAATTGAGGCACAGAGAGTTAAGTGACTTGTCCAAGGTCACACAATAAGCAACTGGCACAGCATTTGGCAGAGCTGGGATTAGAACCCAGGTCCTCTGACTCCCAGGCCCGTGCTCTTTCCACTAGGCTGTACTGCTTCTAATCCCAGCTCCACCACTTGTCTGCTCTGTGACCTTAGGCAAGTCACTTCACTTCTCTGTAAAATCCTAACAAATACCACTATTTGTAAAATGGGGATTAAGACTGTGAGCCCCACATGGGACATGAACTGTGTCCAGCCTGATTATCTTATATCCACTCCAGTGCTTAGTACAGTGCCTGGCACATAGTAAGCATTTAACAAATAGCATTACAAAAAAACACTTAGTATATACTACCAGTTCAATTCAATCCATTTAATTCATTCAGTTGTATTTCTTGAGCGCTTCCTGTGTGCAGAGCACTGTACTAAGCATTTGGGAGAATATGATTTAACAATAAACAGATGCATTCCCTGCCCACAGTGAGCTTACAGTCTAGAGGGGGAGATTCAACAAATCTAGGCTCTGCCCTCGGCCTGCTGTGTGACCACAGGGAACTCACTCAACCCTTCTGGGCCTCTGTTTCAGTCCTTCTCCCTCTCTGCGACGAGGGCACACAATGGCTTCCTTGATGTCAGGGAGTGGCCATTCTCGGTGTCATAAATTACATCTTCTCCCTGGGCCAAGGGAAATAGAGCAGGCTGAGCCCCAGGCCCGGCCCCCCACCCCTCTGCCCCCACCCCGGGCAGGCGGCTGGCACTGCTCCCGGAAAATTCCCGAAATGTTGTGATTCGTCCTTTCCCGTATTTACAGTAATCAAACCGGACCCTGTCCCCTTCCCCTTCTTCCCACCCCCACCCTGCCGCAAGGAGGGAGTCTCCAACATGTCTGGACACCTGCAGAGCTGGTCTAGTGTGGATTAACCTTTGCCAGGCGGGTGGGCATATGTGTGTGTGTGTGTTTGCATGTTTGTACAATAATAATACACGTATACAGGCATGCATACATAATAATGATATAATAGTAACTCTGGGATAGATACAAGGTTATCACGTTGTCCCAAGTGGGGTTCACAGTTTTAATCCCCATTTTACAGATGAGGGAACTGAGGCACAGATAAGTTAAGTGACTTGCCCAAAGTCACACAGCTGACAAGTGGCGGAGCTGGGATTAGAATCCATGACCTCTGACTCCCAAGCCCGGGTTCTTTCCACTATGTCACACTGGGATCCTGTCTGATGCATTGTCCTTTCCCAAGCGCTCAGTATAGTGGTCTGCACACAACAGACTGGAAGCTCCTTGAGGCCAGGGACCATGTCTACCGACTCTATTGTGCTCTCTCAAGCGTTCAGCACAGTGCTCCACAGACAGTAGTAAGTCAGTGAGTCGTACTTACTGAGAGTTTACAGTGTGGAGAGCACTGTACTAAGCGCTTGGGAGAGTACAATATAACAATAAACAGACACATTCCCTGCCCACAATAAGCTTAGAGTCTAGAAGACGAGACAGAAATTAGTACTGTAAACTCACTGAGGGCAGGAATCATGTCTACAAACTTTGTTATACCATGTTCTCTCCCAGGCTCAGTCCAGTGCTCAGCCCCGAGTTATGTATTGAGGGCTGTGACTTTAATAATAATAGTAATATTTGTGATATGCTCCTTCCCATAATAATAACAGAGAGTCTTAAGCAGCGTGGCTTAGTGGATAGAGCCCGGGCCTGGGAGTCAGAAGCTCCGATGTTCTAATTCCAACTCTGCCACTTGTCCGCTCTGTGATCCTGGGCAAGTCACTTTACTTCTCTGTACCTCAGTTCCCTCATCTGTAAAATGGGGATCGAGGCCCTGAACCTCATGTGGGACAGGGACTGTGTCCAACCCGATTCGCTTGTGCCCACCCTAGCGCCTAGTACATAGTCCTGGCAAATAGTAAGTGCTATGTGGTATATGCCTGGCACATAGTAAGCGCTTAACAAATACCATATTTGTTATAATTCTTATTACTCTGTTTTTCTTGCTGTATTTCAATCTTTCTTCCTCCATCTTCCTGCTCCTCAGTGCCCAGCACAGTATGTGTGTGTCCTGTCTTCCCTGTTTGACTAGCAGCTCCTTGAGGGCAGGGATCCATTCATTCAATTGTATTTATTCATTCATTTATTCAATCGTATTCATTGTGCAGCACTGTACTAAGCGCTTGGAAAGTGCAATACCGCAACAAATGGAGACAATCCTGGCTCACAACGGGTTAACAGTCTAGAAGGGGGAAGACAGACATCAAAATAAGTAAACGGGCATCAATCCCCTCTTTCCTTCTCTGCAGTGTTCACCCCGCACCCCTATTCAGCACCTCGTGCCTACAGAGGGACAGAGAGCGGGAGGGAGGAAGGGACAGAGGGATGGACAGAGGGATGGAGAACCTGAAGAAGGGAGAGAGGGACAGACGGAGGGATGGATGGATGGACAGATGGAGAGGTGAGCAGAGGGACAGAGGGTGGGAGGGGGAGAGGGATGGATGGACAAAGTGACCGTGGCTTAATGGAAAGAGCACTTGGGAGTCAGAGGTCGTGGGTTCTAATTCAATCATATTTTTCGTGCGCTTACTGTATGCAGAGCACTGTACTAAGCACTGGTTCCGCAACTTGTCAGTGTGACTTTGGGAAAGTCACTTAACTTCTCTGTGACTAAGTTACCTCATCTGTAAAATGGGGATTAATGTGGGGCAATCTTAGAGAGCTTAGAGCACTGTTTGGCACATAGTAAGTGCTTAACAATTATCATCATCATTATTATTCTTATTAAAGAGGAAGGGTAGCGATGGAGGAAGAGCAGGAGGAAGGACGGACAGAGAGAAAGAGGAAGGGAGGTAGGAAAAGACAAAGGGATGGGGGAGGGAGGGAGGGTCCCTGGGTAAATCTTATTTGAGTCAGAAGTGGGGATTTTCCCCAAAGAGAAAAGCTGGGAGGAAGCCAATTGTCTCTGTAACTTCCTGGTGGCCACGGATCTCTCCTTTCCCTTAGAAATATTCCTCGGAAGGCTGTCACTTGTAGCCCTGACCAGGCAACACCAAGCCTAGGGCAAGCAAAGTCTTCTGCATTTCCCTTGGGGTTCTCTGACTCAGGGACGGCCATAATGCAGAAAGAGGGGAAAGGGAAGCCGACAAAGAGAAAAGGGGGAGAGAGAGAGAAAAAAAATGGAAGGGTGGAGAGAAAGGGGGGAAAAAAGAGAGAGAAAGGGATCGGCAGAGAGAGAGACAGATATAAAGAAGGAGGAGAGAGAGAAAGGGATGAAAAGAGAGAAAGGGGAAAGAGGAATGGAAGTAAGGAGAGAAAGAGGGGAAAAAAAGAAAAAAGGGATGGACAGAGAGAGACAAAGAGAGAAAAGAGAGAAGGTGGCGATGCAGCATGGCCTAATGGCTAGAGCACAAGCTTGGGAGTCATGGCTTCTAATCCTGGCTCCACCACCTGTCTGCTGTGTGACCGTGAGCAAGTCACTTCACTTCTCTGGGCCTCGGTTACCTCATCTGTAAAATGGGGATCAAGACTGTGAGCCCCACTTGGGACAGGGACTGTGTCCACCCCGATTTGCTTGGATCCATCCCAGCGCTTAGTACGGTGCTTGGCACGGAGTAAGCGATTCACAAATGCCCGGCGATTATTGTTTTATTAAAGGGGGGAGAGAGAGAAAGAGATGCCCAGAGAGAGACCCAGAGACAGAGATAAAGAGGAAGGAGAGAGAGAAAGAGATGGAAAGAGAGAAAGGGGAAGAGAGAGGAAGAGGAGAGAGAAAGGGATGAACAGAGAGAAAGGGGGAAGAGAGAAAGGGGGAAGAGAGAAAGGGAGAAAGAAATGGAGAAAGAGAGAGAGAGGGAAGGAAAAAAGAGAATGGGAGGGAGAAGAAGTGAGAAGAGAATGGAGGAGAGAACTTGGAAAGTGTGAGAAAGCGCTCCCCTCCCTACTGCGTCACCCTGACTTGCCTCCTTTTGCTCTTCCCCCTCTCCCCGCCCCAAAGCATTTATGTATAGTCTATAATTCTATTTATTTATAATGATGCCTGTTTACTTGTATTGGTCTGCCTCCCCCGGGGCCTCAGACTGGTGAGTTCGTTCTGGGCAGGGATTGTCTCTCTTTATTGCTGTATTGTACTTTCCCAAGTGCTTACTAATTTATTCATTCATTCAATAGCATTTATTGAGCGCTTACTATGTGCAGAGCACTGTACAAAGCGCTTCAAATGGACAGTTCGGGAACAGAGACAATCCCCTGCCCAATGACAGGTTTCGCGGTCTAATGGGAGAAACAGACAGCAAAGCAAAACAGAACAAAACAAAAACAAGATAACATTATCACCACAGATAGAATCAAGGGGATGTACACCTCGGTTAACAAAATAAATAGGGTAATAAATAATACATACAATGAGCACAGTGTGAGGGGAAGGGGAGGAGCAGAGGGTGGTGAAGGGAGGGGATCAGAGTGACTCAGCCGAAAGAGCATGGGCTTGGGAGTCAGAGGTCATGGGTTCTAATCCTACTCTGCTCCTTGTCACTTGGGCAAGTCACTTAACTTCTCTGTGCCTCAGTTACCTCATCTGTAAAATGGGGCTTAAGACTGTGAGCCTCACGTAGGACAACCCGATTACCTTGTATCTACCCCAGTGCTTAGAACAGTGCTCGGCACATAGTAAGCGCTTAACAAATACCGACATTAATTAATTAATCAGAGGGAAAGGGGACTCAGCTGAGGGGAGGGGAAAGGAGGAGGAGCAGAGGGTAGAGAGGGAGCAGAAGGAAAAAGGGAGCTCAGTGTGGGAAGTCCTCTCGGAGGAGGTGAGCTCTCAGTAGGGCTTTGAGAGGGGAAGAGAGTGAGTTTGGGCGGAGGGGAGGAGGGAGGGCGTTCAGGGACAGCGGGAAGGACGTGGACCGGAGGTCGACGCGGGACGGGTGCGAACGAGGCCCAGTGAGAAAGGTGAGCGGCAGAGGAGGCAGAGTGTACGGGCCGGGCTGGAGAAGGAGAGAAGGGGAGGTGAGGTAGGAGGGTGCAAGGGAATGGATGGCTTTGAAGCCAAGAGTGAGGAGTTTTTGTTTCATGTGGAGGTTGATAAGCAATCACTGGAGGTTTTTAAGGAGGGAGGTGACATGTCCAGAGCGTTTTCTGAAGTAATAATAATAATCATGGTGGTTTGTTAATGCTTATTATGTGCTAGCACTGTTCTAAGAACTGGGGTGGATACAAGGAAATCCAGTAGGACCCAATCCCTTGTCCCACTGGGGCTCACAGTCTCCAATCCCCATTTTATGATGAGGGAACTGAGGCCCAGAGAAGTCAAGTGACTTACCGCAGGTCATGCCGCAGACATGTGGAGAACCAGGATTAGAATTCACGACTTCCGATTCGCAAGCCTGTGCTCTATCTGCCTACCCACCCTGCTTCCCATGCCAGTGCTCTGCACACAGTAAGCGCTCCCATAAATGCTCTGCAATTCATGTCATGTTCAATCGTATCTATTGAGTTCTTACCTGTGTGCAAGCACTGTACTCTTCTCATTGGAAAGTATGATTCGGCAACAAATGGAGACCAAAGCTAGAAAGAACTGGATAAATGAATGAACCAGTAAGCGTTCAATAAATACGATTGAATGAAGAAAGCAAGGAGAGGTGAAGAATGTGGAGAAGAGTGGGAAGAAGGAGAGAGGAAGAGAAGAGAAGGGAGAGAGATGGGGAAAAGAGAGAGGGAAAGGGGGAGAGGAGGGAGACCAAGCTGGGAAGAAGTCTCCCTGCCTCCTGTGTTAGCCTGCGCTCCAGCAGCGAGCCTCATGAAAAGCTGAAAGAGTTCATCATTCATGTCATCCGTATTTACTGAGCGCTTTCCGCGTGCAGAGCACTGTACTAGGCGCTTGGAAATACAATTCGGTAACAGAGACAATCCTACCCAACAACGGGCTCACAGTCTAGAAGGAGGGAGACAGCAAAACAAAATAATAATAATGTTGGTATTTAAGTGCTCACTATGTGCAGAGCACTGTTCTAAGCGCTGGGGTAGATCCAGGGTAATCAGGTTGTCTCACGTGAGGCTCACAGTTTAATCCCCATTTTACAGATGAGGAACTGAGGCACAGAGAAGTGAAGTGACTTGCCCACAGTCACACAGCTGGCAAGTGGCAGATCCGGGGATTCGAACCCATGACCTCTGACTCCCAAGCCCAGGCTCTTGCCACTGAGCCACGCTGCTTCTCATACGTAGACAGGCATCAGTATAAATACATAGAATTAGAGATACACATCATCATAAATGAAAATATGTTACATATATACACAGTGCTGTGGGGAGGGAGTCGGGAAATTGGGGAGGGGAGGAGGAGCAGAGGAAAGGGGCTTAGTCCTGGAAGGCCTCCTTCCATTCAATAGTATTTATTGAGCGCTTCCTATGTGCAGAGCACTGTACTAAGCGCCCTCCTGGAGGAGGTGAATCTCAGTAGGACGACTGATGTCGCGCAGGTCGCCGCCCCCTCCTCTTGAGCGGAACCCTCCACGCTCCTCATCAGTCCCGGCTCAACTACAACAGGCCGGAGAAATTCCACTGATTGATTGATTGATTAATTGATTGAGAGTCTGCGGTTGCCCGCCTTCGGCCGGAGGAAAGGCAGGAGCGGGTCGCCCCCAGAGGTGGCGCCCCTGTGGCTGCCGCTGCAGCGGCCCCTGAACCCCGCAGGCCAGGATTTCCGCAAGGACGTGGCGCCCCCTTGTGGCGGCCTCCGCAATGCACCTGAACCCCACAGGCCAGGATTCCGCAGGAAAGTTGCGCCCTTCTGGCGCCGCCGCAACGGACCGTAATCCCACAGCGCGATCTCCTGGAGGCAGAGACCTGGGAGGCAGAAGGACCTGGGTTCTAATCTCCCCTCCACACTTATAATAATATAATAGTAATTAATGACATTGCTAAGCGCTTCTTATGTGCCATGTACTGTTCTAGGCGCTGGGGGTTAGATCCAAGGTAATCAGGTTGTCCCACGTGGGGCTCACAGTCTTAATCCACTTTTACAATGAGGAATTTGAGACACAAAGAAGTTAAGTGACTGCCCCAAGATCACACTGCAAGATTAGTGGTCAAGCCAGGTTTAGAACCTACGTTCTCTGACTCGCAAGCTCATGCTCTTTTCTACTAGGCCATGCGGCTTCTATGCTGTTCTATGCATCAGTCTGCTGTGTGACTTTGGCTAGTCACTTTACATTTCTGGGCTTTAGTTACTTCATTGGCCAAATTCATTCATTGATTTATTCATTCATGTTATTGAGCACTTAATGTGTACAGAACACTGTATTAAGTGCTTGGAAGTACAATTTTGCAATCAAGTACAATTCCTAGCCACACCAGGCTAGACAGGCTAGAGGTGGGGAGACAGACATCAAATAAGTAAATAGGCATCAGTATAAATAAATGGAATTACAAGGCATATACATATCAAAACAAGTAAATAGACATTAATATAAATAAATAGTAGTCATTACCTGTTCTTCCTCTTACTCGTTTTTTAATGTTATTTATTAACAGTAATGATAATTAAGATATTTTAGTGCTTACTATGTGTCAAGTGCTGTTCTAAGTGCTGGGGTGGATACAAGGTAATCAGGTTATCCCACGTGGGCTCACAGTCTTAATCCCCATTTTACAGATGAGGGAACTGAGACACAGAGCAGGAAAGTGACTTGCCCAAGGTCACACAAGCAGACAGGTGGTGGAGCTGGAATTGGAACCCATGCCCTCTGATTCCCAAGCCTGTGCTCTTTCCACTAAGCCACGCTGCTTCTCCAGTTGTTAAGTGTTTATGATGGGTCAAACACTGTTCTAAACACTAGAGTAGGTGCAGGTAAATTAGGTCAAATACAGTGTCTTATGTGCCCCACATAAGGTTCACAGTCTAAGTAGGAAGGAGAACAAGTATCCCCATTTTACCGTTGAGGAAACTGAGAAGTTAAGTGACTTGCCCAAGGTCACACAGCAAAGCAATTGGCAGAGTCAGAATTAGAACCCAAGTCCTACTGACTCCGAGGCCAGTGCTTTCTCCACTAGGCTATTCTGCTTCTCCTACTTGGACTGTGAGTCCCACATGGGCCCTGATTGTCTTGTATCTACCCCCAGTGCTTTGTACAATGCCTTGGCACATGTGAGAAGCGCAAGATGTAGTGGCTAGAGCCCGGGCCTGGGAGTCAGAAGACAGGGTCTAATCCCAGCTTGTCCCTCCTTGTCCACTGTGTGACCTTGGGCAAATCACTTCATTTCATCTTTACCCTCATTTCCTTCATCTGTAAAATGGGGATTGAGACTGTGAGCCACACGTGGAACAGGGACTGTGCCCAACCTGATTTGTTTGTATCCCACCCAGTGCTTTAGTACAATGCCTGGCACATGGTAAGTGCTTAACAAATACCCGTATGTCTTTATTATAAATGCAATTTATTATGAATATATAGGATTGAATCCCCATTTACAGATGAGGAACTGATCCCTGGAAAAAGGAGGCAATTTGTTTTCAAAGCCACTAGACTGTAAGCTCGTTTGTACAGGGAACCCATTTAACAATCCTATTATATTGTCCCCTCCCAAGCAGTTAGCAATAGTGCTCTGCACACAGTAAGCACTCAATAAAAGATTGATTGAAATGATGGGCTGTGGATAGAACCCAGGTCTTCTGTCTCCAACCCTTACTAACATGTTCATTGAGAGTTTCCAAAGCTATGTGCATGTGGTGAGACCCTAAAGTGAAAGTGTTCCCTGGTACAAAATTTCACAAACCCTAGTGTTTTCTGGAGCCAAGCCCTGAGGGTGTGGAGGAAAGTGGCCTGCTGGGGAGTAGAGGCCACCATTCTCTGCCCACACTCCCTCCTCCTCTCCCTCTCCTTTCCTCCTCCCTTCCCTCTCCTCCTCCTCTCTCCCTTCCTTCTCTCCCATCCTCCTCCTCCCTCTCTCTCCCCTTCCTCCTGCCCTCTGGGCTCCCTCCCCCTCCTCCTTATTCTCCCTTCTCTCCTCCTTCTTCCTTCCCTGGCTCTTCCTTCCTCTTCCTCCTTTCTCCCTCCTCCTCCCTTCCCTCGCCTCTTTCCTCTTCTCCCTCTCTCTCTTCTTTCTCTCCCTCCTTCCTCTCCTCTCCTCCATCCTCCTCTCACTTCGTTCTCACTCTCTTCCCTTCCTCTGCCTCCCTTCCTTCTCCCTCCTTCCTCCCTCTCTCCCCTTCTTCTCTTCCCTCCTTCCTCTCCTCTTCTCCACCTCCTCTCACCTCTTCCCTCATCACCTCTTCCCTCATTTTCTCTTCCCTCCCTCTGCCTCCCTGTCTCTCTCCATCCTCCTCTCCCCTTCCTTCTCTCCCCTCCTTCCTCCTCCCTCCTCCATCCTCCTCTCACCTCTTCCCTCACTTTCTCTTCCCTTCCTCTGCCTCCCTTCCTTCTCCTCCCTCCTCCTTCTCTCCCCTTCCTTCTCTCCCCTCCTTCCTCCTCCCTCTCCTTCTCCCTGCTCCTATGCTCTCCTCCCTCTTCTCTCCCTCCCTCCTTTCTCCCTTTCCTCCTTCCTCACTCCTCTCTCCCCTCCTCCTTCCCTCTCTTCTCCCTCTGCACTCTCCCCTTCTTCCCTCCTTTTACCCTTGTTCCTTCCACCTCCTTCCTCTTTTAATATTTTTTTCTGGTATTTGCTAAGCGATTACTTATGTCCAGCTGGGGCTGACCACAAGTTAATCAGGTTGGACATAGTCCATTTCCCACATAGGGGCTCACTGTCTTAGTAGGAGAGAGAACAGGTATTGAACCCCCAATTTTACAGTTGAGGAAACTGAGGCCCAGAGAAATGAAGTGACTCACTCAAGGTCACCCAGCAGACAAGTGGCGGAGCTGGATTAGAACCCAGGTCCTCTGACTCCCAAGCCTGGGCTCTTTCCCCTAGGCCGTGCTGATTGATGAAGGCTCCTGGGCAGGGAGGGGGTGACAGGGCTCTTCTGGGCACTCCAAGCTTCTGGCCTCGGATCACGGTTGGGTGGAAAGAATGAAGCGGGAGACACAGGGTGTGAAATGCAGATGTTTATTCACCACGGCAGCCCTTCACGGGGCAACACCCAACCCTCACCCCTGCCTGGGGATACTTGGGTTGACAGGTATGAGGAGACAGGCCCAGAACGAAAGGAAGAAACCCAGATAAATCAACCCCCAAACCAAGAAATAGCCAGATCCAACATTTCCTGAAATAATGATAATAACTGTGGTATTTGTTAAGCTCTTTCTGTATGAGCGCTGGGAGGATACAAGCAAATCATTTGGACAAAGTCCCAGTCTTGATCCCCATTTTACAAAGAGGGAACTGAGGCCCAGTGAAGTGACTTTCATTCATTCATTCAATAGTATTTATTGAGTGCTTACTATGTGCAGAGCACTGCACTAATGCTTGGAATGAACAAGTCGGCAACAGATAGAGACGGTCCCTGCCATTTGACAAGTCCACAAGAACTAGTGGGGAATTAGAATTAGAACCCAGGTCCTTCTGACTCCCTGCTCGACTCTAATACTCTCAGCGTCCCAGGAGAGAGGTCACCGTGACAACGGGGATCCAAATGGTTTGTAAACCCGGGTGAGGACTGGGTCAGAACGCCTCAGTCCACCTAGCCCTGGGAGTGGGAATGGGACTTTTGGTTGGCCTCAGAATGGGAAAGGGACTTGATTGCCTCCAGTCTGGTGGCATCTTCATTCAGTTGTATTTATTGAGTGCTTACTGTGTGCAGAGCACTGTACTAAGCACTTGGAAAGTATATTCAGCAACGGAGACAATCCCTACCCACAACGGGCTCACATCTTGGTAAAGGGGGTGGCTGCAGAAGGCACCGGGTGGGGGAATGACTCAGTTCACTCGTGGAGGGCAGGGATCAGAGGTCAGCGGAAGGTCAGCGGCCCTCCCCGGAAGCAGGAATGTTTATCAGCCCTGGGCCACCTCCCTTTGCTTCCCACCTGTCAGGATCATGGAAGGACGAAACCAGGCAGTGGTGTGGCTTAGTGGAAAGAGCACAGGTCTGGAGGTCAGAAGGTCTTGGGTTCTAATTCTGGCTCTGCCACCTGACTGCTGGGTGACCATGTCAGTTCATTTCTCTGGGTCTTAGTTACCTCACCTGTAAAATGGGGATGAATGTGATCCCCATGTGAGACAGGGACTGTGTCCAGCTTGATTAACTTGTAATAATAATAATTGTGGTATTTAAGTGCTTCCTAGGTGCCAGGCACTGTACTAAGCGCTGGGGTGGATACGATCAAATCCGGTTGGACACAGTCCCCGTTCCACGGGGGCACTCACAGCCTCAGTCCCCATTTTCCAGTTGAAGTAACTGAGGCACAGAGACATAACGCAGCGGAGTGGGTAGACCCCGGGCCTGGGAGTCAGAGGGAGCTGGGTTTTCATTCCAGCTCCTTCACTTTTCTGCTGTGGGACCATGGATGTCACTTAACTTCTATCTGTTGGCTAATTGTACTTTCCAAGTGCTTAATACAGTGCTCTGCACACAGTAAGAGCTCATCACCTTGCCCCCTCCTACCTCTTCTCCCTTCTCTCTTTCCACTGCCCACCCCATACGCTCCGCTTCTCTGCCGCCCACCTCCTCACTGTCCCCCGTTCTCGCCTAGCCGGCCGTCGACCCCTGGCCCACGTCCTACCGCGGTCCCGGAATGTCCTCTTTCCTCACCTCCGCCAAACTAACTCTCTTCCCCTCTTCGAAGCCCTACTGAGAGCTCACCTCCTCCAAGAGGCCTTCCCACACTGAGCTTCCCCTTTTCCCTCTGCCCCCCCCTTCACCTCCCCTCAGCTAAGCCCCCTTCCCCCCACTTTCCCTCTACTCCTCCCCCTCTTCTGAGCACTGTGCTCATTTGTATATATCTTTATTACCCTATTTATTTTGTTAATGAGATGTACACCCCCTTGATTCTATTTATTGCTACTGTTTTTGTCTGTCTGTCTCCCCTGATTAGACTGTAAGCCCCTCAATGGGCAGGGATTGTCTCTATCTGTTGCCGAATTGTACATTCCAAGCACTTAGTACAGTGCTGTGCACATAGTAAGCGCTCAATAGATACTATTGAATTAGAATTAGAATTAAAGTGACTTGCCCACACAGCAGACAAGTGGTAGAGACAGGAATGGAACCCCAGTGCTTAGAACAGTACTTGGTACATTGTAAGCACTTAGCAAGTACTATTGTTGTTATTATTAAGCCGCTGAAGTGGAGGCAAAGCACAAGGCAGAGAGCCAGGAGATCGAGATCCCAGCCCTCTGCGCGACCTCAGCCAACGCACCTCACCTCTCTGGGCTTCCGTTTCTTCACCGGCGGAAGGGGGGCAAGGTAGATCATGAGTTCCAGGCACGGCAGGGTCTGAATGAAAATGAGAATCTTGGATCTGCCCCAGGGCTGAGCATGGGGTCTGCGCTTAATAAAGCAGCATAGTGGATAGACCCTAGGCCTGGGAGTCAGAGGGACCTGGGTTCTCATTCCAGCTCCTTCACTTTTCTGCTGTGGGACCATGGACAAGTCACTTAACTTCTATCTGTTGGCTAATTGTACTTTCCAAGCGCTTAATACAGTGCTCTGCACACAGTAAGCGCTCAATAAATACGATTGAATGAATGAATGAAAATGGGGATAAAGCCTGTGAGCCCCATGGGGGATGGAGACTGTGCCCAACCTGATGACTTTGTATCTACCCCAGCGCTTAGAATGGTGCTTGGCACATAATAGGTGCTTAACAAATACGATTATTATTATTAAAATGCCATGGTCAGTATTAAATGGAGATTACCGTACTCTCATTCATTCAATCGTTTTTACTGAGCATTTACTGTGTGCACAGCACTCTCCCAAATGCTTAGGACAGTGCTTTGCACCCAGTAAGCACTCAAATACAATTGAAGGAATGAATGAATGAACGAATTCTGATCCGGGCTGCGTGACCCTCAATAGCATTTTGTCAGAAGACGCTGAAGGAAGTGGAAAAGAAGCTGGGGGAGCACAGAGAGATGTCCTGGGGGTCCAGGAAAGAAACAGGGAGACGCCTTTGAGCTTCGGGGCCCGGCGTCAGTGGAAGCCCTCGTCCTCCTCCTCGTCGTCCTCCTCTTCCTCCGATGACTGGCCAACCTCCGCACGTGGGGCTCGGGCCGGGGCGGTTGCGGGTGGAAGTGCGCGGCAAGAGGCCTGGACACAGGCGCAGGCCCTGACATAGATGTAGGAGTAGTCCCGGCTGGACCCGTCGGGGCAGTGAAGAACGACGCTCCGCTGCTCTGTCTCCCGCTCTTGGCAGCAGATGCACTGCCTCAGGAGGGCGAGGGCATCCAGGGAGTATCTGCCGGGGAGGCCAGAGACCAAGCGGGATATGAGGATGACGAAGAGTAATCCCATTTATTTGTATTAATGTCCGTCTCTCCCCCCCATCTAGACTGTGAACTTGTTGTGGGCAGAGATTGTCACTGCTTAGTGTTGTACAGTCCTCTCCCAAGGGCTTAGTACAGTGCTTTGCACACAGTAAGCGCTCAATAAATGAATGAATGGGAGAGGAGCCCGGTCATCCCCTGCCCAGTGCCGGCAGCCCTGCAGATGGAGGTCGGGGCGTGAGGAGTCCGTTCCCAGAGGAAATTTCGGATGGTCCGGGGGGAGACCAGGAATGAGTGTCTGTGCTGGGTCACTGGAGAGAGTTGGGGAGGAAGAGGGGAGAGTAGGGGTGGGGGTGGGGGGTGGGATGGTTGCCGTGCCCACTCTCACATGGAGGCCGTATCCTTGCAGTTGCCCTTGCAGAAGGTGAAGTCCACAGGTGCGGCCGTTCGGCATCCGTGCTGGGTGACCGGTAGGGTCAGTTTCTGGACGGCGCATCGCTCCTCTGCAACTCACAGGACGGGAAGGGGTGAGCACTTCAGACCACGAGGGGCAGGATTAGGGAAGGCGGGGCCCTCACCGGGCTGGATGTCATGGTATTTTTCATGGTATTTAAGGGCTTACTATGACCCGGGAACTGTACGAAGCACTGAGGTTGGACACAGTCACTCCCCCGTGGGGCTCACGGTCTTCATCCTCATTTTACAGATGAGGAAACTGAGGCCCAGAGAAGTGAAGTGACTTGCCCAAGCTCACACAGCAGGCAGGTGGAAAAGCAGAGATTAGAAGCCTTGACCTGACTCCCAGGCACGGTCTGTAGCCACTAGGGTAGAGAAACAGCGTGGCTTAGTGGAAAGAGCCCAAGCTTAGGAGTCAGAGGATGTGGGTTCTAATCCCGGCTATGCCACATGTCTGCTTTGTGACCTCAGGCAAGCCACTTCACTTCTCTGTGCCTCAGTTACCCCATCTGTAAAATGGGGATTAAGACAGAGTCCCACGTGGGCCCAACCTAATTACCTTGTATCTCCACCAGCTCTTAGAACAGAGCTTGGCACATAGTAAGCACTTAACAAATACCATCATTATTAGTAAGCCGTGCTACGATTAGCAGACAGGTGCTGGGTGGGTGAGGTGGGAACGGCGGGGGACGGGTCGTGACGGGGTCTCACTCACGTCCCTGGGGCGAACAGATCCGACAGCAGCCGTCTTCGGTCGTGGTCACGCTCTCCTGGGGGGGCGGATGGGGAGGGTGGTCAGCGTCTGGACCCAAGGGAGGCCGTGACGAGGAGTGAGGGGCCTAGATGAAAACAGGGGGATCCCTACCCAAGACCGGGGCCTGTCGGGGGGGAAGGGTGGAAGTGGTCCCCGGCCCGGTTTCTGGGGGAAACTCACGAGGGGGCAGGTGTTGGGGTCAAAGTTCGGGCACGCCATCTTCTCGGTCACCAGAATCAGCTGGTCGTGCACCTTCTCACAGTGATATTTGATGCAGCCATTTCCAGGGTCGGACCAGATGTCCCCCGGCTGAAAAGAACCAGAGGATAGAACGCAGGTGGCCGGGGGAGAGGGGTCTCCCTGACACCCTCACCCTCGCCACCCACCTTCAATATGCACCTAGGAAAAGGGTGACTTGCCTAAGGTCTTGGGAAGCATCATGGATAGAGCACAGGCCTGGGAATCAGAATTCTGACTCTGCCCCTTGTCTGTGGGGAATGTGTCTATTTTTCTGTCGTACTTCCCAAGTGCCCAGTACAGTGCTCTGCACACAGTGAGCGCTCAAAAAATACTATTGAATGAATGAAACAAATGAACCTTAGGCAACTCGCTTCATTTCCCTGGGCCTCAGTTACCTCACCTGTAAAATGGGGATGAAGAATGTGAGCCCCATGTGGGATAGGGGCTGTGTCCAACCTGATTAGCTTGTATCAACCCCAGTGCTTAATGTTAATGTTGGTATTTGTTAAGCGCTTACTATGTGCAGAGCACTGTTCTAAGCGTTGGGGTAGACACAGGGGAATCAGGTTGTCCCATGTGGGGCTCACAGTTTTAATCCCCATTTTACAGATGAGGTAACTGAGGCACAGAGAAGTGAAGTGACTTGCCTACAGTCACACAGGTGACAGGTGAGAAGCAGCGTGGCTCAGTGGAAAGAGCATGGGCTTTGGAGTCAGAGGTCATGGGTTCAAATCCCGGCTCAGCCATTTGTCAGCTGTGGGACTTTGGGCAAGTCACTTCACTTCTCGGTGCCTCAGTTACCTCATCTGTAAAATGGGGATGAAGACTGTGAGCCCCACGTGGGACAACCTGATTCCCCTGTGTCTACCCCAGTGCTTACAACAGTGCTCGGCACATTGTAAGCTTAACAAATATCAACATTATTATTATTATTAAGTGGCAGAGCTGGCATTCGAACCCATGACCTATGACTCCAAAGCCCGTGCTCTTTACACTGAGCCACACTGCTTAGAAGAGTGCCTGGCACATAGTAAGTGCTTAACAAGACCACAAAAAAAAAGGTCCCGCAGCAGGCTGTGCCCAGAGCCAGCGGGCCCTGGGCATCCTAATTAGCAGCCCCAGCTCTGCCCTCCAGTCATTCATTCACTCAATAGTATTTATTGAGCGCTTACTATGTGCAGAGCACTGTACTAAGCACTTGGAATGTACAATTCGGCAACACATAGAGACCATCCCTGCCCATTGATGGGCTTATAGTCTAGTCGGGGGACAGACAAAAATAATAGCAATAAATAGAATCAAGGGATGTACACCTCATTAACAAAATAAATAGGGTAATAAAGATATAAACAAATGAGCAAATGAGCACAGGGCTGAGGGGAGGAAGGGAGAGGGGGAGGAGCAGAGGGAAAGGGGGGGAAGGGGGCTTAGCAGAGGGGAGGTGAAGGGGGCAGAGAGGCACCAAAGGGAGCAGAGGGATAAGGGGAAGCTCAGTGTGGGAGGGCCTCTTGGAGGAGGTGAGCTCTCAGTAGGGCTTTGAAGAGGGGAAGAGAGTTAGTTTGGTGGAGGTGAGGAGGGAGGGGCAGTCCATGCTGACCCTCGGGAAGACTGGGTTAGGCCTATGCCAGCAGGAGACTGGTAATAATAATAATAATGATGGCATTTGTTAAGTGCTTTCTATGTGCAAAGCACTGTTCTAAGCGCTGGGGAGGATACAGGGTGATCAGGTTGTCCCATGTGGGGCTCACCGTCTTCATCCCCATTTTAATAATAATAATAATAATAATAATAATGTTGGTATTTGTTAAGCGCTTACTATGTGCGGAGCACTGTTCTAAGCGCTGGGGTAGACACAGGGGAGTCAGGTTGTCCCACGTGGGGCTCACAGTCTTAATCCCCATTTTACAGATGAGGTAACTGAGGCACCGAGAAGTTAAGTGACTTGCCCAAAGTCACACTGCTGACAAGTGGCTGAGCCGGGATTCGAACCCATGACCTCTGACTCCAAAGCCCGTGCTCTTTCCACTGAGCCACGCTGCTTCTCAACTGAGGCCAGAGAAGTGAAGTGACTTGCCCAAAGTCACACAGCTGACAAGTGGCGGAGCAGGGATTTGACCCCATGACTTCTGACTCCCAAGCCCGTGCCCTTTCCACTGAGCCACACTGCTTCTTAGATTCTACCGAGGGAGAGAAGCATTCATTCAATCATTGAATCGTATTTACTGAGCCCTTACTGTATGCGAACACTCCATTGAGCTCTTGGCAGAGCCCAGTAGAACGCTAAACGGACACATTCCCTGCCCACAACACTCTACTGGGTAGACAGACGTGAATAGAAATAAATGAGGGATTGGACATAAATGGTGTGGGGCTGGGAAGGGGGGTGAATAAAGGAGCGAGTCAGGGCGACGCGGAAGGGAGGGGGAGAAGAGGAAAGGGGGGGCTGAGCCAAGGAGAAATGGGGAAGCAGCCGTTCACCTGGAGCAGGTGGAGGGAGCCGTTCTGCGCCTTCACGGAGCATGCCAGCTGTGGCACGAGCCGCAGCAGTGCCGCTCCTGGCTCGGTACTCGAAGCCCTGCAGACAGAGGGATGGGCAGGCCCATGGGCCCTAAGCCTGGACTCTGGGCCGTATCCTGGCCCCACCCCTTCCCGCCAACAACAGCACAGACCACCCGGGCAAGCTCACGAGACCCCCTCACCCCCACAGTCCAGACCCCGGCCACGACCCAAATGCCTAGCCAAGATTCTGGGCCCTGCCCAGGACCTCCAGTGCAGATCCCAAGCTGTGTCCTGGACCCCCTAGCCCAGGCCTCCGTCAGTGGCCAGGATGCCCTAACCTGGACCCTGGGCCACACCAGGACCCCCAGCCCAGACCCCTTCCCACATCCCAGACCACCCCACTCCCCAGTGCAGGCTCAGGGCAGTACCCTGCACCCCTAGCCCAGACCCCTGCCCGAGGCCCAGACCCCCGGTGCAGAGCCCAGGTCATGCCCTGCACTCCTAGCTCAGACCCCTGGTTATGCCCAGGATCCCCCCAGCCCAGCCCTCGGGGCGATGCCGGGACACCCAACCACATGCAGCGGGGTGGAGAAGGGGGTGGGGGACGGGGGTGGTCTCACCTCCGGGCAGGAGGTGTCGCAGGAGATGGGCCGACACCGGACACGTGGTTCTGGGGAGCGGGTGCCCGTCCTGGTCGGCAGCTGCAGCCTCGCAGGTGCCCCCGGGGACACCCCGCTCCGGGAGCTACACAAAAGAAGAGCAGAAGGACGACCGAGCCAACGCAGGCGGCGCTTCCCTCAGCCCCCACCAGGGGGAGCCACTGGATCCAGCCCCGGCGGCGCTTCCCCCAGCTCCCACCAGGGAGCCATTGGGGATCCAACCCCCGGCGGCGCTTCCCCCAGCCCCCCACCAGGGGGAGTCACTTTGAACCACAGCCCCCGCGGCGCTTCCCCCAGACCCCACCAGGGGGGAGCCACTTTGGATCCAGCCGCCGGCCCCGAGGGCCGTCGTTCGTTCGTTCATTCATTCCAATCGTATTTATTGAGCGCTTACTGTGTGCACAGCACTGTGCTAACCGCTTGGGAGAAGAAGCTACAACAATAAACAGACACATTCCCTGCCCACAACGAGCTTGCTGTGGATCCAGCCCCCACCCCAATGATCCTAGTATTGATCCAGGTGGGGTCGAATGAACACTTAATGATGATAATTAAAACTGTGAGCCCCAAGTGGGACAACCTGATTATCTTGTATCTACCCCAGGGTTTAGAACAGTGCTTGGAACATAGTAAGCACTTAACAAATACCACCGTTATTATTATTAACTCTGTTATATTGAACTCTCCCAAGCACTCGCAACAGTGATCGGCACACAGTAAACACTCAATAAAGAGCCTTGACAGGTGAATCCCCATTTTACAGAAGAAGAAACTGAGGCCCAGAGAAGTGAAATGACTTGCCCAGGTTCACACAGGAGGTACGTGACAGAGCTGGAATTAGAACTCACGTCCTCTAACCCCCAGCCCCGGTCTCTTTCCACTAGGCCATGCGGCTCCTCTCCTTCAGTCTTAGGCTACGGCTCTTGTTCTTACCTGGTAGAATGTGCCATTGACAGTACATCCAGGAACTGTAAGAAAGAGACGCGGGGAAGTTCTCTTACCGGGAGGCTGGTACACAACCGTTTACGTGTACCCGCATGAGGAGGCCCTCTTATACCCTGTCGGCTCTGAATTTACATACACTGTACACACTAGATTTACATACACGTTGGGTTTACTTGCTCTGTAGACCTTGGGTTCACCCAAGATTGTCATACATGCTGTGTTTATGTGCTCTTTAGACCTCGTGCACCCTGAGTTCACATTGGACTTCCATACACACTGGGTTTCCACACCCTGGTAGACCTCGTGGACCCTGAGTTGACACTGGACTTCCATACACGCTGGGTTTAGTGCCCTGTAAACCTCGTGCACACCAGGTTCACAATGGGCTTCCATACACCCTGGTTTTACACACCCTGTAGACACTGTGTACCCTGTGTCCTCACTGGATTTCCATACACACTGGGTTTACATGCCCGGTAGACCTCACACACCCTGGCCTTCGCACTGGATTTCCAAACATGCTGAGTTTACATGCCCTATAGACTTCATGTACCCCAGGTTCACACTGAACTTCCACACACGTTGGGTTTACATGCCCTATAGACACTGGGTACCCTGGGTTCACACTATTTTTCCACCCAAACGCCTTGCGTACCCCAAATACAAGATGGCTTCCCGTGTCTCTACCTTCCGGTGCATCTGCTGGGTATCTCAGCCACTGGGGTGGGTGGGGCAAGGCAGAGCTATTCAATCGTATGTACTGAGCGCTTACTGTGTGCAAAGCACTGTGCGAAGCACTTGTAGATGAGCTGTACTGTCCTTCTTGGCCTCATTTTCCCCTCCGACCTGGTAGTGGCAGGTTTGTGTCAGAGGAAACTAAGACTCAACCTTTCTCTGGGGGGGTTTCTGGACGAAATAGCCTGTCTACCCCCCACTCCCCCCAGCTGGTGGTCTGAGAATGCTTGGAAAAAGCCAGGGATGGGGTCGGGCACTGCATCCTGTCTCTAAAAAGCCACAAAGGCAGACCCCCCTCCTGCTGGGTGCCCTCCCAAGCCCTGTCCACCCCAACCCATGTCCTTTCACCACCATCTTCGCCCCCTCCTCGCCCTCGGCCCGGGGTCCCCATGGGTTGGGTGAAGCCAGAGAGGCAGGGAGCGGCAGAGATGGTGCAGGAGGACACTTGTGCTCAAGGTGGGGGCAAAGGCCTGCAGGATGCACAGGGTCGGGGTGAAGAGGTCAGAGCTGAGTGGGGGATAGGGGTATGATGGGGGCTGGGGGCGGAGCAGGGAGCTATGGGATGCAGAGGGCAGAGCTGAGTGGATGGAGTGGGGGGCCTGGATGGAGTGGGGGGCCTGGTGGGATTCTGGAGAGCATCACAGAGGATGGCACTGGAATCACCGCCCTCTCTCGTTAGGGCAGACCATCCCACACCCTCGACTCTCCCCCAGTGACCCAGCGTGACCATCTAACACTCCTGACTCTCCCCTCTCCATCCCTGGCTTGCTCACTGAGCCAGCACAGACCCTCCCTCACCCCCGGCTCTCCCCTCTGTTCCCCATGGCTTACAGCACTGGTACTGGGGGCAGCAGGAATCCTTCTGGTTGAGCACGGGCATCAGGGCACGCCCCGGGCCCTGGCAGGTCAGGGGGTCGGGGGTCGGGCAGACCCGCGGGGAGCAGATCACGCTCAGGGTGGCACCGTCACACGTGCACTCCTTGCAGGCGACCGTCCAGGTCTCCCCGGCCTGGAAAACCCAAGGATGAGATCCTCCCGGGGTGATTCCTGGGACATCGCGTGAAAGGGAATTCCGGCCCTGGGGGGCCCTGGGGGTCTCAGGGGAGGCTCTCTGCTCTGGTCTCTGGGGGGGTCTTTCTTGTGGGAGGGTCTCTGTTCTGGTCATTGTACATTCCAAGCACTTAGTACAGTGCTTTGCACATAGTAAGCGCTCAATAAATACGAATGAATGAATGAATGAATGGTCTCTGGGGTGTCTCAGGGGAGACTCTCTGATCTGGTCCCTGGGGTCTCTGGGGAGGGTCTCTGTTCTGGTCTCTGGGGGACTCGGGGGAAGGTATCTGCCTGTTGCCGAATTGTACATTCCATGCGCTTAGAACAGTGCTCTGCACACAGTAAACTCTCAATAACTACGATTCAATGAATGAATGCGTGGCTCCGCCACTTGTCAGCTGTGTAACTTTGGGCAAGTCACTTAACTTCGCTGTGCCTCAGTGACCTCATCTGTAAAATGGGGATTAAGCCTCTGAGCCCCCACGCGGGACAACTTGATTACCTTGTATTCTCCCCAGCGCTTGGCACATGGTAAGGGCTTAACAAATACCATTATTATTATCCATGGGGGCCTCGGGGGAGAGTGTCGGCTCTGGGCCCCAGGGACCTGGGGCTGTCTCTGAGGATCTGCGGGGTTGTTCTCTGGGGGTTGCGGTCTCTGGGTGTCCTATGGGTCGGGGGGGGGAAGGTCAGTGTGGGTTGCGGTTTGGGGGGCGGCGGGGAAGGGGCTTCAGCCCCACTCACCGGGACCGGCTTTCCCTCGGCGTCCCAGCACAGAGCTGAAAAGGGAGGAGCGGGAGGCCATTCGGAGCCAAAGATTCTCGGGGAGGGGCGACCCCCTCTCCTCTTCCCCTCCACCCTCCTCTTCCGCGACCCCTCCCCATCACCTCCTCTACGTGTCCCCTTGTTCCACTCTCCCAAGCGCTTAGAACAGTGCTCTACACGCATGAAGGGCTCAATAAATTGGACCGACAGGCCCGTCCTCCCTCCTCTCTCTCCCCTCGACCCCCAGCAGGGTCCGGGACGTCGTGTGTGGTCCGGCAAGGGGGTCTCTCTCACCGCAGGAAGGCAGGCACCGTTCCCCGGCGGAGCTCAGCAGCATCGTGCCCGCCGGGCAGAAGCAGCCCTCCGTCACTGGGGCCCGGGGAGGCCCCGGGAGCCGGGCCCGGGGCTGCGACGGCCTGCCGGGAGGGAGGAGCAGGGACATCAGCCCCGTCCCCTCCCCATCTTTAGAAATAATCATAATGATGCTATCCGCTAAGCGCTTACGATGTACCAGGCACTGGACTAAGCGCTGACATAATAATCATAATAATGGTATCCGTTAAGCGCTTGCTATGTGCCGGGCACTGGACTGAGCCCTGGAATAATAATCATAATGACGGTATCCGTTAAGCACTTATGATGTGTCAGGCACTGGACTAAGCGCTGAAATCATAATCATAATAATGGTATTTGTTAAGCGCTTGCTATGTGCCGGGCACTAGACTAAGCCCTGGAATAATCATCATAATAATGGTATTTAAGCGCTTACTATGTGCCAGGCACTGGACTAAGCACTGACATAATAATCATAATAATGGTATCCGTAAGAGCTTGCTATGTGCCGGGAACTGGAATGAGCCCTGGAATAATAATCATATTGATGGCATTCGTAAAGCGCTTATGATGTGCCAGGCACTGGACTAAGCCCTGGAATAATAATCATAATGGCATTTGTTAAGCGCTTACTATGTGCCAGGCACTGGACTAAGCACTGAAATAATAATCATAATAATGGTATTTGTTAAGTGCTTGCTATGTGCCTGGCACTGGAATAAGCCCTGGAATAATAATCATAATGATGGTATTCGTTAAGTGCTTATGATGTGCCAGGCACTGGACTAAGCACTGGAATAATGATCATAATGGTATTTAAGCGCTTACTATGTGCCAGGCACTGGACTAAGCATTGGGCCAGTTACAAGCAAATCTAATTGGACACAGTCCCTGTACACCGTGGGGCTGCTCACAGTCTCAATCCCCATTTTCCAGATGAGGTAAATGAGGCCCAGAGAAGTGAAGTGACTTGCCCAAGGTCACACAGCAGACAAGTGGTGGAGCCCGGATTAGAACCCACGACCTTCCGAGTCCACGGTCTCCAGAGAAGCAGCGTGGCTCAGTGGAAAGAGCCCAGACTTGGGAATCAGAGGTCACGGGTTCGAGTCATGGCTCTGCCACTTGTCAGCTGTGTGACTGTAGGCAAGTCACTTAACTTCTCTGTGCCTCAGTTACCTCATCTGTAAAATGAGGATTAACTGTGAGGCTCATGTGGGACAACCTGATTACCCTGTATCTACCCCAGCGCTTAGAACAGTGCTTGGCACATAGTAAGCGCTTAACAAATACCAACACTACGACATCCCCAAGCTCCTCCCTCCCTATCCCTCCTCCCCTCCCTCCACCTGCACCTTCTCCTCCTCCATCCTCCTCCTCTTCCTCCTCCTTCCACTGTCTCCTCTCCGGGACGAAATAATTCCCGATCAGCCCTGCCTGACCCGGCGAGGGGGACCCCAAGAACTCACAGAAAGGGGGTGTCGGCTCTCTGACCCGAAGACTGGCATGATGGAGGGTTGATGGGGCCGCATGGCTGGTACACCTTGTCATCCGGGCACCAGAAGGCTGAGGGCAGTGGAACAGACATGCCAGCTAAGCTCCTGGGCACCACCTAAACCTCTGACCCTCCCCCTATCTCCTCCATCCCTGCCTCCTCGGTCCCCTCTTTTCCCCCCAACATGACCCAGTCAACTCTGGGCCCATAATAATAATAATAATTTTGGTATTTGTTAAGCACTATGTGCCAGGCACCGTACTAAGTGCTGGAGTGGAAAAAAGCAAATCGTGTTGGACATAGTCCCTGTCTCACGTGGGGCTCACAGTCTCAATCCCCATTTTCCAGATAAGGTAACTGAGGCTCAGAGAAGCCAAGTGACTTGTCCAAGGTCACACAACAAAGTGGAGGAGCCAGGATTAGAACCTATGACCTTCTGACTCCCAGGCCTGGACTCTAGCCACTATGCCATGCTGCCTCTTGATAGTCCCCTGGTAAGGCCCGGCGCCCCCTCTGCCAGCCTCCAACCCTCCACCCCCTGCCCCAATCTCCAGCCCCCTCAGGTACCCCCATCCACCACCCTTGCAGCCCCACGGCGGCCGGTGACCCCGGGAGAGGTGAACACTCACGACACTGGGCCTTGGCTTGGTCCCTCCAGGGGATGCAGATGCCCCGGGCAGCACAACGGGCAGCGTACAGTTCCAGGGCCGAGCAGGCCACTCGGGGGTCCACGCCGTGGCACTCGTCGAACACGCAGCCCTCCAGGTAGGGCCCCGGCGGGACGGCCCCGTGGCATGGGGAGAAGACCCTGGGGGACACGGCCGGAGCCGCGGTCAGTAGGGGTGGCTGGTCAGAGGGGAATGACGGCGGCTGCCAGCCCTTGACGAGTTGGGGGTCTGCTCGGGCCCGGGCGGGATAGTGGCAGTATTTTGGGTAACGTGCATCGTACCAAGCGCCCTCCCCATCTGGGGGGTCTCTTTCTCTTGGAGGGTCCCCACTCTCTAGAGGAAACCTGTTCTAGCAGGAAGGTGGCCTTCTCCTACCTCACCTCGCTCCTCTCCTACGACCACCCAGCCGGCACACTTAGCTCCTCTAGTGCCAACCTTCTCACTGGGCCTCCATCTCACCTGTCTCGTCGTCGACCCCTCACCCACATCCTGTCTCTGTGGAACACCCTCCTTCCTCAAATCTGACACAAAATGCCTCTTCCCCGACTTCAAAACCTTATTGAAGACACACCTCCTCCCAGAGGCCTTCCCTGACTGAGCCCCCTTTCTTCTTCTCCCACTTCCTTCTGTGTCGCCCTGATTTACTCCTTTTATTCATCCCCCCACTCCCAGCCCCACACCACTTATGTCCCTATCTGTCACTTATTTATATATTTCAATTCATGTCCGTCTCCCCCTTTAGTCTGTAAGCTCGTTGTGGGCAGGGAATGTCACTGTTTATTGTTGTCCTGTCATCTCCCAAGTGCTTAGTCCAGTGCTCTGCACACAGTAAGTGCTCAACCAGTACGATCGACTGATTGATTAAGCAGGGGGCCGAAGTGGAGCAGGGGTTGGGCAGGTCTACCCCACCCACCAGGAGTACTGGGGGGGGGCATGGAGCAGGGGGTGGGTATAGAGCAAGGGGGTTCTTACTGGCTGAGGATGAGCTGGCAGGTGGGCGAGGGTCCCGGGCAGGGCTGGGAGGTGGGCACCGGTCCCGGGTGGAGCAGGCAGGGAGATCCCCGGCTGCTGCCGTGCCTCCAGAGGGTGGCCATCGACGCGCACGACTGCGCCGTCTTCCCATCCGGCTGCCGGCACTCGTCCGTTTGGTTGTTGCTGCATGTTCCTAGGGCCATCCGTCCTCTGTACTGAGTGCCTCCCAAAGGCTAGGCACTGTGCTGATGCCTCCTAAGGGCTAGGCGCTATATTGACCATCTCCCAAAGGCTAGGCACTGTGCTGATGCCTCTCAAGGACCAGGCACTGTCTGAGCACCAACCCACAAAAGCTAGGCACTGTGCTGAGCGCCTGGGAGAATGTGGTCAGTGAGGGAGGTTCTAAGCACTGAGGTAGATACAAGGTAATCAGGTTGTCCCACTTGGAGCTCACAGTCTCCATCCCCATTTTACAGATGAGGTAACAGACCCAGAGAAGTTAAGGGAGTTGCCCAAGGTCACACAGCAGTGTAATAATAATGATGGCATTTGTTAAGCACTTACTATGTGCCAAGTACTGTTCTAAGCGCTGGGGTAGATACAAGGTCATCAGGTTGTCCCACGTGGGGCTCACAGTCTTAATCGCCATTTGCCAGATTAGGTAACTGAGGCACAGAGAAGTTAAGTGACTTGCCCAAGGTTACACAGATGATAAGTGGCAGAGCTAGGATTAGAACCCATGCCCTCTGACTCCCGAGCCCACGCTCTTGCCACTAAGCCACATACTCTCCCAAGTGGTTAGTACAGTGCTCTGCATACATTTAGCACTCGATAAATATGACTGGATGAATGAAAACACCGTTCTAAGTGCTGTGGTAGATACACGTTTATCAGGTTGAGCATTTAAGAACAAAAGCTATAAAAAATAAGGTACAGTCCAGTTCGGCAGAGAAGAGGGGAGGGAATGAGGGAATTGGGGGAGCACAGGGCATTGGATGATCACATACGTGCCTGTTCTGGGCCGGGGGGAAAATAGCACAGAGGGTCCAAAGGGACCCAGAAACTCAGTGGAACCGACTGCTCTGTTTAGAAGAGGAACAGAACATGAAATCTGGGCCGTTTGGCAAAGTTTTCATTGTTCTTTTCATTCAATTGCCTATGTTGAGTGCTTACTGTGTGCAGAGCAACGTACTAAGCGCTTGGGAGAGGACAATACAACAACAGATGGATGCATTCCCTGTCCTCAACCAGCTCACAGTCTGGAGAAGGCCCTGAGAGTCCCTGTCCCACCTGGAGCTCACAGGCTAAATAGGGAGGGAGTGGGATTTAATCCTCATTTTATAGCCAAGGAAACTGAGGCACTGAGAAATGGAGTGTCTTGCCCAAGGTCACACAGCGGGCAAGTGGAGGAGCCGGGATTAGAACCCAGGTCCTCTGACTCTTAGGCCTGGGCTCTTTCCTCTAGGCTGCTCTGCTTCTCGGTTAATAATAATAATAATGGTACTTGTTAAGTGCTTACTTTTGTGCCAAGCACAATTCTAAGCATTGGGGTAGATACAAGAAAATCAGGTAGGATTTAATCATTAAGCACTTAGTACAGTGCTCTGCACACAGTAAGCACTCAATAAATATGATTGAATTAATCCCTGGCCCTCATGGGACTCACACTCATCCCTATTTTATAGATGAGGTAACTGAGGCGCAGAGAAATGAAGTGACTTGCCCAAGGCCACACAGCAGACACGCGGCGGAGCCGGGATTAGAATTTATATCCTTATGACTTCCAGGCCTGGGCTCTAGCCACTAAACCTCGCCGGTTCTTCCAGTTGCTTGGGTTTTGGGGAAGAAGCAGTGTGACCTAATGGAAAGAGCCCAGGCCTAGGAGTCAGAAGACCTGGGTTCTAATCTCAGCTCCACCACATGACTGCTGGGTGACCTGGGGCAAATCACTTCACTTCTCTGGGCCTCAGTTCCCTCATCTGGAAAATGGTGATTAAGACTGTGAGCCCCATGTAGGACATGGACTGTGTTCAACCTGATTATCTTGTTTCTTCCAGGCGCTTAGTACAGTGCCAGGCACATAGTAAACCCTTCAAAAATTCCATTAAAAAACATAAAATAAATATGACTGATTGATAGATTGATGTGATTGTGTGACTTTGGGCCAGTCACTTCACTTGTCTTAGAGAAGCAGTGTGGCTCTGTGGAAAGAGCACAGGCTTGGGAGTCAGAGTTCATGGGTTCTAATCCCGGCTCTGCCACCTGTCAGCTGTGTGACTTTGGGCAAGTCACTTCACTTCTCTGGGCCTCAGTTACCTCATCTGTAAAATGGGGTGAAGACTGGGAGCCCCTAGTGGGACAACCTGATCACCTTGTATCCCCTCCAGCGCTTGGAACAGTGCTTTGCACATAGTAAGCGCTTAACAAATACCAACATTAGTATTATTATTCTGTGCCTCAGTTCCTTCATCTGCAAAATGGGGATTAAGACTGTGGGACATGAGGGACAGGGACTGATAAAGCTTGTATCTAACCCACTGCTTATAACAGTGATGATGATGATGATGATGGTATTTGTTAACCGCTTACTATGTGCCAGGTCCTGTACTAAGCGCTGAGGCAAGATAATCAGGTCAGACACAGTCCCCATCCCTTTCAGGACTCACAGTCTTGGTCCCAACAGATCTAGCCTGTAAGCTCACTGTGGGCAGGAATGTGTCTGTTGTTGTACTGTCATCCCCCAAGCGCTTAGTACAGTGCTTGGAACACAATAATCGCCCAGTAAATATGATTGAATGAATCTTGACACATAGTAAGTGCTTAACAAATGCCATTATTATTATTATTATGTGACTAGAATTTTAAAAAAATCAGAAGACAGAAGGGTGATGGCGGGGTCGGGCTCTGGGGGTGGGGTACGTACCACACTGGCCTTCCGTGTTGTGGCCAAATTTGCTGAAGGGCAGTTCGATGGAGAAGATCAGGCCGCTGAACATGATGTGTGCTCCGAGGGCTGGGATGGACACCATCATCTTCACCCCGGCGGAGGAAATGGTGACTCCATCCCAGTGGTAGCCAGGGGACACGGTCTTGTTGTTAAAGATGATCTGTGCAAAATGGCGTGGACCAGGCAAACGCGGTCAGGGTGAGGGAGGGGTGGTGACCGGGTAATATTAATTAATAATGATTGTCTCTTTTCATTGCTGAATTGTACTTTCCAAGTGCTTCGTCCAGTGTTCTGACACAGTAAGCGCTCAATGAGTACAACTGAATGAATAATTGTGGTATTTGTTAAGCACTGACTTGGTGCCAGGCACTGTATTAAGCACCGGGGTAGAAACAAGATAATCAGGTTGAACATAGTCCCTGTCCCACATGGGGCTCACAGTCTTAATCCCCATTTTACAGATAAGGGAACTGACCATGGAGAAGTTAAATGATTTGCCCAAGGTCACACAGCAGACAAGTGACAGAGCTGGGATTAGAACCCAGGTCCTTCGGACTCCCAGGCACGGGCTCTAGCCACTGGGCCATGCTGCTTGGAGGGGGACTCACTAGGCTCAGAGCCCCTCTTTTATATGATATTTGTTAAGCACTTTTTCGAAAATACAGCATTTAAGTGATTACTATGTGCCAAGGACTGTATTAAGCAAATGGGTCGATGCGAGCTAATTAGGTTGGACACAGTCCTTGTCCCACATGGAGCTCACAGTCTTAATCCCCATTTGACAGTTGAGGGAACTGAGGCCTGGAGAAGTGAAGTGACATGACCGAGGTCACACAGCAGACAAGTGGCAGAGCTTGGATTAGAACCCAGGTCCTGTTGACGCCTAGGTCGGGGCTCTAACGGCTAAGATACACTGATTCAAGTCAAGCACTGCTAACAATAATAATAATAATGGTATTTGTTAAGCGCTTATTATGTGCCAAGCACTATTCTAAGCGCTGGGGTAGAAACAAGGTAATCAGCTTGTCCCATGTGGGGTCACAGTCTTCACCCGCCTTTTACAGATGAGGTCACTGAGGCACAGAGAAGTGAAGAGACTTGCCCAAAGTCACACAGCTGATACGTGGAGGTGCCAGGTTTAGAACCCATGACCTCTGACTCCCAAGCCCTTACTCTTTCCACTAGGCCACGCTGCTTCCCGAGTTCTAAGCACTGGGGTAGGTACAAGTAATTAGCTCGGACACGGTCCCTGTCCCACATGGGGCTGCCAATCTAAACAGGAAGGACCACAGGTATTTAATCCCCATTTTAGAGATGAGGAAACTGAACCTCAGAGAAGCAAAGTGACTTCCCCTAGGCCATTCAGCAGACATGTGCAGAGCTGGGATTAGAACCCAGGTCCTCTGACTCCCTGACCCAGGCTCTGTCCACTAGACCATACTGCTTCTCCCAGAAACAGTGCTCCCCAGCAAGGGTAGAAGCAGCGTGGCTCAGTGGAAAGAGCAAGGGCTTTGGAGTCAGGGCTCATGAGTTCGAATCCCAGCTCTGCCACTTGTCAGCTGTGTGACTGTGGGCAAGTCACTTAACTTCTCTGTGCCTCAGTTCCCTCATCTGTAAAATGGGGATTAAGACTGTGAGCCCCACGTGGGACAACCTGATTCCCCTATGTCTACCCCAGCGCCTAGAACAGTGCTCGGCACATAGTAAGCGCTTAACAAATACCAACATTATTATTATTATTATTATTATGGATCGGTCAACCCCGGTGGATGGGGGAACCGGGAGAGACACGGGTTTGAGTCCCCCCTCTGCTGCGTGACCTTGGGCAAGTCGCCGGACTTCTCTGGGCCACGTCGTTCCCATTCGCAAAATGGGGCTGGTATTCATTCATTCATTCATTAGTATTTATTGAACGCTTACTATAATAATAATAATGTTGGTATTTGTTAAGCGCTTACTGTGTGCAGAGCACTGTTCTAAGCACTGGGGTAGGCACAGGGGAATCAGGTTGTCCCACTTGGGGCTCACAGTCTTAATCCCCATTTTACAGATGAGGTAACTGAGGCCCAGAGAAGTTAAGTGACTTGCCCACAGTCCCACAGCTGACAAGTGGCAGAACGGGGATTCGAACCCATGACCTCTGACTCCAAAGCCCGTGCTCTTTCCACTGAGCCACGCTACTATGTGCAGAGCACTGTACTAAGCGCTTGGAATGTACAATTGGGCAACAGATAAAGACAGTCCCTGCCCATTGACAGGCTTACAGTCTAACTGGGGGAGACAGACAAAAACAATAGCAATAAATAGAATCAAGGGGATGTACATCTCAGCGTGGATTAGTGGAAAGAACGTGGAACTAGGAGTCAGGACATCTGGGTTCAATTCCCCACTAATAATTATGGGATACGTTTATCGCTATGTGTCAGACACATATTGAGCACTGTGGGGTATAAAAAGTAATCGAGTCAGACACAGTCCCTGTCCCATATGGGGCTCAAAATACAAGTAAGTTTTGCCCTGTGCCTGCTATCGAATTGTACATTCCAAGCGCTTAGTACAGTGCTCTGCATATAGTAAGCGCTCAATAAATACAATTGAATGAATGAATGAATGTGACCTGCTCCCTTTATTCAGCCCCCCTCCCAGCCCCACACCACTTATATCCATATACGTAATTATTTCTATTAATGTCTGTCTCCTCCTCTAGACTAGAAGCTTTTTGTGGGCAGGGAATATGTCTGTTACGTTGTCGGCCTGTCCTTTCCCAAGTGTTTATTACAGTGCTCTGCATACAATAAATGCTCAATAAATGCAAATGATTGATTGACTGATTGACTGAGCTTAAGCGAAAGAGAAGCACGGTCAAACTCTCCATCAATCAATCAATTGGAAATATAGATCGCTTGAGGGACCCGGACCACGTGTAATTCCCACCTGTGTAAGCCTAGTACAGCGTAAGCACTCAATAAATACCATCCATTGATTGATACAGAGCACCGCACCCGGGAAGAACTTAATTTTTTTTAATTATATTTATAAGGTGCTTACCGAGTGTCGGGCACTGTAGCTATCGCTGGGGTGGATACAAGATAGTCAGAAATCAAGTTGGACATAATCCCCGGCCCTCCTGGAGCTCACAGTCTTTATTCCCGTTTCGCAGATGAGGTTACTGAGGCCCAGAGAAGTGAAGTGACTTGCCCGTGGTCATACAGCCAACAAGCGACGGAGCCTGCATTAGAACCTGGGTCCCCTGACTCTCAGACCCAGGCTCTTTCCACTGGGCCATGCTGCTTCTCATGGCATAGTGGGTAGAGCACGGGCCTGGGAGTCAGAAAGTCATGAGTTCTAATCCTGGCTCCTCCACTTGTTGGCTGTGTACCCTGGGCAAGACATTTCACTTCTCTGAGCCTCAGTTATCTCATCTGTAAAATGGGGATTGAGACTGTGAGCCCCACAAGGGACAGGGACCCACCCTAATCACTCCAGTGCTTAGTACAGTTCTTGGCACAAAGTAAGGGCTTAACAAATATCACAGTTATTATTATTATTATTACTGATTGACTAAGCCCCCCTTTCCTCTTCTCCCACCCCCTTCTGCATCACCCTGACCTGCTCCCTTTATTCATCCTCCCTTCCAGCCCCACACCACTTCTATCCATATCTTGTCATTTATTTCTTCTTTTTATGTCTGTCTCCCCCTCTAGACTGTAAACTCATTATAGGCGGGAACTGTGTCTACTTATTGCTACATCGTACTCTCCCAAGCACTTAGTACAGTGCTCTGCACACAGTAAGTGCTCAATCAATACAATTGACTATGGGCACTGTATGCTGAACGCTGCCAAGAAGCAGCAGGGCCTAGTGGCAAGAGCAAGGCTTGGGATTTAGAGGACGTGAATTCTAATCCCGGCTCTTCCACTTCTCTGCCTCCGTGACCTTGGGCAAGTCACTAAACTTCTCTGTGCCTCGGTTATCGCATCTGTAAATTGGGGATTAAGACTGTGAGCCCCACGTGGGACAACCTGATTACCTCGCATCAACCCCAGCGTTTAGAACAGTGCTTGGCACATAGTAAGCGTTTGATGATAATGATGATGATGGTATTTGCTTAACGAATACTATGGGGGACAGCGAGTCACAGAAGGGTCCAGGGCTAGTGGTGCTCTACCTTGTTGGCGGTCAGTCCGCGGCCCGGCCCACGGGTCAGGATGACGGTGTTGGCCTTGTACTGGATGATGAGGGCGTGGGGGCAAGAGAGGCCGTCCCGGGCACTGCAGAACGAGTTGTCCACCAGCACGCGGAAGGGACCGAACTTGGGCCGAATTTCCTGAACCAGCACGTAGGTGCAGTTGTCCAGGAACGTGTAATAGACGCCATCGAAGGTGATGTAGTGGGGGTCTCCCCAGCCCGAGCAGACACCTGTCAATAATAATTATTAATAATAATAATGATGGTACTTCATTCATGCTATCATTTATTGAGCACTTACTGTGTGCAGAGCATTGTACTAAGCACTTGGGAGAGGACAATGCAACAATAAATAGACATATTCCCGGACCACAGAGCGCTTACTATGCAGCAAACAATATTCTAAGCGCTGGGGTAGATACAAATTAATCAGGTTGGATGCAGTCCCTGTCTCCCATGGGGCTCACACTCAATCTCCATTTTACAGATGAGGGAACTGAGGCCCAGAGAAGTGAAGCAACTTGCCCAAGGTTACACAGCAGACAAATGGCAGGGTCAGGATTAGCACCCAGGTCCTTCTGACTCTCAGGCCCGGCTCTAGCCTCTGGGCCACATTGCTTCTCTGTCAATCGATCAAGGGCGCTACAGAGCCCTTCCCAGGTGCAAAGCGGTGGACGGAACGCTTGGGACAGTCCGACAGATTTAGGAGACACGGTTCCTGCCCTCAAGGTGTGCAAGGCACTGCGATGACCACTTGGGAGAGTCTGCTAGTGTTAATAGAGATGATATTCATTTATTCAATAGTATTTATTGAGCGCTTACTATGTGCAGAGCACTGTACTAAGCACTTGGAATGTACAAATCGGTAACAGATACAGTCCCTGCCCTTTGACGGGCTCACAGTCTAATCGGGGGAGATGGACAGACAAGAACGATAGCAAGAAATAGAATCAATAGCAATAAATAGAATCACGGGGATGAACATCTCATTAAAACAATAGAAAATAAATAGAATCAAGGCGATGTACATTTCATTAACAAAATAAATAGGGTAATGAAAATATATATAGTTGAGCAGACAAGTACAGTGCTGAGATATCTGCCCTCTGGGAGCTTATAGTACACAGTGTGCAAAGCACTGTGCTGAGTGCTTGGGAGGGGAAAATAAAGCTTGAAGACATGATAATAATAATAATGATAGTAATAATGATGGTATATCTTAAGTGCTCACAAGCACTGGGATAGGTACAAGGTAATCAGGTTGTCCCAAGTGGGGCTCACAGACTTAGTCCCCATTTTACAGATGAGGTAGCTGAGGCACAGAGAAGTTAAGTGACTTGCCCAAGGGCACACACCTAAGTGGCGGTGTGGGGATTAGAACCCACCACCTCTGACACCTGAGCCCATGCTCTTTCCACTGAACTACGCTGCTTATTTCCATGATGCCTGCCCTCAAGGAGTCTACTATATGCAGAGCACTGTGCTGAGCACTTGGGAGAGGAAAATAGAACTAGAAGACACAATCCCTGTTCTCAAGGAGCTTCCGGTCTCCTGTGTGCAGAGCACTGTGCTGAGCGCTTGGGAAAGGAACGGTATCGCCGGCAGACACGGCCCCTGCCCACCGTCCACCCGCCGGCCCAGGCTGCCCACTCACACGGGCACTCGTAGCGGAAGCAGCAGCCGTCATCCCCGAGAACTTCGAGGGGCGGGTACCCGCTGGCGCAGCGGATGGGCTCGGCAGGAGGGCACGGCAGGGGTGTCAGGGCCACCACGTTGTCGCCCTTGCAGGTGGCCGTCTGGCAAGCGTTCACGGGCCAGCTCTCTCCTCTCTGGAAAAACAAACGGAGGGCACTAGTCACCAGAGGCTGCAGAGGGTGGGGGACAACCAGGCCCCGGGGGGGAATGGACGGGATGGGGGCACCCTTGCTCTCGGGGACCCCCCTCCGCTCCATGACTTTGGACAGGCCCCGCATTGATTCGATCGTATTTATTGACAACTTAATGTTACTATAATTATTATTATTATATTTGTTGAGCGCTTACTATGTGCCAGGCACTAAGCCCAGGGGTGGATACAAGCAAATCAGGTTGTCCTACGTGAGGCTCACAGTCTCAAATCCCCATTTTCCAGATGAGGTCACTGAAGCCCAGAGAAGTGACTTTCCCAAAGTCAAACACAGCAGACAAGCGGCAGAATCTGGATTAGAACGCATGACTTTCAGACTCCCAGACCTGTGCTCTATCCATTATGCCAGAATGTGGGCAAAGCACTGTACTAAGTGCTTGGGAGAGGACATTGAAACAATAGTTGTTGTACTGTACTTTCCCAAGTGCTTATAATAATAATTAATAATAATGTTGGTTTTTGTTAAGCGCTTACTATGTGCAGAGCACTGTTCTAAGCGCTGGGGGAGATACAGGGTCATCAGATCGTCCCACGTGAGGCTCACAGTTAATCCCCATTTTACAGATGAGGTAAATGAGCACAGAGAAGTTAAGTGACTTGCCCACAGTCACACAGCTGACAAGTGGCAGAGCCGGGAGTGGAACTCATGACCTCTGACTCCGAAGCCCAGGCTCTTTCCACTGAGCCACGCTGCTTCCCCACTGCTGGAATGTACAATTCAGCAACAGGTAGAGACAATCCCTGCCCATTGATGGGCTCACAGTCTAACCGGGGGAGACGGACAGCAAAGCAAAACAGAACAAAACAAAACCAAGACAACATTATCAAGATAAATAGAATCAAGGGGATGTACACCTCATTAACAAAATAAATAGGGTAATAAAGAATATATACAGGTGCCAAGCACTGTTCTAAGGGCTATAACAGGCACAAGTTAATTAGGTTGGATACAGTCCCTGTCCCACATGGGGCTCAGTCTTAATTCCCTGTTTTACAGATGAGGTAACTGAGGCCCAGAGAAATCTGCTGTCTGACCTTGGGCAAGTCACTTCACTTAATAATAAAAATAATAATAACAATTTTGGCATTTGCTAAGCGCTTACTACATGCCAGGCACTGTACTAAGAGCTGGGGTGGATATAAGCAAATAATAATGATGACGGTATTTATTAAGCACTCACTCTGTGCCAGGCACTGTACTAAGCACTGGGGTGGAAACAAGCACAAAGGGTTGGGCTTAATTCTATTTATTTGCTATGGTTTTAATAAGATGTTCATCCCCTTGATTCTACTTATTGCTATTGTTCTTGTCTGTCCGTCTCCCCCAATTAGACTGTAAGCCCATCGAAGGGCAGAGACCGTCTCTATCTGTTACCGATTTGTACATTCCAAGCCGCTTAGTACAGTGCTCTGCACATAGTAAGCGCTCAATAAATACTATTGAATGAATGAATGAATACAGTCCCTGTCCCGCTTGAGGCTCACGGTTTCAAACTCTTTTTTTAGATGAGGTAACTGAGGTATGGAGAAGTGAAGTGACTTGCCCAAGGCCACACGGCAGACAAGTGGCGGAGCTGGGATTAGAACCCATGACCTTCTGACTCCCAGGCCCAGGCTCTATCCACTAGACCATGTTGCTTCCTTCAAGAAGAGGACCTGGGGGCCAGAGGGTGGGCTGCACGGGACCGAATGAGGGGACGGTCTCCCGTGCGAGGACGGGCATGAGGTGGGGGAGGTCTTACTCTCACCTTCCGGGCCGGGAAGATGCTGTCGCAGCCGGTGGCGATGTCGGCGGCGGGGTTGCCAGAAGTCGGGGGCCCAGCGGTGGCGGAGTTCGGGGTTCCAGCAGCGATGGAAGTCGGGGTCCCATCGGGGGTGGATATTGGGGTCTCAGGGATGGCAGAGGTCGGGGGCCCGACGGCGGTAGGGGTTAGGGGCCTGATGGGGGCGAGGGGTGGGGTCCCAAGGATGGTTGGGGTCCCAGCAGGGGCAGGGGTTGGGGTCCCGGTGGAGGCAGAAGTCGGGGTCTCGGCAGCAGTGAAAGTTGGGGTGGGAGTGGCAGAGGTCGGGGTCCTGGGGGCGGTCGAGGTGCCAGTGGTGGCTGTCGGGGTCATGAAGGTCGGGGTGGAGGAGGTCAGGGTCGCCGGGGCAGCCAGGTCCGGAGGGGAGGAGGTAGGCCCGGTGGAGTGGCACGGCAGCACCGCCCTCTCGATGGCACAGTCGGACCCGCAAATGGCCAGGTAGCAGTGCCCGGAGCCGTCCGTCCGGTTGTACACCAGGCTCCCTGGGGGTGGGGGTGGGGGAGCCCGGTGAATGGGGGGCGAGGGGAGCCGATGAGCAGGTCAGAGAGCTGGCGAGTGGGGGGATCACAGCCTGGGAGCAGCAGACAGAGCTCAGAGGCTGGTGGTGTCAGAGGTCAGGGCGCTGAGGACGGTTGGGGTCCCAGCCGGGGCAGGGGTTGAGGCCGTCTCCATCTTTAGAGGATGATGCCATGGGGTGGCATGGCCCGAGTGCCCCCGGGGAGCACAGTGCCACCCTGAAGTCTTGAGACATCCGTCCTCCTGGCTGGGACTCCCTCCCTGCCCACAGGGAGCTCCTGTTCTAGCTCCCGGGCAGAGGGGCCTAACTCTCTCTGCAAATCTGTGGGACCGCTGGGGTCCCCCTGCCCCAGCCAGACTTTCGGCTCATCGTGGGCAGGGAAAGCAACTGTTTATTGTCGTATCGTACTCTCTCAAGTGCTCTGCACACACTAGGCGCTCAATAAATATAATAATGTTGGTATTTGTTAAGCGCTTACTATGTGCAGAGCACTGTTCTAAGCGCTGGGGTAAACACAGGGGAATCAGGTTGTCCCACGTGGGGCTCACAGTCTTAATCCCCATTTTACAGATGAGGGAACTGAGGCCCAGAGAAGTGAAGTGACTTGCCCACAGTCACACAGCTGACAAGTGGCAGAGCTGGGATTCGAACTCATGAGCCCTGACTCCAAAGCCCGTGCTCTTTCCACTGCACCACGCTGCTTCAAATTTGCTGAGGGACAAATATGATGGGATGAATGCAGGGATCGCCCTGTGATGGGCTTCCTTCACCAGGCGCAGTCAAGAAAAGTCAGAGGACCCCTCCCTCCACAAACTTTGAGGGTCTCCTTCCCTCCAGGGAGGGGGGGCACCCCATCTTTGTGATTTTCGAGGTGAGGGAGACGTTCAGGGGAGCAGAAGTTGGAAAGGAAGAGGAATAAGACCGTCGGTGAGGATGAAGGAGAAGGTAAGGAGGCGGAAGGGGTGGGGGAATGGAGAAGGAAGAGGGTGGGGAGGAGGAGGAAAAGACGGGGAGAAAGAGGGGCACACGAGGAGACTGTTATGGGCAGGAAACATGTCTGCCAAGTGTGCTGTATTGTACTCTCCCAAGCGTTTAGTCCAGTGCTCTTCACATGGAAGTGCTCAATAAATACCATGGATGATGAGGAGGAGACTGATGAAGAGGAAGAGGGTGGGGAGGATAGGAGGAGGAGGAGGAGGAGGAAGAAGGTGGAGAGAAAGAGGGGGTGAAGGAGGAGGAGGAAAGTAAAGAGGAGGAGAGGAAAAGGGTGGTGAGAAGGGGGAGGAGGAGGAAGGTGAGGAGGGGGAAAGAAGGTCGAGAGGAGGATGAAGGAGGAGGAAGAAGTTGGGGGGAAGAAGGAGTGGAGAAGGAGGACGTTGGGGAGAAAAGGGGGGTGAAGGAGGAGGAAGAGATTGGGGAAAGGGGGAGAAAGAGAGAGAGAAGAAAGCTGGGAAGGAAAAGTAGTAATTGTAATATTTAAGAACCTACTAGGTGCCAGGCACTGCTCTAAGCACTAAAGTGGACACAAGCAAATCAGTTTGGACACAGTCCCAGTCCCACATGGGGCTCACAATTTTAATCCTCATTTTAGAGATGAGGAAACTGAGGGACAAAGAGGTTAAGTGACTTGCCCGGGGTCACACAGCAGGCAGGTAGTGGAGCCGGGACTAGAACCCAGGTCCTTCTGACTCCCAGGCCCGGGCTCTTATCCACTGGGCCACGCTACTTCTCCGGAGAAGGAGAAAGAGAAAGAAGAGGAGGAAGGGTGGAAGAAGGAGGTGGACGCAGCATGGTGCAGTGGCTACATGGGCCTGGGAGACAGAGGACCTGGGTTCTAATCCCTGCTCCACCACTTCTCTGCTGTGTGACCTTGAGCAAGTCACTTCAGTTCTCTGTGCCTCAGTTCCCTTATCTGCAAAATGGGGAGTGAGACCGTGAACCCCACGTGGGTCTGGGACCGCGCTCAACCCGATTTGCTTGTCTCCACCCCAGCACTCAGTACAGTTCTTGACACATAGTGAGCACATAATTATTATTATATGATGAGGAGACTAGGTGACGGATAAGCAGCCGCCCCGTCCCAGGCGGACCCCCAAACCTGGTCCCATTCCCGCATAATGTCTTCATCCTCCCCCACTCCCCACCATCGCCTTCCTCCCTGAGCTTTAGGCCCAGGTGCCCGACCCCCAGGGGGTGCCCAGGGAGAGGGGTCACTCACCCTGCGGATGCAACTTCCCGTACACGTGGCAGAAGCAGGTGGCGGCGGGAGTCCCAGATGGAGGAGCGAGGTGGGGGGTGGGCGCGGACCCCCCGGGGGGCGGGGGCGAGGGGCAGGACGGACGGGGCTCGCAGCACATCACCCGAATCTCATAGTTGAGGCACATGCCGCCCCTTCCGGCCTGGTCCTGGTTCTTGCACACGAGCCCGAAGTCGGGGTCACAGGTCACCACCTGCCCCAGGCTGTCGAGGCCGAGGTCTGGGTGGTCCCGCGCCCTGCACTGGAGGCGGGAGATGCGGCCTGCCGGGGGGCAGAGACTCCCCCCTCTGGCTGCGATGTGGGCATAGGTCTCGACGTCCCCACCCCCGGGGCCGGCCGATGGGAAGTCCACATCGAACCACTCGGTCCAGGAGCAGGGGGGCTCGCAGGCCGGGGCCTGGCTGCCCGTCAGAGGGGGGCGAGGGCCGGTGGACGTCGGGGTCTCCGGGGGGCAGCCCTCCGCCTGCCGGCAGCAGCGGAGCCGGACCTCGTAGTTGTAGCAGACGGGGGGCGTCTGGTCGTCGTTGTGGCACAGCAGCCCGACGGCCGGGTGGCACAGCACCCGCTGGCCAAGGTGCTCCAGCGGGACATCGGGCAAGGCCCGGGCCCGGCACTCCACGCCCTCCGGGCTGGCACACACGGCGTGTCCGCTGGCCCTCAGGTTCTCCAGCGTCTCAAAGTCGCCACCGTCCCGCCCGGGCCCGGGGTAGCTGGCGTCCAGCCACTCGGTCCACCCGCAGACGCGACGGGAGCAAGGCGTCGTGGGGTTGAAGGTGCCCGTTGGCGACGAAGGGCACGGCTCCCGGTGGCAGCACAGCACCTGGATCTGGTAGTTGGCGCACACGCCCGAGGCCTGGTCTCTGTTAAAGCAGAGCAGGCCCTTGGCCGCACTGCACTCCACCTGTCTTCCCGGGGTGCCCAGTGGGGCAGCGGGGGCATCCTCGGCCCTGCACCGGACCGCTGTGGGGGTCTCACACACCCGGTGCCCCGCCGCCCGGATGTTCTCCCACGTCTCAAAGTCACCACTGCTGTTGCCCTGGCCCGGACGGCTCACGTCCAGCCACGGGGACCAGCTGCAAGAGTCCCGTGTGCATCTCCCGGGTGTTGGGGGGCCGGGCGGGCCCGGGGGAGGGCTGCTTCTCAGGGTGTCGAGGCGGGGAGTTTCCGGTGGGGCTCCGGGGGCCGTTCCGGGTGTGACACTGGGTGTGTTTCTAGGTGTGACGCTGAATGTGATTCCAGGTGTGACCCTGAGTTTGGTTTCAGGTGTGGCCCTGAGGGTGTTTCTTGGTGTGACAATGGGTGTGATTCCAGGTGTGACCCTGAGGATCGTTCCTGGTGTGGCACTGGGTGTGATTCTTGGTGTGACACCGAGTGTCCTTCTAGGTGTGACACTGGGTGTGATTCCAGGTGTGACCCTGAGTGTCGTTCCCGGGGTGTTTCCAGATATGACACTGAATGGGGCTCCAGGTGTGTGCATGGCTGTGATACCAAGCGTGTTCCCTGTAGCGATTCCAGGTGTGTGCCCGGGTGTGATTCTGATTGTGTTCACAGGTATGATTCCAGGTGTGTGCCCAGTTGTGATTCCAAGTGTGTACCCAAGTGGGATTCCGGGCGTGTGCTCGGGTGTGGTTCCAGGTGGGTGCTCGGATGTGATTCCGGGTGTGTGCTCAGGTGTGATTTCGGGTGTGTGCGCGGGTGTGATTCTGGGTGTGTGCTCGGGTGTGAGTCCAGATGTATGCCCTGGTGTGCTTCCGGGGGTGTGTCCGGGAGTGGTTCCAAGTGCAGGCCCGGGTGCGATCACGGTTCCAGTTGTGGTACCAGTTGTGATGGTGGTTCCGGGTGCGGAAGCAGCTCCTGTTGTAGTCGCGAGTGCAGTTGTGGTCCCGGGTGCCAGTCCAGGCACGGTTAGAGTCGCGGATGAGGTTGCGATTCCCAGTACGGTTCCAGGCGGAGTTGAGGGCCCGGTTGCGGGTGCGACATTGGCGGTGCCGGTGGTGTCCAGAGAGGCTCCCACTGGGATTGAAGAGAAGCCAAAGGCGTCGGGGATTTTCCCGCCGATTCATTGGCTCGTCCGGGCGGTGTCCTCGTCCCCGCTGGCCCGGAACCACGGTGGGTTCCTCTTGGATCCTTCGGTAACCCCAACCCCAGCCCCCATTACACTGGAAGCAGCATGGCCCATTGCGTAGAGCAGGGTCCTGTGCTTCCCAAGCGCTTAGTCCAGTGCTCTGCACTCAGTAAGCGCTCAATAAATACAAATGAATGAATGAGTCAGAAGGCCCAGGGCTCTAATCCCGACTCTGCCATTTGCCTGCTGTGTGACTTTGGGCTAGTCACTTCACTTCTCTGGGCCTCAGTTCCCTCGGGCAGGGAATGTGTCTGCTTATTGTTGTACCCGTCTCAAGCGCTTACTACAGTGGTCTGCACACAGTAAGCGCTCAATAAATACAACTGAATGAATGAAGGGATGAAGAGTATGAACCCAGTGAGAGACAGGGACTGTGTCCGAACTGTGGCTCTACCCCAGGACTGAGGAAAAAAATTAAAAAGGTAAGCTCCTGGAGGGCAAGGCCCAGCTGCGTTTACACTGCTGCTTCTGTGGTCACTGTCGCCTGAGCGCCCAGTACAGAGTTTCGCACCCACTAAGCACTTGGTACAGAGCTGCATGGTCAGTGTGGTGGTAATAATAATAATAATAATTGTAGTATTTGTTAAGCGCTTACTATGAGTCAAGCACCCTTCTAAACACTGAAGTAGATTCAAGTTAATCACGTCAGAGACGGTCTTTGTCCCACAGAAGGCTCGCGGTCTAAACAGGAGGGAGACCCCGCATTAAATCCCCAGTTTACGGATGAGGGAACTGAGGCCCAGGGAAGAGACTTGCCCAAGGTCACCCAGCAGATAAGTGGCGGAGCTGGAATTAGAACTCAGGTCCTTCTGGGTTCAGGCCCATGCTCCATCCACTAGGCCACACTTCTGCTCCTCCCCAGGGGGGACCAGTCCTCCATTAAACTTCAGGGGGTTGACCAGGGATTGGGGGGGCTTTCTCTCACCCACCCGCAGAGCACAGACAGGGCTGACCAAGTGGCCCCAGGCTCCCCAGACACTGATGGGTCCCCCGTGGGTGAATCATATGAAGCAGCATGGCGTGGTGGTTAGACAATGGGCCTCCAATGAGAACTGGGAGTCAGAAGGTCATGGGTTCTAATTCTGGCTCTTCCCCTTGTCTGCTGTGTGACCTTGGGCAAGTCACTTCACTTCTCTGAGCCTCAGTTCCCTCATCTGTAAAATGGGGATTGAGACCGTGAGCCCCACGTGGGACAGGGACTGTGTCCAACCCGCTTTGCTTGTATCCACCCCAGAGTGTCATACTAATAATAATGTTGGTATTTGTTAAGCGCTTACTATGTGCCGAGCACTGTTCTAAGCGCTGGGGTAGACACAGGGGAATCAGGATGTCCCACGTGGGGCTCACAGTCTTAATCCCCGTTTTACAGATGAGGTCACTGAGGCCCAGAGAAGTGAAGTGACTTGCCCACAGTCCCACAGCTGACAAGTGGCAGAGCTGGGATTCGAACTCATGACCTCTGACTCCAAAGCCCGTGCTCTTTCCACTGAGCCACGCTGCTTCTCTAATAATAATAATAATGTTGGTATTTGCCATGAACTGTACATGGCATCCAGTAAGCGCTTAATGAATACCACAGTTATTATTCTTAGAGCCAGCCAGTCAGTCGAAGGTACTTATTGAGTGCTTTCTGTGCGCAGACCACTGTACTAAGCGCTTGGGAGAGTATGATATGACAATAAACAGACACATGAATAATAATAATAATGTTGGTATTTGTTAAGCGCTTACTATGTGCCGAGCACTGTTCTAAGCCCCGGGGTAGACACAGGGGAATCAGGTTGTCCCACGTGGGGCTCACAGTCTTAATCCCCATTTTACAGATGAGGTAACTGAGGCACTGAGAAGTTAAGTGACTTGCCCAAAGTCACACAGCTGACAAGTGGCCGAGCTGGGAATCGAACCCATGACCTCTGACTCCAAAGCCCGTGCTCTTTCCACTGAGCCACGCTGCTTCTCTGCCCACAGCGCCCACACATTCACTGCCCACAGTGAGCTCCCAGTCTAGAAGGGGAGGCAGATATTAGTAGAAAGAAATAAATGAGAGATATGGACATAAGTGCCTTGAGGGTGGGAGGAGGGGATGAATAAAGGGTCTGTGGGGCCGGAGATGGGTGGGGGGCGAGGCCTCACCGCCACTGGAGAAGGAGAAAGTGGTGATCAGGGCCGCGGAGCACGGAGAGGGCTGACCGGGGGGTCTCTGGGGGTGGGCGGGGGGCCGGGAGCGGGGAGACGATGCCTCACCACTGCTGGAGAAGGAGAAGGTGGCCGTCGGGGAGGGGGCGGCGGGGCAGGCGGACACGTTCCTGAGGATGGCGCCGTCTCGGCCGCACCGGGCCATCAGGCAGCCACCCGCGCCGTCCGAGGTGTGGTAGATGACCTCTCCCGGGGCGAAGGTCCGGCCTTGGAACGTGCAGGTACACTCTGTCCCGCGGCCGGGGAAAGGGAGGAGGGTCAGGAGGCCCCGGGGGGCCAGCTGGGGGCCCACCGGTGCTCTCCAGGTACCCCCTGCCCCCCGAAGGAGAGGTGGGCCTTACCCTTGGGGTCATACTTGCACTCCATGTGGTTATTCTCTCGGCACGTGCTGGAGAGGAAAGGAAGGGGAGACGGGTTTGATGGGGCGGGATGGGGTGGGGAGGGGGTGAGATGGGTGGGTGGGTGTCAGCTTTTCCCCTCTCCGTCGGCCCCAGCCCAGAATCAAAGCACATCCGCCCGGCGAAATGGCCACTGAGAGGGGCACTGCGTCTTCTAATGCTCTTCACATTCCCAGTGTCTATTACAGAGCTCTGCACATAACAGGCGCTCAGTACAGCAGTGTGCACCAAGCAGGTTCTCCATACAAGTATCGGCACACAGCAAGCACCCTGAAAAGCACTCTGCATACAATAGGTGTCCAGTACAGTGCTCTGCACCCAACAGACTCTCCGTACAGTACTCTGCACACAGTAGGCACCCAGTACAGCATCTGTACAGAACAGGTATCCAGTACAACTCTCTGCATAGAGTAAGTGCTCGGTAAATACGATTAAATGAATGAATGAATGAATGAATACAGCGGTCTGCACACAGTAGGCATCCAGTACAGTGCTCTGCACCCAACAGATGCTCCCTACAGTACTCTGCACCCAGTAGGTGCTTAGTACACGCACTCTGAATGCAAAAGGCCTCCAGTACATAGTAGGCATCCCAATTGCCTAGTACAGTCCTCTGCACACAGTAAGTGCTCAATAAATATGAATGAATGAACATATACTCCAGGCGTCTTGAAATAGCCCCCTCCAGGACCTTCTCCACCCCAACATACCCCACCTAATGGAAAAAGCCTGGGCTTGGGAGTCGGAGGTCAAGGGTTCTAATCCCGGCTCTGCCACTTGTCAGCTGTGTGATTAGAGAAGCAGCGTGGCTCAGTGGAAAGAGCAGGGGCTTTGGAGTCAGGGCTCATGAGTTCGAATCCCAGCTCTGCCACTTGTTGGCTGTGTGACTGTGGGCAAGTCACTTAACTTCTCTGTGCCTCAGTTCCCTCATCTGTAAAATGGGGATTAAGACCGTGAGCCCCACGTAGGACAACCTGATTCCCCTATGTCTACCCCAGCGCTTAGAACAGTGCTCGGCACATAGTAAGCGCTTAACAAATACCAACATTATTATTATTATTACTTGGGGCAAGCCACTTAATTTCTCTGTGCCTTGGTTACCTCAACTCTAAAATGGGGATGAAGACTCTTGAGCCCTATGTGGGACAATCTACCCCAATGCTTAGAACAGTGCTTGGCACATAGTAAGTACTTAACAAATGCCATCATTATTATTATTTCCCCGAGGCACCAACCCAGGAGTTCCCAGAATCCCAAGTAACCGGTGACTGGCGTGAGCCAATGAGGGCAAAGCGGGACATCCCGAGAGACCTATTTCTGTCATTTATTTATTTCTACTAATGTCTGTCTCCTCCCCTAGACCGAGACCTCGTTGTGGGCAGGGAATGCGTCTGTTTATTGTTCTACTGTCCTCTCCCAAGCGCTCAGTACAGTGCTCTGCACACAGTAAAGGCTCGATAAATATGAATAAATGAATGACTGAACCCGGGCAGTGCCCGGTTAAGGCCCTCGGGCCTTGGGGGGGCAGGGGATGTGCCCCTACCACGTGTGGCAGGTATTGCCGGTGTCCACCCTGGCCCCCGGCTTGTAGTACTTCTCCCGGTCTATGCAGCCGCAGGTCCGGACGCATTTCATCTGGTCCTCGTCGAAGAGGGGCGACTCCGCGGGGCACGTCGGGTAGCAGCCTGTGGGAGCGGAGAGGGGCTTTGGGATCTTAATCCACGGGGGGAGATCCCGGTGGGGCCCGAGACGGCGTGCAGGGTGACGGCGGTCAGCGTGGGGGCAGATAGGGAAGGCTGGTGCTGTTCTTCACCCACTGAACTGGAAGCTCCTTGAAGGCAGGGATCACCTAACACTGTCGTCCTCATGCAAGCGCTCAGTACAGTGCTCTGCACACAGCAGATTGTCAGCTCCTCCTGGGCAGGGATGGTGTCTAACTTTACCGTCCTCTCGCAAGCGCTCAATTCAGTGCTCTGCACTCAGCAGACTGTCGGACGCTCCTTGAGGGCAGGGATTGTGTCGACAAGCTCAACTGTTCTTTCCTAAGTGTTTAAGTGTCCAAGACAGCCCAAAGTAAGTGCTTAATAAAGACCACTGATTGCCAGCATGGCTTAGTGGATAGAGCACGGCTTGGGAGTCAAAGGGCCTGGGTTCTAATCCCGGTTCCACCATTGGTCTGTTGTGTGACTTTAGGCAAATCACTTCACTTCTCTGGGCCTCATGTGTAAAATGGGATTTGAGACTGTGAGCCCCATGTGGATCGGGGACTGTGCCCGACCTGATTTGCTTGCATAATAAAAATAATAATAATAATTATGGTACTTGTTAAGTGCTTACTAGGTGCCGAGCACTGTTCTAAGCACTGGGGTAGATACAAGAGATATAGAGAAGCAGTGTGGCTCAGTGAAAAGAGGACCAGTTTGGGAGTCAGAGGACATGGGTTCTAATCCCAGCTCTGCCATTTGTCTGCTGTGTGAACTTGGGCAAGTCACTTCCCTTCTCTGTGCCTCATTTACCTCATCTGTAAAATGGGGATTAAGACAGTGAGCCCCACGTGGGACAACCTGATTACCTTGTATCTACTCGAGCGCTTAGAACTGTGCTTAGCATATTAATGCTTAACAAACGTTTAACAAATACCATCATTATTATTCTTACAAGGTAGTCAGGTTGGACACAGTCCCTGTCCCATAGGGGGCTCACAGTCTTAATCCCCATTATACAGATGAGGGAACTGAGGCCCAAAGAAGTGATTTGCCCAAGGTCACGCAGCAGACATGTGGCGGAACTGGAATTAGAACCCATGACTCCCAGGCCAGTGCTCTATCCATCAAGACAGGCAGTTTTGCTTAGTACTGCTAGCTTGCATCCACCCCAGTGCTTAGTACAGTGCCTGGCACATAGTAAGCGCTTAACAAATACCATCATTATTATTATTAGCTCCTTGACCTCGCCATCCCGGGGGGAGGGGGCAGGGTAGGTGATGGCCAGTGGAAATGGAGACCCATGGATGCATCCCAGGATTTTACCTTCCAGGCCTTGTGCATCTTCCAGACATTTCCCGGTGGGATTACGGCAGGTCTTCATGCAGGCGGCTCCACACGGCTGGTAGTGCCACTCACACTCACCCTTGGGGTTGTAGTAATCGCAGAACAGGGCTGGGGGAAGCAGGCCGGAGGCCGGGTCAGGGGGCGGTCACCCAGTCCGGCCCAGGCAGCCGGGGACGGGGCTCAGGGAGACCACTGACCCCTCATTCCCCTGCGTCCGGCTCCGGGAAGGTGGGGGCCGTACCCCATCCGTGACCCACGCTCGTCTCCTCCCCGACTCCCTTGCCTCTGTCCACCCCCTCCTCCCGGCCCCCTGTCCCAGGCCCGGCACCGTCTGGGGGTGTGCGGGCGGGCACTCACGGCAGATGTCGGGGGTCCTCCAGGAGACGCAGACCCCGACCCGGTTGCAGGCCCGGGCGTAGGCGGCCACGGCGGTGCAGAAACACTCACAGTCCCCGCCGCTGTCGCAGGCGCACGCGTCGTTCACGCAGGCCTCGTAGAACTTCGACGGCTCCACCTGCCCGCCGCCACGGAGGATGCAATGTTCATTCGTTCATTCGATTGTATTGAGTGCTTACTGTGTGCAGAGCACTGTATTAAGCGCTTGGAAAGTACAGTACAGCAGTAGAGACAATTCCTGCCCACAACGGGCTTACTGTCTCGATATAAAAACTGTGGTATTTGTTAAGTGCTTAACTATGAGGTGGATAGGAGCAAATCGGGTTGGACGCAGTCCCGGTCCCACGTGGGGCTCACGATCTTAATCCCTATTTTACAGATGAGGGAACTGAGGCCCAGAGAACAATAACAATTAATAATGATTAACAATAATAATTATTATTAATGACAATAACGGTATTTGTAAAGCACTTACTATGGGCCAGGCACTGTGCTAAGTTCTGGGGTGGATAAAATTTAATCGGACTGGACACGGTCCCTGTCCCGTGCAGGGCTTTCAGTCTCAATCCCCATTTTTTAGATGAGGAAACTGAGTCTAGAGAAGTGAAGTGACTTGCCCAAGGTCACACAGCCGACAAGTGGTGGAGTTCAGATTAGAACCCAGGCCTTTCTGACTCCCCGGCCCGGACTCTTTCCACCGGGCCACTTTGCCTCTGGCCCTGCCCTCCTCCCATCTCCCCAGACCCCGAGGGCAACCTAGGCAGCCTGAACCTGGTGGTGGCAGAGGGCGAAGACGTCACTGTGGAGGATGGCGCAGCGCCGGTGGGCCCAGGCCGTGCGGTAGGGGTTGGCGGCACAGGGTTCTCTGGGAGTCGCGGCGTCGGGACAGGACGGAGACGACTTCCAGCTGTTGCCGAACTCCCGCACGTCGCCCACCACGGACCCGCTGCGCGTCGTCAGATCGTTGCCCCCGTGGTCGTCGAAGTTGCCGCACAGTCCGCACACCCGGCCCTGAGGAGAGGTGGTTGAGGGGGCGAGGGGCAGGAGGGGAGCCCTGATGGAGCGTCATCCCCTCACCAACCGTCGGCCCCTGGTTGCCAAGGCAATGTGCCAGGGCTGCGTCCATCAGACAACCTACGCGCTGGCGCTCGAGCTCGTCTATCCCCTTGCTGACCTCTCTCCCACGTCCTGGCTCTGGCATGGGACGCCCTCCCTCCTCATATCCGACAATGACTCTCCCTCACTTCCAAGCCTTATTGACGGTCCATCTCCTCCAAGAGGCCTTCCCTGACTTAGCTCCACTTTTCCTCATCTCTTACTCCCTTCTGCATCACCCTGACTTGCCCCCTTTGCTCTCCCCCCAACCCCAGCCCCACAGCACTTACGTCCACACCTGTCATTTTATTTATATGCACTGCTTTAGACTATGCTCTTTGTGGGCAGGGAATGTCACTGTTTGCTATATTGTCCTTTCCCAAGTGCTCTGCACACAGTAACTACTCAACAAATACGAATGAGTGATTGAACCAGTGACACCGCCAACCCCACCTCCCGCCATACCCTCTCTCCGCCGGCTCTCCCCCTTTGCCCCAACATAGGCCACTCCCCGACACCCGGTTGTCCCACCTTGTAGCTTGGGCCGAGCGTCACGGTCAAGCTGGTCTTGTGGTCCCACGTGAGGACCAGCCCGCGCCCTCCGTGGCCACCTCCTCCTCCGGCCTCCTCCAGCACCAGGAACAGGCCCCGCTGCCGGACGATGAAGGGGGTCTTGCCCCCTGTGCCGACCCCCGGTCCCGACACCTCCACCGCCCCGTCGCTCAGCCTTAGCTCGGCGCCCTGCTCCGGGAGGGGAGACGGCGCTCAGAGTCCAGCCTGCAAGGGTGGCCCCCGCGGAGGCAGCTGGACCTGGCCAGAGGTCCAACAGCCCCTTCCTCCTCCAGGAACCTTTCCCTGATTAATCCCTCTAGGCCGTAAACTCATTGTGGGCAGGGAACGTGCCCACCGACTCTGGTAATAATAATTATAATAATGATGGTGCCCGTAAAGCACTTACTACGTGCCAAGCACTACGTGCCACTTGTCAGCTGTGTGACTGTGGGCAAGTCACTTCACTTCTCTGTGCCTCAGTTCCCTTATCTGTAAAATGGGGATTAAGACTGTGAGCCCCACGTGGGACAAACTGATTCCCCTGTGTTTACCCCAGCGCTTAGAACAGTGCTCTGCACATAGTAAGCACTTAACAAATACCAACAAATACATTATTAAGCACTGTTCTGAGCACTGGGGACAGGTTAAGTTGGACACAGGTTATTGTTGTATTGTACTCTCCCGAGCACTTAGTACAGTGCTCTGGACACGGTAAATGCTCAGTAAATGCGACAATGACAACTGCTGTGACAAATTTTTTTATAGTATTTTTTATGTGCCAAGCACTGTACTTATCACTGGAGTAGATACAAGTTAATTAGGTTGGATACCATCCTTGTCCCACATGGAGCTCACAGTCTTAATCCCCATTTTACAGAGGAGGAAACTGGGGCATAGTGAAGTTACACTGTACTCTCCCAAGTGCTGAGAACAGTACTCTGCACTCAGTAAGTAGTCATTCAGTCATATTGATTGAGCATTTACTAGGTGCAGAGCACTGTACGAAGCTCTTGGGAGAGTAGAATATAACAATATAATAGACATATTCCCTGCCCACCCCGAGTTTACAGTCTAGAGACCACTGATTTTTTAATGGTATTTATTAAGTGCTCACCAAGTGCGAGGCACTGTACTGAGCACTGGGGTAGTTTCCAGGATGTCAGGTTGGACACCGTCCCTGTCCCATGTGGGCTCACAGTCTTACTCCCCATTTTGTGGATGAGGTAACTGAGGCACAGAGAAGTGAAGTGGCTTGCCCAAGGTCTCACACCAAACTAGCGGCAGACAAGATGACTGCCAGCTGGGTGACCTCGGACGGCTCACTTTACGTCTCTCTGCCTCAGTTTCCTCCACCGTAAAGTCTGTGGGAGGGAGGACTGTACCTGTTCTCCCTCCCATTTAAGATTGTGAGCCCATAGGGGACAGGGGATTGTGTCCGGCCCAATTAGGCTGTGCGTAGGCCAGCGATTAGAAAGGTGTTTGACACATAGTAGGTGCTTAAGAAGTAACATCAAACACACACTGTCCACTGAGAATACGGATTGAGACAGAGCGGATAATTCACTTGGGCCAACGGAGATGGCCGCTGCCCCTGCCCAGCTCCCACGGTGGGTGCTCACCCTGAGGAAGATCTTGATGGCCTTGGAGCAGGTGACGCCAGTGGTGCCACAGGGCACGTTCTCCGTGATGACGCGGAAAGCGTCCGGGGCACTGCCGTTCCCCCCGCAGTGGTCCTGTGGGGGAGGACCCAAGTGTCAAGGAGACAGTGGAGATAGAACAGAGATGTTGGGGGAGGACCAGGGGATGGGGGCTGCTCCTCTGTGAGCCGGGCAGAGGGCCATGGGTGTTCAGAGGGGCAGATCAGAGGTAATGGGGGGCAGACTGGGGTGGACAAGGGGGTGGGGGTGGACCGGGTGGAGGGCCCGGCCCGGAGGGGGGTGCTGCTCCTCTCTGAGCCGGGCGGGGGCCGGACCAAGGGACGGGACGGGGATGAACCGGGGGTGTCGGGGGGCAGACCAGAGGTGTTGGGGGGACGGGGGTTGGGGGCCGCTTCTCTCTGAGCTGGGCCGGGGGGCTGCTGGAGGAGCCGGGCCCCTGCCTACCTGGACCAGGGTGTATTGGCAGTGTCCGCTGAAGCTGTAGCGGTGGCCGTCGAAGGTGATGTAGTGACCGTCCCCGTATACAGTGCAGGAGGCCCGGCAGACTCTGGTCGTGCACTCCCACAGCCGGGCCTTGCAGGTGCTGGGCGACCCATGCGGGGGGATGGTGAGGAGGGGGGGCCCTCAGGGAGTGGTCAGAGGGATGGCCGGGGTGGGGAGGGCATTAGGGGGGTGGTCGGAGGGACGGCTGGGGGAAACATTCACGAGGAATGGCCTGTGTGTGTGTGGGGGGGTGTTCAGGGGGTGGTCTCTAGACTCAGCTCATTGTGGGCAGGGAATGTGACAGTTTACTGTAGTATTGTCCTCTCTCAAGGGCTTAGTACAGTGCTCTGCACACAGTTAGCACTCAATAATTTCTACCCTTAGGGCAAAATTTCATTCAGAGTCTTGGTTTTCATGTATTATTCCTTCTTTCTTGTGGGAAGACTAAAATTCATTTGTCAGAGTATGCCACTTGCTCTTTTAACGATTCTTGTATTGTCCTCTCCCAAGTGCTTTGTACAGTGCTCTGCACACAGTAAGCGCCCAATAAATACGATTGAATGAATGAAATGATTGAATGAATGAGTTAATGGGTCAGGGTGGGCGGTCGGGGGCAGGGGTCACTCACGGTGTGTCCGGGGGATGGCCGGTGGGGCTTTCAGAGGGTGGTCAGGGGGATGGCCGGGGGCTGTTGGGGAGGAGGCTGGGGGGCGGATGGGGGATGGTCGGGGGGTGGGCAGCTGGAGGTTGGGGGGAATCGGGGGGCAGAGCCTGGAGAATTGACCCAGGCAGTGCTCGGGTGTGCCGTCCCAGGAAGATCCAGAGCCTGTTTTGGGGACCCCAAATGTTCACAGGGAGGGGGCTCCAGGGGACACACGACCCCCTTCTCAACCCAGCCCGCAAACTCCCAGAGGGCAGAGACCATGCCTCATACTTTCATTTTGTCCTCCCGGGTGCCCAGCACAATGCTCTGCACACAGCAGGTGCCCAACACAGTGCCCTGCATACAATAGGTGTTCAGCATAGAGTTCTGCACCCAGCAGGCGCCCAGCACATCACTCTGCACTCAGCGGGTGCCCAGCACAGCACTCTGTACAGAGTAGGCGCCCAGTACAGCACTGTGACTCCCTGCACAGTGGTCTAAACACAGAAGGCGCCCATCACAGTGCTCTGCACACAGTAGGCTCCCAGCACAACACTCTGCAAACCGCAGGTGCCTGGCACAGTGTTCTGCACACAGTATGCACGCAGCACAATGCTCTGCACAGAGCAAGTACCTAGCAGAGCGTTTTGCACACGGTAGGCACCCAGAACATGGCTCTGCACACAGTAGAGGCTCAATAAGTACTTTCGGTGAAGGTGACTGACGGGTGCACCGACGGCAGAGGTCTGTCTCAATCTCAGGAGAATCCTGCAGTCAGCTGGATATACTGAGCGCTTACTTGCAGAGCACTGTACTAAGCGCTTGGGAGAGTGAAATAGAACAATAGAACAGACACAATCCCTGCCCACTGTGAGTTTAAAGTCTACTAGGGCGGGTGCCCGGGGTGGCCTCCCAGGGTTATCGAGAAGATGAGGGCCCCTCCGGTCCGAGCTCTAGACCCTGAAGGAATCCCCCCATCCCCACTCCCCTGGTGTCGAGAAGAAGTCCCCGGCGGAGGGGGTGGTCACCCCTGACCTCTGTCTCCTTCAGCCAAGCTCCCTGCCCCCCAGCTCATCACCCACCACGTGTTGCAGTCCACCCTGATGGTCTCCCCCGGGCTGTAGCTGGCCTCGTTGTGGACGCACGGACAGGCCTCCGGGGTGATGCAGCCTCCCTTCCCGTCTGACACCAGCCCGCCGGGGCACACGCAGCCAGACACGCAACTCGTGCTGTACTGGGGAGGGGGAGGTCGGAGATGGTCAGGGGGTAGGGATATCCAGGAACAGTCATCAGGGCAGAGAGGAAACTGGGGCCGGTCAGTGGGGCAGGGGGAGGCCGGAGCCAGTCAGTGGAGCGGCAGGAGGCCGGGCCGGTCAGTGGGGTGTGGGAAGGCCAGGCCTGGTCATGGAGCGAGAGAGACTGGAGGGGGTCAGTGTGGTGTGGGGAGACCGGGGCCCCGTGATGGGGAAGACCGGGGGGGGTCATGGAGGGAGGATGGGACTGGTCAGCGGGACGGAGAGGAAACTAGGGCCGGTCAGTGGGGCATCGGGAGGCCGGAGTCAATCAGAGGGGTTGGAGTAGGCCGGAATCGGTCAATAGGGCTGGGGGAGGCCAGTCCTGGTCAGCGAAGCAGAAGGAGGCCAGGGCCAGTCAGTGGGGTGTGGGGAGTCTGGTGCCGGTCATAGGATGGGGGAGACTGGGAGGTCAAATGGGGGAGACCAGGAACGGGGGCAGACTGGGGCTAGTCATGGTGCAGGGGGAGGCCTGGGCCGGTCAGCGGGGAAGAGGGGCAGGGGCTAGGTGGAGGGCGGACAGCAGGGCGGGGTCCAGTCAGTGGGGCCGGGCACGGGGTAGCTGGTGACTGGGGCCCCAGTGGATACGGTCAAGGGGGATGGCCAGGTCTCGGGGAGGGCAACGAGGGGAGGGTCGCGGTGGACGGACTCACGCAGGCCATGTCCAGGGTGAAGCAGCTCTTCTGGCACTCGGCACCGGAGGTCCCCGCCGGGGCGTTTTGACAGTCAAAGTAGACTTGGGGGGTGGTGCAGGCTGGAGTGGGGAGGTGCTCATTAAATACGATCAAATAATTCCTCACCATTGGCTCTAACGCCCTTGCCCTCAGTGTGGCCCAGTGGCAAGATCTCGGCCTTGAGAGTCAGAGGTCGTGGGTTCTAATCCCAGCTCCGCCACTTGTCAGCTGTGTGACTTTGGGCAAGTCACTTCACTTCTCTGTGCCTCAGTTCCCTCATCTGGAAAATGGGGATTAAGACTGTGAACCCCACGTGGGACAACCTGATGACCTTGTATCTACCTCAGCGCTTAGAACAGTGCTTGGCACATAGTAAGTGCTTAACAAATACCATCATTATTATTATTATCTCACCTCACTTCCCTCCTACAATGCAGCTCATACAGTTTGCTCCTCTAATGCCAACCTTCTCAACTGTCCCTCACTCTCATCTGTCTTACCACCAACCTCTCACCCACGTCCTGCCTCTGGCCTGGAACGCCCTCCCTCCTCAAATCCCACAGACAATGACTCTCCCCCTCTTCAAAGCCTTATCGAAGGCCCATCTCCTCCAAGAGGCCTGCCCAGATTAAGCCCACTTTTTCTCATTTCTCACTCCCTTCTGCGTCCCCCTGATTTGCTCCCTTTGTTCTCCCCCCACCTCCAACCAGCCCCACACCTCTTACGTCCATATCTCTCATTTTATTTCTTCGTATTGACGTCTGAACCCGCCACCTCCCTCCCCTGCCCCCGCACCCCCAGACTGTAAGCTCACTGTGGGCAAGGAATGTGCCTATTTATTGTTGTATTGTCCTCTCCCAAGTGCTTAGTACAGTGTTGTGCACACGGTAAGCGCTCAGTAAATATGACTGAATGGAATAAGAGGGACCAGGGAGGTGCATTGCGGGATTCTGTCCCCTAGATGCCCCCAGGAGCCCTGCAGCTCCTTTCCCTTATTAATCATCACCACCATAATAATAATAATAGTATTTAAGCGCTATGTGCCAGGAATTATTCTAATGCTCCCAGGGCCTGGGATCACTCCCTTCTTCCTGGACTTGTTCTTGTATGGCAGGCATAATGATAATCATAATTACAGTACTTGTAAAGTGCTTACTATGTGCCAAGCATTATTCTAAGCACTAGGGTAGATACAACTTGATCAGGTTGGACAAAGTGGACACTCAGAACGGAGCTCTGTCCAGAGCGGGCACCCAATATAGAGTTCCGTCTTTAGTGGGCACCCAGTACAGCTCTCCCCACATAAGGTGGCCAATACAGTGCTTTGCCCATACCTAGTGGCCAATACAATCTGGCAGGGTGGTTGCCCAGTGTTCTGCACACAGTGGGTGACCAGGACAGTGCTCTGCCCAAATCGGGTGCTAGGGCAGTGCTCCTCCCTCAGCTGTAAGAGATTTTGAGTACACAAACATGGTCAGAGGGAGGGGGCCCAGTGGGTAATAATAATAATTCTGTTAGTTATTAAGTGCGTGGCTCAGTGGAAAGAGCCTGGGCTTCGGAGTCAGAGGTTATGGGTTGGACTCCCGGCTCTGCCACTTGTCAGCTGTGTGACTGTGGGCAAGTCACTTCACTTCTCTGTGCCTCAGTTACCTCATCTGTAAAATGGGGATTAACTGTGAGCCTCACGTGGGATAACCTGATTACCCTGTATCTACCCCAGCTCTTAGAACAGTGCTCTGCACATAGTAAGCGCTTAACAAATAGCAACATTATTATTATTATTATTATTACTGTGTGCTAGACACTGTATTAAGCATGGGGTGGATACAAGAAAATTGCTTGGACACAGTCACCGTGCAGCACAATTTGGACACAATCCCTGTCCCACCTGGGGCTCACAGTCTTCATCCCCATTTTAGAGATGAGAAAATCGAGGCACAGAGAAGTGAAGCGACTTGTCCAAGGTCACACAGCTGAAAAGTGTCAGTGCTGAGATTAGAACCCACGTCCTCTGACTCCCAAGCCCGTTTCTTGCCACTAGGCCCTGCTGCTTCTCAGGACGCCGCTAGGCACCGTGGGCACATGAAGGCCCACTCCAGGCTCAGCACCAGGGCCTGGCCGATCTTGAGGGGGCAGAGGGGTCAGAGGGGTCAGCGCAGGAGGGGGCAGGCCGTACCCACCTGTCGCGGTGCTCAAGGTGGCATCTCCGCCAATGCAGTTCAGCATACCCCGAGTGCACGTGCTGCGGAGAGAGCGGCTGTCTCCCCCATCCCCTCCCCCACCTCCGTCCATCGCCCCGTCACCGCTCCGGTCATCCCCCACCCCTAGTTCACCTCCAGACTGTGAGCTCGTTGGGTGCAGGGAATTTGTCTGCTTATTGTTATATCGTGCTCTCCCAAGCGTGTAGTACAGTGCTCTGCACACAGTAAGTGCTCACTAAGTACGATTGAATTCATCCAATCCTTCATCCATAGTGCACAGCATTGTATTAAGCGCTTGCGCTAAGCACAATACAACAGCAGACAGATACATTCATCTGTCAAATGGGGATTACCTGTGAGCCTCACGTGGGACGACCTGATGACCCTGTATCTACCCCAGCGCTTAGAACAGTGCTCGGCACATAGTAAGCGCTTTACAAATACCAACATTATTATTATACATTCCTGCCCACAATGAGCTCACAGTCTAGAGGGGGAGACAGATATTAATAGAAATAAATGAATTACAGATATAAACAGATATAATAATTCTGGTATTTGTAAAGTGCTTACAGTGTACCAGGCCCTGTACTAAGCGCTGGGGTGGATACAAGCAAATCAGGTTGGACACTGTCCCTGTCCCCTGTGGGGTTCACAATCTCAATCCTCATTTTCCAGATGAGGAAACTGAAGGACAGAGAAGCGAAGCGACTTGCCCAAGGTCACGCAGCAGACAAGTGGTGGAGGCGGGATTAGAACCCACGCCTTTCTGACTCCCAGGCCCGGGCTCTAGCCACTACGTATACATATGTGCTGTGGGGATGGGAGGGAGGAATGAATGAAGGAGAAGTAAGAGCAGCGCAGAAGGGAGTGGGAGAAGAGGAGAGGAGGGCTTAGTCAGGGAAGGCTTCTTGGAGGAGATTCATTCTTTCATTCACTTGTATTTAGTGAGCGCTTACTGTGTGCAGAGCACTGTACTGAGCGCTTGGAAAGTACAATTCGGCAACAGATAGAGACAATCCCTCAATCCCTACCCAACAACGGGCTCACAGTCAAGATGGGTTAGACAGACGGCAAAACGAAACAAGTAGACAGGCATCGATAGCATCAAAATAGATAAGTAGAAATGTAGATATATACATATCATTCATAAAATAGAGTAATAAATAATATATATAAATATAGACAAGTGCTGTGGGGCGGGGAAGGGGGTAGAGCAGAGGGAGGAGGTCGGGGAGATGGGAGGGGAGGAGGGAGATGGAGGGGACTGAATGAATGAAGTCTCTCCCGGCCATCATCTTCCCTGCCTCTGTCCATCACCCCAGGCCACCACTCCGGTCATCCATGACACAGTGGCTAGAACATGGGTCCGGTAGTCAGATGGTCATGGGTTCTAATCCCACCTCCAGCGCTTGCCTGCTGTGCGACCTTGGATAAGTCACTTCGCTTCTCTGGGCCTCAGTTCCCTCATCTAAAATGGGGTTTGAGACTGTGAGCCTCAGGTGGGACAGGGACTGTGTCCAACCCGATTTGCTTGTATCTACCCCAGTGCTTAGTACAGTGCCTGGCACCTCGTAAGCGCTTAATAAATACCCCAATTATTATTATTATCATTACCAGATGGCACCGTTCTGGTGGAAGGACTGGCCGGCGGGCACAGGCAGCCCCTGATGGTAGCAGGGACAGCTGGCGGCGGGCACGCACTGGCCGCCGGCGTCCAGGTAGGTGTCGTTGGCGCAGGTGCAGCCGTCCACGGGGACGAAGGGGACCGCGCACGTGATGTCCGGCTGGCTCAATGCCCGGCACGTGGGCGGGCACGTGCGGATATGGTAGCGGTACACGAGGGACTTGGGGCACGACATCATGACCTTCCCTGCAGGAGGAGGAAGAAGAGGAGGAGCCAGAGACAGTGGACAGACACGAGGTCACTACAGTGGAATAATAATAATAATAACATTCATTCATTCAATTGTATTTATTGAGCACTTACTATGTGCAGAGCACTGTACTAAGCGCTTGGAAATAACACTAAGAAGCAGCATGGCCTAGTGGAGAGAGCCCAGGCCTGGGAGTCAGAAGGACCTGGGTTCTAATGTCGACTCCGCCACTTATCTGCTGTGTGACCTTGAGCGAGTCACTTCACTTCTCTGCTTCTCGGTTCCCTCATCTATAAAATGGGGATTAAGACTGTGAACCCCACGTGGGACAGGGACTGTGTCCAACCTGATTATCTTAGATCTACCTAGCGCTTAGAAGAGTGCCTGACACATAGTAAGCGCTTAACAAATACTATCATTATTATTACTATTGAATACTAATAAATACTATTAAATGAATGAATGAATGAATGAATTACTATTTAGGTGCTCAGTAGAGTGCTTTCCACAGAGCGGAACCCAAAACAGTGCCCTGCCCACTGTAGCACCCACACTTTGCACACAGTAAGTGCTCAGTAAACACGATTGAATGAATTGAATGAATGAATGTAGAAACTCAGCACAGTGCTCTGCACAAAATAGTGCTCTGCTCTACAAATGTGGTTGATGAGAATGAGGCAGGAAGGACATGCCCGGGGGTGGGTGGGGCTGGTGTGGGAGCAGAGATGCCCTGGTCGTCCCCCGCGGATGGTCCCCCCGACTCACCGCAGACGCCGTGGTCCCTCCACCCCTGCAGCAGGACACCGCGTCCGGCACAGGCCCTCACGTAGGAGGACCAGGCCGCACACAGACAATCCTCGCTCTTCTCACAGTTGCAGGTGTCAAACATGCAGTTCTGAGGGCGAAGGGACCCTCCGTCAGAGACCCCCACTGAGTCCAGATATTTCCTCCTTCCCCCATTCCCGGGGACCACCCACCTCGTGGGACCCTCTGCCCTGATGGGATCCACCCCCGAGGATGCCCTCCAGAGACCCCCCAATTATGACCCGCCATTCTCATCTCCCTGTTCAACCTGGATCCCCCAACCACCAGGAGCCCCGGCTCATTGGGACCCCCTTCCCTCCTGGTCCCCCGTCCACCAGGACCCCTCTCCCACCAAAACCCCCGACCCATCACGACTGCTCTAGAGAGTCACTTCGTTATGGGCAGGGAACTTGTCTGCTAATTCTGTGGTACTGTTATATTAATAATAATAATGGTACTTGGTAAATGCTTACTATGTACCTGGCACTGTACTAAGCACTGGGATGGATACAAGCAAATAGGGTTGGACACAGTCCACATACCATGTGGGGCTCATACTCTCCCAAGCGCTTAGTACAGTGCTCTGCACAGAGTAAGTGCTCAATAAATACCAGATTGACACCCCCCCCCACCCCTGCTCACTGGACCTCCTCACTACACTAGGACACCCCACCCACCTGGGCCTTTCATCCCCAGCCCTGGGCTGCTGCAGCCCTTCCCGGACTCTTATTAATCCAGGCGCTGAGGCAGAGGGAAGCTGGCACTGGGAGGGAAAACGCAGGCCACGAAGGTGTCTGGTGTCCAGTCCTCCCAGCCAGGGGATAGACTGGACAGATGCCGAAAATTCCGGCACCAATAGAAGCTCCTGTCCACCCCTCGCACCCTCACCCCAGGGTCTCTGCCCCTGTTGGCCTGGATGGGGGGGAGTTACCGAGTAGTGAATGGATGGGTTGACCACGGAGTGACAGGGGGCGAAGGGGCCATGGGCGTCTGTGAGAAGAGCACACCAGTGCTCGGCAAACTTCTCTGTGGGTAGAAGGAGGAAGAGGCAAGCCTGGTGGAGCCCACCCAGGACCATCCCACCACCTAACCTCTTCCAAGTGACCTTGGGTGGACAGTCCAAACCCCCTGACTTTCCCCTCTCCAACTCTGACTCTCCCCCAGTGACCCAGCACGGACCATCCCACACCCCCTGATGCTCCCCTCTCCAACCTGACTCTTTCTAGTGACCCAGCATGGACCATCCAACACCCTGACTCTCCCTTCTCCATCCCCAACTCTCCCCCAGTGAGCTGGCACGGACCAGCAAACACTCCTGGCTCTACCCCAATGACCCAGCATGGACCATCAACACCCCGAGTCGCTCCTTTCCGACCCTGACTCTCCACAGTGACCCTGTCCAGACTAGCGGGGGGTAAGAAGCACTGTCCCCCGTGGTACCATTGTCCACACTGAGGGCACATGGGTTCTCGAAGAGGTTATGGATGTTGGGGCAGTCGGCCCGGGTCTTCCAGGTGTTGGCAAAGGCGGCCGACGTGGCTTCCACCACGCCACTCACCGCCCTGAAATCGTCCACCTGGTTCTGGTTGAAGTTTCCACAAAGACCTGCAGGGCCAGACAGGGAAATGGCAGCTCTCACCCTCCGGGCCCAAACCTGCCTGAAATCCCACCTCCTCCCCGAAGTCTTCCCCAGTTAACCCTCTTTTCCCCCATCACACCCTCTCCCAGCTCCCACCTAAGCATTTAGGAGCACAAAGGTACCCACTGCCCCTTAGTCATTCAGTTAATCGTATTTATGGAGCACTTACTATGTGCAAAGCACTGTACTAACCGCTTGGGAGAGTCCAGTAAAACGATAGACACATTCCCTGCCCACAACTAGCTTACAGTCTAGAGTGGAAGACAGACATTAATAGAAATAAATAAATTCCACATACGTACATAAGTGCTGTGAGGTTGGGGGATGAATCGAGGGAGCAAGTCAGAGCGATGCAGAAGGGAGGGCATTCCGGCCTACAGGCTAGACTTGGGCAAAGGGTCGGCAGTGAGATAGGCAAAATCGAGGTACAGTGAGTAGATTGGCAATAGAGGAGTAAAGTGTGTGGACTGGGTTATAGTAGAAAATCAGTAAGGTATGGTAGGAGGGGGCAAGGGGAATGCATGCTTTAAACCCAATGGGAGGAGTTTCTGTTTGATGCAGAGGTGGACTGGCAACGCCCTGGAGGTTCTTGAGGAGTGGGGAGAAGTGGTACGAACAGTTTGTAGAAAAACGAGCCGGGCGGAAAGTGAAGCATGGGCTGGAGTGGGGAGAGACGGGAGGCAGGGAAGTCAGAGAAGAGGCTGATGCAGTAATCAAAGTACGAGAGGATAAGTGCTTGGATTAACGTGATAGCAGTTTGGATGGAGAACGACGTGATGTGAAGGTTGATCAGACAGGATTTGGCAATAGACTGAATCAGTGGGCTGAATAATAATAATGATGATGGTATTTGTTAAGTGCTCATTATGTATCAAGCCCTGTTCTAAGTGCTGGGGTAGATACAAAGTAATCAGGTTGTCCTACATGGGGCTCACGGTCTTAATCCCCATTTTATAGATGAGGTAACTGAGGCACAGGGAAGTTAAGTGTCTTGTCCAAAGTCACACAGCTGACTAGTGGCAGTGCTGGGTTTAGAACCAATGAACGCTGACTCCCAAGCCCATGCTCTTTCCACTAAGTTGAGGCTGGCACCCAAGGTACGGGCTGGTGAGTCACGAAGGGCAGTGGTGCTACGTACAGTAATGGGAAAGTCAAGGGGAGGACAGGTTTTAAGTGAGAAGATGAAGAGTTCTGTTTTGGACGTGTTAAGTTTGAGATGGCGGTGGGACATTCAAGTAGAGATTCTAGTACAGAGCTCTGCACCCAGAGGGGTCTAGTCCAGCATTCTGCACCCAGCAGGAGCTCAGTACAGCATTCTGCAAAGACCAGGGGTCTAGCACAGCTCTCGGCACACAGCCGTCAGCCAGTACAGCTCTCTGAATGCCGCAGGGGTCCAGTACAGCACTCCGCACACCATGGGAGTTCAATACAGAGCTCTGCACACAGTAGGGCGTCCAGTCAATCCCACTGGCTGACTGAGGGGAGTCTAGCTGGTGCACCTACCACAGGTCAGGTCCCGGAGCTGGGGCTGCAGCCTCACAAACACTTGCATGATGGGAACCAACTGCACGTCCAACTGGAGGCCCAGGGCCGAGTGGGCGATGATGAAGAAGGTGGAGGGTCTGAACAGAGTCACGTTAGCTGTGGGCACAGCACAGAGACTGAGCCCTCAGGAGCCACGGACAATCTCCCCGGGCTGCTAGACGAGTGTGCATCAAGGGGGATAACGCTCATCACCCACCACGGCTGGGACCTGGGAAACCAGGCCCCATCGCCCCCACAATAAGGGCAGTGAGCAGCTTGCACCTGGTTCTTCAATCCCCAAAGGAAGATTTCTACAGAAAAGTGGAACTTCAGGGGAAACCGAGGCCTAGCCTGACCACCTGGTACCCCAAATGTTCCCAGCCCCGGAGGGTAGAGGCGTCCAGCTCCCGGGGGGGCTACCCACTAGAGGGTGGGTGGGCATGGGACTTAGGGGGTTAGGGATGGGGTACTCTCACCAGTGGAGATGGGCAGCATGGTGTAGACCCCGTTGATAAACACCTCCCCGTCTGGCGTGATGATGACGGTCTGCAGGGCAGAGGGTACAAGGGTCAGTAATGGGGGGCTGGACGTCTGGTGGGCCCCAAGAATGAGGGGGCTGGGGGCCCTGCGCCAGCTCAGATAGCGAGAACCTCTCCTCCCTCCTGGTTCAGGGCCACTGAAGTCTCCCTTGCTCACCATCTGGCTTTACCCCTGTGGGATGTGAGGGCAGCCAAAGCCAGCACGATGGCCGGGGTCACCACGGTCCATCTGTCCCGGACTCTGACACTGGGAGAAACTGTGCTGGCCTCCCTTCTGGACACCTGCCATCATGGTTAGACTGACCATCCCACACCCCTGATTCTCCCCCAGTGACCCAGCACACACCATCCAACACAGCTGACTCTCCCTTCCCCATCCCTGACTCTTCCAAGTGAGCCGGCATGGATCATCACACACCCCTAACTCTCCCCAGTGATGCAGTGTGGACCCTCCCAAACCAATGACTCTCCCCTCTGCATATCTGACTCTCCCCAGTGACCCAAAATGGACCATCCAACACCTCTGATTCTCCTCTTTCCACCTCTAGAGTGTAAAAAAAAAAATTATGGTATTTGTTAAGCACTAACTATGTGCCAAGGACTGTTCTAAGTACTGGGGTAGCTACAAGCTAATCAGGTTGTCCTATGTGGGGCTCACAATCTTAATTCCCATTTTCCAGATGAGGTAACTGAGGTCCAGAGAAATGAAACGGTTTGCCAAGGTCACACAGCAGACAAGTGGTGGAGCTGGGATTAGAACCCACAACCTCTGGCTCCCAAGCCCAGGCTCTTTCCGCTAAACCATGCTGGTTTTCACTGCTCCTTCCTCCTCTTCCTCCTCCCCGTGTTCTTTCTCTCCACAACCTCCCCCATCCTTCACCCCTTCCTCTGCTCCTCCTTCCGCACGTCCCCCCCCCCCTTCCCCTCCCCCTCACCCACCCCCATCCACCTTCTCCCTTCCACTCCTCCACTTCTTCCTCTTCCCCTTTCCTTCTCCTTCTCTTCCATCTCCTTCTCCTCCTCTTCCTTCTCCTCCTTCTTTCCCTCTTCCTTCTGCTCCTCCCTCTCCTCTTCCTTCTCCTCTTCCTGCCCCTCCCTCTACTCTTCCTCCTCCTGCTGTTCTTCCTCCTCCTCTTCCCTCTGCTCCTCCTCCTCCCCATCTCCTCCTCTTATTCCGTCTCCTCTTCCTCCTTCTCGTCCCCATCTCCTCCTCTTCCTCCTCCTCCCACTCCTCCCAACCAGATGTCCATGGCTGACAGGTCCACCTCAGGGCCAGGGGTCACCTACGGTCAACCCTCCAGCCAGGATGAGCCCCACGCTCCTCAGGCAGGTCTCACTGTCCGTCAGTCCACACTTGCGTATCTCCCCCAGGACAGTGAAGTCGTCTTCCCCGCAGGACTGGAAGAGAACAATGCGGGTCTCAACCCCAGTCCCCGAGGATGATCATAATAATTATTATTAATTGGTACTTGTTAAGAGCTTACTATGTGCCAAACACTGTTCTAAGTGCTGGAGTATATTCAAGTTAATCAGGTTGGACACAGTCCCTGTCCCATCGGGGGCTCACAATCTCAATCCCCATTTTTCAGATGAGGGAATTGAGACTCAGAGAAGCAAAGTGACTTGCCCATGGTCACCCAGCAGACCGGTGGCAGAGCCGGGATTAGAACCCATGACCTTCTTACTCCCAGGCCCAGGCTCTATCCACTACAGGTACTCCTCATGGTGCTTTGCATACAGTAAGTGTTCAATAAATACGATTGACTGACAGACCTTGCAAGATTAATCGATCTCCCGCCCAGTCCCACAGCACTGATGTCCATATCTTTAATTCTCTATTTATTTCTATTAATGGTTGCCTCCCATTCTAGACTTTAAGCCCACTGTGGGCAGGGAATATGTCTGCTTATCGTTGCATTATCCTCTCCCAAGTGCTTAGTTCAGTGCCCTGCACACAGTAAGTGCTCAATAAATACAACTGAATGATTGAATTGACTGAACGTCTGTTCCCTCTGAGGATGTCCCCACCCCAGGATGGTGACACTGAGGGGCAACCAGAGGGGTCACGGGCATGGGCACCTACCTTGGCCAGGACGTAGTTACAGTCACCGTGAACGGTGTAGTGCTTCTCGTCGAACGTAGACACGTGCGAGCCACCTTCCACGGAGCACACGCCCGGGCACGGCTGCCACGTGCAGTCCCAGCGCCCACTGGAGCAGGAACTGTGGGGAAAGGCCAGGGGCACAGGGGCACAGGGGCACCAGTCATTCATTCATTCAGTCGTATTGACTGAACACTCACTGTGGGTAGAGCACTGTACTAAGCGTTTGGAAGATGTCAATACAACAATAAACGACACATTTCCTGCCCACAGCGATCTTCAGGATGCCGATTCCCTGGACCACTGGGCCAATTCACTCCTCCTGGCTTCAGGCTTCCTTACCTATGAAATAGGGATTCAGCTCCACGCCTCCTTATGTCCCTATCTGTGATTTTATATTTATTTCTGTTAATGGCTGTCTCCCCCTCTAGACTGTATAGCTCTCTCTGGGCAGGGAACATGTCTGCTATATCGTAATAATAACGTTGGTATTTGTTAAGCGCTTACTATGTGCCGAGCACTGTTCTAAGCGCTGGGGTAGATACAGGGTCATCAGATTGTCCCACGTGAGGCTCAGGGTTAAGCCCCATTTTACAGATGAGGTAACTGAGGCACAGAGAAGTTAAGTGACTTGCCCACGGGTGCTCTTCCAAGGGTTTAGTACAGTGCTCTGCACATAGTAAGTGCTCAATAAATACGATCGACTGACTGATTTACTTTGTGCCAGGTTCTGTTCTAAGAGCAGGAGTAGATACAAGTTAATCAAGTCAGTAACTGGAAGTCCGTGGGGGGCACTGGGGAATGGTTGGGTGGATGGAGGTAGGAGAGGAGGAGGAAGAGGGGAAGAAGAGGAGGACGAAAGAGGGTGGAAGGAAAGAGAGGAGAGGTTGAGGAAGGGCCTACCAGGTACTGCAGTCTGTCATGTACTGAGAACCTGGGGCAAAGGTCTTGCCATTGAAGGTGCAGTGGCACTGCGCCACTGGGACACATCCCCGCCCGGTAATGTCATCCAATACAGTGCCTGCAGGGGCGGGAAGAAGGGCGGTGATTAGGGGGCCGGGCCAGGGGAAAGGGCAGGTGTCCCGGGGGTCTGGCCAGGGGATGGCCGGGGGGGGTAGATGCTGCAGGAGGGGAGGGGGTCGCACCCAGGGTGCCGAAGCAGCCGTCTATGCAGTGGCCCTGGTCTAGCTGAGGCAGGGGAGGAGGAGTGAAAGGGGTGGGGAGGGGTCTTACCCAGGGGGCAGAAGCTGCTCTCCATGCATGCAATTGTCCCGCCCAGCTGGAGCAGGGGAGGAGGCATGGAGAGGTCATAATAATAATAATAATAAAATACTATTGAATGAATGAATAATTGTCATATTTGTTAAGCTCTTACTATGTGCCAGGCACTGTTCTAGGTGCTGGGACAGATATAAGCAAATCGGGCTGGACACCGTCCCCGTCCCACGTGAGGCTCATAGTCTCGATCCTCATTTTACAGATGAGGTAAACAGAGGCACAGAGACGTGAAGTAACTTGCCTAAGGTCACACAGCAGAAAAGTGGTGGAGTCAGGATTAGAACCCATGACCATCTTACTCCCAGGCCCGGGGCTCTATCCACTACATCATGCTGCTCTCTTGCCTGGGAGCAGGGGGTGGGAGGGAGGCGGGGGGCAGAAGCATCCAACTGTGCAGTGGCCCTGGCCCAGTCTGGGGGGAGGGAACGTGGAGGGAGTGGAGAGGGGGTCTCACCCGGTGGGCAGAAGCAACCGTCCATGCAATGGTCTTCACAGAGTTGGCTGTGCTCAGGGTTGGAGCAGGTGTCGGGGCAAGGAGAACCGCACTCCTCGTAGCGCAGCGTAGATGGACACTTCTTGGCTGGAATGAAGGTCGGGAAGCCGGGCTGACTGGGCTGACCAGTAAGTTGGTCAGTCAGACGTATTTATTGAGCGCTTATTGGGTGCAGAACGCTGTATTAAGCGTTTTCAACAGTCAATCATATTTATTGAGCACTTACTGTGTGCAGAGCACTGGACTAAGCGCTAGGGAAAGGACAATAGAACCATATAACAGACACATTCCCTGCCCAGAATGAGCTTAGAGTCTAGGGTCTGGTCCCCCGGCCCCCAGCCTACCAGCTCCTGACCCTCTCCCTGGGGTCATTGGCTTTCCAGCCTACTAGCCAACTGTCCCCCGGGCCCTGGCCCATTAGCACCATCTCCCAACTCACCGGTTCCCGACTCCCTGCCCCTGCCCACTGGCCCCTGGGTCCACCAGCTTCCAGGCTCCTGCCCCTGCCCCTTCAAAGCCCTACTGAAGGTGCGGCTCCTCCAAGAGGCCTTCCCAGACTAAGCCCCCCTTTTCCTCAGCTCCCCTTCCCTTCTGTGTCCCCCTGATTTGCTCCCTTTGCTCTCCCCCACACCCCCACAGCCCTTATGTATTTATGTATATATCTATAATTCTATTTATTTATACTGATGCCCGTTTGTTTTGATGTCTGTCTCTCCCCCTCTAGACTGTAAGCCCGTTGTGGGCAGGGATTGTCTCTCTTTATTGCTGTATTGTACTTTTCAAGCGCTTAGGACAGTGCTCTGTATAAAACAAGCACTCAGTAGATGATTGAATGCACGAATGCCCCCTGGCCCCCATATCTACTCGCCTCTGGCTCCTGGCTCCTGACCCATGAGTCTACCAGCTCCTGGTCCACCTTCCCTGCCAACTGGCCCCCAGGTCCACCAGGTCCCAGCCCCCCTACCCCGTCCCAGGGGACCATCAGCTCCAGGCTCCTGCTCCCCAGTAGACCCAAGTCCCCCATTCTACCAGCTCCAAGCCCCCTGCCCCCCAGTTCCACCAGACCCCCAAGCCCACCAGCTCCTTGTCCCCTGTCCTTGCCTCTTGGTCGCCAAGTTCATGAGCTCCTGGCCCAGAGGCCCCCCGGGTCCAGCAGCTCCCAGCCCCCTGCCCCCCCCGGGTCCACCAGTTCCCGGCCTCCTGCCCGTCCCCCACCCCTTGTCCCCTTGCCCTGAGCCCCCTTTCCCCCCCTCGGTGACTCACGGCACAGCTTGGGGGTCCTCCAGGCCCGGGGCCGCCCTCCGGCATGAACACACTGCCTGGAGTACTCAGAGAAGGTGCTGCAGGCGCAGGCCGGGGTGGGGGCAATGGGGTTGGGGGAAGCAGGGGTGGGGGTGGGAGTAGGGGTGGGGGTGAGGCCGGGGGCGCAGAGACACGTGTCCTGCCGGCAGGCTTCGATGTAGTCGTCGACGTCCACGAGGCCGTGGCAGGCGGAGAAGGGCGGGCCCTTCAGGATCTGACTGCAGGGGTCCTGGGGGGTGGGGGGCTGGGGGCAGGGACAGAGACCGAAACCCACCCTCAGCCCCCTTGGGCTGCCCAGACTTCCCGAAGGGACCGTCACTGGAATGTCCGGAATCCCATCCCGGAGTCAGAATCAGGGTTCACTGGGTGCCTGCTGGGTGTAGAGCACTGTACTGGGTGCCTTGTCAGTGCAGAGGGCTGTACTAGGCGCCTTGTGGGTGCAGAAGGCCGTACTTGCTGCCCGCTGGGTGCAAAGCACTCTTCAGAGCACCTGCTATGTACAGAATGCCGTACTGGGTGCCTCGTGGGTGCAGAACACTGGGCTGGGAACTTCCTGGGCGCAGAGCGCTGTACTGGGCTTCTTGTGGGTAGTATTAGCTGCCTGCTGGATGCAAAGCACGCTCCAGAGTACCTGCTAAGTGCAAGAGTTCTATACTGGGCGCCTTGTTGGTACCGAGTGCTGTACTGGGCACTTCCTGGGTGCAGAGAGCTGTACGGGGTGCCTGCTGGGTGCAAAGCAGACTCCCTGGCATATACTATGTGCACAGCGCTGTACCGAGTGCCTACTGTGTGCAGAACACCGTACTGGGTGCCTGGTAGGTGCAGAGTGCTGTAATGGCTCCTTACAGGGTGCAAAGCACTCTCCGGAGCGCCTACTATGTGCAGAGTGTTGTACTGGGTGCCTTGTGGGTGCAGAATGCTGTACTGGACATCTGCTGGGTGCAGAACACTGTACTGGACACTTCCTGGGTGCAGAGTGCTGTACTGGGCACCTGCTGTGTGTAAAACAGTCTCCAGGACCCAGGCTATGTGCAGAGAGCTGCACTGGGTGCCTACTTTGTGCAGAGCACTGCACTGGCTGTCTTGTGGATACAGAGCACTGCACGGGTGCCTTGCAGGTGCAGAGCTGCCTTGCAGGTGCAGAGCTACCTCCAGGACACCTGTTGGTGCTGAGGCAGTACTAGGTGCCTTCTGGGTGCAGAATACTGTACTGGGTACTCCCTGGGGCAGAGTACTGTACGGGGTGCCTGGTGGGTGTGGAGCACTGTATTGGGCGCCTGCCGGGTGCAGAGCTTTGTACTGTGTGACTGCTTTGTGCAAAGTGCTGTACTAAGAGCCTATTGTTTGGAGGAGGGTGGAGAGTTGTGGTTTGGTACAGCTATGGTGCAGTGTTGGGTGGAGGGGAGGTGTTTTCCTTGGACAGCCCAAAGATGGGAGAGCTGGCAGTGAGGGATAGGCTGGGTCCTGGACAAGGGGATGTATCCCCGCTCCTCCCCTGCCCCATGCTAGGACCCCAGCGAGAGCCCCCAAACCCTGGAGAGAGGGTTCAGAACCCCAAGAGCCCCCAGATCCTGGAAATAACCCCCCAGAACCTCAGGGAGAGACCCCAGACCCTGGAGGGAGACTCAGACCCTGGAGAGAGCCCCAGACAAAGGGCAGCGCCCCCAGTGTCCCAGCAAGAGCCCCCCCAAACTCCGAGAGAGCCCCCAGAGCCCGATGAGAGCCCCCAGACCCTAGAGAGAGACCCCAGGCCTTGGAGAGAGCCCTCAGACCCCAGTGAGAGCCCCCTGGTTCCCCAGCTCCCAGCCCCCTGTCCCTGCCCCCTGACCCCCAGGTCCTCCAGCTCCTGGTCTCCTGCCCCATCCCCTGGCCCTGACCCCCCTCCCTCAGCCCCCGTCCCTCCAGCGAAAGCCCCCAGACCCTGGGGAAAGCCTCAGACACAGGACAGCACCCCCAGAGCCCCAGCTAGAAGGCCCTCAAACCCAGAGAGAGCCCCTCAGACCCTGGAGAGAGCCCCCAGAATCCCAGAGAGAGCTCCCAAAGCCCGACGAGAGACCCCAGACCCTGGAGTGAGGCCCCAGACTTTGGAGAGCTCCCCGACCCAGAACAGAACAGCACTTCCAGAACCCCAGGGAGAGCCCTCAGACTCTGGAGAAAGCCCCAACAACCTCAGAGAGAGACCCGGGAGCCTGGAGAAAGCCCTTGCATCCCGAAGGGAGACCTCAGAGCCTGGAGAAAGCCCCCAGTCCCCAGAAAAAAAAATCCGGATCTTGGAGAAAATCCTCAGACCCCAAAGAGAGGTCTCAGAGCCCAGAGAAAGCCCCCAGACCCCAGAAAAAGACCCAGACCCTGGAGAGAGCCTTCAGGCCCTGACGAGAGCCTCCAGACCCCAAAAAGAACCCCTAGGTTCCCGGAGAGAGCCCCCGGAGTCTGGAGAAAACCCCCAGATCCAGGACAGAGCCCCCAGATCCCCGGTGAGAGAGCCCAGGATTTACCGATTTCTCGGTGCAGTTGGTTGGGGAGGAGGGGGCTGGATCCTGGCACTGCTCCAGGGGTCCATCCATCTTCTGCAGGTTCCCAAACTCCACGGGGCTCAGTTGGATATCTGCAACACCCCAGGACAAGCGCCCTTTCACTTATGACTGGGCTTAATAATAATAATAATCTTGGTATTTATTAAGCACCTAATAATAATAATAATAATAGTATTTGTTAAGCACTTACTATGTGCCAAACACTGTTCTAAGAACTGGGGTAGATACAAGGTAATCAGGTTGGAGACAGTCCCTGTCCCACGTGGGGTTCACAGTCTCCATCCCCACTTTCCAGATGTGGGAATTGAGGCACAGAGAAGTTAAGTGACTTACCCAAAGTCACGCAGTTGACAAGTGGCGGAGCCAGAATTAGATCCATGACCTCTGACTCCCAGGCTGGTACTCTTTCCGCTAAGCCACGCTGCTTTCATTAACTATGTGCCAAGCACTGTACTAGGCATAGGGGTGGATACAAGCAAATCAGGCTGGAAACAGTCCCTGTCCCACGTGGCGCTCACAGTCTCAATCCCCATTTTACAGATGAGGGAATTGAGGCCCAGAGAAATGACTCGCCCAAGGTCACACAGCAGGCAGGTAGCACAGCAGGATTAGAACCCATGTCCTCTGACTCCCAAGCCCATGTTCCTTCTGCTAAGCCGCGCTGCTTCTCTGTTATAGCGGGGTGCACGCGATCCACTCACTGTTGGAGAAGAATTCGTTGTAGTCCCGGAGTCCGTTGAAATCCCCGCAGAGCCCACAGGTCTGGTTGGCGTATCTGGGGTCCAGTTCCAGCTGTATCGAGAGCAGAGGGGCAGCATTCATTTATTCAGATGTACTTATTGAGCGCCTACTGTGTGCAGAGCACTTAACTAAGCACTTGGGAGAGTCCAATAGAACAGTAAACGGACTAGAGGAGTCCAGAGGAGCTTACGGTCTGACTGGGTCATTAGACAGGAAGCATCTTGAGGGTCAGGGTGTTGCCTCGTTCCTCCGATACACTTATCCGAGCACTTGGTAGTAATGATAATAATAATTGTGTTAATTTGCTAAGCACTTACTATGTGCTAGGCAGTGTTCTAAGCACTGGGGTGGGTACAAGCAAATCAGGTTGGACACGGTCCCTGTCCCATGTGGGGCTCGTAGTCTCAATCCTCAATCCCAATCTCAGAGAAGCAACGTGGCTTAGTGGAAAGAGCCCGGGCTTGGGAGTCAGAGGACATGGGTTCTAATCCTGGCTCTGCCAGATGTCTGCTGTGTGACCTTGGGCAAGACACTTCACTTCTCTGTGCCTCAGTTACTGCATCTGTAAAATGGATATTAAGACTGTAAACCCCATGTGGGACAACCTGATTACCTTGTATCTACCCCAGCGCAGAGAACAGTGCTTGGCACATAGGAAGCGCTTAACAAATACCGTAATTATTTATTATTATTATTTTACAGATGATGTCACAGAGGCACAGACAAGTAAAGTGACTTGTCCAAGGTCACAGAGCAGACAAGTGGCAGAGCCGGGATTAGAACCCATGACCTCCTGATTCCCTATCATTAAGTCATGAGTGTTGCTGTTGGTAAGTGCTCGGTATAGACCATTATTGTCACTTTAAGGGCTTTTTGTCCATGGTCTGAATACACAAGCCAGGGCTTGAGTCCCAGGGTGGTTTAGACACGTCGGCCGGGCCCGGATTTCCAAAATAATTAGACAAAACAGGCGGGGCCAGAGTCCCAGGTGGTGTAGACACACTAGCCGGGGCTAGAGTCCTAGTGTGGTGTAGACACACCAGCCGGGGCTGGAGTTCAAGGGGGTAGACTCATTAGCTGGGGTCAGAGTCTCGGCGTGGTGTAGACACACCGGCTGGGACTGGATTCCCAGTGTGGTGTAGACACAGCAGCCGGTGGCGAGGCCAAAGATAGACTCACCAGCTGGGGCCAGTCCCAGTGGAGTCCCAGTGTGGTGTAGACACCCCAATCAGGCAGGAGTTCCGGCGTAGTGTAGACACACCACCGGGAGCGGGAGCCCAAGTGTGATGTAGACCCACCAGCTGCAGCCGGAGTCCCCGTATGGTGTAGACTCACTGGCCGGGGCTGGAGTCTCAGGATAGTGTAGACACTCCAGCAGGGACAGAAGTCCCAAGGTGGCATAGAACCACCGGCTGGGTCCGGAGTCCCGGGGCGGTGTAGACACCCCAACCGGGGATGGAGCCCAAGGCTGGTGGAGACGCACCAGCTGAAGCTGGAGTCCCAGTGCGGTGTAGACACACTGGAGTCCATCTTCCTAGTCGGGAACCGAAGACCTTTGCGACTGCTGGGCCGGAGGCTGCCGAGCTTAGGGCAGACCCAGGGAGCCAGAGAAATCTGAGCTTCCTCCAGTCAGTCAGTTGTGCTCACCTCCTCCAAGAGGCCTTCCCAGACTGAGCTCCCCCCTTTTTTCCCTCTGCTCCCTCCACTCCCCCCTTCACCTCTCCGCAGCTAAACCCTCTTCTCCCCCCTTTCCCTCTCCTCCTCCCCCTCGCCCGTCCCACCCCCCCGGCACTGTACTCGCCCGCCCGACTGTATATATCTTCATCACCCTATTTATTTTGTTTAATGAGATGAACAGCACCCTGATTCCATTTATTTGCCATTATTTTTATGAGATGTTCTTCCCCTTGACTCTACTTATTGCCATTGTTCTTGTCTGCCCGTCTCCCCCGCTTAGACCGTAAGCCCGTCAAAGGGCAGGGACTGTATCTGTTGCCGATCTGTCCATTCCAAGCGCTAAGTACAGTGCTCTGCACATAGTAAGCGCTCAATAAATACTATTGAATGAATATATCGAGCACTTACTGTGTGCACAGCACACTTGGGAGAAGAGAATTTTCATTCAATTGTATTTACTGAGCGCTTACCATGTGCAGAGCACTGTACTAAGCGCTTGGGAGAGGACAATTGAACAATAACCAGACACATTCCCCTCCCACACGAGTTTGCGGAAAACCCTCCCTGAAAACACCACCCCCTTCCCATATAAACCAGGGGTGGGGCGCTGGGAGCGGTCCTCACCAGGAGAGCATCCTCTTGGTTCCACAGGAAGTGCAGGCCCAGCTTGGCTACGACTTTCAAATACCCACTGCTCTGCTCCACCAGGACCCTGGACTGGCTGTGGGGCAGCTGGACTCTGCAGAGGAATAATAATAATGATAATGATGGTATTTGTTAAGCGCTTACTATGCCACAGACACTGCGCTAGGTACTTCAGAGAAGCAGCGTGGCTCAGTGGAAAAAGCCCGGGCTTGGGAGTCCGAGGTCATGGGTTCAAATCCCAGCTCCGCAACTGTGGGCAAGTCACTTCACTTTTCTGGGCCTCAGTTACCTCATCTGTAAAATGGGGATGCCTCACGTGAGCCTCATGTGGGACAACCTGATTCCCCTGTATCTACCCCAGCGCTTAGAACAGTGCTCTGCACATAGTAAGCACTTAACAAATACCAACATTATTATTATTATTACTTTAGAGAAGCAGCGTGGCTCAGTGGAAAAAGCCCGGGCTTGGTAGTCCGAGGTCATGGGTTCAAATCCCGGCTCTCCCACTTGGCAGCTGTGTGACTGTGGGCAAGTCACTTCACTTCTCTGGGCCTCAGTTACCTCATCTGTAAAATGGGGATGCCTCATGTGAGCCTCATGTGGGACAACCTGATTATCCTGTATCTCCCCTAGTGCTTAGTACAGCGCTCTGCACACAGTAAGCACTTAACAAATACCAACATTACGGGGGTGGATGCAAGAAAATCAGGTTTGATGCACTCCCTGGCCCACATGGGCCTCACAGTCCCCATTGATCCCCATTTTACAGATGAGGTAACTGAGGCACAGAGAAGTAAAACGACTTGCCCAAAGTCACACAGTGAATTCATTCAATCGTATTTATTGAGCACTCACTGTGTGCAAAGCATTGTACTAAGCACTTGGGAGAGTACAATAGAATAACAAGCAGACTCAGTTCCCTCATCTGTAAAATGGGGATTAACTGTGAGCCTCACGTGGGACAACCTGATTCCCCTGTATCTACCCTAGCACTTAGAACAGTGCTCGGCACATAGTAAGCGCTTAACAAATACCAACATTATTATTCCTGCCCACAACAAGCTCACAGTTTAGAGGTGGGAGATGGACATTAATATAAATGAATGGTTAAATGAATAAATAACAGATAGATATAGAGAAGCAGCGTGGCTCAGTGGAAAGAGCCTGGGCTTGGGAGTCGGAGGTCATGGGTTCTAATCTCGGATCTGCCACTTGTCAGCTGTGTGACTTTGGGCAGGTTACTTAACTTCTCTGGGCCTCAGTTACCTCATCTGTAAAATGGGGATTAAGACTGTGAGTCCCACGTGGAACAACCTGATCACCTTGTATCTCCCCCAGCGCTTAGAACAGTGCTTGGCACATAGTAAGCGCTTAACAAATACCACCATTATATATACATATGTGCCATGGGCCGGGAGGAAGGATGAATGAGGGGGGCAAGGCAGGGTGATGCAGAAGGGAGTGGGAGAGGAGGGCACAGTCAGGGAAGGCTTCTTGGAGGAGATGGGCCTTCAATAAGGTTTCGAGAGGGGGAGAGCAATGAATGACCCCCTTCAGCCCCAGTCAGCGGCCCCCCGGCAGTCAGTCGCCAGACATACGGTTTGCCGTCGACCACGACGGAGCCGGCGATCATTTCCACCACGGTCCCTTCGACCTTGAGGAGGACCCGGAGGATGGCGGTGGAGTTGGAGCCCGGGGCCCGGCGGATCTGAACGTTGAAGTCCTCGTACGGGGTGTGGCAGTGGGCGGCCAGGACGTAGTTGCAGAGGCCGGGGAAGCGGAAGATGGCACCATCGAACGTCTTGTAGTGGAAGCCCCCCCACGTGCTGCACACCTGCCCGCCGTGGGCGGGGTTCAGGGCTGCCCGGAGCATATAAGTGGTCAGACTGTCAGCTCCTTATCAAAATATTAATTCATCATTTATAACTGTATATTGTTCAGCATTTTCTAGGTGCTTGGCATAGAGTAAGCGCTTAACAAGTACCATAATCATTATTATTATGTGCCAGGCACCGTACTAAGCTCTGAGATAGATACAAGATAATCGGGTGTGCAGAAGTGAAGCAACTTGCCCAAGGTCACACAGCAGACGGGTGGAGGAGCGGGTTTAGAATCCAGGTCCAGACTATATCCACTAGGTCATGCTGCTCCAGTGTGGCACTCAGTTCTAAGTAGGCACCCAGTACAGCATGCTCTGCACACAGTAGGTGTCCAGTACGGAGGAGCAGCGTGGCTCAAGTGGAAAGAGGCCGGGCTTGGGAGTCAGAGGTCATGGGTTCGAATTCCGGCTCTGCCACTTGGCAGCTGTGCGACTGTGGGCAAATCACTTCACTTCTCTGTGCCTCAGTTCCCTCATCTGTAAAATGGGGATTAAGCCTGTGAGTCTCATATGGGACAACCTGATTAACCTGTATATCCCAGCGCTTAGAACAGTGCTCTGCACATAGGAAGCGCTTAACAAATACCAACATTATTATTACAGCACTCTGCACCTGCCAAGTGCCCAGCCCAGCCCCCATCATACAGTAGGCAACCAATACAACCCTCAGCACTCAGTAGGCACCCAATACAGTGCTCAGCCCCCAGAAAAGTGTCCACGCATAGAGAACAGAGCCAGGGCCTGGGAGTTAGAAGGTAATGGGCTCTAATTCCCGCTCCACCATTTGTCCACTGTGTGACCTTGGGCAAGTCACTTCCCTGGGCCTCAGTTACCTCTGCTGTAAAACCGGGATTGAGACTGTGAGCCCCACGTGGGACAGGGACTCTGTCGAAACTGATTAACTTGTATGCAACCCAGCGCTTAGCTCAGTGCCTGGCTCATAGTAAGTGCTAAACAAATACCATCATTAAAATGATTATTATTAAGACCGATTGATTGGAAGGATTTCTTCCTTTCACTTACCTTTTATCTTGGGGGGATGGGTACTGTGGGGGTGGCTGAGCTCTCTGGGGGGGTCCCCTGAAACAAAAAATGACACTGGAGGCTGAGCAAATGGAGTCTCTCCCGGGCAGGGTTGGCAAGAACTTTCTGTGACTCAAGGAGGGCAGGATTGATGGCCTGCTTTCTCGAGGCCGGGGGCGTGGATGGGGTGTGGTCGGGAGGGGGTGGACTTGGGGTGGATGGGGGGGTGGACAGGAAGGAGATTTGGGGAGTTACTCCAGCAATCACAGCCTTCCGGAAAACAGAATAAAATGACTCGTTCTGTCCACGCTCAGGTACATTCCATACTTTTACCTAGGTCGTCCACACACTTGCACACACCCACAAGCGCTCACACACACAAAAGCACTCACATGTACACACAAGTGCTCACACACACCCACAAGCACTCGCACATATGCAGAAGCTCTCACACACACGCTGCAGAGAGGGAGGAAGGGAGTGAGGGGGAAGGGTAGGAAGAGAAGGGGAAAGAAGGAGGAGAAGAGAGATGGAAGGGAAGGGGAGAGTGTTAAAGGAGCCCCTTTTCTTCTCTCCTTTTCCCCCATCACCTATTTCAGCCAGTCAGATATGTCACCTGAAAAACGATGTGGGGAGTGGGGAGCCGGGACCCCTAATGTGGGCTAGAGGAGAAGGAGGTGTCCAACCCAAAAGGGAGACTCTGGAGGCCAAAGGAAGTTCTGGCTGGGGTCTGCGTGTAGGGGAAGGGAAATAGGAGGAAGAAGAGGAGGAGTAGAAGAAGAAATGGGGGGAGTAGGAGGAAGAGGAGAAGGATGGAGGAAAGGAGAAAGAGGAGGATGGGTGAGGAGAAAGAGAAGAGGAGGAGGGGAAAGAGGAAGAGGAGAAGGAAGAGCAGAAGGAGAAAGAAAAGAAGAAAGAGAAAGAAGTGGAGGAGAAGAAGGGGGAAAGAAGGAGGAAAAGGGGGAAAAGGATGGAGGAGGAGAAGGAAAAGAAGGAAGGATGAGGAGAAAGCAGGAGGAGAAGAATGGGTGAGGAGGAGGGGTGGAGGAGGAGAAGGATGATGGTTGAGGAGAAAGAAGAGAAGGAAGAAGAGGACGAGAAGGAAGAAGAGGACAAGAAGGAAGAAAAGGACAAGAAGGAAGAAAAGGAGAAAGGAAGAGGTGGAAGAGAAGGGGGAAAGAAGGAGGAAAGGGGGAAGGATGGAGAAGAAGGAAGGGTGAGGAGGAGGGGTGGGGGAAGAATAAGAAAAGAAGGAAGAGGAGAGGAAGAGGAGGAGATGAATGGGGGGGGAGAAGGAGAAAGCAGAGAAGGATGGGGAGGAGGAAAAGGAGAAAGAAGGTAGTAAAAGTATTCAGCACATCCTATGTGCAGAGTACTGTGCTAAGCACTGGGAGGGAATAAACAGCGTGGCTCAATGGAAAGAGCTCGGGCTTGGGAGTCAAGTCACTTAACTTCTCTGTGCTTCAGTTACCTCATGTGTAAAATGGGGATGAAAACTGTGAGCCCCACGTGGGACAACCTGATCTCCTTGTATCCCCCGGCACTTAGAACAGTGCTCTGCACATAGTAAGCACTTAACAAATACCAACATTATTAATAAACAGCTGGGAATTAGACAGGGTTCTTTTCCCTCAGGAGGCTCCCACTAAAAACAATAGATATGACCTCAACGCTGAGACTCCAGGAGGGAGAAGGGGCAAAGAAAAGGGACCAAAAGCTTTCTCCACTAAACTTCGTTCCTCCAGGGCAGGGGTGGTGACCACCAACCTTATTACCTTCTCCCAACCTCCCAACACAGCCCTCCACACAAAGCAGGCACCCAATAAAGACCACTGATCGCTTGATTGATTGATTGGAGTGATAATTTGCCTCGCTCCACCTGATTTCTATTGTCTCTTCCTAATCAGGTTTCTGTTGGGGAACAGAACATGAGGCTTGCATAAGAGGGGAAGGAGGTGACACATTGAGAATTACAAGCAAACTTTTTTTTTAATGTGCAAGATTCATTAGTTCCCTACGAAACCTTGGCACAGTGGCAATACTGTGCTGTAATAATAATTGTGGTATTTAAATGCTTACTAGTTGCCAGGCGCTGTACTAAGAGCTGGGGTGGAACAACAAATTGGGTTGGTCACAGTCCGTGTCCCATGTGGGGCTCACAGTCTCAATCCCCATTTTACAGATGAAGTAACTGGGGCACAGAGAAGTGAAGTGAGTTGCCCACGGCCACACAGCAGACAAGTGGCGGAGGCGGAATTGGAACCCATGACCTTCTGGCTCCTGGGCCCAGTCTCTATCCACTACGCCATGCTCAATCGATGGTATTTGTTGAGCGCTCACTGGGTGCAGAGCACTAATTTAAGCACATTGGGAGCATACTACAACAGAGTTGGTAGATAGGATGCCTGCCTCCAAGGAGCTTCTGGTGGAGCAGGAGAAAGTAGAAATTCTTCATTAATAATAATGTTGGTATTTGTTAAGCGCTTACTATGTGCAGAGCACTGTTCTAAGCGCTGGGGTAAATACAGGGTAATCAGGTTGTCCCACGTGAGGCTCACAGCTAATCCCCATTTTACAGATGAGGTAACTGAGGCACAGGGAAGTGAAGGGACGTGCCCACAGTCACCCAGCTGACAAATGGCAGAGCCGGGATTCGAACTCATGACCTCTGACTCCCAAGCCCCTGCTCTTTCCACTGAGCCACGCTGCTTCTCTAAGCTTCTGCTTCTTTCATTCATTCAATCGGATTTACCGAGAGCTTACTGTGTGCAGAGCACTGCATTAAGCACTTGGAAAAGACGATTCGGCAACAAATAGAGGCAATCCCTACCCAATAACGGGCTCACAGTCTAGAAGGGGGAAGACAGACAACAGAACAAGTGAACAAGCAAGTCGAAATGAGAAATATGGACATAAGTGCTGTGGGGCTGAGGGACGGGTGAATAAAAGAGACGAATCCAAGAGTAAAGGTGACACAGAAGGGGGTGCGAGAAAAGGAAAGGAAGGATTAGACAGTGAGGCCTCCTGGAGGAGCTGGGCTTTTAACGTGAACCCTACGTGGGCCAGGGTCTGTATCCGGCCTGATTAACTTCTATCTATAATAATACTAAGTAGTATTTGTTAAGCGCTTACTATATGCCAACCACTTGTTGCCGACTTGTTCATTCCAAGCGCTTAGTACAGTGCTCTGCACATAGTAAGCGCTTAATAAATACTATTGAATGAATGAATGAACTTGTACTAAGGGCTGGGGTGAATACGAGCAAATGGGATTGGACACAGTCCCCGTCCCATGTGGGGCTCACAGTTTCAATCCCCAGGTTCCCAATGAGGGAACTGAGGCCCCGAGAAGTTAAGTGACTTGCCCATGGTCACACAGCAGACACGTGGCTGAGGCAGGATTAGAACCCATAACCTTCTGACTCCCAGCCTCTTGGTCTATCCACTATGCCATGCCGCTTCTCAGTGGTTAGAACAGAGCTTGACACATAATAAGGACTTAGCAAATTCTATTAAAAAAGGAGATTTTTATATTGTCCTCTCCCAAGCGCGTAGTACAGTGGTTGGCGACACAGTAAGCGCTCAATAAATACAACTGAAGGAGTAAGCAACAGCATGGTTTAGCAAAAAGAGCACGGGCTTGGGAGTCAGAGGACGTGGCTTCTAATCCCAGCTCCGCCACTCGTCCGCTGTATGACATTGGGCAAGCCACTTCAGTTCTCTGTGACTCAGTTCACTCATCTGTAAAATGGGGATTGACTGTGAGCTCCACGTGGGACAACCTATTTACCTTGTATCTACCCCAGCGCTTAAAACAGAGCTTGGCACATAGTACGCGCTTCCGTAGCTCAGTGGAAAGAGAACGGATTTAGGAGTCAGAGGTCGTGGATTCTAATCCCGGCTCCGCCACCTGTCAGCTGTGTGACTTTGGGCAAGTCACTTGACTTCTCGGTGCCTCAGTGACCTCATCTGGAAAATGGGGATGAAGACTGTGAGCCCAAAGCGGGACACCCTGATGACCCTGTATCTCCCCCAGCGTTTAGAACAGTGCTCGGCACATAGGAAGCGCTTAACAAATACCAACATTATCATTAGCAAATACCATCGTCATTATTATTATAAGAAGGATGAGGGGCTGCGGCCACAAGGGGGCGGGCTTATCGAGCCTCCAGATCCCGAGCTTTAGCTGCCGCCGGCGCTGATTGGCTAAAGAGGACAGGGCTCCCGCCCCCTCCCCGCCTGTGATTGGCTAGTTCATTGATCTGCCGTTGCCCCGGCAACAGAGCCCGCCCCGTCCCGCCCTGCCGGAGCCGCGCAGAGATTCATTCATTCATTCAATCGTAATTATTGAGCGCTTACTGGGTGCGAAGCACTGTACTAAGCGCTTGGAAAGTACTTTTCAGCAATAAAGAGAAACAATCCCTGCCCACACCGGGCTTATAGTCTAGAAGGAAATAATAATAGTGGTATTTGTTAAGCGCTTACAATGTGCCAAGCACTGCGCTGGGGGAGATGCAAAGTTATCAGGTCGTCCCAGGTAGGGCTCACAGTCTTAATCCCCATTTGACAGATGAGGTCACTGAGGCAAGAGAAGTGAAGCGACTTGCCCAAAGTCACACAGCTGACAAGTGGCAGAGCGGAATTAGAACCCACAACCCCAAACTCCTCACTCTTGGCTTCAAGGCTGTCCATCTCATTGCCCCCTCCTACCTCACCTCTCTTCTCTCCTTCTCCATCCCAGCCTGCACACTCCACTCCTCTGCCGCTGCTAACCTACTCACTGGGCCACGTTCTCTCCTGTCCCACCGTTGACACCTGACCCACGTCCTACTTCTGGCCTAAATGCCCTCCCTCCTCACAGCCGCCAAACTAGCTCTTTTGCCCCCTTCAAAGCCCTACTGAGAGCTCACCTCCTCCAGGAGGCCTTCTCAGACTGAGCCCCCCCCTTTTCTCTGCTCTTCTTCCCCTCCCAATCGCCCCTACTCTCTCCCTCTGCTCTACCCCACAGCACCTGTGTATATATGTACATATTATTACATATTTATTATTCTTTATTATTCCTTATTCTGTTTTATTAATAATGTGTATATATCGATAATTCTATTTATTTATATTGATGCTATTGATGCCTGTCCAATTGTTTTGTTTTATTGTCTGACTTCCCCCTTGTAGACTGTGAGCCCCTTGTTGAGTAGGGGTTGTCTCTATCTGTTGCCGAATTGTACTTTCCAAGCGCTTAGTTCAGTGCTCTGCACACAGTAAGCGCGCAATAAATACGATGGATTGAATGAACCTCTGACTCCCAATTCCGGGCTCTCCCGCTCGTTGCCCCGTGGACCTGATGGTGAAGCCCCGGCCTTGGGGAGATGGGGGTCGGGTGGGCCGGGGTTATGGGGTCGCCATAGCTCACTGACCTTCGGATGCTGGCTGAGGGTCCGCCTTGTAGTGGTAGCTGGGGAACTGCTCCCGGTCCCCAGACTCCTTCTGGCTGAGGCCTGCGGGTGGAAGAAGGGGTCTCCGGTGGCTCGGGGCTGTGAGGGAGCATTGCCCCCCAGACTCACCTCCTCCAAGAGGCCTTCCCAGACTAAGCCCCCCTTTTCCTCAGCTCCCCCTCCCTTCCACGTCACCTCAACTCGCTCCCTTTTCTCTCCCCCCATCCATAGCACTTATGTATAGATGTACATATCTATAATTCTATTGATTTTTATTTTTTATTTTCCTCCCCTGTTCTGTCCCCCTCCCTCCAGGCTCGTGTCGCCTCCTGCCTCCAAGACGTCTCCACCTGGATGTCTGCCCACCACCTAAAACGCAACATATCTAAAACTGAGCTTGTTATCTTCCCTCCCAAGTCCTGTCCTCTCCCTGACTTCCCTGTCGCTGTGGATGGCAAGACCGTCTTTCCCGTCTCACAGGCCCGCAACCTTGGTGTCACCCTTGACTCTGCTCTCTCATTCACCCCACACATCCAATCCGTCACCGACACCTGCCGCTCTCACCTTCACAACATCGCCAAGATCCGCTCTTTGCTCTCCATCCAAACTGCTACCGTGCTCTCATAATATCCCGACTGGATTATTGTGTCAGCCACCTCTCTGATCTCCCTTTGTCCCGTCTCTCCCCACTCCAGTCTATTCTTCATTCCGCTTCCCAGATCATCTTCCTTCAGAAACGCTCTGGGCCTGTCACTCCCCTCCTCAAAAACCTCCAGTGGTTGCCTCAACCTCCTCACGAAACAAAAACTCCTCATCCTTGGCCTCAAAGCTCTCCATCACCTTGCCCCCTCCTACCTCTCCTCCCTTCTCTCCTTCTACTGCCCACCCAGTATACTCCACTCCTCTGCTGCCGCTAACCTCCTCACAGTCCCCTGGTCACACGTGTCCCACCGTCGACCCCCGGCCCACGTCCTACCGCTGTCCTGGAATGCTCTCCCTCCTCACCTCTGCCAAACTAACTCTCTTTCCCTCCTCAAAGCCCTACTGAGAGCTCACCTCCTCCAGAAGGCCTTCCCAGACTGAGTCCCCCTTTTCCCTCTGCTCCTCCTCCCCTCCCCTCCCGCCCTCTGCTCTTCCCCCTTCCCCTCCTCTCAGCTTATTTGTATATATTATTTATTACCCTATTTATTTTGTTAATGAGGTGTATGGCTCAGCGGAAAGAGCCTGGGCTTGAGAGTCAGAGGTCATGGGTTCAAATACTGACTCAGCCGCTTGTCAGCTGTGTGACTGTGGGCAAGTCACTTAACTTCTCTGTGCCTCAGTTACCTCATCTGTAAAATGGGGATGAAGACTGTGGGCCCCACGTGGGACAACCTGATCACCTTGTATCCTCTCCAGCGCTTAGAACAGTGCTTTGCCCATAGTAAGCGCTTAACAAATGCCATCATTTAGAGAAGCAGCGTGGCTCAGTGGAAAGAGCACGGGCTTGGGAATCAGAGGTCATGAGTTCGAATCCCGCTCTGCCACTTGTCACCTGTGTGACTTTGGGCAAGTCACTTAACTTCTCTGTGCCTCAGTTACCTCATCTGTAAAATGGGGATTAAGACTGTGAGCCTCATGTGGGACAACCTGACTACCTTGTATACCCCCGCGCTTAGAACAGTGCTTTGCACATAGTAAGTGCTTAACAAATACCAACATTATTATTATTATTATTATAACTCCATGATACTATTTATCTTGATGATGTTTTCTTTTCTTTTGTTCTGTTTTGCTTTGCTGTCTGTCTTCCCCATTTAGACTATGAGCCCATCATTGGGCAGGGATTGTGTCTATCTGTTGCCGAATTGTACATTCCAAGTGCTTAGTATAGTGCTCTGCACATAGTAAGCACTCAATAAATACTACTGAATGAATGAATGATGCCTGCTTACATGTTTTGATGCCTGTCTCCCCCCTTCTAGACTGTGAGCCCGGTGTGGACAGGGATTGTCTCTATTGCTGAACTGTACTTTCCAAGTGCTTAGTACAGTGCTCTGCATGGAGTAAGTGCTTAATAAATATGAATCAATGAACCTCAGACCGGGGCTGGTGGACGGGAATGGGTTACACCAGAGACCCCAGAACCAGGTTGGGGGGGAGGGGCAGAGGACTCCAGGGATCTCAGGCCCCAGCTATGTGGAAAAGTGTGTGGGAGGTGGTGAGGAGGGACAACAGGTCTCCTGGGGAGCTTGCATCACCTATTATCAATTATCATTATTATTATTGTATTTATTAATAATAATAATTGTATTTGTTAAGCACTTACTATGTGTCAAGCACTCTACTAAGCGCTAGGGTAGATACAAGGTAATCAGGTTATCCCATATGGGGCTCACAGTCTTATTCCCCATTTTACAGATGAGGGAACTGAGGCACAGAGAAGCTAAATGACTTGCCCAAGGTCACACAGCAGACACGTGGCAGAGCTGGGATTAGAACTCACGTCTTCTGACTCCCAAACCGGTGCTCTTGCCACTAGGCCACACTGCTTCACTTACTATGCACCAAGCGCTATTCTAAGCACTGGGGTAGATACAAGTTAATTAGGTTGGACACAGTCCCTGGCCCACGTGGGGCTCACAATCTAAATGGGAGAGAGAACTAGCATTGAATCCCCATTTTACAGCTGAGGAAACTGAGGTACAGAGAAGTGAAGCGACTTGCCCAAGGTGAATCAATCGTATTTATTGAGAATTTACTATTCGCAGAGCACTATACAAAAGGATTAGCAAACACGTTCCCTGCCCACAATGAGTTTACACTCTAGAGGGATCCAGCAGACAAGAGGCGGAGCCGGGATTAGGACCCAGGTCCTCTGACTCCCAGAGCCCAGGATCTTTTCACTGGGCCACATCGCTTCTCTTCAAGACCTCCCTCTCGGAGTCGCATGTGAGACGGGGTCCGTGGCCAATCTGACTATCCTCTAACCCTCTCGGGGAGAAGCAGAGTGCTGGACCCAGTGACAGCGCTGAATAAGTAGAAGCAGCACTGCCTAGTGGATAGAACCCAGGTCTGGGAATCTGAAAGTCATGGGTTCTAATCCTGCTTCACCATTGGTCTGCTGTGTGACCTTGAGCAAGTCACTTCACTTCTGTAGACTTCAGTTCCCTCATCTGACAAATGGGGATTGAGACCGTGAGCCCCAAATGGGAAAGGGACTGTGTCCAACTTGATTTGCTTGTATCCACCCCAGTGCTTAGTACAGGGCCTGGCACAAAATAAGCGGTTAACAAGTACCATCGTAATATAGCCAAAGGTCAAGGCTACACTCTGCTGCGGGGGAGGGAGCTGTGAAATTCCTTAGGTCTCCAGGGGTAGGAATTTGAGGAATCTGGTTGCTTGGGGCTCCCACAGTGGCATTTTCCTGCTTTTCCTGGTAAATGCTGTGTAACCTTGACCATAGGAGTCTCTCAATAAATAGCATTACTATCTGTAGAAGGGCTCACCATTCAAACCTTCCCCCTTTCCACCACTCCTTTCTCTAAGCAGGGCCTAGTGTCTAAACTCAGCTCCACCACTTGCCTGCTGGGTGATCTTGGGCAAATCACATCGCTTCTCTGGGCCTCAGTTACCTCATCTATAAAATGGGGATTAAGACTGTAAATCCGTTGTGGGACAGGGACTGTGTCTAACTTGATTTGCCTGTGTTTCTCACCTCCCCAGAGCTTAGTACAGTGGCTGGCACAAACTAAACACTAAAATACCACAATTATTATTATTAATCATAATATTAAATGTGCATCCTGGCCTTGAGCCCATTGCCATCTCTGATGGCGTCTACTAGCACGGCCATCAATCAATCAATCCATCAATCAATTTCTGTTTATTGAGTGCTTACTGTGTGCAGAGCAGCATACTAAGCACATGGGAGATACAATTCAGCAATTGGTAGACATGTTCCCTGCCCTCTAGACTGTAAGCTCATTGTGGGTAGGGAATGTGTCCATTTATTGTTATATTGTACTCTCCCAAGTGCTTAGTACAGTGCTCTGCACACAGTAAGTGCTCAATAAATAGGATTGACTGACCGACACCTCTACTAACTGCTCAGTGCAGTGCTCTGCACACAGTAGACTTTCACTGTATATTAGTAATTGATGAGCTCCTAATACAATGCTCTGCAACCAATTGGTATTCAGTAATTACTTAGTAATTTTGGTGATATTAAGTGCTTACTATATGCCAAAGACTGTTAGTAACCAAGCTTAGGAGCGCTAGGGTAGATACAAATTTGTCAGATAGGACCCAATCTGGTCTCACATGGACTGGGGGGGTGGGAGGGAGGTGCTCAGTAAATACTATTGATTTAATTGATTACAGAGTACTTACTACAGTTCTCCGTAGCCAGCAAGTGCTCAGTAAATATGATCAATGAATCAGTGGTATTCAATCAATCGATGGTACTTATTGAGCACTTACTGCTTGCAGAGCATGGTTCAGAGTGCTTGGGAGAGGACAATAGAAGAGAGTTGGTAGATGAGAAGCAGCGTGGCTTAGTGGAAAGAGCCCGGGCTGGGGAGTCAGAGGTCATGGGTTTGAATCCTGGCTCTGCCATTTGTCAACTGTGTGACTGTGGGCAAGTCACTTCACTTCTTTGTGCCTCAGTTCCCTCATCTGTAAAAATAGGGATTAAGACTGTGAGGCTCACGTGGGACAACCTGATTACCCTGTATCTCCCCCAGTGCTTTGAACAATGCTCTGCACATAGTAAGCACTTAACAAATACCAGAGAAGCAGCGTGGCTCAGTGGAAAGAGCACGGGCTTTGGAGTCAGGGCTCATGAGTTCGAATCCCAGCTCTGCCACTTGTCGGCTGTGTGACTGTGGGCAAGTCACTTAACTTCTCTGTGCCTCAGTTCCCTCATCTGTAAAATGGGAATTAAGACTGTGAGCCCCACGTGGGACAACCTGATTCCCCTATGTCTACCCCAGCGCTTAGAACAGTGCTCGGCACATAGTAAGCGCTTAACAAATACCAACATTATTATTATTATATGTCCCTTGCCCACAATGAGCTTACAGTCTAGAGGGGAAGGCAGATATTGAATTAAACTATGAATAAGGACACAGGGAATGGATGGAAGGATCAGAGGTTCTCTGTCTGGGGCTGGGCAGGCCGGTGACTTTTCCTTCTCGGGGTTCAGGGGCCCGAGTTGATGAGAGGCCTGGCCTGGGTGGACCATTTTCTATCGGTGACCTCCTCCTCCCTCTCTGGCTCTGGCTGTAGCCCTTTTGCCAGTTTGGGGCAGGTTTGGGGTGGGATTGGGGAGGGTTTGAAGGCAGGTTGAGGGACAGTTTAGGAGACAGGTTTAGGGTGGGTTTAGAGACGGTTTGGGGCCTGGATGGGGCAGTTTGGGGAGGATTTGCGGGGATTGTCCGGGGGAGGCAGGTTTGGCTGATATGATGTCAGAGATGATGATTTCCTGCCATCCCTCCCCATCAGTTAATAGAGTGCTCTGCACACAGTAAGCACTCAAGAAATACGATAGAACTATTAAATGAACTGAAAACTCCATGTGGAACAGGGGCTTAAGAAATACGACAATCATTATTATTCTTAATAAATCATGATTAAATCATTATCATTAAATAATAATGATGGTGATGATGATGACTATGGTATTTCTTAAGCCCCTCTTCCACGTTGAATTTGCAGTGTGATTTGGGAGGGATGGTAGGAAATTAAGAGCCATTTTACACATGTGAAAACCGAGGCCCAAAGAAGTGGGAAACGACATGGTCTAGTGGTTGGAAGTTAGAGGACTTGGGTTCAAATCCCGACTCCCCCAACTTGTATGCTGTGTGACCATAGGCAAGTCACTTCGCTTCTCTGGGCCTCAGTTCCTTCATCAGTAAAATGGGGATTAAGATTGTGAGCCCCCTGTGGGACAAGGACTGTGTCCAACCTGATTACCTTGTATCTACCCCAGTGATTAGAAATGTGCTTGGCACACAGTAAGTTCTTAACAAATACCATGATAATAATAATTATTATTATTATTAAGTGAAATGACCTGCTCGAGGCCACCCAGCAGCTGGGTTCATTCATTCGTTCATTCATTCAATCTAACTTATTGAGCACTTATTGTGTGCAAAGCACTGAACTAAGTGCTTGGAAAGGACAGCACAACAATAAGCAGACATCTCCTGCCCACAGCGAGCTTACAATCTAAAGGCGGGGAGAGAGACATTGCTATAAATAAATGACAGATATGGACATAAGTAATGTGGGGCTGGGAGGGGAGAAGAACAAAGGGAGCAGGTCAGGGAGACGTAGAAGGGAGTGGGAGATGAGGGAAGGGGGGCTTAGGCAGGGAAGGCCTCTCGGAGGAGACAGATGGTGGAACTGAGATTCGAACTCAGGCCTCCCTGCCTCCCAGGCCCGGCTCCTTCCACCCGGAGGCACTGCTGCATCATAGCTCCCACATGGTGGCCCCCTGATCCATTCAGCCTGAGGCTGGGATTTTCCTGGGAATGTCCTGGCTCCTTCCACCTCCACCCCCTTGAAAGGAATTTCTACCCATCTGCCCATTCCCCACCAGGCTGTCGGCCCCCAGAGAGCAGGAAGCACAGGCCTGGCTTTGTGGGGGGACTCCTCTAAGCGATCAGTACAGTGCTCTGCACTCAGTAGGTCTTCAGTAAATACCATTAATACAAATTAATCACCAATTAATCACAACGGTACCTCTTCAATTGCCAAAGCCCCTGCCAGACTTCTTAATGTCCTCAACTCAACTTGTGGGAGATTCAGGATATCTATCCATTCATTCATTTATTCAGTCGTTCAGTCAAATTTATAAGCTCTTACTGTGTGCAAAGCACCATACCTAGAGCTTGGGGGACGACAGCACCACTAACATGGACTCCAGGGGTGTTTGAAGGATAAATGAGGAAAAGATTCAGACTCCAGCAAACATTAAATCATTGATTCTGCCAGCACCAAGATTCTCCCCAGTGACCCAGCATGGACCATCCAACACTCCTGACTCTCCCCCATCCATCTCTGACTCTCCCCTCTTCCTCTCCCCCAGTGACCCAGCATGGACCACCCATCGATGACCCCAAACCTCCCCTAATTCTGCCCTTGTTAATCACTTGGCCAATGCCAGCCACAACCCCCTGTCCCACAGCAACCTATTCAGTTTGAAGGCAGAGAACGTGTCTATCCAACTCCACTGTCCTCTCCGGAGCGCTCATTACAGAGCCCTGCACATAGTAAACTACCAGCTCCTTGAGGACAGAGACCATGTCTACTAACCCTATTGTTTTCTCCCAAGCACCAGCTTAGCACTCTGTACACAGTAAGTGCTCCAGAAATACCACTAATTGATTGATTGAGATTTCCAAGTAGCCAGACCCTTGTAGCGCACAGCCAATGGGAAGTGGCTCCATCCCTCAGCACAGAACCAGGGAATGAGTCTGTTTATTGTTGTATTGTCCTCTCCCAAGCGCTTACTACAGTGCTACACACATAGTAAGTGCTCAGTAAATATGATTGAATGAACAGACGACATGCTCAGAAGGGGATGGAATAATAATAATAATGATGATGGCAGTATTTGTTAAGAGTTTACTATGTGCCAGGCACTGTAGTCTGCATTCATTCATTCAGTAGTATTTATTAAGCAGTTACTGTGTGCAGAGCACTGTACTAAGAGCCTGGAAAGTACAATTTGGCAACAGATAGCACTGGGCTGGTTACAAGCAATTCAGGTTGGATGCAGTCCCCGTCCCCTGTGGGCTCACCGTCTTAAATCCCATTTCCCAGATGAGGTAACTGAGGCCCAGAGAAGTGAAGTGACTTGCCAAAATTCATACAGCAGACAAGTGGCGGAGGCAGGATTAGAATCCATGACCTTTTGACTGGTTTGGGCCTTATTCCCAGAGGTTCTGCCCTGCTTTCCCCGGCATGGGGCAGAGGGGGCCGGGAAGTAGAATGGGAACCCCCCGCCCCACCCCGGGCTGGGGCAGCTTGTACTTTAGAAGTCAACCGGGCATGGACCCAACGGTCATTAGAGCAGTGGCCATGTGTCCGGTTTCCCAGACAATCTGGCTTCTGGATGGTCTGCCCTGACCCAGACTGGGCCGGGCCTCTGACGCCCCTCATCCTGGCCTGTCTGTCCTCCACCCCCAAGGAGTCATTCTTTGGGTTCTGTAGATTTCTGAAAAGAATGCCCCCACCACCACCACAGGATCCCCTGAACCCCCACCAATCATGGCCCGAGAAAGGCAGAGTTGGTCCTCTCCACTCCCCCTCGGTTTCCCCCCCAACTTCCCCCAGAACCACGCCAGGAAGCCGCCTACCCAGCCGCTGGCCAAGGCCGACAGTCAGCACGAGGACCCACAGGGCCGACGGACCCCTCCTCCCGAAGCCCATCTCGGCTGTCGGTGGGGGGACGGAGACTCTTGGGGGAGGCTGCCTTTCCCCTGGGCCTTAAGTAGCCTTGGGCTGGCTCCGTCCCCCAGCTGACTCACAGAGGAGGGGCCCGGCCTGGCCCTCCCTCCCGCCTGCCCTCCCCCCACCTTCTTGCCAGCTGCAGGTAAACAGGAGACGGGAATGGGAGGACCGGGGTGCTCTCCATGCCAGGCAGAGTGACTCGCACCCGGACAACCCTCGACTTCCGGCCTCCCTGCCTCCCCACGAGAAGATGTGCAGGGCTCTGAGGGGGTGGACACAAGACAATCTGGGCCCTGTGATCCCCCCATTGCAGCCCGTCACCTCTCTCCACGCAAACCCAGGGGCGAGGGGGCGCCCACGTTGGAGTCTCTTGTGGGCTGAGACCCCCCGATGGGCACGGGGAACTGAGGGGAGGTGTAAAATGACAAGCCAGACCAGTTATCTCCATCTCTTCAGCTTTCCGCTCTGCTCTAATGGACCCCCAGAGGACACAGGGGTGGGACAGAATGTGTCTACACATGCGCACATGCCCGGGGGGAGGAAAGGGTGAGGCAGAGCTGGTCTACACGGGCCCTGGGGGGAGGCAGGTTATGAGCAACTACAAGCCACTGTGTCCCCCTGCCACTGCCCCATTGAGCAGGGAAGATGGGACACACATGGAGTGGAGCCCCAGACTCTTCCCAGACGCCCCCTCGCAAGCCTCCCAGGACCCATTGTGTTTTGAACAATGGGGCGGAGAACAATGGGACTGGAGGCCAGCCAAGTGGGTTCTTTCCGCTTCTTGGCCTTTTGGAAGGTGGACCTGGCCCAGCCTCTTGGCCTGACCTGTTCTCACCCCTGGAAAGCCCGCGCCCGGCCACCTTGGCACCTCTCCCGCTAGCCCTGTCCAGTGGGCGACCGCCAACCGGCCCAGGATGGCGCTGTGCGGATTTCTGGGCGCTCCTCAGGATGCTGGGAGAGGCCGGGGTCACCCTGCCTTGTCCAGAGCGTGAGGAGTTAGCAGCACATAGACACCCCTGAATACAATAATCATAATTGTGGCATTTGTTAAGCACTTACAACGTGCCAAGCACCGTTCTAAGCGCTGGGGTAGATACAAGGTGATCAGGTTAGACACAGTCCCTGACCTACATGGGGTTCCCAGTTTTAGTTCCCATTTTAGATAAGGAAGCTGAGGCCCAGAGAAGTGAAGTGACTTGCCCAATTTCTCACAGCAGACACGTGGAGGAGCTGGGCCTGGAAGTCTAATCACACTGCATATACATGTGGGTACACGCGTTTAAATGGTCCCAGGCATATATAGGACAGGAGTCTTGTCTTCCAACTCTACCATATTGTCTTCCCCAGACCACCCAGTACAGTGCTTTGCAAGCAGTAAGCGCTCAGTAAATATTATCGATCGAGGGATTGAAAGTTCAGAAGGTTTATAGACACTGTCTGTCAAACCACAGCCCTCCTCCGAAAGCCGCCTCCTCCGGGAACTCTTCCCGACTGGCCTTCAGGTGGACCCAGGCCCCCCAAACCCACCACCCTGCAAGCAGACCCGGGATCCCCGACCCCACCAGCCTGCAGGAAGCCCCCAGCCCCCCATATTCCCGTTGGCAGCCAGGGAGGGGCAGGTTGGGAGTGTCCGAGCCAGGCAGGTGGGGAATGTGGACATAGGAGAGGAGCGGCCAGCGGATCCTGCAGATAGGGCACTGGTCCGGAAACTGGCCGGCCAAGGACGGGCCAGCTTCAACCCTGGCCCAACTCCCAGTAGCGACCACTCCCCTCTCCCTCCCTGAGCCCCAGGGCTGCCCTAAGAGAGACGGGTGAGGGGTGGGGGATGAAGAGTGCCCCTGCCCCGCTGTGACCTCCAGGGGACACCTTGGCAGCGTGACATAGTGGTTAGATAATACTAATGTTGGTATTTGTTAAGAGCTTACTATGTGCAGAGCACCGTTCTAAACGCTGGGGTAGATACAGGGTAATCAGGTTGTCCCACGTGAGGCTCCCAGTCTTCATTCCCATTTACAGCTCTGCCACTTGTCAGCTGTGTGACTGTGGGCAAGTCACTTAACTTCCCCGTGCCTCAGTTACCTCATCTGTAAAATGGGGATTAGCTGTGAGCCTCACGTGGGACAACCTGATTGCCCTGTATCTACCCCAGCGCTTAGAACAGTGCTCGGCACATAGTAAGCGCTTAACAAATACCAACATTATTATAATCATTATTATTATTATTAGAGATTAGGTAACTGAGGCACAGAGAAGTTATTCGTTCGTTCATTCATTCATTTGCCCACAGTCACAAAGCTGACAAGTGGCAGGGCCGGGATTTGAACCCATGACCTCTGACCCTCAAGCCCATGCTCTTTCCACTGTGCCACGCTGCTTCCAAGAGCAAGGGCTTGGAAGTCAGAGGACGTGGGTGCTAATCCCGGCTTCACGACTTGTCTGCTGTGTGATCTTGGGAGAGATGCTTAACTTCTCTGTGCCTCATCTGTAAAATGGGGATTAAGACTGTGAGTCCAATGTGGGACAACCTGGTTAGCGTGTATCTACTTTAGCGTTTAGAACAGTGCTAGGCACAGCGCTTAACAAATACCATAATTATAATAACAATTATTATTATGAAAGGGCCAGAAGGAGCCAGAACCTGGAGGATCCTCGGGGGACCCCCTTCAACCGCGTCAGGGATCACTGAGGTCCACATCCTCTCGACTCCCAACTCTGGTCCGGTCGGGTTCCGGAAAGCTGAGAGGAATTCTCCTGATCCAGGAGCTGGAACTGAGGCGGTTGCAAAACCCACCACCGTGACCGCTATCTGAAAATCTCCAAGACATTAAACACAGATCATGAATCCCAATCCCCTGGGACCCAGGCCCCACTGGCAGTGAGCGAACTGAGCGGGTGGGACCCTTGGATTCCGGGGGAGGGGGGCTGCCTTCCCCTGGGGACATTCTGCCACTTATCTGCTGGGTGACCTTGGTCAAGTCACTTCACTTCTCTGGGCCTCAGCCACCTCATCTGGAAATTGGGGAATCTTTTTTTTTTTTTGTTAAGCGCTTACTATGTGCAAGGCACTGCTCTAAGCGCTGGGGGGATACAAGGTGATCAGGTTGTCCCACATGGGGCTCACGGTTTTCATCCCCGTTTTACAGATGAGGTAACTGAGGCACAGAGAAGTTAAGTGACTTGCCCAAAGTCACACAGCTCAAGCGGCAGAGCCGGGATTCCAACCCATGACCTCGGACTCCCAAGCCCGGGCTCTTTCCATTGAGCCACGCTGCTTCTCTGACTTTGTACAGTCTCTAGACTGTGAGCTCGTTCTGGAAGGGTACATGTCTACCAACTCTGTTACAGTATACTCTCCCAAGCACTTAGTACAGTGCCCTCCCCACACTAAGCACTAACCTCCCCACGAGAAGCAGCGTGGCTTAGCGGGAAAATCCCGGGCTTGGGAGTCAGAGGTCGTAGGTTCTAATCCCTACTCCGCCACTTGTCAGCTGTGTGACCTTGGGCAAGTCATTTGACTTTTCTGTGCCTCAGTTACTCATCTGTAAAATGGGGATGAAGACTGTGAGCCCTACATGGGACAACCTGATTACCTTGTATCTACCCCAGCGCTTAGAACAGTGCTTGGCGCATAGTAAGCGCTTAAATACCAACATTATTATTAAGCACTCAATAAATATGACTAATTGATTAATTTATGTACACTAGTATGTTCTCAATAAACATAATAATATTGTTTATATAGATTATATATAATAATAATGGTGGCATTTGTTAAGTGCTTAGCAGCGAGGCCTAGTAGATAAAGCTTGGGCCTGGGAGCCAGAAAGACCTAGGTTCTAATCCCGACCCTGCCACTTGTTTGCTGTGTGACTTGGGGCAAGTCACTTCACTTCTCTGGGCTTCAGTTCCCTCATCTGAAAATGGGAATTCAATCCTTGTTCTTCCTCTTCCTCAGACTGTGAAGCCTTGGGGGACCTGATGTTCTTGTATCTACTCTGGTGCTTAGCATAGTGCTTGGCACAGAGTAAGTGCTTAAGAAATACCACAATTATAATTACTAGGTACTTGGCATTGTGTGTGTGTATGTGTGTGTGTGTGGGTGGGTGAGTGGGGTTGGATAACAACACCTCCCCCTAATATTTTCTTATGGTATTTACAAAGTACTTGGTAAGTACCAAGTAATAATAATAATAATAATGTTGGTATTTGTTAAGCGCTTACTATGTGCCGAGCACCGTTCTAAGCGCTGGGGTAGACATAGGGGAATCAGGTTGTCCCACGTGGGGCTCACAGTCTTCATCCCCATTTTACAGATGAGGGAACTGAGGCACAGAGAAGTTAAGTGAGTTGCCCACAGTCACACAGCTGACAAGTGGCAGAGCTGGGATTCGAACTCATGACCCCTGACTCCAAAGCCCATGCTCTTTCCACTGAGCCAAGCGGAGCTGGGATTAGAGCTGTGCTAAGCACTGGGGGAGATTCCCCAGAGTCATTGTGGACCTGGTCCCTGTTCCCTGCAGGCCTCACGGGTGGAGAGCAGAACCTTCTCTCAAGATGAGGGCAAGGATGTCCAGAGAGGTTGAGAGACTTGTCCAAGGTCACACAGCAGGCCCGGTATTAAAACCTGGAGCTCCAGCCTCCCAGCATAGCTTAATGGGTATATCCCGGGCCTGGGAGTCAGAGGACTTGGGTTCTAATCCCAACTCTGCCACTTTTCTGCTGTGTGACCTCAGACAAATCACTTCATTGTGAGCCCATCAGAGGGCAGGGACTGTATCTGTTACCGATTTGTACATTCCAAGTGCTTAGTACAGTGCTCTGCACATAGTAAGCGCTCAATAAATACTATTGAATGAACTTCATTTCTTTGGGCCGCAAACCTCAACTGGAAAATGGGAATTAAGACTGTAAGCCCCCTGAGGGACAGGGACTATATCCAACCCGATTAGCTTGTATCTATCCCAGCGGTCAGTCTAGTGCCTGACACATAGTAAGCACTTAACAAATATCACAATTATTATTGTGATTATTATTAGGGGATGCCCCCGCCCCTGTTCTGGCCCCATAGTGGTGCCTTCCCTCCCCCTCGGCAAAGCTGGAGTGGGGGAATCAGCTGTACCCACGTTGTGCCCATTTTATGCCCAGATCCTGAAACCCCAGGGCATCCGGGAGCAGGTGGTGGGCAGTGCCCGCCCCGGGCAGTCTCCGGGACATGTGGCATCAACCGGGAGTGTTGGTAGAGAGGGCGAGGTGGGTGGGGGTCTCGTGGGAGCGGACACGTTCTGGGTAAACACACAGGCGTGGCATATGTTCCCGGAGGCAAGGACCCCCATTGCTGCCCGCAGGCCATGGAAGCGCCCCATGCCCGACTCCATGGTGGGGTCAACTAAAGCCAAACGGCAAACAGGGCCAGGCCCTGGGCATCTGTGGGAGGGACCGAGCGGCCCTGAGGACCCGCAGCTGCTGGCAAACAGGGTCCCGTCCTCGCTTGGCCCTGATCATTCATTCATTCAATCGTAATTACTGAACGCTTACTGTGTGCAAAGCACTGTACTGAGCGGTTGGGAGAGTACAATGCAACAATAAACAGACACATTTCCTGCCCACAATGAGCTTACAGTCTAGGGGATAATAATAATGGTACTTGTCAATAATGTTAGTATTTGCTAAGCGCTTACTATGTGCAAAGCACTGTTCTAAGCGCTGGGGGGATACAAGGTGATCAGGTTGTCCCACGTGGGGCTCCCAGTTTTAATCCCCATTTTACAGATGAGGTAACTGAGGCACAGAGAAGTAAAGTGACTTGCCCAAAGTCACACAGCTGGCAAGCGGCGGAGCTGGGATTAGAACCCATGACCTCTGACTCCCAAGCCCCAGCTCTTTCCACTGAGCCACGCTGCTTCTCAAGCATTTACTATGTGTCCAGTACTGTCCTAAATGCTGGGGCAGATACAAGTTTATCAGGTTGGACACAATCCCTGTCCTATATGGAGCGCACAGTCTTAATCCCCATTTTACAGATGAGGTAACTGAGGCCCAGAGAAGTGAAGTAACTTGCCCAAGGTCACACTGCAGACTTGTGGCAGAGTCTGCATTAGAACTCGGGTCCTTCTGCTCTCCATGTTCTAAATAATAATAATAATAATGATATTTGTCAAGTACTTAACAATGTGCCAAGCACTATTCATTCATTCATTCATTCAATAGTATTTATTGAGCGCTTACTATGTGCAGAGCACTGTACTAAGCGCTTGGAATGAACAAGTCGGCAACAGATACAGTCCCTGCCGTATTCTAAGTGCTGGGGTAGATTCATTCATTCATTCATTCATTCATTCATTCAATCGTATTTATTGAGCGCTGTGTGCAGAGCACTGTACTAAACTCTTGGATTGTATAATTTGGCAACAGAGAGAGACGATCCCTGCCCAACACTGGGCTCACGGTCGGGGTACAGACAGGAGAATACCACTATGGCATGACACCATGGCATAGCATATAAGTTAATCAGTTTGGACACAGTCTCTGTCCTCCGTGGGGCTCACGGTCTCAACCCCCATTTTACAGATAAAGTAAATGAGGCCCAAGGTCACACAGCAGACGAGTTGTGGAGCTGGGATTAGAACCCAGATCCTTCTGACTCCCAAGCATTAGCAGTGAGTGGATCCGAGGTCCGGGCCGGGGTCCGAGGCTCCAGCTGAACCCGGGGCCCCCTCTCCAGCGTTGATCCCCTGTTTTACTTCAGGAGCCAGAGGGGAGACTTGCTTTCTCTTCATAACCTTCCTTCTTCATATCCAACAGACCATCACTCCACCCCCATCTTCCAAGCCTTACTGAAGACCCATCTTCTGCAAGAGGCCTTCCCCGACTAAGCCCCCCGTCCTCTTCTCCCACTCCCTTCTGCATCGCTCTCATTTGCTCCGTTTATTCAACACCCCCGCAGCCCCACACCTCTTATGTCCATATCTTTCACTTATTTATTTAGATTAACGCCTGTCTCCCCCTCTAGACTGTAAGCTCGTTATGGGTAGGGAATGTATCTGTTTATTGTCTATTGTCCGACAATCTAATTCTCCCCTCTTCAAATCCCTACTTAAAGCTCACCTCCTCCAAGAGGCCTTCCCAGACTGAGCTCCCCCCTTTTTCCCTCTGCTCCCTCTACCTCCCCCCACCCACCTCTCCGCAGCTAAACCCTCTTCTCCCCCCTTTCCCTCTCCTCCTCCCCCTCTCCGTCCCACCCCCTCAGCACTGTACTCGTCCGCTCAACTGTATATATCTTCATCACCCTATTTATTTTATTTTGTTTAATGATATGTACATCACCCTGATTCTATTTATTTGCCACTGCTTTTATGGGATGTTCTTCCCCTCGACTCTATTTATTGCCATTGTTCTTGTCTGCCTGTTTCCCCCGATTAGACTGTAAGCCCGTCGAAGGGCAGGGACTGTCTCTATCTGTTGCCGATTTGTCCATTCCAAGCGCTTAGTACAGTGCTCTGCACATAGTAAGCGCTCAATAAATACTATTGAATGAATGAATGAATATTGTCCTCTCCCAAGCGCTTAGTACAGTGCTCTGGCGCAGTAAGCGCTCAAGAAATACCATTGACTGACTGATCCATCTCAGGCCACCAGGGGGCAGCATTGCAGCCGGCGGCCCCCCGGGCGCCTCCCGACGCCCCCTGGTAGTCAAGATTCATTCATTCATTCATTCAATAGTATTTATTGAGCGCTTACTAGGTGCAGAGCACTGTACTAAGCGCTTGGGATGAACAAGTCGGCAACAGATAGAGACGGTCCCTGCCGTTTGACGGGCTTACGGTCTGATCGGGGGAGACGGACAGACGAGAACAATGGCGATAAACAGAGTCAAGGGGAAGAACGTCTCGTAAAAACCGATGGCGACTGAATAGAATCGAGGCGATGTACAATTCATTAACAAAATAAATAGGGTAACGAAAATATATACAGTAGAGCGGACGAGTACAGTGCTGTGGGGATGGGAAGGGAGAGGTGGAGGAGAAGAGGGAAAAGGGGAAAATGAGGCTTTAGCTGCGGAGAGGTAAAGGGAGGATGGCAGAGGGAGTAGAGGGGGAAGAGGAGCTCAGTCTGGGAACGCCTCTCGGAGGAGGTGATTTTTAAGTAGGGTTTTGAAGAGGGAAAGAGAATCAGTTTGGCGGAGGTGAGGAGGGAGGGCGTTCCGGGACCGCGGGAGGACGTGACCCGGGGGTCGACGGCGGGATGGGCGAGACGGAGGGACGGTGAGGAGGTGGGCGGCGGAGGAGCGGAGCGTGCGGGGTTGGTGGTGAAAGAGAGAAGGGAGGAGAGGTAGGAAGGGGCGAGGTGACGGAGAGCCTCGAAGCCTAGAGTGAGGAGTTTTTGTTTGGAGCGGAGGTCGATGGGCAACCACTGGAGTTGTTTAAGAAGGGGAGTAACAGGCCCAGATCGTCTCTGCGGGAAGATGAGCCGGGCGGCGGAGCGAAGAATAGACCGGAGCGGGGCGAGAGAGGAGGAAGGGAGGTCAGAGAGAAGGCCGACACAGTAGTCTAGCCGGGATATAACGAGAGCCCGTTAACAGTAAGGTAGCCGTTTGGGTGGAGAGGAAAGGGTGGATCTCGGCGATATCGTAGAGGTGAAACCGGCAGGCCTCGGTAACGGATAGGATGCGTGGGGTGAACGAGAGGGACGAGTCAAGGATGACACCGAGATCGCGAGCCCGAGAGACGGGAAGGATGGTTGTGCCATCCACGGTGATAGAGAAGTCTGGGAGAGGACCGGGTTTGGGAGGGAAGATGAGGAGCTCAGTCTTGCTCATGTTGAGTTTTAGGTGGCGGGCCGACATCCAGGTGGAGACGTCCTGGAGGCAGGAGGAGATGTGAGCCTGAAGGGAGGGCTCACTGCACTTGCCCATCGCACCCAGCACTTGCCTATCGCGTCTAGCACAGCGCCGAGTGGCCTCAGAACCAAGAATTGGGCTCAGGGCAGCCGCTCGCAGGACTCCGGCGTGGGAGTGGTTTATGAGTTTCCACAGCCGTTCCCAACTGGCTAGGCCAACATTCTGCACATAGTAAGCGCCCAGCACAGTACTCTGCCCACATTAGGAATCCAGTATAGCACCTTGCCCGCAGCTGGGTCAAAGCACAGTGCTCTGCAGATAGTAGGTGCCCAATATAGTGCTCTACACACAGTACGGCACTCTGCATACGGTAGATGCTCAGTAGAGAAGCAGCGTGGCTCAGTGGAACGAGCACGAGCTTGGGAGTCAGAGGTCATGGGTTCGAATCCCCGCTCCTCCACTTGTCAGCTGTGTGACTGTGGGCAAGTCACTTCACTGGGCCTCAGTTCCCTCATCTGTAAAATGGGGATGAAGACTGTGAGCCTCACGTGGGACAACCTGATTACCTTTTATCTATCCCAGCGCTTAGAACAGTGCTCTGCACATAGTAAGCGCTTAACAAATACCAACATTATTATTACAGTGCTCTGCATACAGTAGGGTACCCAGTACGGCACTTTGCTCATAGTAGGTGGGCAGTAAAGCATTCTGCACACGGTGGGTGCCCAATGCAATGCTCTGCCTACAGTAGGAGCCAAGCACAGCACTTTGCACATAGTAGGTGCCCAGCACATTGCTCTACACACATTAGGTGCCCAGTAGAGTATTCAGCATATAGTAGGTGCCCAGCACAGTGCCCTATAATAAGTGCCCAGTACCACACTCTGCACACAGTAGATGTCCAATACAATCTTCTGCCCACAGTAGGCGTTCAGCACAGTGCCCTACACACTGTAGGTGCCCAATTCAGTAAACCTTTGCTCTGTGCTAAGCGCTAGAGTAGAGGCTTGAGCTCATCAGACACACACCTAAAAGAGGGAGAGAGAGACCATGTATTTTGCCTCCATTTTTTAGCTGATGACAGGCCCAGAGAGGCTTAGTGACTTGGTGAAGATCACACAGCAGGCTGGGCGCAGAAACGGGGCTAGAGGACTTTCCACCAGGCCAGGCTGCCTCCCTGAATCCTGCAGATCATCAGGTCCTTGTTAGCGGAGTTGTGTCTATAAACTCTACTGCACTCTCCCGAGCATTCAGTACATGCTCTGCACACACCATCGGTGCTATTTATTGAGCGTTTATTGTGTGCCGAGCACTGTCCTAAGAATTTGGGAGCTTACAATTTGAGAAGCAGCATGAGCTAGTGGATAGAGCCCGGGCCTGGGAGTCAGAAGGACCTGTGTTCTAACCCCAGCTCCGCCACTTGTCTGCTGTGTGACCTAGGGCAAGTTCATTCGTTCAACCATATTAAGCGCTTACTGTGTGTAGAGCACTGTACTAAGCGCTTGGGAGTGTACAATACAACAATAAACAGACACATTCCCTGCCCACAAGGAACTTCCAGACTAGAGGGACTTCACTTCTTTGAGCCTCAGTTACTTCATCTGTAAAATGGGGATTAAGACTGGGCGCCCCGTCTGGGACACCCTGATTACCTTGTATCTACCCCAGTGCTTAGAACAGTGCCTAGTCTATAGTAAGTGCTTAACAAATACCATCATCATCACTATTATTATTATTACACTTCAACCTGAGTTGGCAGACACATTCCCTGCCCACAAGGATCTTAGAGTTTAGAGGGGGAGGTATATGTTAATACAAATAATTCATAATATATTATTAAAAGGCATATAAATAAGTCCCCTTTCAGGGTCGCACCTGGAGTTTCCCTCCTGTAGTCGTGACTGGTAGAGTACTGGAGAGTCAAGCAGAGGCCTACCCATTCCATTCCTTAGAAAAGTGCTTTGCACATAGTAAGCACTTAACAAATACCATTATTATTATTATTATTCCTAGCTTGAGCAGTGGCTAGTGAGTGGAAGACAACCTGCTACAAGTCAAAACTCATCTGTGCTGGGCAGCGGCAGCGTGGGAGAAAATCGAGGGCAGAGACTGGTTTACTGCATGGGAGAAAGCAAAGGTAAGCCACTTCTGGATTTTTACCAAGAAAACTCTTCGGATCCGCTAGCAGAATGATTGCAGGTTGAAGTGGGGCGTTTTGGGAGGGACGAGTCTTTGACGTCGCTATGGGTCGGACATGACTCGACGGCATAAGACAACAATAATATACATAAGTGCTGTGGGGTTGAGAGCTGGATGAGTATCAAGTGCCCAAATGGCCAAATGGCAGAGTTTTAAGTGCACAGGTGACACAGGAGGGAGAGGAAACTGAGGAAAGGAGAGCTTAATCAGGGGAGGCCTCTTGGAGGAAATGTGACCTTAGAGCTTACCTCCTCCAGGAGGCCTTCCCAGACTGAGCCCCCCTTTCCCTCTGCTCCTCCTCCCCTCCCCTTCCCCCCTCCCAGCCCGCTCTCTGCTCTTCCCCCTCCCCTTCCCCTCAGCACTGTGCATATTTGTATACATTTATTACCCTATTTATTTTGTTAATGAGGTGTCTTATCCCCATTATTCTACTGATCTTGATGATGTTGTCTTGTTTTGTTGTGTTCTGTTTCGCTTTGCTGTCTACCCCGTTTAGACTGTGAGCCTGTCATTGGGCAGGGATTGTCTCTATCTGTTGCCGAACTGTCCATTTGAAGTGCTTAGTACTGTGCTCTGCAAATAGTAAGTGCTCAATAAATACTATTGAATGAATGAATGAAGAAGGCTTGGAAGGAAGGGAGAGTGGGGGTCCTGGTGTATACGATGGGGGAGGGAGTTCCAGGCCAGGGGGAGGATGTGGGGAAGGGGTCGGTGGTGAGCTAGACGAGATGGAGGTACAGTGAGTAGGTCGGCATTACAGGAGCGAAGAGGGAAGGCTGGGCTGAAGTAGGAGAGCAGCTAGGAGAGGTAGGAGGGGGCAAGGAGATTGTGGGCTTCAAAGCCAATGGTGACGAGTTTCTGTTTGATGGGCAACCACTGGAGGATCTCGAGGAGTGGGGAGACATGGACTGAGCAGTTTTATAGAAAAACGATCCGGGCAACAGAATAAAGAATGGACCGGAGTGGGGAGAGACAGGAGGCAGGGAGATCAGCGAGGAGGCTGATACAGTCATCAAGGCGGGAAAGGAGAAGCGCTTGGATTAAGATGGTAGCAGTTTGGGCTGATTTTAATGATGTTGTGAAGGTTGAGCCAACCGGATTCTATGACAGATTTATTATGTGGGGTTGAATGAGAGGGATAAATCTAGGACAACGCCAAGTTTACTGACTTGTGAGAGGGAGGGTGGTGGTGCTGTCTACAGAGATGGGAAAATAATAATAATGTTGGTATTTGTTAAGCGTTTACTATGTGCAGAGCACTTTGTGCTGGGGTAGATACAGGGTAATCAGATTGTCCCACGTGAGGCTCACAGTTAATCCCCATTTTACAGATGAGGTAACTGAGGCACAGAGAAGTGAAGTGACTTGCCCATAGTCACACAGCTGACAAATGGCAGAGACAGGATTCGAACCCATGACCTCCGACTCCCAAGCCCAGGCTCTTTCCACTGAGCCACGAAGGACAGGAAAGGTGGGAAGATGAGGAGTTCTGTTTCGGACATGTCAGGGCAATGCAGAAGGGAGTGGAAGAAGAAGAAAGGAGGGTTTAGTCAGGGAAGGCCTCTTGGAGAAGGGGAAGAACTCTTGGAGGGCAGGAATCCTGTTTATTAACTCTATTGTACTGTTCTCTTCCAAGTGCTCAGCACAATATTCTGCACACAGTAGACTGCAAACGCCTTGAGGGCAGGAGCTGTGCCTACTTTATTCACCTCTTCATTCATTCGTTCATTTGATCATATTTATTGAGTGCTGACTGTGTGCAAAGCACTGTATTAAGCACTTGTACAGAGCTCTGTGCACAGAAAGTACTTAATAAATAATACTGATTGATAGATCTATTGCCTGATTGAATCCCAGCAATCATGGCAGGGCAGGAGAAGAGGGGTGCACCTGGTCCCAATTCCCAAATCCATAGAGCCAAGGAGCCCCGTGGACACTTCCTCCAGGAGGACTTTTTTTTATGGTTTTTGTTAAGTCCTTACTATGTGCCAGGCACTGTACTAAGCACTATGATCACTACAAGTTAATAAGGTTGACACAGTCCCTTTTTTACGGTATTTAAGAGCTTACTATGTTCCAGGCACTGTTCTATACACTGGGGTCAATACGAGCTAATCAGGTTAGACTCAGTCCCTGTCCCACACGGAGTCACAGTTTTAATCCCCGTTTTACAGATGAGGGAACTGAGGGCCAGAGAAATGAAGTGACTTGTCCAAGGTCACACAACAGACTAGTGGCAGAGCTGGGATTAGAACCCAGGTGCTTCTTACTCCCAGGGCCGGGCTCTATCCACTAGGCTATGCGGCTTCTGTCCCACACAGGGCTCACAATCTTAATCCCCCTCTAGACTGTAAACTCATTATGGGCAGGCAACGTCTGGTAATTCTGTTATACGGTACTCTCCCAAGCTCTTAGTACAGTGTTCTGCATAATGGTCTGCATTACCATATTTATTTTGTTAATGAGATGTACATCACCTTGATTCTATTTATTTGCTATTGTTTTAATGAGATGTTCATCCCCTTGATTCTATTTATTGCTATTGTTTTTGTCTGTCTCCCCCGATTAGACTGTAAACCCGTCAAAGGGCAGGGACTGTCTATCTGTTACCGATTTGTACATCCCAAGCGCTTAGTACAGGGCTCTGCACATAGTAAGTGCTCAATAAATATTATTGAATGAATGAATGAATATAGTAAACACTTAGTAAATACGATTGATTGATTGATTAATCCCTATTTTCCAAATGAGATAACTGAGGCCCAGAGAAAAGACTTCCCCGAGGTCACAAAACAGGCAAGTGACTGAGTCAGAATTAGAATCCAGGTCCTTCTGACTCCCAGGCTTGGGTTCTTTCCACCAGACCATGCTGCTTCCCTAATAATAATTGATGTATTTGTTAAGTATTACTATGTGCCAGGCACTGTACTAAGCGCTGGGGTGGAGACAAGCAAATTGGGTTGGATGCAGTCCCTATCCCACGTGGGGCTCACAGTCTTAGAGAAGCAGCGTGGCTTAGTGGAAAGAGCCTGGGCTTGGGAGTCAGAGGTCGTGGTTCTAATCCCAGCTCCGCCATTTGTCAGCTGTGTGACTTTGGGCAAGTCACTTCACTTTTCTGGGCCTCAGTTACCTTATCTGGAAAATGGAGATTAAGACTGTGAGCCCCAGGTTGGGCAACCTGATTATCTTGCATTTCCCCCAGCACTTAGAACAGTGCCCGGTACATAGTAAGCGCTTAACAAATACCATTATTATTATAAATCCCCATTTTGCAGATGAAGGAACTGAGGCCACAGAAGAGAAGTGACTTGTCTAAGGTCACCCAGCAGACAAGTGGCAAAGCAGGGATTAGAACGCAGGTCCTTCTGGCTCAGAGGCCCATGCTCTAGCCACTCGGCCATGCTGCCGATACACCCCTTCCCCTCCTTCCCATCAAACACAAACCTGGTCTTGGGGGTACCACCCTCCCTAAGCCCTTACGTACATATTGATGTGCGAACGCTAACTCTCCCTCCACCTATTTACCCACCAGTCCATCTGCTGACCTCGTTCCCAGGCTCTCTCCGGCTCTACCCGGTTCTCTCTCTGCTTCCCGCTACTGTTGAAGGATCCACGTCTCCTGCATTGCTGAGGTCTGCTGGTTTCCCCGCCTGCAGGATAAGCAGTCGGTCAATCAGTCATTTGTATTTACTGAACGCTCACTGTGTGCAGAGAACTGGATTAAGCTCTTGGGAGAGGAGATAGAACAGTGTAACAGATGCAGTTGCTGCTCACAATTAGTCTCAATCAAATGAACATTAATCGGGGACATTTTTTGAGCACTGTACTAAGGACCTGGAAGCGGACAATACAACAGAGTTGGTAGATGCATTCCCTGCCCTCCAGGAGCTTACACTCTATTGTAAGATTGGGAGAGTACAGTATAATGGATTCATTCCCTGTCCATATTGAGTTTAGAGTCTAGACAGGGAGACATACACGAATAGAAATAGATAAATGACAGATATGGACATAAGTGTTGTGGGGCTGGGAGAGGGGATGAATGAAGGGAGCAAGTCAGGGTGATACAGAAAGGAGTGGGAAAAGAGGAACGGAGGGTGCAGTCAGGGAAGGCTTCTTGGAGGAGATCTGCCTTCATTAAGGCTTTGAAGTGGGGAAAGAGTCATTGTCTGAAAGATATGAGGAGGAAGGCCTTTCCAGGCCTGATGCCAGACGTGGGCGAGAGGTTGGCAGTGAGATATATGAGATGGAGGAACATCAGGTAGGTTGGCATTAGAGGAAGGCTCTGTAGAGAAGCAGCATGGTTTAGTGGAAAGATCCCGGGCCTGGGAATCAGAGGACATGGGTTCTAATCCCTGCTCTGCCATTTGTCTGCTGTGTGACCTTGGACAAGTCATTTAACTTCTCTGTGCCTCAGTTACCTCATCTGTAAAATGGGGATAAAGACTGCGAGCCCCATGTGGGACAATCTGATTACCTTGTATCTACTCCAGCGCTTAGAACAGTGCTTGGCACATAGTAAGCACTTAATGAATACCATAATTATTATTATTAGAGGAGTGAAATGCATGGTTTGGGTTGTAGTAGGAGAGCAGCGAGGTGAGATAAGGGGGGTGCAAGGTGATTGAGGGCTTTAATCCATCAATACTAATAATGATGGCATTTGTTAAACACTTACTATGTGCAAAGCACTGTTCTCAGCACTGGGGAAGATACAAGGTGATCAGGTAGTCCCGCCTGGGGCTCACAGTCTTAATCCCCATTTTCCAGATGAGGTAAATGAGGCACAGAGAAGTTAAGTGACTTGCCCAAAGTCACACAGCTGACAAGCGGCTGAGCTGGGATTGAACCAGTGACCTCTGACTCCCAAGCCCATGCTCTTTCCACGGAGCCACGCCACTTCTCTAATAGTACAGTTAGTAGACATAATCCCTACCTTCAAGGAACTTCCAGTCTATTGTGTGTGGAGCACTGGACAGAGCACACAATAAAAATAATAATAATAATTATGGTATTTGTTAAGCACTTTACTATGTGACGGTCACTGTACTAAGCTCTGGGATGGTTACAATCAAATTAGGTTGGACACAATCTCTTGTCCCACATGGGACTCACAGTCTCAATTCCCATTTTACAGAAGAGGTAACTGAGGCTCAGAGGAGTAAAGTGACTGGCCCAACGTCACACAGCAGACAGGTGGCAAAGCCGGGATTAGAACCCACAACCTACAATAGCATTAGTAGATCCCTTGAGTAGCTTATAGTCTGTTGAGCACCGAGCACTGTATTGAGCACTTAGGAGATTACAATAGAGTGAGTAGGCACAGCTCTTGCCCTCAAGTAGTTTATACTCTACAGTGTTCAGAGCACTGTACTGAGCGCTTGAGAGAGCACAATAGAGTTAGTGGACACAACCTCTGCCCTCGAGGAGCTTCCAGGGGAGACAGACTTTTAAATAAATTTCATAAAATAAAAGCAGAATGGCCTAGGGAAGAAAGCGCAGACCTGAGAGTCAAAAGGATCTGGATTCTAATCCCGGCTCTGCCAATTGCTCGCTGTGTGACCTTGGCAAGTCACTTAATTTCTCTGTGCCTTGGTTTTCTCAACTGTAAAATGGGGATACTCGTTCTCCCTCCTACTTAAACTGTGAACCCCACGTGGGATAGGGACTGTGTCTGACTTTATTAATTTGCACTTGAATACTTACAATATACCGAGCGCTTAATAAATGCCGTTAAAAAAATGCCTATTGTGAAAACATTGGAGTGTAAAGTGACAGACGTGGGTGCTATGGGGCTGGGCGAATAACGAAATGATAAGGGTCGGCCCCAAGAGCAGTGATCCCTGAGGCTGGGGCTGACTGATCCGAGGGCCAGCGGGCTGGCCGGCTATTAAAGCTTTGGCCTGGTTGATCTGAGGGTCAGTGGGCTGGCTGACTATCAGGGCTCTGGGATGGCCGATCTGAGGATCAGTGAATTGGCTTCAGCCCGGCTGATTCAAGAGTCATCTTCCCACCTAAACCCTGTCCTCTCCCAGACTTTCTCATCACTATAGTCGGCACCACCATCCTTCCTGCCTCATGAGCCCGTAATCTTGGCATTATCCTTGACTCCTCTCTCTCATTCAACACACATATTTAATCTGTCACCAAATCCTGTCAGTCCCACCTTCACAACATCGCTAAAATCCACCCTTTCTTATCCTTTCAAACTGTCACCACGCTAGTACAATCACTCATCTTCTCCCGCCTGAATTACTGCATCAGACTCCTTTCTGACCTCCCAATCTCCTTTCTCTCCCCACTCCAGTCCATACTTCACTCTGCTGCCCAGATCATCTTTCAACAGAAACGGTCAGGACCTGTCACCGCCCTCTTCAAAAATCCCCAGTGATTGCTCATCCACCTCGGTACCAAACAAAACCTCCTCACCTTTGGCTTTAAAGCCTTCCGTCCCATTTCCCCCTCCTACTTCACCTGGCTTCTCTCCTTCTACAACCCAGCCTGCACACTCCACTCCTCTAGTGGAGCAGCGTGGCTCAGTGGAAAGAGCACGGGCTTGGGAGGCAGAGATCATGAGTTTGAATCCCGGCTCTGCCACTTGTCAGCTGTGTGACTGTGGGCAAGTCACTTAACTTCTCTGTGCCTCAGTTACCTCACCTGTAAAATGGGGATTAACCGTGAGCCTCACGTGGGACAACCTGATTACCCTGTATCTACCCCAGCGCTTAGAACAGTGCTCGGCGCATAGTAAGCGCTTAACAAATACCAACATTATTATTATTAGTGCTAACTTTCTCACTGGGCCTTGATCTTGCCTGTCTTGCCGCTGACCCCTCACCACATCCTACCTCTGTCCTGGAATGCCCTCTCTCCTCAAATCCGACAATGACTCTCCCCATCTTCAAAGCCTTACTGAGGGCACATCTCCAAGAGGCCTTCCTAGACTAAGCCCACCCTTTCCTCTTCTCCCACTCCCTTCCCCGTCGATCTGATTTGCTCCCTTTGCTCTTCCCCCCTCCCAGCCCCAAGGCACTTATATCCATAACTGTCATTTTATTTATTTGTATTAATGTCTGTCTCCCCCTCTATACTGTGACCTCATTGTGGACAGGGAATGCCACTGTTTATTGTTGTATTGTACTTTTGCAAGCACTTAGTACAGTACTCTGCACACACTAAGTGTTTAATAAATACAACTGATTGAATGAATGAGCTCTGGGCTCTGGCCCGGCTGATCCAAGGGTCAGCAGACTGGCCGGCTATCAGGCCTCCAGACTGGCCGATTCAAAAGTCAGCAGTCTGGCTTTCTGTTAGAGCTCTGGCCTGGCCGATCCAAGGGTCAGTGGGCTGACCAGCTATCAGGGCTCCAGCCAACCTGAGGGTCAGCTCTTTGTTTACCTGAACGAGTTTCCTTTTTGTGGTTCAGTGGGAGAATAGCTAGAGTCCAGAAAGGAGCCCAGAGGCCTGCAGGGTGAGTTTGGGCCAGTCTGAGTCCGGTTTCCCAGGCGGGAGCTGAATCATGAACTGGCCACTTCCCGGTCCGGCGCTGGAGCCGAGGTGCCCAGGCGCGGCCGGCATTCCTGATGGTACAGACCAACCCAGTTGGGCCGGACAGCAGTCCCTGGCATAGAACCGGCCACAACTGGTAGCCCAGCCCTGCCTGCTCCCCCCGCCATCAGCATCAGTGGGCAGGAGCAGTCGTGGGCAAATGGGAGGAGGGGGGAAACTCACGTCTTCTCCGGAATCCTTAGAACTTCTCTCGACCAATTAATCAATCTTATTGGACCTTTATGATACACTCTCCAGCACTTAATACTGGACGCAAAGTGCTGTACTGGACACCTGTGTGCAGAGTGTTGTACTGGGTGCCCACGGTGTGCAGAATATTGTACTGGGTGCCTATTGTGTGCAGAGTGCTGTGTTGCACACCTACTGCATGCAGGGCACTGTACTGGCCGCTTAAGAGCAGCAGCGTGGCTTAGTGGCCTGGGAGTCAGAAAGACCTGGGTTCTAATTCTGACTGTGCCACATGTCTGCTGGCTGACCTTGGGTAAGCCACTTTAATAATAATAATGTTGGTATTTGTTAAGCGCTTACTATGTGCAGAGCACTGTTCTAAACGCTGGGGTAGATACAGGGTAATCAGGTCGTCCCACGTGAGGCTCACAGTTAATCCCCATTTTACAGATGAGGTAACTGAGGCACAGAGAAGTTAAGTGACTTGCCCACAGTCACACAGCTGACAAGTGGCAGAGGAGGGAGTCGAACTCATGACTGACTCCAAAACCCAGGCTCTTTCCACTGAGCCACGCTGCTTCCCTGGGCCTCTGGGCCTCAGTTCCCTCATTTGCAAAATGGGAATTAAGACTGTGAGACCCACTGGGACAGAGATTGTGTCCAACCTGACTATCGAGTCTCTTCCCCAGTGCTTAGAAAAGAGCTTGGCACATAGTAAGCCCTAAACAAGTACCATAATTATTAATATTAAGAACGCACTAGAAATAAGGGACAGAGGAGTCTGAGAGGTAGAATAAGAGAGTGAGGCAGAGAAAGACAGAAAAAGCACAGCAGAGACAGGGCAGTGGAAATGGGGGAGAGTTGGAAAGACAGCGAGGCTGAGGGAGCTAGAGAGGAGAGAGATAGAGAGAGATAAAAGGGTAGTGAAAGAGACAGTAAGAGTGGAGACGGAGATTGAGAGACTGAAAGAGATGGGGAAGACTGAAAGACAGAGAGGAAGGTAGAGAGAGAGACTGAAAGACAGGGGTGGGAAAAGAGGGAGAGATTACTGTGTAATTGGGATCAAATACCTCCTCTCCCGATGTGGGATGGGATTATCTGGTTTATCTTGTACCTAGAAAAGCGGTCTGGCCTAATGAAAAGAACAGCGTGGCTCAGTGGAAAGAGCACGGGTTTAGGAGTCAGGGGTCATTGCTTCTAATCCCAGCTCCACCACCTGTCAGCTGTGTGACTGTGGGCAAGTCACTTAACTTCTCGGTGCCTCAGTTACCTCATCTGTAAAATGGGGATGAAAACTGGGAGCCTCACGTGGGACTACCTGTTGACCCTGTATCTACCCCAGTGCTTAGAACAGTGCTCGGCACAGACTAAGCAGTTTGAAGATGAAAGTCAGGGAGGGAAGAAGAGTGGTTCTGGAGGGGGCACTTTAGCGAAGGTTTAACTAGCCACTCCATGCCTAGAGAAGCAGCGTGGCTCAGTGGAAAGAGCACGGGCTTCGGAGTCAGGGGTCATGAGCTCGAATCCCAGCTCTGCCACTTGTCAGCTGTGTGACTGTGGGCAAGTCACTTAACTTCTCTGGGCCTCAGTTACCTCATCTGTAAAATGGGGATTAAGACTGTGAGCCTCACGTGGGACAACCCAATCCCCCTGTGTCTACCCCAGTGCTTAGAACAGTGCTCTGCACAGAGTAAGCGCTTAACAAATACCAACATTATTATTATTATAGAGGCCCTCTCTGTACTCTTGAACACACTTTGACATTCTTCATCTGGGTAAAAATTTCTTTCTTTATAATGTGATTTCTTTCCAAATTTCATACCATATTTCATTCTGAAGCTGAGAAGCAGAGTTGTAGGGTTCACTAAAATTATTTCCCCGACTCTGGGTGCCCCTATCTTGTTGCTAAAGCACAGCTTTCATATTATGACTCTAGTTTTCCATTTCCCTCTTTTCTAAAATCTCATCCTGTGCGTTTCGTTTCCGTCTAGCTAAACAACTTTTCTTCTAGAAGCAAGCACATGCCTACTTCAGCTTTCTGGCTTCCAAATGCCACACACTTGTTTCATGCTATTTCTTTTGATATTCACTTGTTCCCATTACTGTTTAGTCTCCTTGTATTTTTTTGTCACGAAAGCTGTGTTTTAATCTTTGCCATTGCATCTGACACTCTCTGTGTATCTCTCACCTTGAAGTTTCCTGCCCAAACCGTGTTTTCTCTGAGCCCTGGCTTCTTTGATTAAAAAAAAAACAACAAAAATCCACCTTTAAAGTCCAAGTCATATTATGTCCTTGTATTTCATTCTGTTTCCTAGTTAGGAACATATTTTTTTTAATTCTTGAAATAAGACTATATATAAAACTATTTTTAGATTTATTTTGAATTATCACAGAATTACATATTGAGAAGCAGCGTGGCTCAGTGGAAAGAGCACGGGCTTTGGAGTCAGAGGTCATGGGTTCGAATTCCGCTCTGCCACTTGTCAGCTGTGTAACTGGGGCAAGTCACTTAACTTCTCTGTGCCTCAGTTACCTCATCTGTAAAATGGGGATTAACTGTGAGCCTCACGTGGGACAACCAGATTCCCCTGTGTCTACCCCAGCGCTTAGAACAGTGCTCTGCACATAGTAAGCGCTTAACAAATACCAACATTATTATAGTAAGCGCTTAACAAATACCAACCCAGGCCTGGTACGACGGGGCCGCCCCCTAGTGGACAGATGGGGAACGACGGGACGTCCTCCGCGCCGACGGAGGGTTGAGCGAGTGCGTGCGGCCTCGGACCCGCAGAGTGGTTTTAGTCAATCATATTAATTGAGAGCTTATTTTGTGCAGAATACTGTGCTAAGCGATGGGGGAGAGGACACTACAACAATGTAACAGATATATTCCCTGCTCACAACGAGTTCACAGTTTAGAATATCTTTAATAATGGTGGTATTTGTTAAGCGCTTATAAATGTGCCAACCGTTGTACTGAGGGCTGGGATATATATAAGTTCAGACTGGATACTATCCCTGTCCCTCAGGGGCCTTACAGTCTAAATAGGAGGGTGGACAGCGTGGCCTAGTAATAATTATTATGATGGTATTTGTTAAGTGCTTACTACATACCAAACGCTGTTCTAAGTGCTGGGGTAGATACAAGGTCATCAGGTTGTCCCACGTGAGGCTCAGTCTTAATCCCCATTTTGCAAGTGAGGAAACTGAGGCACAGAGAAATTGAGTGTCTTGCCCAAGGTCACACAGCAGACAAATGGCAGAGCTGGGATGAGAATCCACCTCCTCCGACTCTCAAGCCCGGGTTCTTTCCACTGAGCCGAGCTGCTTCTTCGTAAATGAATAGTAGATAGTGAACAGTGCTTAGGTGATAGAGCCTGGTCCTTGGAGTCAGGTGACTTGGGCTCTAATCCCAGCTCCAATACTTGTCTTGTGGGATCATGGGCAAGCCATTTCACTTCTCTGAGCCTCAGTGACCTCACCTGTAAAATGGGGATTCCCCTTGTGGAAGACAGACTGTGTCCAGGCTGATTAACTTGTATCTATTCCAGTGCTTAATACAGTGGCTGGCACACCATAAGAGTTTAACAGATTGCCACGATCCCCAATTCGTACCAACCAAGATCTTCCTGGACCAGGGGAGTCTCGGTGACACGGAGTAGAAATCAAACCACACCTCTGATCGCCAAGGTTACTGTGGAAAGTTTTTACTTAGTTTTACCAGCGTGCAAGGAAGTGACCCATACTCACTCACTCCACTAAGGGTTCAGTACCAATCTGTGATCAAGGGAGCCCATTCTGCCAATGCTGCTTCTTTCTCTTTCCAAATGCTGCTCTTTTATTACTTCCGCTACTCTTTGCACACCCCCTCACGAGTCAACAGGAGAGCCTTTTTATCCGCCTTAGGCGACTCAGCTGGGAAGAATCTACGTGGCAGATTGGTCCAGAACCGTTACCGGGAAGAACAGGGAGCGAAAGCCCAACCTCCCTCCATGCTGCCCCCCCCACAGGCCCTCAATCACCTGCCTCGAGTAGAGCCCATCAGTGCCTTTGCTAGTCTCTTCCTTGATGTTGTTCGTGGGATCACAAACAGTCACTGACAAGGCAGTTTGTTATGGGTCACCACATAATAATAATAATAATAATAATTATGATGGTATTTGTTAAGCTCTTACTATGTGCCAAGCACTATTCCAAGTATTGGGGTAGATACAAGGTAATAAGATTGTCCCACGTGGGGTTTACGGTCTTAATCTACAGATGACGTCACTGAGGCACAGAGAAGTAAAGTGAATTGCCCAAGTCACCCACCTGCTCTGGGCAGGTCACCCCCCTCCTCAAAAAGCTCCAGTGGTTGCCTATCAACCTTAGCATGAAGCAAAAACTCCTTACTATTGGCTTCAGAGCAGTCCATCCCCTTGCCCCCTCCTACCTCACCGCCCTTCTCTCCTTCTTCAGCCCAGACCGCACACTCCGTTCCTCTGCCGCCACTAACCTCCTCACTGGGCCTCGTTCTCACCTGTCCCGCCAACGATTCCAGGCTCATGTCCTCCCTCTGACCTGGAATGCCCTCCATCCTCACAGCCACCAAACTAGCCCTCTTCCCCCCTTCAAAGCCCTACTGAGAGCTCACCTGCTCCAAGAGGTCTTCCCAGACTGAGCCCTCCCTTTTCCTCTGCTCCTCCTCCCCTCCCCATTGCCCCTACTCCCTCCCTCTGCTCTACCCCCTTCCCCACCCCATAACACGTGTGTATATTTGTACATAGTCATTATTCTATTAATTTTATTAATGATGTGTATATATCTATAATTCCATTTATCTATTTTGATGCTATTGATGCCAGTATACTTGTTTTGTTGTCTGTCTCCCCCTTCTAGACTGTGAGCCCCTTGTTGGGTAGGGATTGTCTCTATCTGTTGCCAAAATGTACTATCCAAGGGCTTAGTACAGTGCTCTGCACACAGTAAGTGCTCAATAAATACGATTGAATGAATGAATGATAAGTGACCGACCCAGGATTAGAATCCATGATCTCTGACTCCCAAGCCCGTGCTCTTTCCACTAAGCCACGCTGCTTCCTTACTAAGCCAAGCTGCTTCCCTTGATCCCACATCCCACTCCTTGATCCCGGAGTTCAACAACATTCACTCATCCAGGGGTACAGTTGATGGGGGGAAATTACACTATGGTACACAAATGAGTGGTGATCAGTATCACCATCAGTCCCTTCAATAGGGATTGCTCCCAACCGATAATACAATAACCTGGCAGTTATATAAGACAGTCTTCAACAAAAGGGAAATAAAAGTCAACATGTAAGTAATATCACCATTATTCCCTTCAATAGGGATTCTGCTACACCAGTAGTATAGTAAACCCAACGACTATATAAAACAACCTTCAAAAGAAAAGGAAAAATGTTAACGCATATGTGTTGATCGATATCACCAATCTTTTCAATAGGGATTGTTCTAAACCGGTAGCATAGTAACACGACTATTCAACACAATCTTCAAACATGAGGGAAAAATGCTTTCACATATGTGGTGATCAGTATCACCAAATCCTTTCAATAGGGATTTTTCTACACTAGTAGTATAATAACACTGAGATGCGGGGTTCTTTTATTCCCCCGGCTCTCCCATTTGGCTGAGCAACAGCAAGTCCAATAAGAGAGCAAAAGGAGGGATCAGAGGAGAGTCCTTGCATCCCCCAAAAAGAACAGCGTGTGTGGAATTCTATTAGATTCACAAATGATTTCTATTACCCACAGTTGTCTAGGAACATAAATCAATCAATTCTTACACTTTTTCCACCCACACACTTTCTTCGTATAGTTCGTGCCTCACTTCCACCCCGACACTGGTGCCCAAATCCTCTCGGAACCAGGTCTTCTGGTGGAAATGTGTCTTTTTCTTTGATGGTTTAGTCTCAAGACAGGTGAGCTGAGCGGTGGGCCCTGTCTTCAAGCCAGTGTGTCCTTTTGGGCTAAAATCTAGGGAGCTACAGTCTCAACCATAGACATCATTCAGTAAGACCATATTTTTGTACACTTAACTACTTTTTGTATTGATATATAGGCATACTCTTTTTTTTTTCAACCACACATTGTTAACAAATTGGTGAATATCTCAAAAACAAGGTTCTTTGCTCGAACGTGGCCGGCAGTAAAGGCGACAGTTTCTAACCTACTTACAGACCTCTTTGTTAGATTTATAATAGTCACCACCCCTGCAGGCATTCCTGCCTGTGAGAAAGAGAGAGGAGTAGTTGCGATTACCTCCTCCTAATTACCTCTTTTACATTTTTTTTTGCACCTTAGCTAATGCTTCCAATCAGGAGATCCTCATTTCACACTAAAGGAAGTTTTGCTTGAGGGAGTTACCTTTCCTCAAGCAAATTCCCTTCTTCAGTGGTAACTCCTGAATGGTGGAGCTACCCAACTTTTTCTTTAGGATTTTCACCACGCACAGTACACACTCATTCAGACAGTCAGTCGTATTTACTGAGCGCTTACTGTGTGCGGAGCACTGTACTAAGCGCTTGGGAAGTACAATTCAGCAACAAATAGAGACAATCCCTGCCCACAATGGGCTCACAGCCTACATGGGGGGAGACCTGAAACCACTTCACCACTCCGGCCAGTTCATTCATTCATTCAATCTTATCTATTGAGAGCTTACTGTGTGCGCTTGGAATGTACAATTCGGCAACAGATAGAGACGATCTAAGCACACTGATCTATCGCTTAGTACAGTGCCCTGCACATAGTAAGCGCTCAATAAATACTATTGAATTTACACTGTTACATAGACAAGCAAGTGCAGCTAATTTCAAACACATTTAATACAATGCCTTCGGTATTAAAACCTAACGGAGATGTTTCAGATCATCATCAGGAGACCTTTCTTCATCAGGGATGGTCGCAGGTTTCAGCGCAAGAAGACAGGCCGATTGGGTGCCTGCAACTCAAACTTTAGTCATTAGTACAATTATAAGTCCCCCTCTCGGGGTTGCATCTGGAGAGTTTCCAGTACTCTACCATTCTCGACTATAGGAAGAAGAATCAAGCAGAGGCATAGCCTTTCCATTCCTAGCTTGGGCAGTGACTAGCGAATGGAAGGCACTGTGCTACGAACCCACATATGCTGGGCAGCAGTGCCATGGGAGAGAGTCGAGCGCAGAGATAATAATGTTGGTATTTGTTAAGCGCTTACTATGTGCAGAGCACTGTTCTAAGCGCTGAGATAGAAACTGGGTAATCAGGTTGTCCCACATGAGGCTCACAGTCTTAATTCCCATTTTACAGCTGAGGGAACTGAGGCACCGAGAAGTTAAGTGACTTGCCCACAGTCACACAGCTGACGAGTGGCAGAGATTCAAGTTTACTGCGAGGAAGGAGGTAATGGTAACTACTTCTGGATTTTTACCAAGAAAACTCTATGGATACACTATTAGAAGGATTATAAATGGCGGTGGGGGGTTCTGAGAGAGATGTGGCCATGGCGTCGCTATGGCTTGGAGAAGGCTCGACGGCATAAGACAAGAAAATTATAAGGTAATACATTTCATAACTGGAACCTCGGGAAAAACTATTCTCGGGGTTTGATTCGTGACCAAAGGCGTCATCTTGAATCCTCTGGGAGTCCTCCCCGTGGTGTCCCTAATCCACTTCCTTTGTCTTCCAGGCTTCTAGGCTAGGGCGGAAGCGGGGAGCAGAAGGAGAGTGTGCCCTAGTTCCTGGCTGAGGGTTACTTGGGATTTTTCCTTTTCCTCTGTGTTAGGGTCCGGAGGATTCCCTCTAAGACTGATGTGGGTAGCTCGGCAATCTCTCCCTTCTGTATTCCAATTTCAGGAGTTGGCGCCATACCGTGCCTCGGTGTGGCTCAGAGCCTGCCCTTCGCCAGGGTGCGGTCAGTCTGCCAGAAGGTGCCCATCCCTGTCTACCTCCCTTGGTTATGGCTCTTGTGTGGACGCGGGCGGGTGGAGTAGTCCTTCTCCCCGTCGTAAGCCAGAGCCTTATTTCGTCCATCTCAGGTAGATGGTCTAATGCAGTTGCAACTAAGGCCTCCTTCCTGAGTCCCGTAAGGCTATTCGCCAGGGTACTCCGAGAGGAGCCAGAGACCAGTTGAACTAAGGTCTTCAGCATTGTTTTCTTAAGAGAGTCTTCTTCTAGGTCAAACTCCTCCTGATTGCAAGTGGGCTCCAGGAGCTCATGCTAAACCCAGGGCGTACAATCCTTGTTGAGCTTCATCTAAGTCCTTCCAAGGTCTACCGGTGTAAGGGACCTCCCCGGGGGCCTAGTACGTTCCCTTTAGTGCTGCCATTATCCTGCTGCCATTATCCTGTTCCACAGGGAACCTCAACTGGCACGAAAGGTTCTCATGGCCTCACCCCCAAATCTGCCCAAATCACGTACACCCTTGGCCTCTTCTTCAGCAAAAGTGGGTAAAGTTGTGCCATGACCATAGATCCGGGGAAGCCATTCTGTAGGGTCTACCTAACGCCCCTGCAGAATCGCTGCCCTAATTCAGCTAATTCCGCCCCAGTATAATCCCTTGAGACTGTAGTGGGGGGGCCCTCTCCCCGGGGTTCTGGTAGCCACAAGTGAGTGCCACCCTTAAAGAAGGGTCAGCCCTGCCTAAGTTCCCCTTCGTCTTCTCCCTCTCCCTTCTGCATCACCGTGACTTGCTCCCTTCATTCATCCCCAACTCCCAGCCCCACACCACTTATGTCCATATCTGTCATTTATTTATTTCTATTAACGTCTGTCTCCCCCTCTAGACTGTAAAGTAGTTGTGGGCAGGGAACTTGTCTGTTTATTGTTCTACTGTCTTCTCCCACGCCCTGAGTAATAATAATAATCATAATTATGGTATTTGTTAAGCACTTACTTTATGCCTGGCACTCTTCTAAGCTCTGGGATGGATACAAACAAATCAGGTTGGACAGAGTCCCTGCCCTACCTAGAGCTCTCAGTCTCGATCCTCTTTAACAGATGAGGTCGCTGAGGCCCAGAAAAGTGAAATGATTTGCCCAAAGTCATACAGCAGGTAAGCGGCGGAACCGGGATTAGAACCCATGACCTCCAAGAGTCCCAGGCCCGGGGTCTATCCACTATGCCATGCTGTTTCTCTACAGTGCTCTACACACACTAAGCGCTCGATAAATACAATTGAGTGAATGAGCTCAATAGACACAAGTGAATGAATAAGCGCTCAATAAATACGATTGAATGAATGAATGCACCATTGATTAACTGATGCACTGAAGCTCCTTTATTAAATAGAAGTGAAAGTCAGGGATGGTGGCGGGGTCACAAATGGGGCAGAGGAGGGAGGTCAAAGACAGGGGTAGGACAACCCGATCTGCCAGGGAAAAGACATCAAATCAATGCTGCGGACGGACTGGGGACGTGAGGTTCGCCGGGCATGGGGTTAGGAGGTTCAGGGTTGGGAGATGGACCTCTCCCGTATCGCCCGTCTGACACGGTCGCGGGCTTTGTGGTCCCCAACCCCGGGGCCCTGGCGTGTCTCCTTCCCGATGGACTTCTTGGGGGCGGCAGCAGGGCCTTGGATGGGGAGCGCGCAGGCTGTTTCCTGGCACTGGCAACTGTCGATGACCGTGTAGTTGTATCTGATCTGGTCTCCGGTCGGGCAGTCCAACATGATCTCACGCACGCTCGTCTTCTCCTCTTTGCAGCAGGAGCACTTGTGGTTCATGGAGTTCGCCTGGGCTGAGTACCTGAGGGAGGTGGTCGGGGGGTGGTGTCAGGAGGTCCGGGACCCCTCTCCACAGACGTTGGACCGGCAGGGCCCGGCGGGAAGGGGTCCGGGAGTCGGGAGACCTGGGTTCCAGGCCTGGTTCTGCTCCCGGCCTGCCCCAAGACCACTCTGGGCCTCCGTTTGACCCACTGAACAATGGGGTGAAGGCTCCAGCCTCCCCTCGTGGGAAGGGTAGAACGGGCTGTTGGCGGGGGCGGGGCATGTTGGGAGTATCCAAGCATTTGACATGTCTGAGGAGGCGTCTCAGCAACAGCAGTGGCAGGAGGATGAGGAGGATGAGGAGAAGGAGAGGAGGAGACCTGAATTCGAGTCCCGCCGAGCTGAGGGACCCAGGAATCTGACTCTCAACCTCTCTGGGTTCAAGTTCGCTGCCCCTCTGAAGGACCCTGTGGCTCTGGTCCCCCTCATCTTCCCAGGGTCATGTGAGGGGGAGAGGGAGGGCACGGCCCTGAGGGAACAGGATCAGGGGTTTGGTGGCCCTCCCGACTCAGCATCGACTCTGCCCTTGTCTATGGCCTCCTTAATAAGTATGATACCCACCCGGCCTAGCCCCACAGCACTTATCTCCATGTCTTTATATAATAATAATTATTATGGTATTGTTTAAGTGCTTACTATGTGCCAGGCACAGTACTAAGTGCTGGGGTAGATATAAGGAAATCGGGTTGGACAGAGTCCCTGTCCCACATAGGGCTTAATCCCCATATTTAGATGAGGGAACTGAGGCCCAGAGAAATGAAGATACTTGCCCAAGGTCACACTGCAGGCAAGTGGTGAGGACAGAATTAGAACTCAGGTCCTCCTGACTCCCAGCTCTGTGCTTTCTCCACTAGGCCATGCTGTTTCCCTACTATTTCTCCAATCTGTAATTTATTTTAATGCCTTTCTCTCCCAGATACTGTAAGCCTCCTGTGAGCAGGGATCCAGTCTACCAGCTCTATTGCATTGAACTTTCCCAAGTGCAGAGCACGATGCTCTGCACACAGTGGGAGCTCAATAGATACCACTGATTGATTGAAAAGATGTGGCAGAGGCTGGAGCAGTGGGTCGGGGTCAGGGGTCAGGGGTCAAGTGTCGGGGTGGCAACCCTCACGTGGAGAAGGTGCAGCAGACCCTCATGCAGTGAGTGGGAGTCAGGGGTCAGGGCTGTCAGCACTGCCATGGAGAAAGTATGGCAGATGCCCAGTACGTTGGGTCTGGGTCAGGGGTCAGGGGCAGCAGCACTCACATGGAGAAGGTGCGGCAGACGCCGGTGCAGTGGTTGATTTGGACTGCCTGGGGGCTACGGCAGCCGTTGTGACTGATGAACTCCTTGTTCGGCACCAGCGTGCACGGGATCTTGGTGTCGTCGTGCGGGACGCCTGGAAATGGGGGGACACGGGGCCGTTGGAGTCAAGCGGGGTACCCGAGCCGGGTGGTGAAACACAGGGCTCGGCCCCTTCCCCGGGTCAGTGAGCCCCCAGGCCCAGGTTCCCCCCACGGAAGGGAGCCAGTCACCTCTGGCTTTAACGGCCTTCCAGAAGCTCCTCAGGGGAGTGCGGAATCCCCATGGTGAGACCACCCCCGACTCTCTCCACATCCCACTCGCTACTTACATGTCTTACAGCAGCCGTTGGGCATAAGCGTGATGGTGCCCTGAAAAATACAGAGATGCAAAGCCATCAGCTCCGGAGAGCCGGGGATCCGCCCCCAGCTCTGCCCCTGCCCCCACCCTGGCTGGGTGACCGGAGTCGAGACACCGAGTCTCTCTGGACTCCAGGGTCCCCCTCCCCTCACCAGGGATCAGCACATCGCAAGTGTTTAATGAACAACCATGGTCAGAAGCGCTTAGTACAGTCCTCTGCCCCCAGTAAGTGCTCTGTAAATACCGAGACATTCCCCTCACACAGGACATAGGCCTGGGAGCTAAGGGATCCCTAAAGAAGGGCTCTCCGAGGGCTGCCGGGATAGCTGTGACAGGAGAGAGTAACCCCTCGAGGCACAAGTGAGCAGTGGTCAGATCCAAGGCTCAGCCACCTCCAGGAACCATTGGACGTTCCGGCTCCCAAAACCACCGGCTCAGATGCCGTGGGTCGGACTCATCATCTCCGGCTCCCAGAAGCTTTGCCTTCAGGAAAAGACTTCTGGAACCCCTCCATCAGGTTCAACTTGACCTTGGGAGCACGAGGGGGAAGAGAGGTGGGGATGTGGGGTACTGGAGGGTAGATCTGGAGAGCGAACAGGCCAGAAGTCACCCTCTCTAGGGGTCTCTCGAGCCCTAAATGGACATCCTCCAGACTGATCTGAGAACCAGACCAAGATGACCATCCCACCCACGGTTGTGGGGACCATCATCGCCGCTGATCGGCCATCAGGGTCACCAGGCTGATAAGGGTGAGCCCGTTGGCCATTGGAACCATTCTCCTTCGCCCCCCCATTCCCCCGCCGAACGAAACCCCCTGCCCAGAGAGCGGACCACCCCGTTCCCCAACCCCCCAAAGCGAGGGAGGCCACTGTACTGACGGGCTTGCAGGTTTCGGGGTCGAAGTCGGGGCAGGTGATCTCAGAGGTGGAGGAGATGAATTGGTCTTTGTGCTTTATGCAGCTGTACACGGTGCAGTTGTCCTTAGGATCATTCTTCATCTCCCCAGGCTGCCAGGGGTGAGAGCCGGATCAGAAGGGGCCCCAGAATCTGGGCGGTGGTGGCCCCCCGGGGGACAGGGGCAGTGTCCCCAACACCACCAGCTGGCCACCCCCACGTCCCATTTCGCCCCTCTCCCTCTGGCCTCAGGTCTTCCCCCGCTCTCACTACCTCCTGGCTCCCTCCCACCTCCCCACAGCTAAGACTCTCCACCCCTCCAGGGTTCATGATAATGATAATTTTCATACTTGTTAAGGGATTACTATATATCAGGCACTGTGTGAAACGCTGGGGTAGATACAAGCAAATCAGGTTGGACATAGTCCCTGTCCTGCATGGGCCTCACACTCTTAATCCCCATTTTACAAATGAGGTAACTGAGGCACAGAGAAGTGGAGTGACTTGCCCAAAGCCACACAGCAGACAAGTGACGGAACCCGGATTAGAACCCACAACCTTCTGACTCCCAGGCCCGAGCTCTATCCATTACACCATGCTACTTCTCTACACCACATTCCCTCCCACCTCCCCCCAGCTCACTCTCTCTACACCTCCAGGTTCCCTCCTCCCTCCCCCGGATATAAGCTCGTTGTGGGCAGGCAATGTGTCTGTGTCTTGTTGTACTGTACTTTCCCAAGCACTTAATACAGTGCTCTGCACACAAAAAAGCTCTCAAAAAATAAGATTGATTATTTAATTCATGCTCTTCACCCCTGGTTCTCCGCTTCTCACCTCTCAGCCCCACCATTTCTCCCCAACTCGCTCTCTCCCCCTGTCCCCTGCCCCAGATTCTCCCCACTCATGCCTGGAACTCCCTCCTCCACCTCCAGATCTGCCAAATCCAGCTGCCTCTCCCGGCCTCCAGACCTTTCTGAAATCCCACCTCCTCCAAGAAGCCTTCCCCAGTTAATGCTGGATCAACCACGCTCCCTTAGCCCATGTGGGGTTTTACCAGTCGTTCTTGATTCTGATGGTTCACCCCACCCCATTCTGGTCTTCCGCCAGCACCCACCAGTGGGTGTTTGCCTCCTTTGCCTGCATCTGCCTCTCCGCTTAGAGCAGAAGTGTGCCTTGTGGGCAGGGCATGTGACTTATTCCCTTCAAAGCCTTATCGAAGGCCCAACTCCTCCAAAGACCTTCCCTGACTAAGCCCTCCTTTCCTTTTCTCCCACTCCCTTCGGCTCAGCTCTTACTTGCTCCTTCATTCATCCTCCCTCCCATCCCCACAGCACATATGTACCTGCATATAACCGTACTTCATCTATTTATCTATTTATTTGTTTATGTTAATGTCTGTCTCCCTCTCTAGACAGTGAGCTTGTTGTGGGCAGGAATGTGTCTGTTGTTATATTGTACTCTTCCAAGCACTTAGTACAGTGCTCTGCACACAGTAAGAGCTCAATAAATAGTATGAATGAATGAATGAACTTGTGTTTCTGTTGTGGTCTCCCAAGCGCTCAGTACAGCGCACAGCACTCAGAGGGTGCTCAATAAATACCACCCCTCCTACGGCTACTGTTAGTCCACCCCAATGGGCCGGGATACCCCGAACACTGAAGGCACCCCCTCTTTCGCCGGCTGTCTCAGAAGGATGGACAGACACCTGGGGGCTCCGGCCCCCGCCCACCGGCTAGCCCTGGCCGACCCCATCGCCCTCACCCCCGACCCACGCTCCCCGAAGGGCCTCGAGACCACCCGCTGGTCCACCTGGCGACCCCCACTCACTTTCAGGAGGAGGTTCGGGGTGAACTTGGTCCAGATGCAGTGAGTCTGTTCACACTTGGGACAGCACTCGCCCAAGCCCTGTACCTCGGTGAAACCCTGCGGAGAGGAGGAAGAGGGGTCACGTCTGGGGTCTGCCGGAAGGGGACGGGAGGGAGCGGAGGGGCCGGACGTCGGCTCACCGGTTTGCATGAGGTGCTGCATGGCACGGGCTTGCATTCCACGATGTTGAGTTGAGAGCTGGAGTTGAAGTGGTTGGTACATACACAGTTCTGGCATTTTTCTGAGTAAATGGGGGCGCCGGGCTTTAGGGAGGGAGAGAGAGGAAGAGCCTGGTGAGCTTGAGGAAAGAGCACGGAAGAACCGGGACTCGCTTTGGGCGGGAATTTGGAGCACTGGAATCTGGGAGGGAGATGGCATCGCGATGGTTTTCCTCAGGCTGGGAGAATTTTCAGGGCTCAGTTTCTTGGGGGTATTTATTAAGCATGTACAGTAAGCTCGTTATGGGCAGGGAATGTGTCCATTTATTATTGTACTGTACTCTCCCAAGCGCTTAGTACAGTGCTCTGCACACAGTAATCATTCAGTAAATATGATTGACTGATATGTGCCAGTAAATAATAAATACCACTGATTGATTGATTCAATCAGGATTCAATACCTGTTCTCCTGCCTACTTAGGCTGTGACCCCTTGTGGGACAGGGACTATATCCAATCTGATTGATTTGTATCTGTCATAGGGCTTAGAGCAGTGCTTGACACATAGTAAATGCTTTTTTTAATGGTATGCATTAAGCGCTTACTATGTACCAGGAACTGTAGTCAGTCCTGGGGTAGATACAAGCTAATCAGGTTGGACGCAGTCGTTGTCCTCAGTTAGACTCACAGTCTTAATACCCATTTTACAGATGAAGGAACTGAGGCCCAGAGAAATGAAGTGACTTGCCCAAGGTCACCCAGCAGACAAGTGATGGAGCCCCTGGGCTCTATCCATTAGGCCACACTGCTTCTCTATTCCCATCTAGACTGTAAGCTCGTTACAGGAAGGGAACATGTCTGCTAATTCTTTTGTATTGTCTTCTTCCAAGTGCTTAGTACAGTGCTCTGCACATAGTAAGAGTTCAATAAATACCAATGATGATGATGATGATCTCCAATTCCCCTCCCCGGCCCCGAATTCCAGATCCTTCCATAGAAGGTCCAGTCTTGGAATGAATATGTTCTTGGGGAGGTGGCATGGCCTGTTGGCCAGAGCCCGGGCCAGGGAGTCTGGGGCCCCAGGTTCTAATCCTGGCTCTTCCCCCAGCCTGCTGTGACCAAGAGCATGTCACTCAACCTCTCTGGGCCCTTGTTCCCTTATCTGTAAAATGGAGATCAGAACTCCGTTCCCCCTCCCTCACAGATAGTGACCCTGACCTGTCACGGTCCTGACCGGTTGCTCAGCACAGTGTTGGGTGCTTGGGCAGGGCTTGATCCTTCGCCGGGCATGCCCTCCCCAGTTCCAGAGAGAGACCCCCGGTGCCTACCTTATATTCAGCTTCTCCGACGACACAGACTTTCTTGGGCACTGTTGAGGGAAAGAGGCCAGAGGATGTTCAGCAAGCTCCATGAGATGGAAGATGGCTCCGATCTCCCCCCTCCTTCCCCACCCCATCCGCCCCCACCCCCGCCCAAACCTTCCAGCTCCGATCCCACCCAAAACCCAGTGGGGAGTGGGTATCGTCCTACCTACCTGCCCCCTTTGCCTCGCTTTTTTATGGTACTTGTTAAGTGCTTACTATGCCAGGCACTGTACTAAGTGCCGGGATAGATCCAAGGTTGGACACAGTCCCTGTTCCTCACACTCTGAATCCCCATTTTACAGAGTGAGGGAACTGAGGCCCAGAGAAGTGAAGTGACTTGCCCAAGATCACCCAGCAAATAGCAGACCTGGGATTAGAACCCGGGTCCTTGTGACTTCCAGGCCCGGCTTCTATCTACTAGACTATGCTGTTTCTTTTCTAATAGGGACATCAGAACTGCCACCCTTGCTAGCCCTTCCCCTTCTCCCCTCCCCCGACCAGGACCCCAAAGCCATCTAGTCCATCCCCCTGCCTCCAGATAGGGCTGCGTCTACACCATCTCCAGGGGAGGGGTGACCCTTGTTCTCTTATTCACGCTCCAAGGGAGAGAACCCATGACTAAAGCCACTCCGGAGCAGACTAGAAACCCCTCGAGTCTTCCTGGTGTCTCTATTGCCATGTGTTTGGGGAAGGGGACTTTTTTTTTACCATGAGCCCGGGGAGGACCCAGCTCCTTTAGGGAGAGGGGGAAGCCCTCTTCATGTTGTGTCTGATTATTATTCTAATGTCCTCTTCTGAGCACTTGGTACAGTGCTCTTCACACAGTAAGCGCTCGATAAATGTGACTGACTGACTGCTTGACTGACTGACTGGCTCCGGGAGTCCCAGCCAATGGGACATCCCCCTATCTGCCACTGTGCTGACCCCCTCTCTAGACTGTAAACTCGTTGTGGGCAGGGAATGTGTCTGTGTATTGTTACCGTTGTCTTCTCCCAATCGCTTAGTACTGTGCTCTGCACACACTAAGCGCTCAATAAATACAACTGAATGGATGAATGACCCCAGGAAGGAGCCGGAGAGGAGTCATCCCCCACCCCCCCCAACTGCCCCTCTGGCAGTCCTTCCTCCGGCTGGGACTCACCACAGGAGTAGACAGGGCAGCACCGGTCTGGGACCAACTCGCTCTTGAGCTCAAATCCGAGTGCGCACTTGGGCGGTTTGGCCTGGCAGAGGCTGACGTTGCATCCTGGAGGGGACGAACGAGAGGAATTGTGGACCAGGTCCTGGTGGCTGGGCCTCTTCCCCCTTCTCGCCTGGCGGTGAGGTGGATGCCGGTGTGGGCCGGTCCCCAGGGAGGACGTGCTTTTCCCCTCCAGAGGTCAGGGGTGGCCCGCCACTGTCCGCTGACCGAGGGCCCCTCTGGACTGGACCGCCCCCGGCTGGGCTGCCCCACCCAGACATCATCTTGACGGTGCTAGGAGTCCGGGTGGGCTGGCGGCAGGCCTGGCAGGAAAGCAGCCCATGGCCACCTCCCCTCTCAGGCAGCCCGTGTCGATCCAACTGGCTTCCCGGGTAATCAAACGAGATCCACATTTGTCAAACAGGCTTCCCTGTCCAACAAACCAGCTCTTATCCATCAGACAGGCTCTCTTGTCTATTGAACAGGCGTCTCTGTTCATCAAACACACTTCCCTGTTCATCAGCAAGCTTCTCTGTCCATCAAACAGGCTCTCTATCCATCAAACAGGCTCTCCTGTTCAGTAAACAAGTTCCCCTGTCCATCAGACAGGCTTCCCTGCCCATCCTGTCAGCCCCACCTGCATGACACACTAAAATCCACCCTTTCTTCTCCATCCAAACTGTTACCACGTTAATACAATCGCTCATCCTATCCTGCCTGGATTACAGCATCAGCCTTCTTGCCAACCTCCCAACCTCCTGTCTCTCCCCAGTCCAGTCCATACTTTACTCTGCTTCCTGGATCATTTTTCTACAGAAATGTTCAGGATATGTCACCCCATTTTTCATAAAACTTCAGTGGTCACCCATCCACCTCCACATCAAACAAAAACTCCTCACAGTAGGCTTTAAAGCACTCCATCCCCTTGGCCCCTCCTACCTTGCCTCGCTACTCTCCTACTACAACCCGACCCGCACACTTTGATCCTCTAGTGCTAGCCTTCTCACTAGGCCTTGATCTAGCCTATCTTGCTGCAAACCCCTCACCCCCATCCTGCCTCTAGCCTGGAACTCCATCCCACTTCAGATCCGACAGAAAATGACTCTCAGCCCCTTCCAAGCCTTATTGAAGGCCCATCTCCTCCAAGAGGCCTTTCCTGACTAAGCCCCTCTTTTCTCTTCTCCCACTCCCTTTTGCATCATCCTGATGTGCTCCCTTTGTTCTTTCCCTCTCCCAGTCCCACAGCATTTATTTCCATATCTATCATTTATTTATTTAGAATATTGTCTGTCTCCCCCACTCTGGACTGTAAGCTCATTGTAGGCAGGAAATGTCTGTTTATTGCTGTATTGTCCTCTCCCAAGCACTCAGTCCTGTGCTCTGCACACAGTAAGCGCTCAATAAATATGATTGAATGAATAAATTGAATGAATCAAACAGAGCCCCCATCCACCAAACAGGCTCTCCTGTCCATCAAACAGGCTTCCCTGTCCATCCAACATGCTTCCCCCCCTCAATCAGACTGACTCCCCTCCAAGCACAAGTCCTGATGGTAAAGCTGGGCACACCACTGCCTACCCAACACCAGCCTAATGGGTCCCACCACCCAGAGCCCGCCCACAGGTGGACCGACCCAGCGTCGGGGGAAAGGGAGAGAAACGAGGGGCCACTTACGGCATGTGGAGATGTTGCAGCATGGGTTGCTGGGGTTGTACTCCACCACGGGGTAGGTGCCATCTTCGGGGCACATCCTTAATACCATCAGGGGGCACTGCTTGGGCTCGCAATCGATATCCCTGCCTCCCTCCAGACAGATGCAGTCGTTGCAGTCCAGTTCGAAGCGCTCACCGAACTGGTTTGGGAGAGAGAAATGGTGATGGGCAGGCTCGGGCAGAGCCACACCCATTCATGTACCCATATGGTACCCCAGGCAGGCCCAGTGTGGGCGCCAGGGCTGGGCCAGGGGTACAGAGTGCTCCTCCGTTCCTGGCCGAGAGACCCCAGGAGGTTGATGGAATCAAATTGGTTCCTGGAAATGGGATGATTTCTTTGTCTGCTACAGATACACAATCTGTTCTCAGGTCTCCCTGATCTGGGTTACCTCAGAGCATTTTTTAACTAGCCGGGGCCTGTCAGCTAAACTGTCATCTTCTGGAAGGCAGGGGCCATGTCTACTTGGGACCGTGTCACAGAGAAGCAGCAGGGCTTAGTGGCAACAGCATGGGCTTGGGAGTTGGAGGACGTGCGTTCTAATCCTGGCTCCGCCACGTCATTCATTCATTCATTCATTCGATCGTATTTATTGAGCACTTACTGTGTGCAGAGCACTGTACTAAGCACTTGGAAAGTACCACTGTCTGCTGGGTGACCTTGGGCAAGCAACTTAATTTCTCTGGGCCTCAGTTACCTCATCTATAAAATGGGGATTGAGACTGGGAGCCCCATGTGGGACAACCGGATCACCTTGGATTTACCCCAGCACTTAGAACAATGCTTGGCTCATAGTAAGTACTTAACAAATACCATCGTCATTATTATTATTATCATTACTAACTCTATTGCCCTCTCCCAAGTACTTGGTACAGTGCTCTGCACACAGTAGACTGCCCTCTCCTCTGCCCAGCAAAACCTTTTCTCCATCCTTATTGACACCCATGTCCATCACCCTCGTCGGTTGTTCCAGACATTTTACTCTCTCCTCAGGTCCCCTGTCTCCCCATCTTCCTCAACCCTTGTCCCCCATGACCCGGCCACTTATTTCATCAACAAAATTGATACTATCAGGCGTGATTGCCTGAGAATCTCCCCTGCCCGTCTCCCAGTCCCACCCCTCTCCTGCCCCTTCTTCAACAGGGATTGTCTCTATCTGTTGCCGAACTGTACTTTCCAAGTGCTTAGTACAGTGCTCTGCACACAGTAAGTGGTCAATAAATATGACTGAATGAATGAATGAAATCTTTCCCAGTACTATCCTCAGAAGAAACCTCCTTCGCTACTCTGCTACTAAAACCCAGCCCTCACACGGTGCTCCTCTACTGCTGAACTTCTCACTGTACCTCGATCTTGTCTGTCTCACACTGACCTCTTGCCCACATCCTATCTCTGGCCTAGAATGCCCTCCCTCCTCATATCAGACAGATAATTGCTCTCCCCGACTTCAAAACCTTATACAAAGCCCATCTCCTCCAAGAAGCCTTCCCTGACTAAGCCCTCCTCTCCTCTTCTCCCATTCCCTTCTGCACTGCTCTTACTGGCTCCTTCATTCATCCTCCCTCCCACCTTACAGCACATATGTAGATATCTGTAATTTATTCATTTACCCATTTATTTATTTATGCATATTAACATCTATCTCCCCCTTTAGTCTCCCCCTCATAGACCATGAGCCTGTTGTAAGCAGGAATGTGTCTATTTGTTATTATAGCGTACTCTCCCAAGCGCTTAGTACAGTACTTCGCACACAGTAAGCGTTCAATGAATACTATTGAATGAACGAAGTTCCTGGAGGGTGGGGGGGTCCTTGTCTAATAACTCTATTGTCCTTTCCCAAGTGCTCAGTTCAGTGCTCTGCACACAATAGACTGTAAGCTCCCGGAGTGCAGGGATCATGTCTATTATTATTATTCTTGTTATTATTATTATTATTTAAGAGTGAGTACTGTGTGCAAAGCACTGTACTAAGTGCTTGGGAGAGTACAATATAAAATCAGACACATTCCCTGCCCTCGACGAGCTCACAGTCTAGAACACAACTGGAAGCCCCTCCAGGGCAGGGATCCTGCCTGCTGACTCTGTTGCACTTTTCCGAACACTGGGCAAAGATCTTTGCACACAGTAAGCACTCGATAAATGTCACCGATGGATTGATTGATTGATGAGGGTCAAGGCAAGATCAGGAGACAGTGGGGAGTGAGGGACAGAAGGCAGAAGGGCCTTGCCCTTACTCGGGAGTGGGACAGGATGAGGCAAACATTTCAACATCCCCGGTTACGTGTGGTTTGCCGCTCAATGGGGTTCTGGAAAAATCCTCCCAGACAGGCGTTGTGGATCAAGCCCTGCTCTGGCCAAGCCACGGCAGATTCTCCTCTTCCCCGGAGGGAGAAGGAAAGGGTTCTGCCAAACTCCCCTCCCCCACAACCCCAAATCTGCTAGGATGGGAGAGTCCAATACTGAGAAGCAGTGTGGCCTGGTGGACAGAGCACAGGCCTGGGAATCAGAAGGACCTGGGTTTCTATCCTGGCTCCCCAACTTGTCCGCTGTGTTACCTTTGTCAAGTCACTTCACTTCTCTGGGCCTCAGTTACCTCATCTACAAAATGGGGATGAAGAATGTGAGTCCCGTGGGGGACAGGGACTGTGTCCAACCTGATTTTCTTGTATCTGCTCCAGGGCAGTGTCTGGCATAGAATAAGTGCTTAATACCATAAAAATAACCGAAAAAGCCTGTCTGGCATAGAATAAGTGCTTAATACCATAAAAATAACCGAAAAAGCCTGTCCGAGGATTGGCACCCCTGCATACCTGCCGGGGTATATTGTCTGGTCCGACGCATCCTGTGGAGCAAGAAAGACAGAGAGAGAGAGAGGAGCCATTTAGTTACACCATGGACAAGGAATACTGATCTCTGGAGAAACCGAGGCCTGGGTCTGGCCCGCCCCCACCCCTATGGCTGGGGGATGCACTCCCAACCTACCGCACATATCCATGCAGATGTCCATTCCAGGGGCATAGTTGATGGTGCCTTCTGGGCAGAAGCAGCCCTCGACTAACTGAGTGTTGTTCTGGGGCTTAAGGCTGGGGAGAACAAAGGAGAAAGACCACCCCCGTCAGCTTAATGGGTCCCCCTGGTGGGCCTCACCCTCCGCGCCCCAGGGCAGTAGGCACTGTGTACCTGGTCTTGCAGCTGGGCTCCTCCACCGGTCCACATGCCCGGTACTCTTTGTTGCCGGTGCACTTCATGGCTGCAGGGAAAGAATCAAGACCGGCATGTGCTGAGATGCGGAAGGGTGCCCAGGTGATCCCAGAGGAGGATGGATCCCCCTCAGCGCAGAGCTATGAGACCCCCCCAGAATTGCCAGCGTCAGGGGGACACAGGGAGGATGTAGGGATCACCCCTCCACCACCGTCTCCAAGACGTGGCTCTGGCCAGGACTATATTTCTCACTGGATCCCCCTGAGATCAGTACTGGGATCAGTACAGGCCCGATCAGTACTGTCGCCGATCTGCCCGCAAGACTCAGCGAACACCACCTTGCATGTGACCAGGGCTCCCTCCCACAATGGGGGAGGGTCTGCCCATCAGGGCGAGGGGAGGACCAAGGCAGGGGGAAGTGGTCACAGGGCCCGGCGGAGCGGGCCAGTCCGCTCCATGGGAGAGACTCCCACCCACTTACGGCAAATTCCCGAGGTTCTGTTTCTCCAGTCAACACAGTGGCCCTCGGAGCTACAAAGGGCAGCGTAGGCCTGCAGACTGGCACACTCCAAGCCTTCGTTGGGGACGTAGCAGGTGTCAAAGATGCAGGCGTCATAGAAGTTGTCTGGGGAGACGTCGGCATGGCACTTGGAGAAGATGCTGAAGGGAGACAAAGTCCGGGTTGGCATCGGCCCCGTTCGGCTCAGCTGCCAGACGGAGGGTCTTCAGGCTTCCACTGCAGCAGATGACTGAACTGAGGGAGGGGCTTCGGTCTGGAGAGGGGGCTGGGAGGGGACGGGACCAGAGTTTACAGAACCAGGAAGAGAAGGCGGGGATGGACCTATCATGGAGGAGGGACTCTGCTGGGTCACTGGGGGAGAGTCAGGGATGGAGGGGGAGAGTCAGGGGTAGGGGATGGTCCATGCTGGGTCACTGAGGAGAATCAGGGATGGAGAGGGGAGAGTCGGGGGTGTTGGATGGCCCGTTTTGGGCCATTGGGGAGAGCCGGGGATGAAACGCTTAATACAGTGCTCTGCACACAGTAAATGCTCAATAAATATAATAATGTTGGTATTTGTTAAGCGCTTACTAGGTGCAGAGCACTGTGATTGAATGAATGAATGAATGAACGAATGAAGAGGGGTAAGCCAGGAGTGTTGGATGGTCCAGGCTGGGTCAGTGAGAAGAGTCAGGGATGCAGAAGGAAGAGTCAGGGGGTTTGATGGTTTGTGTGGGGTTACCGGGGGGGAGTCAGGGACGGAAAGGAGAGTTAGGGATGTTGGATGATCTGTGCTGGGTCACTGGGGGAGAAGAGGGGATGGGGAGGGTCTGGGGAGGCTGGTGCCTCTGGATGGGGCAGTCGATGGATGACTCTCAGAGGTCACGACCCCAGAGGACAGACAGTGGGGGAGTCGAGGTCTGGCCCACCTGTCCTTGATGAGTTCACAGAGAGGCGAGGGTTTGCAGCCGGGGGGCGGGGTCCCGGGTTGGGTGGTGTGTGGGGCCTTGGTGGTGGTGCTCATATGCGGGCAGTGCGGCTTGGAGGTGTCGTTGACCACCCACTGGTCCGCCATGTACTCGCAGTTGTCGACCACCTCGCCCGAGGGCAGCATGCAGTCATCCGCCGTGTTGTTGGTGCAGGTTCCTGGAGGCACGAAGATACGGCTCATGCTCGCTCATACACACGCATGTGCACACTCCCACGTGTTCACGGATGCACGTGCGTGCCCATGTTCACCCACCCACCTGCGGGATTCCGCTTGCTCCCCAACACCCACGCTCTCACACGTGCATGTTGAAACTCATCTCAGGCCGGCAGGACCCTGTACCTACTAACCCATTCTGAATGCGAGGTCCTCGGAGAGGGATGAGACTCCTAGATTGTGAGCTCCCTGTAGGCAGGGAATGGGTCTGCTAGTTCTGTGCATTGTACTCTCTCAAGTAATAATAATGATGATGGTACTTGTTAAGTGCTTACTATGTGCCAGGCACTGTACTCGGGTAGATACGAGCAAATCTGGGTGGACATGATCCCTGTCCCACGTGGGACTCACAATCTCAATCCTCATTTTCCAGGTGAGGGAACTGAGGCCCAGAGAAGTGAAGTGACTTGCCTAAGGTCTCACAGCAGACAAATGGCAGAGCTGGGATTAGAACCCATGATCTTCTGACTCCCAAGCCCGGGCTCTATCTACTAGGCCATGCTGCTTCTCATAATAATAATAATCATGGTATTGGTTAAGCGCTTATTATGTGCCAGACATTGTACTAAGCGCGGGAGTGGATACAAGCACATTGGGTTGAGCAAAGTCCCTGTCCTACATGGGCTTAGTACAGTGCTCTGCACAGCTCTGCTGACTGTCTCCCCCAATTAGATTGTGAGCCCGTCATTGGGCAGGGATTGTCTCTATCTGTTGCCGAATTGTACATTCCAAGTGCTTAGTACAGTGCTCTGCACATAGTAAGCACTCAATAAATAGTATTGAATGAATGAATAGTAAATGCTCAATAAATATGATTGAATGAATGAACATGGGGCTCACAGCTAGTACAGTGCTCTGCACACAGTAAGCACTCAGTAAACTCAATTGATGGGTTGATTGGCGTCCCCAGTTCCTGCCCGATGACTCTCAGCCTCAGTTGGGCTGAAGGGAGCGGGACGGATAACGTCAGGAGGTGTCAGGAGGGGAGTGCAACGTGGGCACTTGGTTGGCAAGATTGAGGTGGAAGGGAGCAGAATGGGGAAGGCTGGGGTGTGGAGGGGTGGGATGGGAAGGGGTGGGGTGAGGTGGGAGGGTGGCGCTCGCTCTGGGCCTGCTCACCGCATTGGCCCTGAGTGTTGTTCCCGAACTTGGAGTAGGGCATCCTGATGGAGAAGGACAGGCCGTTGTAGGAGATGTTGGTGCCCAGCTCCGGGATCTCCACCACGTAGTTGATACCCGAGGTAAATAGACGGAGCCCGTATTTCTGGTAGGGCATTGCCACCCTCTGCTTGTTGACCTGCACCTGGAGCGGACGGGGAGGGTGGGGGAGACTGATTAGGGTTAGGTCCAGTAGCAGCTGGAGTAGCGAGCAACCCACAGTGGGTGCCCAGCACAGTGTTCTGCCCACAGTGGCAACCCAGTACAGCACCCTCTTTCCTCCTGCCTATGTATTAGTCTAGTGATTTTCTTCACATTCTCAGGTATTCGAGGGCAAGGACTGTGTCCACTAACTCTACTGGACTCTCCCAAGTGCTCGGCACAGTGCTCTGCACACAGTAGACTGGAAGCCCCTTGAGGGCAGGGACCACTTCTACTGACTATTGTCCCCTCCCAAGCATTCTGCCCACAGGTGACTAGAAGCTCCTTGAGGGCAGGGATGGCATCTACTAATTCTATTCTCCTCTCCCAAGCGTTCAGCGCTCCGCCCGCGGCACTACTCAGCCTGTGCCGGCTGGGTACCTCGACTTTGATGGGCATCAGCTGTATGGTTTTGATGTGCACTTCCTGGGTCTCGTGCCTGACGATGAGGGTGCGTGGGCAGGACACGCGGTCGTTGACGTCGCAGTGGTAGTTGTCGATGTAGACGCCGAAGTTGTCCACTTTATGCTCGATCTCCTCCACCAGCACGTAGGTGCAATTGCCCTGATAGCTGTAGTAGGTGCCGTCAAAGGTTTTGTAGTGGGGGTCTCCCCAGCCGGTGCAGACGCCTGGTGAGACAAGGGGTGGGGGTGCGGGGGCGTCGCTAAGGTTGGCGGGGAGGGGCCTTTGGGGACGGTATGGACCTGGGGGGGTGGGGGTCCGGGAGATCCAGAAGGGGGTGGGGGGACGGGTGACCGAGAAGCTGCAGGTTCTGGGAAGAACTTGGGGGACGGATAATAACAGTTATGGTTCTTCTTAAGCACTTACTATATGCCAAGCACTGTTCTAAGCACTGAGTTAGAAGTTAATCGGGTTGGACACAGTCCCCGTCCTACATGGGGCTCCCGTTCTTAATCCCTATTTTCCAGACGAGGTCACCGAGGCCCAGTGAAGTGAATTTGTTGCTGAACTGAACTTTCCAAGCATTTAGCTCAGTGCTCTGCACACAGAAAGCATTCAGTAAATACCACTGAATGAATTGAATGAATGAAGTGACTTGCCCAAGCTCACGAGACTGACATGTGGCAGTGCTGGGATTAGAACCCAGATCATTCTGATTCCCAGGCCCGGCTCTATCTACTAAGCCTAGGCCGCTTCTCGGATGATATGGGGCAGGGGCCTGGTTTGGAGCTGGGGTTGCGGGAGGATGGGGCAGGAGGCCGGGGCCGGGGTTCAAGGAGAGGGGTCGGGGCGGGGACCGGGGACTACTCACAGTCGCACTCCCAGTGCCAGCAGCAGCCATCGGGGTCACGGACACGGACGGGGGTGAGACCGTTGGTGCAGGTGGGCTCGGGCTTGTCTTCGCACTCCTTCTGGATGATACTGACCACATTGTCGTGCATGCAGATGGCCATGGTGCAGTTACACAGCCACCAAGACTCGTTCGTCTGTGGATGCGGGGGGCACAGTGCTCAGGGTGGGGGCAGCCACGGGGGGCTCCTCAGTGACCGGCCCCTCCTCCTCCTCTTCCTCCTCCTTCTCCTCTTTCCCTTCCCCACTCCTCCTCCATCCTTTGCTCCTCTTCCTCCTTCCCCTCCTCCTCCTCTTCCTCCTTTCCTCCTTCCCCACTCCTCCTCTCCCTTCTCTTCCTCTTTCCTCTCCTTCTTCTCCTCCTCCTCTTCTTCCTCCCCCTCCCTCTCCTCTTCCTCCACCTTCTCCTCTTTCTCCACTTCTTCCTCTTCCTCCTCCTGTTAACCAGCATAAGCTCCTTGAGGGCAAGAACTGTATCATCTCTAGACTGTAAGCTCGTTCTGGGCAGGGAATGTGTCTGTTTATTGTTCTCTTGTTCTCTCTCAAGCCCTCAGTACAGTGCTTTGCACACAGTAAGTGCTCAATAAATTCAATTGAATGAATGAACGAACTCTACAGGCTTCTCTAAGGACTCAGTACAGTGCTCGGCACACAGTAGACTAGAGGTTCCTTGAGCATAGGAACCGTGTCTACTAACTTTATTGGACTCTCCCAAGTGCTTAGTAGAGAGCTCTGCACCCAGTAGACTGGCAGGGACAATGTCTATTAACTCTACTGGACTCTCGCAGTGCTCAACCCAGTGCTTTGCACACGCTACGAGCTCCTTGAAGGCCAGAATCCTGTCCATTAACTCTATGGGGCTCCCCCAAGCTCTCAGTAAAGTGCTCTGCACTCAGTTGATTGGAAGCTCCTCATACCTAATGAGGACCCCCTTAAACTGTGAGCCCCTTGTGGGACAGGAATTGTGTCCAACCTGATGATTTTGTATTTAGCCTCATCCTTAACACAGTGTTTGGCACATAGTATCAATCCATCACTGGTATTTATTAAGTGCTTACTGAGTGCAGAGCACTGAACTAAGTGCTTGGGAGAGTTCATAGTAAGCACCTAACCGATACTACAAACATTATTATTTATTATTCCATCCTCATGACCTGTTCTCCCTTCTACTTAGACTGTGATCCCATGTGGGACCAGATTATCTCGTATCTATCCCATTGTTTAGCACAATGCTTAGAGAAGCGGCATGGCCTAGTGGAAAAATCCCAGGCCTTGGAGCCAGAGGAATAGGTTCTCATTCTGACTCTGCCAAATACTTGCTGAGTGACCTTGGCCAAGTTGCTTAACTGCTCTCTGCCTCAGTTCTCCTGTTCTCCCTCCTACTTAGACTGTTAGCCCCATGCGAGGCAGGGACTGTGTCCAACCTATTTCACTTGCATCTACCCCAGCGCTTAGAATAGTGTTTGACACATCATAAGCGCTTAATAAATACCATAAAAAATTCCACAATTGTCATAATTAGTATGAGCAGCAGAGCTCAGTATCTTCCTACCTGTCTGGGGGGATTTAAGTCACACCCTTGGAAGGTGGTCTGTGGAACTGTGGAGGTGGTTGTAGATGGTGTGGTGGTGGTGGGTGTAGAGGAGGTGGTGGGTGTAGAGGAGGTGGTGGGGGTGGTTGTAGATGGGGTGGTGGTGGTGGGGGTCGGGGTGGACGGAGTCGGGGTCCCCGGAGTCGTTTCCGGGCATGTCCAGTTGAAGGTCTCCACCTGGCAACTGTCCGAACAGTTGGCGAAGTAGCACTTTCCGTTGAATCGGCCATCGTAGATGACCTCGCCTGTGACAGAGAAGGGTCTCAGCTGGGGTGGGTCAGAGCCCCCCGGGACAACCAAGCTTCTGCAAAGGTTGGGCACTCGACCCCAAATTTACCTGTGGCTGGATGGGAAGTGGGCACCCAGTACAGAGCTCTGCACACAGCAGGCATCCAGTCAGCAGGCACCCAGTATAGCACTCTGTACGTAGTAAGTACCTAATGCAGACGCACCCAATACCACTCTCTGTACCCAGCTGGTGCCCAGTACAGTGCTCTGCACACAGTAGGTGCTAAGTACACCACTTTGCACTCAGTAGGTGCCCAGGACAGCGCTCTGCATACAGCAGGTGCCCAGGACAGTGCTCTGGACATAGCAAATGCCCAGTCAGCAGGTGCCCAGTACAGTGTTCTGCACAGTAGAAGCCCAGTATACCACTTTTCACACAGTAGGCACCCAGTACAGCGTCTGCACACAGCAGGCAACCTGTACAGAGCTCTTGACACAGAAGGCTCCCAGTACAGTGCTCTGCGTGTAGCAGATGCCCGATCAACAGACACCCAGTACAGTGCTTTGCAAACAGTCAGCAATCCAATACATGCTACTTCTACGACCAGAGAGAGAAGGAGCAGAAAGAGGTGGACGGTACCTGGTGAGTAGAATATGTCTTCTGAGCCATTTTTCACCACACAACATGTTGTAATGGATACTGTAATGATAGTGGTGGTGGGGGTCTGAGTGGGCGTGGTGGAAGAGGAGGTCGCAGAAGTGCTGGAAGTCGGGGTCGGCGTGGAGGTGGAGCTCAGAGTCGGGGTGGAGGAAGGCGTGGACGTCTTAATGGGAGTGGTGGTTTCCGGGGTGCTTCCAGTAGTGGTCGGGGGGGTCCCACTGGGGGTCGTTGTTTCTGAAAGATCCATCATATAAAGAATTTCCCAAGGGGGAATGGGCAAGTGGACGGCCGACGGCCAGTCGGCAATCAATATCACAGAGGGAGAATCCCCCAGAGTCTTGGGTTCTAGGCCCCGTCCTACTCTCGACCCTCCTTTCCTTCTCTCTCCCTCCCTTCTGCGTTGCCCTGACTCGCTGCTGAGAAGCAGCACACCTTAGTGGAAAGAGCAAGGGCTTGAGGCAGAGGTTGTGGGTTCTAATCCCGGCTTTGCCACTTATCAGCTCTATGACTTTGGGCAAGACACTTCACTTCTCTGGGCCTCAGTGACCTCATCTGTAAAATAGGGATTAAGAGTGTGAGCCCCACGTGGGACAACCTGATTACCTTGTATCTACCCCAGAGCTTAGAACAATGCTCTGCACATAGTAAGCGCTTAACAAATACCAACATTATTATTATTATAATTATTCATCCCCCCTCCCAGACCCTCAGCACTTATGTCCATATCTCTCATTTATTTCTTTCTATTAATTCCCATCTCCACCTCTTGACTGGAAGCTCGTTGTGGGCAGGGAATGTGTCTGTTTCTTATTCTGTTGGACTCTCCCAAGTGCTTAGTACAGTGCTCTGCACACAGCAAGTGCTCAATAAATACAATTGACTGACTGGCTTTCTCCCTTTATTCATCCCCCCTCCCAGTCCATCAGCATTTATGTCCATATCTCTCATTTATTTCTTTCTATTAATGTCCATCTTCCCCTCTCAACTGGTAGCTCGCTGTGGGCAGGGACTATGTCTGTTATTTGGTCATATTGTACTTTCCCAAGTGCTCAGTACAGTACTCTGCACGGAGTAAGCACTCAATAAATACGATTGACCAGTTGACCTCTGGCCAGCCACTCAGCATCTCTGGGCCTCAGTCTCCTCTGTAAAATGGGGATGAAGTCTCGGCTCTCCCTCTCGCACTCAGTTTCCCGGGACTGTTAGCAACTACATTAGCTCCTGGTGGTCAGGGAATGTGCCTACCAACACTTTTCTATTGTACTCTCCCAAGTGTTTAGTACAGCGTTCTGCACGTGGTAAGTGCCCAGTAAGTATCACCAGTTGGTTGATTTCCTCCCACTCTGGACTGTAAACTTCTTAGAGAAGCAACATGGCATAGTGGATAGAGCACGGGTCTGGAATCAGAAGGTCCTGGGTTCTAATCCCAGCTCCACTACTTGTCTGCTGGGTTACCTTGGGCAAATCAACTAACTTCTCTGTGCCTCAGTTACCTCCTCTGTAAAATGGGGATTAAGACTGAGATCCCCACGTGGGACAAGGGACTGTGTCCAATCTAATTTACTTCTACTCACCTCAGTGCTTAGAACAGTGCCTGGCACAAAGTAAGCGCTTAACGTATACCACAATTATTCCCCCCTTCTAGACTGTGAGCCCGTTATTGGGTAAGGATTGTCTCTATTTGTTGCCGAGTTGTACTTTCCAAGCGCTTAGTCCAGTGCTCTGCACACAGTAAGCACTCAATAAATACAGTTGAATGAATGAATGAGTGAGTGAAATCGCATATTTTTTTTTTTGGTGGGCAGGGAATGCGTCTACCAACTCTGTTCTATTGGACTCTCCCAAGCGCTTAGTACAGCGCTCTGCACACAGAAAGTGCTCGATAAAAACCACTGAAAGATCAATAGGTTTCCTCCCCTTCTAGACTATAAACTCGTGGGGGCAGGGAATGTCATTATATTGTATTCTCATTCAATCATATTTATTGAGTGCTTACTCTGTACCAAGCACTGTATCAAGCCCTTGGGAGAGGACAATACAATAACAAACGAACACATTCCCTACCCACAACAGGCTCACAGTCTAGAGGATGAGTTTGCAGTTTAGCACTTAGTACAGTGCTTTGCACATAGTAAGCACTCAAATACCCATTGTCTGGGAGCCCCTTGTGGGATGGGGACTATGTCTGACCTGATTGATTTGTGTCTATCACAATAGTTAGTAATAATGATAATAATAATAATGATGGTATTTGTTAATGCTTAATATGTGCCAAGCACCATTCTAAGCACTGGGGTAGACACAAGGTAATCGGGTTGTCCCTCGTGAGGCTCACAGTCTCAATCCCCATTTTTACATATGAGATAACTGAGGCACAGGGAAGTTAAATGGTTTGCCCAAGGTCACACAGCCGACAAGTGGCGGGGGCGGGATTAGAACCCATGTCCTCTGACTCCCAAGTCCGGGCTCTTTTCACTAAGCCACGCTGCTTCTCTAGTACAGTGCCTGATACACAGTAAGTGCTTAAAAATCTGCTTCCTGGCTTTTCCTTTGGGGAAGAAATCACTAGAGAGAGGAAGGTGAGGCCTCAAGGCCAAATCTCCTCGGGACAGCACTTTTATTTTAGGGTGCCATCACCCCAAAAGACCACTCCCCCCCAAAGAATGACCAGAAACCTCCAGGGAGCTGACAGCAGGCAAGAGGTTCTGGGTGACCCAAGCTTGCACTGCTGACCACCCTTCTCAGAACCCCCTCCTCTCCCCACAGGCCATCTTTGAATCACTTGGTCCCCTCTGTACTGTAAGCTCATTGTGAGCAAGGAGTGTGTCTGTCCCACTTTGCTACCTGGCGTTGTTGTCGAGGGCGGAGGTGGGGGCTGGGTAGATGTAGAGGTCGGACCAGTCGTGGTGGTAGGGGTGGGGGTCGGGGTGCCCGTGGTCGTGGTGGTAGGGGTGGGTGATCCGGTTGGAGTGGTGGTCGTCACTGGAGAGGTGGTTGACCTGGGGGTGGGGGTCCCGGTAGTGGAAGTGGTGGGGCCGGTGGTGGTGGTTCCCTCGGTCGTGGGGGTCTCTGCAAAACAATGTGGGGAGAAACTGGGATGCTGACCCCGCCGCAGGCCATTCCCAGAGGGAACAAACCCCTCCCCACCATCCCGTGGTTCAGGATGTTTTCCATCTGCCGCCTTGTGACTCACCTCTCACTTTGGACCCTCCACCAGTGACTGTCTCTTTCCTGCCCCCCACCCCCCACCGGGTCTCTCCTGCCCCAGATCTGGAGCAGGAGGCCCCGCCCCTCAGCCTGGTGGTCGGGGGTCCTATCCTGATACAAGAGAGACCCGGAGGAGATGGAGAAGAAGTGAGACATCCGGAAAGACCAAAAGACCATAGGGAAATGGACATACGTCAGGAGGAAAAACATCCACACGTGGAGATGGAGAGAGACAGACAGACAGACACACACACACACACACACACAACCCCCTACACACACACCCTACACCCAAACAGAGTTTCATTGCACATGACTGGGTGGACAATGCCAGGTCTTTCCTCTAGAGCATGATGGGGGGGCCCATCTGCCAAGGCTGAGCTCACCCACCTTTAGTAGGCGTGGTGGGCCCGGTGGTCGGCGTGGTGGGTCCAGTGCTGGTTGTGGTGGGCCCGCTGGTCGTTGTGGTGGGGGGCCCGCTGGGGGTGGGCGTAGTGGTGGGAGGGGGGTGGGGAGTGGTTGTCGTGGTGGTCGTCACTGGAGAGGTGGTCGAGCTGGGGGTGGGGGTCCCGGTGGTGGTGGTGGTGGGGCCGGTGGTGGTGGTGGGCCCCCTGGTCGTAGTGGTGGGGGGCCCGCTGGGGGTGGGCGTGGTGGTGGGAGGGGGGCGGGGAGTGTTGGTCGTGGTGGTCGAGCTGGGAGTGGGGGTCCCGGTGGTGGTGGTGGTGGTGGGGCCGGTGGTGGTGGTGGGCCCCCTGGTCGTAGTGGTGGGGGGCCCGCTGGGGGTGGGCGTGGTGGTGGGAGGGGGGTGGGGAGTGGCGGTCGTGGTGGTCGAGCTGGGAGTGGGGGTCCCGGTGGTGGTGGTGGGGCCGGTGGTGGTGGGCCCCCTGGTCGTAGTGGTGGGGGGCCAGCTGGGGGTGGGCGTGGTGGTGGGAGGGGGGTGGGGAGTGGCGGTCGTGGTGGTCGAGCTGGGAGTGGGGGTCCCGGTGGTGGTGGTGCCGGTGGTGGTGGGCCCCCTGGTCGTAGTGGTGGGGGGCCCGCTGGGGGTGGGCGTGGTGGTGGGAGGGGGGTGGGGAGTGGCGGTCGTGGTGGTCGAGCTGGGAGTGGGGGTCCCGGTGGTGGTGGTGGGGCCGGTGGTGGTGGGCCCCCTGGTCGTAGTGGTGGGGGGCCCGCTGGGGGTGGGCGTGGTGGTGGGAGGGGGGTGGGGAGTGGCGGTCGTGGTGGTCGAGCTGGGAGTGGGGGTCCCGGTGGTGGTGGTGGGGCCGGTGGTGGTGGTGGGCCCCCTGGTCGTAGTGGTGGGGGGCCCGCTGGGGGTGGGCGTGGTGGTGGGAGGGGGTGGGGAGTGGCGGTCGTGGTGGTCGAGCTGGGAGTGGGGGTCCCGGTGGTGGTGGTGGGGCCGGTGGTGGTGGGCCCCCTGGTCGTAGTGGTGGGGGGCCCGCTGGGGGTGGGCGTGGTGGTGGGAGGGGGGCGGGGAGTAGCGGTCGTGGTGGTCGAGCTGGGAGTGGGGGTCCCGGTGGTGGTGGTGGGGCCGGTGGTGGTGGGCCCCCTGGTCGTAGTGGTGGGGGGCCCGCTGGGGGTGGGCGTGGTGGTGGGAGGGGGGTGGGGAGTGGTTGTCGTGGTGGTCGTCACTGGAGAGGTGGTCGAGCTGGGGGTGGGGGTCCCGGTGGTGGTGGTGGTGGGGCCGGTGGTGGTGGTGGGCCCCCTGGTCGTAGTGGTGGGGGGCCCGCTGGGGGTAGGCGTGGTGGTGGGAGGGGGGCGGGGAGTAGCGGTCGTGGTGGTCGAGCTGGGAGTGGGGGTCCCGGTGGTGGTGGTGGGGCCGGTGGTGGTGGGCCCCCTGGTCGTAGTGGTGGGGGGCCCGCTGGGGGTGGGCGTGGTGGTGGGAGGGGGGCGGGGAGTGGCAGTCGTGGTGGTCGTCACTGTAGAGGTGGTCGAGCTGGGAGTGGGGGTCCCGGTGGTGGTGGTGGGGCCGGTGGTGGGCCCCCTGGTCGTAGTGGTGGGGGGCCCGCTGGGGGTGGGCGTAGTGGTGGGAGGGGGGCGGGGAGTGGCGGTCGTGGAGGTCGTCACTGGAGAGGTGGTCGAGCTGGGGGTGGGGGTCCCGGTGGTGGTGGGGCCGGTGGTGGTGGTGGGCCCCCTAGTCGTAGTGGTGGGGGGCCCGCTGGGGGTGGGTGTGGTGGTGGGAGGGGGGTGGGGAGTGGCGGTCGTGGTGGTCGAGCTGGGAGTGGGGGTCCCGGTGGTGGTGGTGGGGCCGGTGGTGGTGGTGGGCCCCCTGGTCGTAGTGGTGGGGGGCCCGCTGGGGGTGGGCGTGGTGGTGGGAGGGGGGTGGGGAGTGGTGGTCGTGGTGGTCGTCACTGGAGAGGTGGTCGAGCTGGGGGTGGGGGTCCCGGTGGTTGTAGTGGTGGGGCCGGTGGTGGTCGTTCCCTCGGTCGTGGTGGTCTCTGCAAAGTGATGGGAGAAACTGGGATGCTGATCCCACTCCAGGCCATTCCCAGAGGGATCAGTCCCCGCTCCCGCCATCCCATGCTTCCGGCCTTTTTCCATCCACTGCCCTGAGATTCAGCACCCACTTCGGACCCCTGACCTGTGACCGTCACTTTCCTACCCCCCCGACCTCCCCTGGGCTTCTCCTGCCCCATACCCCGACTAGGCATCCCCGCCCCTCAGCCTGGTGGTCAGAGGTGGTGTGTGGGGGGTGTCTTACCCTGAGACCCAGAGAGACCCAGGCGGAGATAGAGAAGCAGTGAGACCAAAAGACCGTGGGGAGAAGGAGAGACACAGTGAGAGATGGCAGGAGACAGAGAGGAAAAACAACCATTCAGGGAGGCAAAGAGAGGCCGAGAGAAACCCACAGAGAGAGACAGGCAGACACACACACAGAGTTTCACCACACACGCTAAGTTGGATGGTGCCCGGGCGCTCCTTTGGGACGGGGGAGGTGCCCGCCGGTCAGGGCCGAGATCACCTACCTTCTATGGGTGTGGTGGACACGGTGGGAGAGGTGGTAGGAGAAGTGGTGGGCGAAGTGGTGGACGTGGTGGTAGGCGAGGAGGTGGGTGAAGTAGTCGGCGAAGGTGTGGACGAGGTGGTGGACGTGGTGGTGGGAGAGGAGGTGGGCGAGGTGGTAGGCGAAGTGGTGGGCGAGGTGGTAGGCGAAGTGGTGGGCGAGGTGGTGGACGTGGTGGTGGGAGAGGAGGTGGGCGAGGTGGTAGGCGAAGTGGTGGGCGAGGTGGTGGACATGGTGGTGGGCGAGGAGGTGGGCACGGTGGAGAAGCAGTCCGAGCGGCAGCAGACGACTTTGATCTCGTAGTTGTAGCAGATGGGCATGTGAAGTCCGTTCTGGTCCTTGTTATGGCACACCAGCCCCACTTCGGTGTCACACACGACCACCTGCCCGAGCTGGTTGAGGGGAATGTTGGGGAAGAAGGGCGACCTGCACGTGATGTTCTCCATCTCATACCCCTGGGTGCAGTTGATGAACTCGTAGTCCCCGGTGTTAGGAGGCGTCGGTTTAACCATGTCGATCCACCCACTCTCGTAGCAGTCGGACTTGCACGGAGCTGGACAGAACAGAGCCTGCATTACCCTTCATGGAGCCCCGGTCCCCCGGTACAAAGCTCCTCACCCAGCAGGCACCCAGCTCGGTGTTCTGCACCAACGGGCACCCAAGACCATGCTCTGAATACAGCAGGCATCTAGTACTGCGCTCTCACACATCAGATGCCCAATAGGGCATTCTGCACACTCAGAGGGCATCCAGTTCACTGCCCTACATATGATGAGCAACCAGCACAGTGCTTTCCACTCAGTAGGAACCCAATGCACGACTTCGCACTCTGGGCATGTCACCCCCCTCCTCAAAAATTTCCAGTGGTTGCCGGGCAACCTTCGCATGAAGCAAAACCTCCTCGTTATTGGCTTCAAAGCTGTCCATCCCCTTGCCCCTTCCTACCTCGACACTTTTCTCTCCTCTATCGCAGCCTGCACACTCCGTTCTCTGCTGCCACTAACCTCCTCACTGGGCCTCCTTCTCGCCTGTCCCGCCATCATCCCCTGGCCCACATCCTACCGCTGTCCTGGAATGCCCTCCCTCCTCACAGCCGCCAAACTAACTCTATTCCCCTCTTCAAAGCCCTACTGAGAGCTCACCTCCTCCAGGAGGCCTTCCCAGCCTCAGCCCCCCTTTTCCTCTGCTCCTCCTCCCCTCCCCATCACCCCCACTCCCTCTGCTCTACCCCCTTCCCCGTCCCACAGCACTTGCGTATATTTGTACAGATTTGTTATTCTACTTATTTTATTAATGATGTGTATAGATCTTTAATTCTATTTATCTATTTTGATGCTATTGATGCCTGTCTACTTATTATTTTGTTTCGTTGTCTGTCTCCCCCTTCTAAACTGTGAGCCCGTAGTTGGGTAGGGATGGTCTCTATCTGTTGCCGAATTGGACTTTCCAAGCATTTAGTACAGTGCTCTGCACACAGTAAGTGCTCAATAAATACGAATGAATGAATGAATGAATGAATGAATGAATGAATGAATGCTACTTCCACCCCAGGAAATTTCTGAGCTCCAACAGCAGCCTCGTCGCTGGGGGAGACTTACTCGTTGAGATGGTGGTCGTGGTGGTCGTAGGGGTCTCAGTTGTGGTGGTCGTGGTCGTGGTGGTCGTAGGGGTTTCAGTTGTGGTGATCGTGGTGGGTGTGGTGGTCGTGGGGGTTGTGGGGCCCTCGGTTGTGGTCGTGGGGGTTGTGGGGCCCTCGGTTGTGGTGATCGTAGGGGTCTGGGTTGTGGTGGTCGTGGTCGTGGTCGTGGTGGTCGTAGGGGTCTCGGTTGTGGTGGTCGTGGTGGTCGTAGGGCTCTCGGTTGTGGTGGTCGTGGTGGTTGTGGGGGCCTCGGTAGTGGTGATCGTAGGGGTCTGGGTTGTGGTGGTCGTGGTCGTGGTGGTCGTAGGGGTTTCAGTTGTGGTGACCGTGGAGGGTGTGGTGGTCGTGGGGGTTGTGGTGCTCTCAGTCGTGGTCGTGGTGGTTGTGGGGCCCTCGGTTGTGGTGGTTGTGGTGGTCGTGGTGGTCGTAGGGGTCTCAGTTGTGGTGATCCTGGTGGGTGTGGTGATCGTGGGGGTTGTGGTGCTCTCAGTTGTGGTCGTGGTGGTCGTGGGGCCCTCGGTCGTGGTGATCGTAGGGGTCTGGGTTGTGGTGGTCGTGGTCGTGGTGGTCGTAGGGGTCTCAGTTGTGGTGGTCGTGGTGGGTGTGGTGGTCAAGGAGGTTGTGGAGCCCTCGGTTGTGGTCGTGGTGGTTGTAGGGCCCTCGGTTGTGGTAGTCGTGGTGGGTGTGGTGGTCGTGGTGGTCGTCGTCGTGGTGGGGGTGGGAGTTGATGTGGACGTGGTGGGACCGGTGGGGGTAAAGGTGGGGGTCGTTTCCTTGGTCGTGGTGGTACTTTCTGCAAAACAACACGGGGAGAAATCGGGACACTGACCCCCAACCCAGGCCATTCCCAGAGGGAACAGGCCCCATCCCCGCCATCCCAGGTTTCCAGCCATTTTCCATTTTTCCTATCGATTTTGTCTTCCCGTTAGTGCCCTGTGACTTCGGACCCACAAGCAGTGACCATCATTCGTCTACCCCCAAAACCTCCTTTGCCTCTTGTCTGAAATATCGAAAGAGCCTCAGTCCGCTCATTCGTGGTTCTGTTCAACTGAGAGAGACAGAAAGAGACACTGAGAGACAGAGAGGCAGAGATGCAGCGAGACAACCGGAGGATCAGGAAAACAGCGGGGAGCAGGAGAGACAGTAAGAGAGCAAAACGTACATACACATACACAGAGACACAAAAAGAAATACAGACACAAAAAGACACCTAACAATAATAATTAATAATTATGGTACCGGCTAAGTGCCAAGCACTCTTCTAAGCACTGGGGTAGGTACAAGTTAATTAGGTTGGACACAGTCTCTGCCTCATGCGGGGCTCACACTCTAAACCCCCATTTGCTGGACGAAGGAACTGAGCCCCAGAGAAGTGAAGAGCTTTGCCCAAGGTCACACAGCAGACAATGTGACGGAGTAGGGATTAGAAACCAGGTCCTTTTGACTCTCAGGTCTGGGCTTTATCCATTTAGCCACATAGACACCCAGATCTTAAAAGACACACACACAGCCACAAACTCACTCAACCACATGGACACAAAATGACACACCCACAGATACACACACAACCGCAAAAAGACACGCAGACAGGCACACAACTCCACAGACAAAGGAGATACACACAGACCTAAACACACCCACATACACGAAGACACATACACAGACACAAACTCATACAACCACATAGACACCAAATGACACACCCACAGATACAAATACAACCACAAAAGGAGAGGCAGATACAGAACTACACAGACAAAAGAGACACACACAGATACAAATACACACACACATATCCACAAAGACACAAAGAGAGAAGCACACAAGGCCAGAAGATGCTGGTTGTCATCTCACTCTGCTCGATTTTTCAGTTTCAGTCACTTTCCCGGCAATTGTCAGGAGAGAGTGACCCTCCCTAACACCCCCGACCCAGTGGTCATCGAGCCTTCTCCTACTCCTCACGCTTTCCTCCAGGTGTGTCTTTGTGCGTGCAAATTCACAAAGAACGACACCCACCCACTGCCATAACCCACTTCTCTCTCCAGTTTCCGGACGGAAGTCCAGCAAGGAGACAGGAAGTGTGTTCAACCACTTGGGGTTTTTTTTAAGCTGTTTGTTAAGCACTTACAATGTTCCAGGCACTGGACTAAGCGCTGGGGGGTGGGGATGGGGGGTAGTTACAAACTAATCAGGTTGAAAACAGTCCCTGTCCCATGTAGGGCTCACGGTCTTAATCCCCATTTTACAGATAAAGTTAATGATAATAATAATAATAATTGGGGTATTTGTTAAGCACTTACTATGGGCCAGGCACTGGGGTGTTTACAAGCAAACCGGTTTGGACACAGTCCCTGCCCCACATAGGGTTCACAGTCTTCATCCCTATTTTCCAGACTGAACTCAGGTCCAGCGAGAACTGAGGCTCAGAAAAGAGGAGTGACTTCCCCAAGGTGACACAGCAGACAAGTGGTGGAGCCAGGATTAGAACTCATGACCCTCTGACTCCCAGACCCGTGCTGTATCCACTGTGCCATGCTGCTCCTCAGCAGTCCCTGATCTGTTCTCTGCAATTTATTAATGTCTCTCCCCCCTGTACACTGTGAGCTTGTTGTGGGCAGGGAATGTGTTTATTGTTGTTTAGTCCTCTCCCAAGTGCTTAGTCCAGTGCTCAGCACACAGTAAGCACTCAATAAATATGATTGAGTGAATGAATGAATGAATGAATTTCAGCGGGACAGCAGCGAATCTGAGACCCTTCCTCGGAGAACTAAGTGTTTATGGGTCCGTAAGGCGTCGTGGATAGAGCCCAGGCCTGGAAGTCAGAAGGTCATGGGTTCTAATCCCGGATCCGCCACTTGTCTGCTGTGTGACCTTGAACAAGTCACTGCACTTCTCTGGGCCTCAGTTACCTCATCTGCAAAATGGGGATTAAGACTGTGAGCCCGATGTGGGACAGGGACTGTATCCAATCAGATTTGCTTGTATCTACCCCAGCACTTAGTACAGTGCCTGACAGTAAGCGCTTACCGATTACCACAATTATTATCACTTCATTCAATCGTATTTATTGTGTGCTTACTGTGTGCAGAGCACTGAACTAAGGGCTTGATTATTACTATTATTTAAATGGGGCATCCGTAGGTCTCCACATGCACACATGCCCACAAGCACACACAAGCACCCAGAATTCTACTGCACAGCCTTGGTCAGTCGGAGCAGGGGATGGGGTCCCCCTGTGCAAATATAACAATAATAATAATTGGGTTGGACACAGTCTCTGTTCACGTGGGGCTCACAGTCTCAATCCCCATTTTCTAGATGAGGTAACCGAGCCCCAGGTGAAGTGAGAAGTGACTCGCCCAAGCTCACACAGCAGACAAGTGGCAGAGTCAGGATTAGAACTCGTGGCCTTCTGAGTCCCAGGCTCGAACCAGTATGCCACCCTACTCCTAATCACAAAGCACCAAAGGTCCCCGGGAGGGATCAGGCCTGAGGTCACTCACCTGTGGTGGTGGACGTGGTGGTGGGCGTGGGTGTGCTGGTGGATATGGTGGTGGTGGTGGGAGTGGGTGTGCTGGTGGGCGTGGTGGTGGGCGTGGGTGTGCTGGTGGGAGTGGTGGTGGTGGTGGTGGTGGTGGTCGTCGTCGTGGTGGTCGTGGTGGGGGGGGGCGTAGTGGAGACACACTCCGGGGGCAGGGGCTGGCAGCAGTCGACTTTGATCTCGTAGTTGTAGCAGATGGGCATCATTCCGCCGACCTGGTCACTGTTTTTACACACCAACCCCACCTCGGTGTTGCAAGTGACCACCTGCCCGAGCTGCTCGATGGGCAGATGGGGATAGAAGGGTGACCGGCACGTGATGCTTTCCGGCTCGTAGCCCGGCTCGCAGTTTATGGCCTCAAAGTCCCCATCGTTGGTGTAAGACGGTTTGTGCGTGTCGGTCCAGTTGCCCTCTATGCAGTCGGGGATACACGAAGCTGGAGAGGACAGAGTCCGCGTTAGCCCTTGGATGGCACCCACCCATGCCCCCCGGCCTGGAGCCGACGGACCCTTGGGTAGAGGCAACCAGCACAGTGCTTTGCACACAACGCACAGTAGGTACCCGGTATGGTGTACGACACCCATTAAGCACCCTTTTCAGTGCTCCGGGAGGCACCCGGTACAATGTTCTGCACCAAATAAGTGCCTGGTACAGTGGTCTACATACAATTAGTGCCCACTATAGCACTCTCTACACAGAAAATGTCCAGTGCAGTGCTCTGCACACGGTAAATGACCATTCCATGCTCTGCACACAATAAATGCCCGGTACAGTGCTCTGCACAACATAAACCCTCATTTAATCCCGATGGTCATGACTTACTTGTAGATGGAATGGAAGTAGTCGAAACTACAGCAGGAAACAAGAAGGAAAATGATCAGGTTCATGCCAGGGGGTCTAAAGGAGGTGGCCTGCCTCTGTTTCCCTCCCCTCAGTGACCAGCAAAAGACCCCCGGGGATGAGGAAGGGGATCTATTCTGATCACCCCTGCTTTTTTAACCCTCAACACCCTCATGGGAGGCGGGGGGGGGGTCTCCCAGGACTGCCACCAGGGTACGTCCACCCCAAAACCAGATCCAGGGGGGCATGGGCTCCTCCCCCTGGCTTCCCAACACCCCCTTGAGCTCCATCTTTTCTGGACTGACAGACGGACGTCCGTGTGTCCGTCGCCACCCCCAGCCCTTACAGACCAGCCTATCACCCATCACAATACTGAGTGACTCTCCCTCCACTTGGCCATTTCCTTCTCCCTTTCTGAGCCTTGGCCCCCTTTCTCTTCTCTGACATTTGCAAATGTAAGCCCTCTAGAAAAAGCCCATTGTGGGCAAGGAATGTATCTGTTATAGTGTTCTACTGGACTCTCCCAAGCACTTAGTACAATGCTCTGCACACAGTAAGTGCTCAATAAATACGATCGAATGAACTGAATGAATAAATATTTTTTCCCTTCTCCCCTTGAGGACATAAGCTTCTGGGGAACTTTGCCCAGCGCTCAGGATAGGGTGTCACACTCAGTAGATGCAAGAGATGGACCTGAGCGCTCAGTACAGTGCTCTGCACACGGTAGACCGTCAGCTCCTTGAGGGCAGGGATTGTGTCTGCTACCTCTCTTGTCCTCCCCCAAGTGCTCAGCACAGTGCTCTGCTCACGGTAGAATGTGAGCTCCTTGAGGGCAGGTATCTACTAACTCTATTGGACTCTCCCTAGCGCTCAGCACAGTGCTCTGCACATGGTAGACTGTCAGTTCCTTGAGGACAGGGATGGTATCTGCTAGCTCTATTGTCCTCTCCCAAGCGTTCAGCACTGTGCTCTCTACACAAAGAAAGGCGCCCAACAAATACCACTGATCGACTGATGGATCGGTCCCCGTCCCAACAGCTTCCGCTGGGGGATGGGATCCCCGGAGCAGCGCTGAGGATACCAGAATGTGTTGCTTAGTAGCTGGAGCCCAGGCCTGGGAGCCATAAGGACCTGGGTTCTAATCCCAGCTCTGCCACATGTCTGCTATGTGGCCTTGTGTAAGTCATTTCACTTCCCTGAGCCTCAGTTACCTCACCTGTAAAATGGGGATTAAGACTGTGAGCCTCCTGTGGGACAACTTGATTACCTTGTATCTACCCCAGCGCTTAGAACAGTGCTTGGCACATAGTAAGCACTTAACACAGACCATTATTATTATTATCCTCTGAGCCTGTTACCTTACCCGTAAAATGGGGACGTAGACTGTGAGCCCCATGTGGGACAGGGATTTTATCCAACATTTGCCCATCACCTACACCGACATTTAGTACAGGGCCTGGCACATAGTAAGCGCTTACTAAGTAAAATCATTATTACTGTGAATTATTAGGGGCTGGCACCATACCTGTCGTGGTGGTGGTGGGGGTGGTGGGGGAGGTGGTGGGGGGGATGGGGGTGCTGATCTGGCAAACGTTGAAGTAAGGTTGCAGTGTCCCATCGATGCAGATATTCCAGTGACAGAAGGGGCCATCGACAGTAACATTAACGATGGTGACTGTGGGGGAGAGAAGACCAACCTCATTATTGCCCCCCTCAGAGCCAAATAGGAGCAAGGACTCAGCCCCCAGCGACTATCAAGTGCTTAGTACAGTGCTCTGCCCACAGTAAACCCTCAGTGCTCACTGTGGGCAGGGAATATGTCTGTTGATTATTGTATTGTCCTCTCCTTGGTGCTTAGTCCAGTGCTCTGCACACAGTAAGCGCTCAGTAAATACGATTGAATGTATGAATTAATAAGAAGCAGCGTGGCCTAGATTGTCACACTCCCTTCTGCGTTGCCCTGACTTTGCTCCCCTTATTCCTCTCCTTCCACCCCCTCCCCCAACCCCAGCATTTATGTACACTTCTCACTCTAGGCTTCAAGGCTGTCCATCACCTCGCCCCCTCCTACCTCTCCTCCCTTCTCTCTTTCTCCTGCCCACCCCACACGCTCCACTCCTCTGCCGCTCACCTCCTCACCGTCCCCCGTTCTCGCCTAATCCGCCGTCGACCCATGGGCCACATCCTCCCGCGGTCCCGGAACGCCCTCCCTCCTCACCTCCGCCAAACTCATTCTCTTCCCCTCTTCAAAACCCTACTTAGACCTCACCTCCTCCAAGAGGCCTTCCCAGACTGAGCTCCCTCTCCTTTTCCCTCTGCTCCCTCTGCTCCCCTTCACCTGCCCCCGCTTCACCTCCCCTCAGCTAAGCCCTCTTTTCCCCCCTTTCCCTCTGCTCCTCCCCCTCTCCCTTCCCCTCCCCTCAGCACTGTGCTCATTTGCTCAATTGTATATATTTTCATTACCCTATTCATTTTGTTAATGAGATGTACATCCCCTTGATTCTATTTATTGCTATTGTTTTAATGAGATGTTCATCCCCTTGACTCTCTTTATTGCTATTGTTCTTGTCTGTCCATCTCCCCCGATTAGACTGTAAGCCCCTCAGTGGGCAGGGACTGTCTCTGTCTGTTCCCAATTTGTACATTCCAAGCGCTTAGTACAGTGCTCTGCACACAGAAAGCGCTCAATAAATACTGTTGAATGAACGAATGAATGAATTTGCTCATTTCTGTAAATGTCCGTCCGTCCTCCCACCCCCCCGCCGCAGTCTAGGCTGTCAGCTCTTTGTGGGCAGAAAAAGTCACTTTTTATTGCTGTATTTTACTCTCCCAAGCACTTAGTCCAGTGCTCTGCACACAGTAAGCGCCCAACAAATACAACTCACTGTCTGACTCTTCCCCCAAGCAGAGCAGAAACTGTCATAGAGGGAAACGGCTGTCCACTCTGTGAGGGCAAGGCCCATGAGTTTTTGCTGCTCCTAAGCATGCAGCACAGTGTACAGCTCTGAGTAAGTGCCTGCTACAGTGCTGTCCATTCAGCGGGAGCCTGGTATAGTGTCTGCACCTAGTAGCAGGCTCAAAATGGTGCTCTAAACATACGCTGAGAAGCAGCGTGGCCCAGAGGATAGAGCCCGGGCCTGGGAGCCAGAAGGACCTTGGTAATAATTCCGGTTCCACCCCTTGTCTGCCGTGAGACGCTGGGCAAGTCACTTCACTTGTCTGGGCCCTCAGTTCGCTCATCTGTAACATGGGGATTGAGACTGTGAGCCCCACTTGGGACAGGGACCGTGTCCGACCTGATTAGTTGGCATCTAAACCAGAACTTAGTACAGTGCCTGTCACATAATATGCGCTTAACAGCGAGCAGGAGCCTGGTACAGGGCTCCGTCAGCAAGCGTTCAGTAAAGAGTTTGGCACAGAATAGACTATGACGGGCACTTGGTACACAGTTCTGTGCACAATAGGTTCTCCGTGGTAGGCGCTCAGTACAGCATTCCACCCACAATGTGTCCCATGGATTATCATAGTAACTCGCAGTGCCCGTTTCCCCTGGGTGTCCCCATCGGGTCCCAGGTTAGGGGAATGGGGGGCCACACCATAAGGAGGGGAAGGGGGAAGGAACACGGATAGGAGGAAACTAGAAATCTCAGGATGTCTCAGGTCCAAAGGCCGGTCCTTCAATCCCCTATGGACCCGTCGATGGCCTCACATGGTATCCCGCCACCACCGGCTCATCGGGGGGAGAGGGGGTGCCTCAATCCTGGAAGGGAAGCGTCCTCTTTCCCCCACCCCCTCCCCGCACAACGTTCCAGGAAGGAAAATGACCCAGGTTGACTTACAATTGTCCACATCCTTGCACGATAGTCCGGTGGTGGTACACATACTGAAAGAGAATAAGAAGGCGTTGGCTTTAAATGTCCTGTGGTTCTAACGGTCATGATGACCCACTTCCCACAAGGGCTTGGGGGTCAAGGGACCTGGATTCTAATCCCGACTCCACTTCTTCTTTTTTTAATGGCATTTCTTACCACTTACTATGTTCCAGGCCCTGTCAGATTTGAGGATACAAGATAAAAGATCACCAGGGTGGTCACAGTCCCTGTCCCACGTGGGGCTCACAATCTTCATCCCCATTTTACAGATGAGGTCACGGAGACCCAGGGAAGGTGAGGGACTCGCCCAAGGTCACCCTGCAGATAGCGGCGGAGCTGGGATCACAACCCACATCCTTCTGACTCCCAGGCCCAGGCTCTGTCTACTAGGCCAGACTCTATACTAAGCTCTTGGAAGAAGCAGTGTGGCCTAGTAGAAGGACCCCGGGCCTAGGAGTCAGAAGCACCTGGGTTCTAATCCCGGCTCAGTCACTTGTCTGCTGTGTGACCTTGGGCAAGTCACTTCACAACTCTGCTGTAAAATGGGAATAATAATAACAATAATAATGGTATTTGTTAAGTGCTTACTTATGTGCCAAACACTGTTCTAATCACTGGGGTAGATACAAGGTAATGAGGTTGTCCCCCGTGGGGCTCACAGACTTAATCCCCATTTTACAGATGAGGTAACTGAGTCACAGAGAAGTGAGTGACTTGCCCAAAGTCACACAGCTAATAAGTGGAGGAGCAAGGATTAGAACCCATGACCTCTGACTTCCAAGACCGTGCTCTCCCCACTAAGCCACCCTGCTTCTGCTTTGAGCCCCTTGTGGAACAAAGACTGTGTCCCACCTGATGATCTTGTTTTTTGTTTCTTAGTGCAGTGCCTGGCACATAGTAAGCACCTAATAAGACCCTTAAGGAAAAAAAAGAGGTGCCAGACTGGACCCTGCATCGCTTCCCAGCCAGACCAAGAGGGAGAGTGGTGATGATGATGATGATGTTTGTTAAGCGCTTACTATGTGCCAAGCACTGTTGTAAACACTTGGGGGGGATAGAAGGTAATCAGGTTGTCCCACGTGGGGTGACAGTTTTCATCCCCAATTTCCAGAAGAGGTAACAGAGGCCCAGAGAAGTGAAGTGACTTGCCCAAAGTCACACAGCTGACAAGCAGCAGAGTTGGAATTAGATAGAACCCATGACCTCTGACTCCCAAGTTGGGGCTCTTGCCACTGAGCCACAGTAGGGGCCTTTTCCCCATTGAACAGACGAGGGCACCGGGGGCCGCGGAAGGGTTTGTTCACCCGCCGCTCTGGGGGTCCGCTCGCCCCTCCCGGGGGTCCTGTACCAGGTTTCGCAGATGTTGTCAGAGTCCACTGTTTTGTTGACATCGTAGTGTGTTCCGTTGATGTAGCAGCCGCACTCGTCAGCACTCACGCACTTCTTCTTGTCTTCATCGTAGATGGGTTTATCGCCCTTGCACAGTGGGTAGCAGCCTGCAGTGGTGGAGGTCACTGGTCAGAATGACCACTTCCCCAGCAAGGGGTGCCTCTCTCCTCTCCTCCTCACCCCCGCTCCCACAGTCTGTGCCCGGCCTCCCGCCCTCCGGATGAGGCTCTGCCAGGCCTCGGCTGACCTCCGTCAACTATGGGGCAGCAGGGCGTGAGGAGGATTTGTGTTCCAGATCAGCTGGTCCCCTGGTGACTCAGCCTGGATCAGCTGACACCTTGACTTTCCCCTCTCCACCCTGACTCTCCCCCAGTGATCCAGAATGGACCATCCCACCCCCCGACTCTCCCCTCTCCACCCTGACTCTCCCCAGTGACCCAGAATGGACCATCCCAACCCCTGACTCTCCCCTCTCCAAACCTGACTCTCTCCAATGCCAGCCCGGACCATCCAACCCCAATGACTCTCCTCTTTCCATCCCTGACTTTTCCCAGTGATCCAGCAGGGACCTTCTAACACCCCTGACTCTCCCCAGTGACCCATCGTGGACCATTCCACACCCCTGACTCTCCCCTCTCCATCTCTGATTCTCCCCCAGTGACCCAGCACAGACCAACCGACACCCCTGACACTGCCCAGTGCCCCATCTGAGACCATCCAACCCCCCCGACTCTCCCCTCTCCATCCCCAACTCTCCCCATTGACCCAGCACGGACCGTCCCCCACCTCCGACCCTCCCCAGTCCATCCGGTCCCCACCTTCCAGGTAGTTGATGGAGAAGTTGGTGTGGATGTTATTGATGGTTCTGCAGGTGTGGAGGATGTTGTTGCCACAGGGGTAATAGTGCCACGTGCAGCCATTCAGGGAGTTGTAGTAGTCACAGAATACGGCTGTAGGGAAACAACGATGTCACCTCTCGCCCACCTTCTAGGCTCCCGCCCCCTCCTCCGGGCAGTCTTCCGGGATTAGCCGGTCCCTTCCCACCCCCTGCTGGGCCTACTCGCCATTGGTCCTCCGGCTCTGTGTTGGGGGGTCCCCCGCCTCCCCTCAACCCCCCGAGGCCTTCTCTCTGACTGACAACCATGTGCTTCTTCTATTCGGGTACCAGCTGTATCTCCATTCTCACGCGGCAGGCCCCAGAGGCCTGGGGCCGTTGAGGGTGGGGAGGAGGGCCTCGGTTACCTTGGTCGTGTTCCTCGAGCTGGCAAGATGTTGCCCTGTGCTCAGCTGGCACTCAGCACAGTGCTCTGAACACACCTAGAGCCCATACAGGGCTCTGCACACACCTGGCACCCAGCACAGCTCTCTGCACAAACCTCATGCCCGGCACAGTGCTCTGGCACCCAGCACAGTGCTCTGCACATGCCTGGCGCCCAGCAGAGCACACTGGACACAGCTGGGACCTAGTACAGTGCTCTGCACAAACTTGACGTCCAGCCCAGTGCTCTGCACACACCTGGAGCCCAGCACAGTGCTCTGCACACACTTGACATCCAGCCCAGTGCTCTGCACACACCTGGCACTCAGCACAACGTTCTTCACACCCCTGGCACCCAAACACAGTGCTCTGCACAAACCTCACACCAAGCACAGTGTTTTACACACTCCTGGTGCCCAGCACAGTGCTTTGCACACACTTGATGCCCAGCCCAGTGCTCTGCACACACCTGGTACCTACCACAGCTCTCTACACACACCTGACGCCCAGCACAGTACAGAGCCCATGACAGCTGACTGTGATGGAAGGGGGCACCCACTCCCCTCCCCCAGGCCCCCCCGGACCCCTCCTTTGCAGCAGGGACTCACGGCAGAGATCGGGGGTCCTCCAGTTGACACAGACACCCTCCTTGATGCAGGCCTGCGCATAGTTGGCCACGGCAGAGCAGAAGCAGTCGCAGTCTCCCCCGGTGTCGCAGGAGCACGAGTCGAAGACGCAGGCATCATAGTAGGAGTTGGGGTCCACCTGCGGAACAGAGAGTGGGCAGCCCACCCGTCACGGACACGGTCACACGGGGCCCAGCCCGGCGCCCTGGGGCCCAGGAGCGCTGACCTCAACGTCACCCCTGGGGACGGTGTGCCTAGATTAAGCACCCAGTACAGTGCTCTGCATGCAGAAGGTGCTCCGTAAATACCCTTGCCTCTCCCTGCCCCACCGGTGACCTCTTCTGCCTGGCCTTGTGTGCCTCTTTACTGTTGTATTGTCCTCTCCCTTAGTACAGTGCTCTGCACACAGCAGGCACTCAATAAATACGACTGAATAAATGAATGACCTCTGACGTCTGCAGGGGGTGACCTCTCGTGCTGGTCTTGTGGTGACCTTTGACTCCCCAGGGGTGACCTCTGATGCTGACCTTTCAGTGGCCTCTTTTGGTGACCTCTGATGACCCCGAGTGGTGAACTCTTGTGCTGACCTCATGATAACCTCTGACCCTCCAGCGGTGACCCCCTCGTGCTGACCCCCCTGCTATGCCCCCCAGGGGTGACCTCTTCCACGGACCTTGTGGTAACCTCCGACGCCCCAGAGTGGCAACCTCTTGTGCTGACCTCGTGATCACCCCTGACATCCCTGAGGTCACCCCTCGTACTGAACCCTCTGATGCCCCCCCCAAGGGTCACTTCTTCTGCAGACTTTATTACGCCCCCCCCCTCCGGGGGTGACCTCTCACTCTGCCTCTGTGGTAATAATAATAATAATGATGGTATTTGTTAAGCGCTTACTACGTGCCAAGCACTGTTCTAAGCGCTGGGGTAGATACAAGGCAATCAGGTTGTCCCACGTGGGGCTCACAGCCTTCATCTCCTTTTTCCAGATGAGGTCACTGAGGCCCAGAGAAGTTAAGTGACTTGCCCAAAGTCACACAGCAGACAAGTGGTGGAGCTGGGATTAGAACCCACATCCTCTGACTCCCAAGCCCGTGAACTTTCCACTAAGCCACTCTCCCTCCACCCACTCTCGGTGGTGACCTCTCACTCTGACCCCGTGGTGACCTCTGACCCTCCCAGCGGTGACCTCTGGTGCTGACCTTGTTGTGACAGTCCTTGAAGGTCTCGCTCTTGATGATGCTACACTCCTTCAGGGACCAGGCATGGCGGTGCGGGTTCGAAGAGCAGGGGTCAGGGTGGGTGGTGACGTCCGGGCACGAGGGGTTCTCCTTCCAGCTGTTGGCGAAGTCCAGGCTGTTGGTGACCAGCATGTGGTCCCTGGTGCTCATATCGTTGTTGGAGTTCCCGTCGAAGTTCCCGCACAAGCCGCAGACGGAGCCCTGGGAGAGATCGCCGCGTCAGGGAGACGGCACCCCGGAGGGAGGGTCCACCCGGTGCCCCGGCCCAGCTCCAAGATTGACCGTAGCCCCGGTTCACCTACAAAACGCTCCATCATCCCCCTCCTACCTTTCATTTTCTAACAATAATAATAATTGTGGTATTTGTTAAGCACTTACTATGTAGTAGGCACTGTACTAGATGCTGGGGTGCATACGAGCAAACTGAATTGGGCTCTGTCCCTGTTCCCATGTGGGGCTCACAGTCTCAATCCCCATTTTACAGATGAGGTAACTGAAGCCCAGAGAATAAGAAGAAGAAGAACGGTGTTTGTTAAGGGCTTACTATGTGCCAGGCACTGTACTAAGCCCTGGAGTGGATACGAGCAAATCGGGTTGTACACGGTCCCTGTCCCACGTGGGGCTCACAGTCTTCATCCGCATTTTACAGATGAGGGAACTGAGGCCCAGAGAAGTCAAGTGACTTGCCCAAGGCCACACATCAGACAAATGGCAGAGCAGGGATTAGAACCCATGGACCTCTGACTTCCAGGCCCATACTCTATGTCTGCTTCCCCTCTAGACTGTAAGCTCTTTGTGAGCAGTGAATGTGCCTGTTTATTGTTGTACTGGACTCTCCCCAGCACTTAGTACAGAGCTCCGCACACAGTAAGTGCTCAGTAAATACAGCTGGCTGACTGGATTCCTCACCTCCCTACCCAGCCTGCACACTTCACTCCTCTAATGCCAACCTACTCACTCTATTTCGATCTCGTCTATCTCACTGCCGACTTCTTACTCACATCCTGCCTCTGGCCTGGACGCCCTCCCTTCTCCAATCCGACAGACAATGGACCTCCCCCGCTTCAAAGCCTTATTGAAGGCCCAACTCCTCCAAGAGGCCTTCCCAGACTAAGCCCTCCTTTCCTCTTCTCCCTCTTCCTTCTGCACGGCCCTGACTTGCTCCCTTTATTCATTCTCCCAGACCCACACCACTTATGTCCATATCTCTCATTTATTTATTTCCAGTAGTATCTGTCTCCCTCTCTAGACTGTAAGCTCGTTGGGGGCAGGGAACATGTCCTTCGTATTGTTATATTGACCTCCCCCAGGTGCTTACCACAGTGTCTGCACAAAGTAAGGACTCAGTAAATACCACCGATGGGTCGATTGATTGATTAACACCTTCGGACCCCAGCAGGAGGGTCATCGGTCCACCCCCCACGTTGTCCCCTGAGCCCCTCGAAGACGCCACCGGGCCGTCCCGGGTGCTAGGAACAGTACCGGGCTCCCAGTACATCCCCCACTGGTGCTCACCTTGTAGTCGGGGGTCAGCTTGATGAAGACCGTGGTCTTCCTGTCCCAGATGATGACGATTCCGGTGTAAGTCTCCACCACTACGTAGAGTCCCACCTCCCGCATGATGTACGGCATGTGGACTCCCCTGTCACGTTGGATGACCGACCGCTGGTTTTCCTCCAGCTTCAGCTCAGTGTCCTGGGGGGGGCACGAGGGGCTCAGCGTACCCTCCGTCCAGCACCCCCCTGGTCCCCCCGGTCCACCCCCAACCATCCCATCTGGGCCCGCTCCTGCCGCTTTGCCTTCCAGCCCCGGTCTCCCTCCCGCTCCATCCATTCGTCCGTTCCAAGCGGGCTCCCCGGAGACGGGATTGGGGATCAGGGGCCCCTGGCCGGAGGGAGGAGACCCCTGAGGCGGGCAGGCGCTCACCCCGAAGAAGATCTTGATGGCCTTGGAGCAGGTGACCCCGGTGGTGCCGCAGGGCACGTTCTCGGTGATGACGCTGAAGGAGCTCCTCGGCCTTGGGCCGCAGAAATCCTGTGGGGGGGAGAGAGGGGGTGAGGCGGTCAGCCTAGGGGATCTTGACGGCCACGGGTGCCTCCGGAGCCCAGTACAGAGCCCTGCACATAGCAGATGCTCAGTAGAGTATTGGGCAAAAGACAGATGCACAGAAGAATGCTCTGCACACAGCAGGCTCTCAGTATAGTGTCTGGCACAGTCCAGTGCTCTATACACAGCAGGCATCCAAAACAGTGCTCTGCACACCATATATACGCAGCCCAGTCCTCCGCACACAGCGGGCAACCGGCACGGCATTCTTGACACAGCAGGTCCCCAGCAAAGGGCTCTGCACATAAGAGGCGCTCAGTATAGTGCTCTGCACCTAGTACATGCCCAGCACAGTCCTCTGCACACAGCAGGAGCTCAGCATAGCTCTCTGCCCACAGGAGGTGCTCAGTACAATACTCTGCACCCATTCGGTGCCAGGTACAGAGCTCTGAGCACGGCAAGAGTCCAGTACAGTGTTCTGCACACAGTATACGCCCAGTGCAGTCCCCCGCAAACAGGAGGCATGCCCAATCCCTAACGCAAATGCAACCCCCCACCCCGGCCCCACGGGCCCAGCCCCAAGCCCTCTGCGCGCTGGCATCTGCGGTGTTTCTGATAATTGTGATTTTTTTAAGCACTTACTATGTGCCGGGCACTTTTCTAAGCACTGGCATAGATAGAAGATAATCAGCTTGGGCACAGCCTCGTCCCACTCAGGACTCACAATCTTGACTCCCATTTTCCAGATGAGGGAACTGAGACCCAGAGAAGTAAAGCGATTTGCCCATGGTCCCACAGCAGAGAAGGGGAAGAGCCGGGATCAGAACCCAGGTCTTTCGGACTCCCAGGCCTGGGCTCTGCCCACTAGGCCACGCACCTGAACAGCCACGTAGGAGCACTGGCCGTCGAAGTTGTAGCGGTGGCCGTCGAAGGTGATGTAGTGGCCGCTGCCATAGATGGTGCAGGTGCCCTGGCACAGCCTGGTTGTGCATTCCCAGGTGCCCTGGGTGCAGGTGCTGCGGGGGGAGGAAGGGAGAGCAGGGGAGGGTTGAGCACACTGTCCTGGCCCTCCGAGGGGGGCGGAGGGGACACGTCCAGACCCTCTCTTGACTTATTCATCCCAAGCGCTTAGTACAGTGCTCTGCACACTGTAAGCGCTCAATAAATACTATTGAATGAATGAATGAACCTCTCAGGGACGCCCGAACACCAACGACCTCACAGAATGAGGTGGGGGCGCTCAAATAATCCATAATAATGATAGTATTTCCGAAAGACAATGACTCTCCCCAGCCCCCTGCTCAAAACCTTATTGAAGGCCCATCTCCTCCAGGAGGCCTTCCCTGACTAAAGCTCTCCTTTCCTCTTCTCCCGCTCCCTCTGCGTCACCCTGACTCGCTCCCTTTCTTCATCCCCCCTCCCAGCCCCACAGCACTTATGTCCCTCTCTGTCATTTATTTCTTTCTAAGCAGCATGGCTCACTGGAAAGAGCACGGGCTTTGGAGTCAGAGGTCATGGGTTCGAACCCCGGCTCTACCACTTGTCAGCTGTGTGACTTTGGGCAAGTCACTTAACTTCTCGGTGCCTCAGTTACCTCATCTGTAAAATGGGGATTAAGACTGTGAGCCCCACGTGGGACAACCTGATTCCCCTGTGTCTACCCCAGCGCTTAGAACAGTGCTCGGCACATAGCAAGCGCTTAACAAATACCAACATTATTATTCTCTCCCTAGCGCTTAGTTCAGTGCTCCGCATACAATAAGCACTCAATAAATATGATTGACTGGCCCTGGGGCCTCCTCTCCTGTCACATCCCTTCCCCCTTCCCGCCCCACGCCTGGTCCTTCTGTCCCCATCCCACCTGACTTCATATAGATCATGGTATTTGTTAAGCGCCTACTATGTGCCAAGTACCTTACTAAGCGCTGGGGTGGATACAAGCAAAACCAGTTGGACCCAGTCCCTGTCCCACACAGGGCTCACAGTCTCTTAATCCCCATTTTATGGATGAGGGAACTGAGGCCCAGAGAAATAAAGTGACTCGCCCAAGGTCCCACAGACAAGTGGTGGAGCCAGGATTAGACCCCAGGTCCTTCTGACTCCCAGGCCTGTGCTCTATCCACTAGGCCATGCTGCTTCCCTAAAAGCACTCACTATGTACCAGGTACTGTATTAAACGCGGAGGTGGGTACAAGCAATTTGGGTTGGACGCGGAGAAGTGAAGTGGTTTATCTAAAGCCACAGAGCAGAGAAGTGGTGAAGGTGGGATTAGAACCCATGACCTTCTGATTCCCAGGCCTGTGCTCTATCTACTAGGCCACGCTGCTTCCCTAAAAGTGCTCACTACATGCGAGGCACTGTACTAAGCACTGGGGTGGATACAAGCAATTGGGGTTGCACACAGAGAAGTGAAGTGGCTTACCTAAAGCCACAGAGCAGACAAGTGGTGAAGGCGGGATTAGAACCCATGAGCTTCTGACTCCCAGGCCTGCACTCTGTCCACTAGGCCACACTGATTCCCTGAAAGCACTCACTATGTGCCAGGCACTGTACTAAGCGCCGGGGTGGACACGAACAAATTGGGTTGGACGCGGAGAAGTGAAGTGACTTGTCCAAGGCCTCACAGCAGACGAGTGACGGAGCCGGGATTAGAGGCCCAAGAGCCGGACCGGGGCCTCTCTCGGCCTGTGCCCTCCCGGGGTGCCGGGGGTGACCGGGGTGCACTTAGAGAGGCAGCGTGGCTCAGTGGAAAGAGCACGGGCTTTGGAGTCAGAGGGCATGGGTTCGAATCCCGGCTCGGCCACTCGTCAGCTGTGTGACTTTGGGCAAGTCACTTAACTTCTCGGTGCCTCAGTTACCTCATCTGTAAAATGGGGATTAAGACTGTGAGCCCCATGTGGGACAACCTGATTCCCCGGTGTGTACGCCAGCGCCTAGAACAGTGCTCAGCACATAGTAAGCGCTTAACAAATACCAACATTATTATTATTATTGCTCACCAGGTGTTGCAGTCAACATGGATGACAGATCCGGGTTTGTGGAAGAGTCGGTTATGCAGACAGGGACAATCCTTCTCCTCCTTCACGCAGCCTCCGCGCCCATCCTCGATCATGCCGGAGGGGCACACGCAGCCGCTCACACACTCCGTCTGGTACTGCGGGAGGCACACGCACGGGCACTCAACCCAGCGGCGGAGGCGCAGACCCCCGACCTCTGACCCCCATCCCTTCCCTCCCATCGAAGGCCGGGAGCTACTCGAGGACAGAGATTCATTCTTTCATTCGGTCGTATTTACTGAGCGTGTACTGTCTGAAAAGCACTGTAATAATAATAATAACGTTGGTATTTGTTAAGCGCTTACTAGGTGCAGAGCACTGCTCTAAGCGCTGGGGGAGATACAGGGTCATCAGGTTGTCCCACATGAGGCTCACAGTCTTCATCCCCATTTGACAGATGAGGTGACTGAGGCACAGAGAAGTGAAGTGACTTGCCCACAGTCACACAGCTGCCAAGTGGCCGAGCCGGGATTCGAACCCACGACCTCTGACTCCCAAGCCCATGCTCTTTCCACTGAGCCACGCTACTGTACTAAGCGCTTGGGAGAGGACAATCCCGTTTCCTCCCCTGAACTCCCCGAAGTGCTCAGCACAGCGCTCTGCATAGGGCAGGGATGAAGACTGTGAGCCTCACGTGGGACAATCTGATGACCCTGGATCTCCCCCAGCGCTTAGAACAGTGCTCGGCACGTAGTAAGCGCTTAACAAATACCAACATTATTATTATTAGGAGAGAGCTCTGCACATGACGGATGCTCATGACAGCGTTTTGCACAGGGCTAAACTCTCTCCGGATAGCGCTCTATACAGGGCAGGCTGTCAGCACAGCGCTCTGCACAGGGCAAGCTCTCAGCACTGTTCTCTGCACAGGGCAGGTTCTCAGCAGAGCGCTCTGCACAGGGCAGGCGCTCAGGGCAGCGCTCTGCAAAGAACAGGTGCTTAAGACAGCGCTCTGCACCCAACAGACGCTCAGCACAGCGCTCGGCACAGGGCAGATGCCCAGGACAGCGCTCTGCACAGACCCAGAGCTTAGGACAGTGCTCTGCACCCAACAGACGCTCAGCACAGCGCTTTGCGTGGAGTAGGCATTTAAGACAGCGCTCTGCACCCAACAGACGCTCAGCACAGCGCTCTGCACAGAACAGGAGCTTAGGACAGCGCTCTGCACCCAACAGACGCGCAACACAGCGCTCTGCAGAGGGCAGATGCCCAGGACAGCGCTCTGCACAGAACTGGAGCTCAGCACAGCGCTCTGCATAGGGCAGGTGTTCAGGACAGCGCTGGGCGCCCATGCAGTAGCCCCAGCTGATGGCTGAGTCTCGGGTTGGGCGGGGACGAGACCGTGGGGACCTCGCTCCCCCAAAAAATTCTCATTTCCGAGCCATCCCCCGGGAGCCAGCCTCCGTGCAGACGCAGGGGGGATATGGGGGGGTCCCCATTTTCGGAAAGCAGAAGCCCCCCGCCCCCGGGAGGACAGAAGTGGCCACACTTACATAGCCGCTGCGCAGGGATTGGCAGCTGACGGACCTCGGCATCCGGGCGGTCAGAGCCGTCAGGTTGTTGCAGTCGACGAGTATTTTGGGGGCTGGGCAGCCTGGGGACCCAAAGACCCCCGTCAGACCAGGCCGGGACCTCGGTGGGGTGGGGGGGAGGGAACCTGCAGAGACCCCCCCCCTCGGGGGGAGGACCCTGGCTGGGCCGGGGGGCTTCGTGTGTCCGTGTGTCTGCGAGTCTGTGTGTGAGTCTGTGCGCATTCATTCCTTCAATCGTACGTACTGAGCGCTTACTTCGTGCAGAGCACCGTACTAAGCGCTTAGAAAGTACAGTTCGGCAACAAAGAGAGAAAATCCCCGCCCACAACGGGCTCGCAGTCTACGAGGGGGGAGGCAGGCGTGTGAGTCAGTCGATCGTACGTACTGAGCGCTTACGGTGTGCAGAGCACTGTTCTAAACGCTGGGGAGAGGACACTAGAACAATAAAGAGCAGATTCCCTGCTCACGAGGAACTGACAGTCTAGAGGGGGAGACAGACATTAAGAGGAATAGTGTGCCTGGGTGTGTGTGCCTGAAAGTGAATCAGTTAATCGGATTTATTAAGCGCTTTCTGCGTGCAGAGCACTGTTCTAAGCGCTTGGGAGAGGACAATTTAAAAATAAACAGATTCCCTGCCCACAAAGAGTTTACAGTCTAGAGGGGGAGACAGACGTTAATAGAAATAGTGTGTGGGGGTGTGGGTCTGGGTTGTGTGTTTACATGAATGAGTCAGTCGATCTTGGTTTTTTGAGCGCTTACTGTGTGCAGAACACTGTTCTAAGTACTCGGGAGAGGACAATAGAAAAATAGACAGATTCCCTGCCCACGACGAGCTGACAGAGGGGAAACGACATTAAAAGAAGTAGGGTGTGTGCGTGAATCAGTCAATCGTATTTATTAAGTGCTTACTGCGTGCAGAGCACTGTTCTAAGCGCTTGAGAATTGTACATTCCAAGCGTTTAGTACAATACTCTGCACATAGTAAGTGCTCAATAAATACAATTGAATGAATGACTGAGAGAGGGCAATTTAAAAATGAACAGATTCCCTGTACACAACGAGCTTACAGTCTAGAGGGGGAGACAGACATTAATAGAAATAGTGTGTGTGTGTGTGTGTTTGTATGTATGAGCGAATCAGTCTATCTTATTTTTTGAACGCTTACTGTGTGCAGAGCACTGTTCTAAGCGCTTGGGAGAGTATGGTACAACAATAAACACATTTCCTGCCCACAACGAGCGGAGAGTCTAGAGGGGGAGACAGACATTAATAGAAATTGTGTGTGTGTGTGTGTGTTTGTGTGTTTGTGGAGGGGATGGTGAATAAGGCGCTGGGGTCCTGGGAGGGGACCCAAACCTAAAACAATCTCCAGAGTGAAGGGGTGGGTGAGGGTCTGCAGGGTCGGGGTGGGAGTCTGCAGGGTGGGAAGATGGGATGGGGGCAATGGTGTGGAGGGTGGGAAGGTGGGCTGGGTCGGGGGGTCTTCAGGATGGGGAGGTGGGCGGGGGTCTTCAGGGTGGGTAGGTGGGTGGGGGTCACTCACTCTGAGAGAGCAGCCGGATTTGTACACAGTGCAGCCTTCCGTTCCGGCAGACGCTGCGGGGAAAGAGGCAGGGGCTCAGGGTGGGGGGCTCGGGGCGGAGGGCTGGGGGCTCAGGGAGGGCTCGGGAGGGGGCTTCGAGTCCAACAGACCCCTCGGCAGCCCGTCCTGGGCCCCGACTTACAGGCTGGCCAGTCGGGATGCCTGGGTTCCGCTTCCTCTCCCCCCACCCAGAGGCGAGGGGCGGGAGGGGTGGGGGGCAGAAAGGGCAGGGGGCAGAAGGGGTGGGGGGCGATTTGGGTTCGGCACGTGCTGAGGGCAGGAGGGGCCAGAGCAGGGGTCTTAGGCCCCTCCGACCAGACCTGGGGGTGGCGGAGTTTGCGGAGACTCCGGAGGGGTAATGAATCCCTGAGGAGGGGGCGCAGGGACCCCCAGAGGGGAACGTACTGAACTCGCAGAGAAGTGGGTACTGGACTCCCAGAGGAGGGAAACCTGGGACCCCCGGGGAGGAGATAGTGGGACCTAATAATAATTAATAATTATGGTATTTGTTAAGCTTTAACTATGTGCCAAGCACTGTTCTAAGCGCTGGGGTAGATACAAGGTAATCGGGTGGTCCCATGGGGGGCTCATAGTCTTAATCCCCATTTTACAGATGAGGAACTGAGGCAAAGAGAAGTGGAGTGACTTGCCCAAGGTCACACAGCGGACGAGTGGTGGAGTGGGAATTGGAACCCAAGACCTCTGACTCCCAAACCCGTGCTCTTGTCACTAGGTCATGCTGCTTCTGCAGGGGGAGCTGAGACCCCCGGGGTGGGGGTGCTGGGACCCCAGAAGAGAGAGTACTGAACTCCCAGAGGAGGGGGTACTGGACCCCAGGGGAGGGGGCTCTCGGAAGCAGCATGACGTAGTGGATAGAGCACGGGCCTGGGAGTCAGAAGGTCATGGGTTCTAATTCTGGCTCTGCCGCTTCTCTGCTGTGTGACCTCGGGCAAGTCACTTTACTTCTCTGGGCCTCAGTTACCTCATCTATAAAATGGGGATTGAAACTGTGAGCCCCACGTGGGACAGGGACTGTGTCCAATCTGATTTGTTGTATCCAGCCCAGCGCTTAGTACAGTGCCTTGCACATAGTAAGCGCTTAACAAATACCTTAATAATAATTATTACTATCATCCCCAGAAGAGAGGATACTGGACTCCCAGCGGAGGGCTACTGGACGCCAGGGCAGAAGGAGCTGGGACCCCCAGAGGAGAGGGCACTGAACTCCCACGAGAGGGGACCCCCGAAGCCCCCCGGGGGGCCCGGACGTGGACTCACCAGCGTTCCTCCTGCCTGAGGACCACATGCCCGGCCTCCAGGTACTGGCCTTGGTGATAGCAGGAGCATTTGGCGATGGGCACGCAGTGACCCCTCTCGTCCAGGAAGGTGTGAGCCGGGCAGCCGCAGCCGTCCACCGGTGCCAGGCCCTGCAGGCAGTGCTGGTCCCGCTCGGACAGGGAGCGGCAGGTCTGCTGGCACGACGACACGTTGTACAAGAACACCTGCGTGCTGGGGCAGGAGCCCAGCTCCTTGTCTGCCAGGAGAGGGGGGCATCCGTCAGAGGGCACTGGGACGGATTAGGGGGCGCCTGGGCAGAGGGGGGCCGGTCGGGGGTGACGGGGCAGAGAAGGGGACCGGTCAAGGGGCACCGGGCAGAGAAGGGGACTGGTCAGGGGGTGCCGGGGCAGAGGGGGGACCAGTCGAGGGCGCCAGGGCAAAGAGACGGCCGCTTGAGGGGTACCGGAGCAGAGAATGGTTCCAGTCAGGGGTCGCGGGGCAGGAAGGGGGACTGGTGAGAGGGTGTCAGGGTGGAGAAGGGGCCACTTGGAGGGTACCGGGGCAGAGAGGGGGAACAGTCAGGGGGCACCAGAGCAAAGAGGGGGACCGTTCAGGGAGTGCCAGGGAGGAGAGGGACTGCTCCGGGGGCACAGGGACAGAGAGGGTGACGGGTCGGGGGGGCTAGGGCACAGAGGAGGACCGGTCAGGGAGTGCCGGGGCAGAGAGGACGACGGGTCAAGGGACACCAGGGCAGGGAGGGGGACCAGTTGGAGAGCACCAGCGTGGAGAGAGGGCCGCCCAAGGGGCACCAGAGCAGAGAGGGGGACTGGTCAGGAGGCTCTGTGATGGAGAGTGGACCGTTTAGTGTGGGGAACACTCAGGGGGCATGGAGCAAGGACATAGAGGGACCCTAAGCTTCAGAGGGACAATCCATTACTGTTCGGCTGCTCCCCCAGCGTCCTGCATAGTGCTTGGCACATAGCAAGTACCTGACAGATCCGACCGTGCTGCCCTGCTGGACTGATCTGGGTTGGGCGAGGTCCGGATGGCAGGGGGCTTTGGGGAGGGCCAGCACTGGGTCTCACCCTCCACGAGCTGGATCCTCCAAGACCCCGGCGGGAAGCCAGCAGGTGGGGGGAGGGGGGAGCCTTAGATTGTAAGCCCCCCCCCCCCAAGGGACAGGGACCGTGTTTAATGCCCAGATGCCCCTCTCAGCCCTTGGTACCGTGATCTGCACACAGGAAGCGTTGAATAAATAAATGCTCTTTCTACCCAGGTGGGCGTGGGGAGGGGGCTCGGGGCGAGAGTGGGGAGGGGGCTTGGGGCGGGGGGCACTCACTGCAGATCTGCTCTCTCCAGCCCCACAAAAGGATGCCTTTGGTGGCACAGGCCTGGGCATAGGAGGACAGAGCTCCACACAGACACTCCTCGCTGTTCTGGCAGTTGCAAGTGTCGTATTTGCACCTCTGCGGACAGGAAGTGGAAAAAGGGTTAAAGACACCCCACCCCCGGGAGACCCGGAGAAAGCAACAAGGGTCACCCCTTTCCACCCCTACATCCCCGCACTCCCAACTGTGAGCCTACAGCCCAGTGGATGGAACCCGGGCCAGGGTTCAAATCCCAGCCGCATCCCTTGTCTGCTGGGTGACCTTGGGTAAGTCACTTCTCCAGGCCTCAGTTACCTCATCTGTAAAATGGGGATTAGGACCGTGAACCCTTTGGGGAACATGGACTGTGTCCAACCCGATTAACTTGTATCTACCCCATCGCTTGGCACGTAGTAAATGCTTAACTGATATCATTAGTGAAAACAAGTGAGTCTGGGTCAAAAAGGCAAAGGTCTGTAGGCCAGGAGCACTTTCCATAAAAACAGAGAGCATGGTCTGCTCCGCTTCCCGGTGAGGGTGGGGGACGGGGTCTCAGCGGGGCAGGGTACATGTCTACCAACTCTATTGTATTGTCCTCTTCCAAATGCTTTGCACAGTGCTCTGCACAAAGTAAGAGCTCGACATATACCACTGATTGATGGGTTGATCAATGGCATTTACTGAGCACTTACCGTGTACAGAGCACTATACTAAGTGTTTGGGAGAGGACAATAGGACAGAGTTGGCGGACACGTTCCCTGCCCACAGGGAGGTTACAGTCCAGAGGGAGAGACGATAATAATGATAACTGTGGTATTTGCTAAACGCTTACTATGTGCCAAACATTGTACTAAGGGTTGGGGCGGATACAAGCTAATCAAGTCCCATACAAGTTCACGGTCTAAGTAGGAAGCAGCGGGGCTCAGTGGAAAGAGCCCGGTCTCGGGAGTCAGAGGTCGTGGGTTCTAATCCCGGCTCCTCCGCTGGTCAGCTGTGTGACCTTGGGCAAGTCACTTAACTTCTCCATGCCTCAGTTACCTCATCTGTAAAATGGGATTGAAGACTGTGAGCCCCACATGGGACAACCTGATTACCTTGTATCTACCCCAGCGCTTAGAACAGTGCTTGGCACATAGTAAGCGCTTAACAAGTACCAACATTATTATTAGGAAGGAAAACAGGAATTGAATCTCTGTTTTGTAGATGATGGAACTGAGGCACAGAGCAATGAAGTGACTTGCCCAAGGCCACCCAGCAGGCAATAATAATAATAATGTTGGTATTTGTTAAGCTCTTACTATGTGCCGAGCACTGTTCTAAGCGCTGGGGTAGACACAGGGGAATCAGGTTGTCCCACGTGGGGCTCACAGTCTTAATCCCCATTTTACAGATGAGGTAACTGAGGCACCGAGAAGTTAAGTGACTTGTCCAAGGCCACCCAGCAGACAAGTGGCCAAGTCAGGATTAGAACCCAGGTCCTCTGACTCCTAGGCCACACTGCTTCCCAGGGTCGCTGACAATAAGCACTGGGATAGAAGTACAGTCCCTGTCTCACCCAGGACTCACTTTCTAAGTGGGAGAAAGACCAGGAGTTGAATCCCCATCTGACAGACGAGAAGGAGCCTGACAGAGTGGTACAGCCCGGGGCCTGGGAGTCAGAAGGTCATGGGTTCTAATCCCGACTCCGCCACTTGTCTAAGGTGTTGCCTTGGGCAAATCTTGTTTCGTTTTGTTATCTCTCTCTCTTCTAGACTGTGAGCCCATTGTTGGGTAGGGTTTGTCTCTATCTGTTGCCGAATTGTACTTTCCAAGCACTTAGTCCAGTGCTCTGCACACAGTAAGCGCTCAATAAATACGATTGAATGAATGAATGAATGAAAGTCACTTCACTTCTCTGTGCCTCAGTTCCCTCATCTGGAAAATGGAGATTGAGTCAGAGAATCCCACGTGGGGCAGGGACCGTCTCCCAACCGCTTTGCTTGTATCCACCCCAGTGCTTAGAACAGAGCCTGGCACGCAGTAAACGCTTAACAAATACCATTATTATTATTATCATATGAGGAAACTGAGGCTGAGGGAAGAGAAGTGCCTTGGCCACGGTCCACCTGCAGGCAGGGGTCGGGGCCGGGATGAGAACCCAGGTCCCCTGGCTCCCAGGCCGGCAGCTTCCTGGCCCGTCGATGGCGGATGGATCCATGTCCCACCTTGTAATAGTCGTTGGGATTCACAGCCGAGTGGCACTTGGAGAACAGCGAGTCCTGCTTCTTCAGCAGGGAGCACCAGTGCTCCGCGTAGTTGGCTGGAGGAGGGGTGGGGGGAGGATGGGGGAGGAGGAAGGGGGAGGTGGGGGAGAAGAGGGAGAGGGGGAGAGAAGGGAGGAGAGTCAGGGTCGCGTCCTTTGGGCTGCTGAACCTGGCGGGGCTCCGGACTCACAGAACCTCTGTCTTCTTTCCGCCCTCCCTCCTCCTCCCATTCTTCCTTCTCCTTCTCACCTTCCTTCCCCTCCTGCTCCTTCTCTTCCTCCTCTCCCTTCCCCTCCTCCTCCTCCCCTTCTTCCATCTCTTCCTCCTCCCCTTCCTTCCCCTCTTCCTCCTTCTCTTCCTTCTCTTCCTTTCTCCTCTTCTTTTTCTTCCTTCCCCTCTCCTCCTCCTCTTCTACCTTCTCCTCCTCCCCTTCTTCGACTTCTTCCTCCTCCTCTCCCTTCCCCTCCTCCTCCTCTTCTTCCTCCTCCTTTTTTCTTCCCTTCTTCCTCCTCTTCCTTCTCCTCCTCCTCCTCTTCCTCCTTCTTTCCTTCCCCTCCCCCTCCTCCTCCTCCTTCTCCTCCTCCTCCTCCTTCCCCCGCCTTGCCTGCCTCCCCCATTGCACTGTGATTTCTGTGACCGGAAACGGTGCTGTGTTTCTGGGCTGTCAGTATAGTGCTTCATTTCCCTGGGCAGGCGTTCAGTACAGCACCACAGTGCTCTCAGCGGGCACTTAGTACAGTGTCAGAGCGCCCTCAGCACCTGCTCACTGCAGTGCCCCTCGGCAGGCGATCAGTACAGGCCTCTGTCCTCTGCAGATATTCAGTACGGTGCCAATAGCTCTGCCCTCGACAGGACCACGGTGCACAGTAGAGAGCCACAGAGCCCTGAGCAGGCATTCACTACAGTGCTGTACCCTCAACTGTTGTTCTGTCGATTCACCGTTGACTGGCTGATTGAGGGTTTCAGCTGGGGAGGGGGACAGCCACCAGTCCGGCCACCAGAACCCCTCCCTGACCTCTGCCCACCCTCCCGGCCCCTGCCCGCCTCTGGGTACCTTGGCAGCGTTGCCTGCTCGAGAACTCCTGGGCACAGGGCTGGGAAGCAGCAGCAGGCATGCACTGCCCTGGGGTGGCATACCCTGCCAAGGCCTACCCACTCACTGCCCTCCTGCTGCCCAGCAAACTGCTCTGGCACCTGTGGGCCTCAAGGGCCGGGGGAAAAGCTGGGGGAAGACCGCTACTCCTCACCGCCCGCCAAATCTACCAATCTCCACAACTTCCTGGAAGCCCTCCCTCCTTCAGGAAGCCCTCCCTGCTTTCACTTCCTCTCCCGCCTCCTGCCTCGGCACCTCCGGTCGCCCTTCTCTCCCCCGGTCCATCCTGCTGGGCGTCCTTGATCGATTCCCGAAGGGCCCCTGGCCACCTTTCCTTTCTCTCTCTGTTTCCCACCGTCCCATCGCTTCTGTCCAGGGCAGAGATGGTCCTTTTTCCAACAGCCGCTCCCTCCCTAGCGCTGAGGACAGCGCTCTGCAGAACCCAGGAGCCCAAGTCAGCCCTCGGCCCTCAATAGGCAACCAATACAGTGTTCTGCACCCAGCAGGTGCCTAGCACAGTGCTCTGCACCCACTAGGTGCCTAGCAAAGTGCTCTGTATCCAGCAGTCTCCTAGCACGGTGCTCTGTGCACCCAGCAGGCGCCTAGCAAAGTGCTCTGTATCCAGCAGGCTTCTAGCATAGTGCTCTGTGCACGCAGCAGGCGCCCAGCACAGTGCTCTGCACACAGCAGGTGCCCAGCACAGTGCTCTGCAGATAGGGCAGTGTCCAGTTAGCGTCGGGGGAGCCGCCAGGCTAGTTACCACTTTCGATGCTGAGGGCGCAGGGGTCGTCCAGCAAGTCGGCTTTGTCCTGGCAGGTGGAGTGGGCCTTCCAGGTGTTGGCGAAGTTGGCACCCGTGGCCTCGATCAGTCCGTTCACCGTCTTGAAATCGTCCCCTTCCATGCCGTTGAAATTCCCACAGAGACCTGCAGGGCCGGGGGGCAGAGGGGTTGAGTCGGGGGGCGAGGGGATAAGGGAGGGTGCGGGTCGACGTGGCTTCTTTTTTCGGGTCTGGGGGGGCGGGCAGGGGTAGGAGGTGCCAGAGGTTGGGGGTGGAAGGGGGTGCCCGAGGCTGGGGTCACATGGGGTGGGTGGTGGCCAGGGCTGAGAGCAGATGGAATTTGGGATGCCCAAGCTTGGGGGCAAAAAGGGTGGGAGGTGCCCTAAGCTAGAGGTGCCCGAGGCTGGGGGCACAAGGGGTGCCACTCCGCCACTAATCAGCTGTGTGATTTTGGCCAAGTCACTTCACTTTTCTGTGCCTCAGCTATCTCATCTGTAAAATGGGGATTAAGTCTGTGAGTCTCACGTGGGACAACCTGAATACGCTGTATCTACCCCAGCGCTTAGAACAGTGCTTGGCACATAGTAAGCGTTTAACAAATATCATTATTATTGTTATTATTATTATGAGGTGGAGGTGTGCTTGAGGCTGGGGGGAGATGGAGTTAGAAGTGCCCAAGATGGGGGCACAAGGGGTGGGAGGTTTCCGAGGGTGAGGGCAGATGGTGTTTGGGGTGTCCAAGACCCCCTGGTCACTTAACTTCTATGTGCCTCAGTTACCTCATCTGTAAAATGGGGATTAAGACCGTGAGCCCCACGTGGGACAACCTGATTATCGTGTATCTACCCCAGTGCATAGAACAGTGCTTGGCACATAGTGAGCGTTTAACAAATACCGTTATTATTATTATGAGGTGCGGATGTGCCTGAGGTTGGGAGTCGATGGAGTTAGAGGTGGCCAAGGCTGGGGGCACAAGGGATGAGGGGTACCCGAGGCTGGGGGCAGATGGAATCGGGGTGCCCGAGGATGGAGATGCCCCTCGAGATGGGAAGAGCTAGGAGCCGGGGTGAGGGGTCAGGGGTCAGAGGTCGGAGGGGAGGGGGGAGGCTCCTGTCCCGGAGGCCCGCACTGACCCTGGAGGGAGCCCTTGGCGATGGGGTCCATGGTGATGAAGAGTTGCATGACGGGCAGCAGTTGCACCTGCAGCTTGAGACCGAAGGACGTGCGCACGATGATGTGATGGGAGGATGGCCGGAAGGCGGAGAAGCTGGCTGCGAGGACAACAGGGGTGGGGGGGATGGGGAAAAAAACCACACTCTGGCAAGGGTTTCTGGGAAACTCCACCGCGGGGGTGGGAGGAAAACCACACTCTTGCAAGGGCTTCTGGGAAACTCCACTAAGCCCTCTCCCACGTCTAGGCCCGGATGGGGGGCGCCACTCGGGGAGGGTCCCGAGATCAAGCCACTAAGCGTGGCTTAGTGGAAAGAGCAAGGGCTCGGGAGTCAGAGGTCATGGGTTCTAATCCCGGCTCCGCCACTTAGCTGTGTGACTTTGGGCAAGTCACTTCACTTCTCTGTGCCTCAGTTACCTCATCTGTAAAATGGGGATGAAGGCTGTGAGCCCCACGTGGGACAACCTGATTTTCTTGTATCTACTCCAGGGCTTAGAACAGCGCTTGGCACATAGTAAGCGCTTAACAAAGACCATCATCATCATCATCATCAATCAGCCAATCGTATTGATTGAGCGCTTACTGGGTGCAGAGCACTGCCCTAAGCGCTTGGGAGGGGGCAATAGAACAATATAGCGGTGCTTAGTACCCTGCCCAGCTCTTAGTAGAGTGCCTGGCTCATAGCCAGCACTTAACAAATACCATAATAATTCATTATTGTTAATAATAAAAAAAAGATTCAGGTATTTGTTAAGCACTTACTGTGTGCCAGGCACTCTACTAAGCGCTCTGGTGGATACAAACAAATTGGGTTGGGCACAGTCCCTGTCCCATATGGGGCTCACAATCTTAATCTCTGCCTTTATAAATGTACTCTCCCAAGGACTCAGTACAGTGCTCAGCACCCAGTAAATGATGATGGACACAATCCACAAATGATGGATTGTGAGCCAGGCCGTGGCTGGCTCAGCCCCACAGCTCGAGCCCTGGAGGTGGGACATGAGGAGCAGTAACTCCGTGTCCACCCTGTCCGCCCCCTTCCTAGCTCTGGGACCCCCAACCCTGACCCCTCTGGGCCTGGGATCTTTTCAGACTGTTGCGTCCAAACCTCTCAGTCCTCCCCACCTGGCCTATCTGCCTTGTCCATCTCTGCCCTTCCTCCTCTGTTCTTCTCTGCCTTTCTTCACTGGCTTTTTTCTGCCCTTCCTTCTCTGCCCTTCTTCTCTACCCTTTTCTGCCTTTCCTCCTCTGTCCTTTTCTGCTTTTCTTCACTGCCCTTTTTCTGCCCTTTCTTCTCTGCCCTTCTTTTTCTGCCTTTCTACTCAGTCCTCTGTCCTTCTCTGACTTTCTTCACTGCCCTTTTTCTGCCCTTTCTTCTCTGCTCTTCTCTACCCTCCTCTTCCTTTCTTCTCTGTCTTTCTCTGCCTTTCTTCTCTGCCCTTTTTCTGCCCTTTCTTCTCTGCTCTTCCTTTTCTGTCCTCCTTTCTGCCCGTCTTGTCTGCCCTTTTTCTGCCCTTCTCTGCCTTTCTTCTCTGCCCTCCTTCTGTGGCCTTCCTTCTCTGCTCACCCCGAGCTGATCCCGGTGTGCCACCAGCCCCAGGTGCGGTGACTGAGGAGAACGCCCTGTGGCTTCCAGCTCCTTTAGACTTCTGGCTTCCCCCGACAGAGACCCCCCCCCCCCCCATTCACCCCGCTCCACTGAGGGGGCGGCCTAGGCCAGATATCCCCAACTGGGGTCTCCATCCCCTCCTGCCCCCCAGGGTCTTATCGGGGGTGGGGGGGGGGGGCAGGGGCGTTCTCACCAGTCACGTGGGGAAGATGGACTTCCAGTTCGTTGAGGAGGACACTGCCGTCGGCCTTGAACACCAAAGCCTGTGGGGAAGGGAGGGAGGGGCTTCCTAAGTTTCGGAAGGATCCCTAGATTCACCTCTCAGGCCCGAGGTCAAGTCAGGGAACTCCCCGGCTGGTCCCGTCTGCCCGCCCTTTGCACCCCTCAGTCCTGGGCCACGGGGGTCGAAGGGACGGTTTAAGTGGGGAGGGGGGTGCTGCTGGATGTGCGGGTTTCTGCCGCTCATTTAGAATACACTGGGGACCCTCAGAGCCCACCCAGCGGCTGGGCGCCCTCAGGGGCCCTGAGAGATATTTAAGAAGGGGCTCACACCCGGAATATTTTGCCTCCACTTACATTACAGATTGTCACTCTTTGTTGCTGCACTGTACTTTCCCAAGCGCTTAAAACAGTGCACTGACACTGTAAGCGCTCCATAAATACTATTAAATGGGAAAAAAAAGAATTACAGATACGTTTGCACCTCTTCCCCTATGCGGCAGCAACTGCCCCAGTGCTGCTAGGTTGGTTACTTGGTTCTGGTGTCTATTTGGTACTTACTCTATGCCAAGCACTTTACTAAGCTCTGGGGTCAAAAAAAAATTATGGTTCTACTTACGTGCTTACTTATGTGCCAAGCACTCTTCTAAGTGCTGGGGTAGATACAAGGTAATCAGTTTGGACACCGTCCCTGTCCCACATGGGGCTCACAGTCTTCATCCCCATTTTACAGATGAAGGAACTGTGGCCCAGAGAAGTGAAGTGACCAAAGTCACACAGCAGACGTGGGGTAGTCGGGATTAGAACCCAAGTCCTTCTGACTCCCGGGCCCGGGTTCTATCCGCTAAGACGGGACGCAGGGACCTCCTCCCCATTTAAAAACCAGGACGTTGAGCACTGAGAGGTTGAGTGTAGACTGTAAGCTCGTCGTGGGCAGGGAATGAGTCTGTTTATTGTTCTATGATCCTCTCCCAGGGCCTTAGTACGGTGCTCTGCACACAGTAAGCGTTCAATAAATACGATTTAAGTGAATGAGTGAATGAATGAGTTGAGTGACTTCACAATAATAATAATGATGATGATCATGGTATTTGTTAAGCGCTTACTATTTGCCAAGCACTGTTCTAAGACTTGTCCAACCCAGCAGGACGGGTAGGAGAGAGCAGACCGGGACTCGAATACGGGGTCTCCCACCTCCCCTCCCCCGCGATCGCCTGGGGGTTGGGGGATGGGGGGAGGGGGAGTCTGGGCTCCCCTCCGAACTCACGTTCTTGTTCTTGTCGGCCAAGAGCACGACGGACTTGAGGCAGGTCTGCTTGTCCGAGGATCCGCAGGGGACCAGCTCGGCCAGGACCGTGTGGGAATCGACCCCGGAGCCCTGCAAGACAACCGACCTCGGTCAGGGCCGCCGGACTGGGCCCCCGGCCCCCCACACCGCCCAGGACCCCGGAGCAGGCGGGGGAAGGAGGAAGAGGAGGAGGGGGAGGAAGATGACGAGGAGGGAGAGGAGAAGGAAAAAGAAGAGGAGGAGGAGAAGTTGGGAGGAGGCAGGGGATAAGGAGGAGAAGGAAGAGGAGGGGTGGAGAAGGAGAAAGAGGAGGAAGAGGAGAAGTTGGGAGGAGGCAGGGGATAAGAAGGAGGAAGAAGAGGAAAAGGAGGAGGAGGAGGAAGGGGGGGGAGAAGGAAGGAGAAGAGGAGCAGGAGGAGGAGAAGTTGGGAGGAGGCAGGGGATAAGGAGGAGGAGGAAAAGGAGGAGGAGGAAGAGGAGAGGTGGAGAAGGAGAAAGAGGAGGAAGAGGAGAAGTTGGGAGGAGGCAGATGATAAGGAGGAGGAAGAAGAGGAAGAGGAGGAGAAGGAGGAAGGGGGGAAGAGAAAGGAGGAAGAGGAGAAGTCGGGAGAAGGCAGGGGATAAGGAGGAGGAGGGAGAGGAGGAGGGAGGAAGAGGAGGGAGGAAGAGAGGCACGGAGGAGAGAAGAGAAGAAAAAGGAGAAGAGAGGAAGAGGGAAAAAAAGGAGGAGGGAGGAGGAGGGCGAGAAGGAAGAAAAGACGGGAAGAGGGGAGAGAAGGAGGAGAAGAGACAAGGAGGAGAAAAACGGTCGAGGGAGGAGAACGAAGACGAGGAGGAGGAGAATGAAAACGGAGGAGGGAGGAGGAGGAGGAGGAGAAGGAAGAAGAAAAGGTGGGAGACGGGAGGGAGAAGGAAGAGGAGGAAAAAGAGAAGGCGGGAGGAGGAGAGACCCGGCTCGGGAGTTGGTGTGGGGCGCCTACCTTGGACAGGACGTAGTAGCAGTCTCCGTGGAACGTGAACATCTTCCCGTCGAAAGTGGTCAGGTGGGAGCCGCCCTCCAGCTTACACGTGCCCGGGCACGGCAGGTCCCGGCAACGCCAGCCACCGGCGTGGCACTTGCTGCCCGCGGAGAGACCGTGGTCACCTCCCCCAGCCTCTTCCGCCAGGAGGCCTGTCCTCACCGCCCCACGGCCCCGCGGCTACTCCTCCGGCCGTCCCCGCGGCCCACCTCGGGACGCCCCCCGCTTCTCTCCTAGTTTCCTTGTTTCTCCCTCGCCCCGTTCTCGGTTGGCGACGTCCGCCTGCCGGACTCCCTGGGGCCCAGACCCCCTTCCCCTCCTTTTCGGACCCCGATGTCCTCGGGTCCCTGACGGTCCCTTCCCCGCTGGCCCTCGGACCCCGGTGTCCGGCGCTCACCACTCTTGGCAATCCTGGGTGACTCGGCTCCCGGGTTCGTACTGGCGACCCTGCACTCTGCAGTGGCACTGCTCCAGGGGGATGCAGCCTTGGCCCGTGAGGTCGTCCAACACCGTGCCTGCCCAGGCGAGGGGGGTGGGGGACCGTCAGTGTCCGCTCCCTGACCCCCATCCGCATCCCCTCCCCAGCTTGGCTCAGGGGAAAGACCTGGGAGTCAGAGGACGGGGGTTCTAATCCCGGCTCCTCCATCCTTCTTGCTGGGTGACCTTGGTCAAGTCACTCCACTTCTCTGGGCCTCAGATGCCTCGTCTGTAAAATGGGGTTTAAGACTGTGAGCCCCGCGTGGGACAACCTGACTACCTTCTATGATGATAATAATGATTACGGTATCTGTTAAACGCTTACTATGTGCCAGGCACTGTACTAAGCGCTGAGAAGGTAATCAGGTTGCCCCACGTGGGGCCCACAGTCTTAAACCCCATTTTACAGACGAGGGATCCGAGGGATCCCCGTTTTACAGATGAGCTGAGACCCGGAGAAGTTAAGCGGCTTTCCCGAGGTCACACAGCAGACAAGTGGCGGAGCCGGGATTAGAACCCACATCCTCTGACTTCCAAGCCCGTGCTCTTTCCACCACGCTGCTTCTCTAATAATAATGATGGTATTTGTTAAGCGCTTACTATGTGCAGAGCACTGTTCTAAGCGCTGGGGTAGACACAAGGGAATCAGGTTGTCCCACGTGGGGCTCACAGCCTTCATCCCCATTTTCCAGACGAGGTAACCGAGGGACAGAGAAGTTAAGTGACTTGCCCACAATCACACAGCTGACAAGTGGCAGAGCTAGGATTCGAACCCATCACCTCTGACTCAAAGCCCGTGCCCTTTCCACTGAGCCACGCTGCTTCTCTCCTACCCCAGCGCTTAGACAAGTGCTTGGCACATAGTAAGCGCTTAACAAATACCTTAATTCTTATTATTGATATTATTATTACTATCCGGGCAGCCTGAGAATCCTGGGCGTCGGGAGCCAAGGGGCGGGTCTCCCCAGCCCTCAGACCCCGGAGTGACCCAAGAGCCAAGAACAGAGCGGGATCATCTTCCCCAAGGCCATGGAGACCAGACAGGGGCAGATTCTTGAGTTTTGGGATTCCTGCCACCCTGGGACCCATGGTTTACCCCCGCTGTTTCATGACACTGGGCAGGATGGAGGGGTGAGCAGGGAAGGGTAGGGGGCTGGACAGGGGGCTGGGTAGGGGCAGGACAAGACCGGGGCTGGAAAGGGTCTGGGCAGATGCTGGGCAATAATAATAGTAATAATGATAACACTGGTATTCGTCAAACGCTTACTAAGTGCTAAGCACGGTTCTGAGCGCTGGGGTAGATACAGGGTAATCAGGTGGTCCCACGTGGGGCTCACAGTTTTAATCTCCAGATGACTTTACAGAGGCACAGAGAAGTGAAGTGGCTTGCCCAAGCTCACCCAGCAGACAAGTGGCGGAGTCGGGATTAGAACCCACGTCCTCTGATTCCCAAACCCCTTTCCACTAAGCCAAGTTGCTTCACTGCTGTACTGGGTTAAGCGCTTACTATGTGCTGGGCCCTGTACTAAGCGCTGGGGTGGATACAAGCAAATCACGTTGGATTCAGTCCCTGTCCCACCGAGGGTTCCCACTCTTCACCCCCACTTTACATATGAGGTAACTGAGGCCCAGAGAAGTTAAGTGACTTGCCCAAGGCCACCCAGTCAACAAGTGGCGGGGTGGGGATTAGAACCCAGGACCTTCTGGCTCCCAAGCCCGGGCTCTAGCCACTACGCCACGCTGCTCCTTTAGAGGGGTGGGCAGGGAGGGATCTGGGCAGGGGCTGGGCAAGGGGCAGGGTAGGGGCAGGGTGTGGGCAGATCGGGTGGCACCTTGAGGGCAGAAGCAGCCGTCCATGGGGTGTTCCTCGCACAGGAGGCTGATGTCGGGGTTGGAGCACGTGTCCACGCAGGGCGATCCGCTCTCCAGGTACACCATGTTGCCGGGGCAGGTCTTGGCTGGAGGGAGGCACAGCACAGCGGGATGCGGGGTGAGAACCTAGCAGCGGGCTGTGTCCGCCGCCCCCGCGGAGCCCATCGCCCCCGGAGAGCCCACCGCCGGGGGGAAGCCCACCCCCTTTCAGCCCACCACTCTGTCTCCAAAGGGCTGGCTGCTCTCCTGGACGCTCGCCCCGAGAGCTGGAAAGCTGCACTCTCGTTGCCCCGACTCTCCCCCAGTGACTCAGCCCGGACCACCCAATACCCCCTGACTCTTCCCTCTCCATCTCTGACTCCCCGGTGACCAGTGGCCCAACAGAGACCATCCCACACTCCTGACTCTCCCCTCTCCACCCCTGACTCTCCCCCAGTGGCTCAACCCGGACCATCCAACACCCCCTGACTCTCGCCTCTCCATCCCTGACACCCCCAAGTGACCAGTGACCCAACACAGACCATCCAACACTCCCTGACTCTCCCCTCTCCACCCTTGACTGTCCCCCAGTGACCCAGCCCGGACCATTTAACACCCCCTGACTCTCTCCTCTTCATCCCTGACTCTCCCCAGTGACCAGTGACCCAACGCAGTCCATCCCACACCTCCTTGCCTCTCCCCTCTCCATCCCTGACTCTCCCCAGTGTCCGCTGACCCAACACAGACCATCCCACACCCCCGCCTCTCCCCTCCCCATCCCGGACTTTCCCCCGGTGACCCAGCAGGGACCATCCAACAGCCCCCGCCTCTCCCCTCTCCATCCCTGACTCTCCCCAGCGACTAGCCCATCCAAGGATTTGGCTAATGGGCATCTGGGAGAGAAAGGAGGTGAGAGTGGAGAAGCCATCTCAGAGCGGCAGGAGGCCAAGCAGAGAGTCGCGCCCCGGGGAGAGTCCACCCGGCGACCCCGGGGTCCAGATTTCTGTGCCCGCAGCCCCTCCGGCCGACCCCCTCCCCCGGGAGGCGCTTACGGCAGAACCGTGCGGAGCGCCAGGCTCCGGGTCGGCCTCCGGCGTGGGCGCACTGTCGGGAGAACTGAGCCACGGTATCGCAGAGGCAAGAGGCGGGGGTCTCCTCGCGACAGGAGCAGTGGTCTTGCACGCAGGCCTTCACGAACATCTCCACGTCCACCACCTCCTGGCACGACTCGAAGGCCGGCAACGTCAGCAGCTTCTGGCACTCGGCGCGCTGCAAGAGACGGAAGGCCGAGGTCACGGGCGCCCAGCACAGCGCCCTGCACGTAGCAGGCGGCTCAGCACTGCGGACGTCCAGCGCAGCTCTCTAGACACTGCAAGCGCCCAGCACGGCGTTCTTGTGGGCGTCCTAGACAGCGCACTGCAGGCTTCCAGCACAGCGTTCAGCCCACTGTGGGCACCCGGATAGAGCTCTGCGCGTAGCAGGCTCCCAGATCAGCGTTCTACACATTATGGGCCCCCAGGACAGCGCCCTACACATAACAGGTGCCCAGCAAGGCGCTCTGCACAGAGAAAGCGCCCAGCACAGTGCTCTGCACATCGCAGGCGCCCAGCACAGAGTTCTGCACATTGTGACACCCAGAGCAGCTCTCTGCGTGTAGCAGGAGCCCAGCACGGCGTTCTGCACACGAAAGGACCCAGCACAGCGCTCTGCACATCGCAGGCGTCCAACACAACGTTCTGAACATTGTGGGCACCCAGGACAGCCCCCTGCACATCGCGGGCGCCCAGAACAGCGCTCTGCACACAGAAAGCGCCCAGCACAGTGCCCTGCACACATCGGGAGCCCCGTCCAGAGCAGTGTAGCGCAGAGTCACGCCCTCCCCACGCCGTCCCCCCGCCCGCCCCCTCCTCCGACCCCCTCACCCCCCACCCCCGGCCCCGTGTACACGCACGTGTTTCTCGCAGGCCTTAGGGACGGGCGATTCTTCGGGGTCCTCGCAGTCCGGCCTCGTGTGCATCACCTTCTGCAGATTCCCGAACTCCACCGCCGAGTAGGGGACACCTGTGGAGGGAAGGAGAGACCCCGCAAATGAGGAGGCTGCGACCCTCCTCCCTCCTCCCCTCCCCCAGCCCGCGCGGAGGGCAGGGCCCGGGGGTCCTCACCCTGGCTGAAGAACTCAAAGTAGGTGGGCAGGCCGTTAAAATCCCCGCAGAGACCGCACGTGTGGTTCTTGAATTTAGCGTCCAGCTCCAGCTGCGGCGCGGGAGAAAACGGGGGGCGGGGGTCAGCCCGGGGGGGCAGGGCGGGGGGCGCCCCCGAGGAAGGGGGGAAGGGACCCTCCGGGCATCAGCCTCGGCTCATCGGGCCCCGACGGCAGCCGGGAGGCTACGAGTTAGACTTGGGGAGGGTTGACGAAGGTCGGATGGAGGAAGGGGAAGGGGTGGGGAGGGGGTGGGGGCGTTGAGGGGATGGGGTAGGGAAGGGTAAGGAGAGGGCAGGGGTACGGAGGGGAGGGCAGGGGTTCTGGGAGGAGGCAGGGGCGCTGAGGAGAGGGCAGGGGAAGGCAGGGGCGCTGAGGAGGGGGCGGGGGTGCTGGGGAGGGGCAGGAGTGCTGAGGGGAGGGCAGGGGGAGGCAGGGGAAGGCAGGGGCGCTGAGGAGGGGGCAAGGCTGTTGGGGAAGGGCCAGGGGTGCTGAGGGGAGGACAGGGATGCTGAGGGGGAGGCAGGGGCGCTGAGGAGGGGGCAGGGGTGTTGGGGAGGGAGCAGGGGTGCTGAGGGGAGGGGCAGGGGTGCTGAGGAAGAGGCTGGGGGAGGCAGGGGAAGGCAGGGGAGCTGAAGAGGGGGCGGGGGTTTTGGGGAGGGGCCGGGGTGTTGAGGGGAGGGCAGGGGTGCTGAGGAAGAGGCAGGGAGGGGCAGGGGCGCTGAGGAGGGGGCAGGAATTCTGGAGAGGAGGCAGGAACGCTGAGGAGGGGCGTAGGGGGAGGCAGGGGTTTGAGGAGGGGGCAGGGAAGGCAGGGGCGCTGAGCAGGGGGCAGGGGTCCTGAGGAGGGGACGGGGCGCTGAGGAGGGGCCAGGGGAAGGCAGGGATGCCGAGGAGGGGGCAGGGGTTGTAAGGGGGGCCGAGGAGGGGGAGGGGAGGGCCGGGGAGGGGATCCGGGGGTCGGGGGTCTGCGGGGGCGGTTGGACTCGCACCATGAGCGCGTCTTCTCCGTTCCACAGCAGCTTGAGGCCGACGCGGCCGGAGACCTTGGTGTAGGCGTCGCTCTTCTCGATGATCAGGCCGGGCGCGAAGTAGGGGAGGTGAACCCTGGGGGGCAGGGGGCGGCGGGGAGGGCACGAGGGAGGGGGTCAGGGTAGACCCGGGACCACCCCGCCGGCTCACCCACCCCCGCCCAGGGACCCTCACTCGTTCACTCAGTCTTATTTATTGAGCGCTTCCTGTGTGCAAAGTACTAAGCGCTGGGGAGAGGACGACTGAACAATAAACAGACACGTTCCGTGCCCTTCGTGGCCCTGAGGACCCCACGAGGAGCCATGTGCTACTCGCCTTCCCGGCTTCCGCTATTATTATTATTAGCATTATTATCTGGAAACCTCATTTGGAAAATGGAGATTGAGATTGTGGGCCCCAGCTGGGACAGGGACTGTGTCCAACTCGATTTGCTTGTATCCACCACGACGCTTAGTACAGGGATCGGCATTTAACACGCGCTCAACGAATACCATAATTATTATTATTATATTTGGTGAGCGCTTACTATGTCCCAAGCGCTGTTCTGAGGTAGATACAAGTTAATCGGGTTGGACACAGTCCCTGTCCCACATGGGGCTCACCGTCTAAGGAGGAAGGAGAACAGGGATTGAATCCCCATTTTGAAGATGAGGGAACTGAGGCCCAGAGAAATGAAGTGATCTGCTCAAAGCCACGCAGCAGGCTAGGGGCAGAGCGGGGATTAGAACCCAGATCCTCTGACTCCCAGCCCTGTGCTCTTTCCACTGGGACACACTACTGTATCGAACCCCACCCACGCCTTGACTCTCCCCTCTTCATCCCCAATTCCTTGGGGACGTCATTCTGGTTTCTCGTAAGTACCCACTCCGTGCTAAACGCTGTGGTCAAAGACGAGTAGCCAGGTAGGACCCAGTCCCCGTGGCCCCTGCTCTCTAAGAGGGAGAGCAGGGGTCTTCTCCACATTCTAATAACGATAATAATGGTAATTGTGGTATTCGTTAAGCACTTACTATGTGCCAGACATTGTACTGAACGCTGGGGTAGATACAAGCTAATCAGGTTGGACTCAGTCCCTGTCCCACAAAGGACTCATAATAATAGCAATAATAATAATGGGATTTATTAAGCACGTACTATCTGCCAGGCACTATACTAAGCACTGAATCTTAATATCCATTTTACAGATGAAGTAACTAAGGCCCAGAGAAGTGAAGTGACTTGCCCAAGGTCACCCAGCAGACAAAGGGAGGAGTCGGCATTAGAACCCAGGTCCTTTTGACTCCTGGGCCTATCGCTAGGCTATGCTGCCTCTACAGATGAGGACACCGAGGCCAAAAGAGGGTAAGGGACTTACCCAAGGTCACACAGCCGCTCAGGGGCGGAGCCGGGGTTGATCCATCACCCTGCCCTCTCCGACCCCACCCCCCATGGGCCCACACCCCTGCCCAAGCCGGGCACGTGGCAACCACACGGCGCTCTTGTGCCTCTGTGTACCCACTAAGGGCGGCACCGGACCCCGCCCACCCTAAACGGCTATAAAATTAGATCTGGACCCCCGCCCGGCCGCCCTGGGCAAACAGGACCCGGAGAGTCACAGGTGTGGGGGGGGGGCTGGGGCAGGAGTAGGGGTAGGGGGGCAGGTCTGGGGATCTCAGTGCTGATCACCACTCTGCCATTTGCCTGCTGTGTGACTTTGGCCGATTAATAATAATAATAGTGGTATTTGTTAAGCGCTTACCATGTACCGGGCACTGTACTAAGCGCTGGGGTAGATACAAGCTAATCGGGTGGGACACTGTCCCTATGCCACATAGGGCTTACAGTCTTAATCCCCTTGAGATAACTGAGACACAGAGAAGTGAAAAGACTGGCCCAAGGTCACACAGCAGACAAGTGGAAGAATGGAGATTGGAACCCATATAGTAGGCACAGCGCTGTGCACACAGTAGGTGCCCAGCACAGCGCTCTGCACAGAATAGGCACTCGGTAAATACTGAGAAGCTCAATGCTGCTGGCTCCAGTCCAGTGCTCATTGGGAAAACCCCGTGGGAAATGAAATTCGAGGAAAGTCAAATCCATCGTTGGGGAAGCCGGCCAGGCGGGCTCTGCCTCAGCCACTTGCATTGTTTTGCTTCGTTTTTCGCTTTGTTTTAAAAACGGCAATTTTTTAAGCACTTACTACGTGCCAGGCGCTGTACTAAGCGCTGGGGTAGATACAAGCTAATCAGTTTGGACACAGTTCCTGTCCCATGTGGGGCTCACGGTCATAATCTTGTCTCTAGACTGTTAGCTCGTTGTGGGCAAGGGAATGTGTCTGTTTATTGTTATATCGTACTCCTCCGAGCCCTTAGTACAGTGTTTCGTCCACGGTAAGTGCTCAATAAATACAATTAAATAATTAAATTAATATCGCCATCTCCCAAGTGCTTAGTACAGTGTCCTGCACTCAGTTAGCACTCAGTAAATACGATTGACTGACTAATCTTTATTTTACAGATAAAGGAACGGAGGCCTAGAGAAGAGAAGTGACTTGCCAAGGTCACACAGTGGTCAGTGGCAGAGCGGGGATTGGAACCCAGCTCCTTCCGACTGCCATTTTTGTGGGTCGATGGTGCTGGTGATATTGAGCACTTGGGAGAGGGCAATATTAACTAAACTAGAACACTTCCCCCTTCAAAGCCCTACCGAAAGCTCACCTCCTCCAGGAGGCCTTCCCAGATTGAGCCCCCCTTCCCCCCTCCTCCCCTCCCCATCGCCCCGACTCCCTCCCTCTGCTCTACACCCCTCCCTGCCCCACAGCACTAATGTATGTATGGACATATTTATTCTATTTATTAACAATGTTTATAAATCTATAATTCTATTGCTTTTATACTGATGCTATTGACGCCTGTCACCTTGTTTTGTCGACCGTCTCCCCCCTCCTAGACCGTGAGCCCGTAGTTGGGCAGGGATTGCCTCTGTTGCCGAATCGTACTCTCCAAGCGCTTAGTCCAGTGCTTTGCAGAGGGTGAGCGCTCAATAAATACGATTGCATGAATGAATGAAATGGTGGAGAGGTTTGCTGTTTGCCGTATTGTACTTTCCAAGCGTTTAGTCCAGTGCTCTGCACACAGTAAGCGCTCAAGTGAATGCTCGATTGATTGAATGAATGAATGAATGAATGAATGAATGAACGACCCCTCCTAGGACCCCCACCCCCACCACCCCGCCCCTCCCCGGCCCCTGAGGGCCACTCACAGCTCGCCGTTGACCGTGGCCAGCTGCTGGGTCAGTTGGACCACGACGTCCTGGATGGTGATGAGGACGGACTTGATGACCAGCTGGCCGGCGGAGCTGAGGCCACGGGCCACGTGGACGACGAACTCCTTGTAGGTGTCGCGACAGTCGGAAGCCAGGTTATAGTCGCAGAGGCCGGGGAAGCGGAAGACCTCCCCATCGAAGGTCCGGTAGTGCCCATCGCCCCAAGCGCTGCAGACGTGGTGGCCGTGGTTCCGGGGCCGCACTGCGTGGAGAAGGGGACCTCAGGACGGGCTCACCCCCAGCCCCCCGCGCTGGACACTTGCAACACCCCCCCAGGACACCTCCTCCGGGAAGTCCTCTGTGCTCTTATGCACGCCCGTCCGTCCGGTAGCGACCGGACGATTCCCATCTGCTCTCAGGCTCTTAGGCATTCCTGAGCGTCCATCCAGTAGTGACCGGACGGTTCTCGTCTGCTCACAGACCCTTGGCATCCTGTGCCCATCTGTCTGTCCATCCAGTAGCGACCGGTCGATTCCCATCTGTTCTCAGACCCTTTGGATTTATGCACTCCCATCTATCCATCCTCCCCAGTCCCATCCCCCGAAGACGCCTCCTCCAGGAAGCCCTCCCGGCCGCCCGCCCTGCCTCGGTGCTCCTTTGCAAGCCCGTCCGTCCGGTAGTGACCGGACGATTCCCACCTGCTCTCAGGCTCTTTGGACTTATGCATTCCTGAGCGTCCATCCAGTAGTGACCGGACGATTCCCATCTGCTCTCAGACCCTTTGGATTTATGCATTCCCTTCTATCCATCGGTCCAGGAATAACGGGACAATTCCTATCTGATCTCAGACCCTTCGGACTTATGGACGCCCGTCCGTCCGTCTGTCCGTTCGGTGGTGACCAGACCATTCCCATCTGCTCTTAGTCCCTTTGGATAAATTCTCCCATTCACGGCAGCTCGTTTTCCCAAGAGGCGGGTCTTGGGGTGATCCGAGGAGAAGGATGAGAATCTTCCCCCTGGTCTGTGTAACCCCGACTGCTCCAGACCTGGCGGGTGCCTAGCACGGAGCTCTGCCCACAGTAGGCGCCTGTTACACTGCTCTGCCCCAAATAGGCGCCCAGTACAGCGCTCTACATTCAGTAGGGGCCCAGGACAGTGCTGTGAACGCAGCAGGCGCCTATCGCACAGCGCTTTGAATCCAGCAGGCTCCCAGAACAGCGCTCTGCAGCCGGTAGGTGTCCAGTACAGTGCTCTGCAAACGGTAGGTACCCAGGACGGCTTTCTGCACACAGTAGGCGCCCAGTACAGGGATCAGCCCATACTAGGAGCCTAGTGCAGCGCTTGGCGCCTAGTTGGAACCCAGGACAGCGCTCTGCCCACAGCTGATGTTCAAAAATAATGATGGTATCTGTTTAGCGCTTACTATGTGCCAAGCACTGTTCTAAACGCTGAGAATGGGGAATTGCTTAAAATTTCTTTAGTGCCATTCTCCGCCCCGTCCCCAGTCTACGCCCCCCGCTTTTCCCGCTGAGGGTCGCCCCTCGCTCCCCCGCGGCCTCCAGGGCCCGAGGGGCGGCCACTCCATCCTCCGTCCACCCCGCCCTTCCCAAATGAGCCCTTGGATCTCTGGGGGCTACGGCTACGACTCCCCTCTTTTCCCGTCCCCCCTCCTCAGCCCTCCCACCCCGAAAATCTCAAAGCGCCCTGGCCCATCCAAGGTGGCCAAAATTTTCCTGGGGCCCAGAGAGGGCAAGCAAGCTGCCCAAATGGCTCAGCTTCTCCCCAGCTCGCTGCCCTGGCTGGGCTGCCCGGAGCCCCTCTCCCCTCGGGGGTCCTCGAGGACGGTGGGGGAGGGTCGCAGGGACCCTCGGGGTGGCGGGGGGGGGGTGGAGTGGGTGGCAGGAATTGGCCAGCTCAGGGGGCGCTGCCCCTTCCTTGTCCGGCAAGGAGAAAATGTAAGGGGCCGTTTTCAAGTCTCCCCCCGCCCCCACCTTCAGCCTCACTGTTGCCCACCCACCTCTTCCCACCCGTCCGGTCCCCCACCCCCGGCCCACCTGCCCGCCCACCCATGCAAACCCCACCCCCCCATCCATCCATCACCCACTTTTCTCTCCTTCTGTTCGGCCGTTTTCCACCCACCCAAGCAGCCATGGTCTGCCCCTCGTCCGTCCTTCCGTCTGTCCACCCCCATTCCGTGGTACCCAGGAACTCCGCTACCGTCCACCCTTGCCCATCCCTCCCATGCCCGGCCCCAGGATCCCCTTCTCTCGCTTTCTCTCTGGCTCTCTCATTGTCTCTCTCACCATCTCTCCCTGCGTCTCTCTCACTGTCTCTCTCTGTGTCTCTCTGTATCTCTCTGCGTCTCTTTCACTGTATCTCTGTCTCTCTCTATCTCTTTGTCTCCATTTATGCCTCTCTGTCTCTCAGTCTTTCTGTCTTTCTGTCTCTCTCCCACTGTGTCTCTCCGTACCTCTCTATCTCTGTCTTTCTCTGTCTCTGTGTCTCGCTGCCTCTCCCTCTCTCTCTATCCCTCTGTCTGTCTCTGTTTCTGTGTTTGGCTGTCCCTCTCTCTGTATCTATCTCTATCTCGCTCTTCCACTGTCTCTCTCTGTATCTTTCTCTGTCTTTGTCTCTCTGAGTGTCTTGCTATTTCTCTCTCCTTCTTTATCTCTATCTCTCTCCTACCATCTCTCTCTTTTTCTCTATTTCTCTCTGGGTCTCTTTATCTCTCCTTCTCTCTGTATCTCTCTGCCTCTCTCTCTCTCCATCTATCTCCCTCCATCCCTTCCCAACCCCCGCACCCCACATTCCTGAGGAAACCCAAGGCCAGGGGCAGCGGGTTACCCACCCAGGGGACCTGACCCCCCCCCCCGACCCTCAGCCCCCTGATCTGCCCAGGCTCACCTTGCTCAGTGCCCTTAACGCCCACAGAGACCACGGCCAGCCAGAGCGCCAAGAGGCTGGCGCATCTGAGCCCCATGTTGGCTCCTGATGGAGGTCTAGGAGGACGAAGGCCGTGGAGAACCTGACCTTTATAACCCCCTCTGGGGGCCGGGCCGAGGGGTGGGGGTGGGGGAGAGGGCAGGGGAGGGGCAGGCCCGGGTGGGGTCTTGCCAGGCGATCACGCAAACGGGTCCGTGCGGGCACGCGGAGGGCAGCGGCAGGGAGATGTTGATTCAGTTATCGGGCGTGGATCCCTTTATGGCCCCTTGGGTTAAATTTAGCCTCTTCTGCAGGAGCTGTGGCTGCGGCCTCCACCCCAGCCTCGGCCTGCACCTCCCTCCGGATGCCCCCTCTTCTGGGAGTGGGTGGTCTCCATGGCCGGGGGGGGGGGGTCCCCCTGCGAAGCTAACCCCAGAGACAGACAAAAAAATCACTTGCCAGTAGGGAGGAAGAGTGGGGCCAACGATATCAAGTGGACCCCCTTGCTTTTCAAGGGCGATTTTATTTTCCTCCCAGTGAAATCGGTAATATCGATAATAATGGTACTTGTTAAGCACTTACTTATGCACCAAGCACTGTTCTATGTGCTGGGGTGAATACAAGTTAATCAGGTCGGACACGGTCCCTGACTCCCACGGGGCTCACACTCTTATTGTACAGATGAGGCAACTGAGTTCCAGAGGAACGAAGTGACTTTCCCAAGGTCACACAGCAGACATGCGGCGGAGCCGGGATTAGAACCCAGGTCCTCTGACTCCCAGGCCCGTGCTCAATCCACCAAGCCATGCTACTTTCTGCAGTTATTTCATCCTCACCACCGATCAATTAATCAATCGATGGTATTTATCGAGCGCTTACTATGTGCAGAGCACGGTATTAAGCTCTTGGAGAGTCCGATAAAACGGAAGTAGAAGACATTTCCCCTGGAAAGAGCATAGAACTGGGAGTCAGAGGACCCAGGTTCTAATTCTGGCTCTTCCACTTGCCAGCTGTGTAACCTTGGGTCAGTCACTTCAACTTCTCCGTCCCTCAGTTACCTCATCTGTAAAATGGGAACTCAGTGCCAACTGTCCCTACCTGAGAGTGAGAACCTCATATGGGACGGGGTTGGGTCGGACCTGATCGACTTATGTCTACCCCAGCACTTAGAACAGTGCTCGACACATAGTAAGTGCTTAATAAATACCGTAATGGATAATGGAAAACGAGCTCATAGCCCTTCTGTGCAGGAGGGAAAGAGCAGAGGTTGCTGTCCCCATTTTACTGATGAGGAAACTGAGGCATAGAGTGGTTTGCTCACGGAAAGCTCTTAGAAAATACTACTCCTTCTGAGTCCCAGAGAGGTTAAGCGACTTTCCTGCAGGCCACTGATGAAACCAGGATTTGAACTCAAGTCTCCTGTCTCCCATGGGTTTGAATCCCGACTCTGCTACTTGTCAGCTGTGTGACTGTGGGCGAGTCACTTCACTTCTCTGTGCCTCAGTGACCCCATCTGTAAAATGGGGATGAAGACTGTGAGCCTCACGTGGGACAACCTGATGACCCTGTATCTCCCCCAGAGCTTAGAACAGTGCTCGGCACATAGGAAGCGCTTAACAAATACCAACATTATTATTATTCCACTGGGCCCTAATGCTTCCCCTTGGGACAGGAGCTTGTGCAGGTATATAATTGCAAGTACAGGAAGAGTACATGGAGTACAGGAAGAGTAGGGGAAGCAGCATGGCTCAATGGAAAGAGCACGGGCTTTGGAGTCAGCGGTCATGGGTTCGTAGCCCCGCTCTGCCACTTGTCAACTGTGTGACTGTAGGCAAGTCACTTAACTTCTCTGTGCCCCAGTGACCTCACCTGTAAAATGGGGATTAATACTGTGAGCCCCATGTGGGGCAACCTGATTCCCCTGTATCTACCCCAGCGCTTAGAACAGTGCTCTGCACATAGTAAGCGCTTAACAAATACCAACATTATTATTATGTTCATTCATTCATTCATTCAATCGCATTTATTGAGTGCTTACTGTGTACAGAGCACGGTTGGAGTAGTGGTTAGAGCGTGGGCCTGAGAGTCATCAGGTCATGGGTTCTAATTCCGGCTCCGCCACTTGTCTGCTGTGTGACCTTGGGCAAGTCATTTCACTTCCCTGTGCCTCAGTTACCTTGTCAGTAAAATGGGACTGTGTCCAACCTGATTATCTTGTCTCTTCCCCAGTGCTTGGAACAGTGCTTGGCACATAGTAAACCCTTAATAAATACCATAATAATAATAATAACTGCTATTATCATTATTATAAGTACATAAACACACGCGTATATTTAGACTCCAAGCTTCTTGAGAGCAGAGAACGTGTCTACCAACTCTGATGCACTGGATTCTCCCAAGCGCTTAGTACAGTGCCTGGCACAAACGAAGCACTGAACAAATACCATAATTATTATTATTATTATTATTACAGCATAGTACAGTGTCCAACCCAATTGGCTTGTAACCTTTCCAGCTTTTAGTACAGTGATGATGATGATGATGTTGGTATTTGTTAAGCGCTTACTACAAGCAGAGCACTGTTCTAAGCGCTGGGGTAGATACAGGGGAATGAGGTTGTCCCGCGGGAGGCTCACAGTCTTCATCCCCATTTTACAGATGAGGTAACTGAGGCACAGAGAACTGAAGTGACTCGCCCCAGTCACACAGCTGACAAGGGGCAGAGTCGGGATTTTTTTTTTGGTATTTATTAAGCGCTTACTATGTGCAGAGCACCGTTCTAAGCGCTGGGGTAGACACAGGGGAATCAGGTTGTCCCACATGGGGCTCACAGTCATAATCCCCATTTTACAGATGAGGTAACTGAGGCACAGAGAACTGAAGTGACTTGCCCACAGTCACACAGCTGACAAGGGGCAGAGCCGGGCTTCGAACCCATGACCTCTGACTCCCAAGCCCGGCTCTTGCCGCTGAGCCACGCTGCTTCTCTGCTTCTACGGTGCCAGGAACATAGTAAGCGCTTAACAAATACCCGAATTATTGTTATCATTATTATTATGATAGTGCTCGGCACACAGTAAAGCGCTCAATAAATAACACTGATGGATTAGCTGATCGCTCTGCCTCCAGATATACATATATGGAGGGAAAATGGGAGGAGGGGGAGAGGGAGCCTTACCGGTAGTGATCTGGATTTGTCCCTCAGCGTGGAGACCTCTCCTCCAGTGGTCCGGCCTTGTTTTTCTCTGTAGAGTCCAGCCCGTCAGTTCTCTGGGCCTAGTTACGCGACCCCCCTAGTTCAAAGCCTTACTGAATGCCCATCTCCTCCCAGAGGCCTTCCCTGACTAATCCCTCCTTTCCTCTTCTCCCGCTCCTTTCTGCGTCGCCCACACTCCCTTTCATCCCCCCTCCCAGCCCCATACCATCTCTCATCAGAGAAGCAGCGTGGCTCAGTGGAAAGAGTCCGGGCTTGGGAGTCAGAGGTCATGGGTTCGAATACCAGCTCCGCCACTTGGCAGCTGTGTGACTGTGGGCAAGTCACTTCACTTCTCTGGGCCTCCGTGACCTCATCTGGAAAATGGGGATTAACCGTGAGCCTCATGTGGGACAACCTGATGACCCTGTATCTCCCCCAGAGTATAGAACAGTGCTCTGCACATAGGAAGCGCTTAACAAATACCAACATTATTATAGAGAAGCAGCGCGGCTCAGTGGAAAGACCCCCGGCTTGGGAGTCAGAGGTCATGGGTTCTAATCCCAGCTCTGCCGTTTGCCAGCTGTGTGACTTTGGGCCAGTCACTTCACTTCTCGGTGCCTCGGTTCCCTCATCTGTAAAATGGGGATTAAAACTGTGAACCCCACGTGGAACAACCTGATCACTTTGTATCCTCCCAGCGCTTAGAACAGTGCTTTGCACATAGTAAGCGCTTAACAAATACCACTATTATTATTTCTTTCTTTCTAGTCATGTCTGTCTCCCCCTCTAGACTGTCAGCACGTTGTGAGCAGGGTGTTTGTCTATTATATTGTTATACTGTACTCTCCCAAGAGCTTAGAAGGGTGCTCCACACAGGGTAGAAGCAGCGTGGCTCAGTGGCAAGAGCCCGGGCTTGGAAGTCAGAGGTCATGGGTTCGAATCCCACTCTGCCACTTAGCTGTGTGACTGTGGGCAAGTCACTTAGCTTCTCTGTGCCTCAGTTCCCTCATCTGTCAAATGGGGATTAAGACTGTGAGCCTCACGTGGGACAACCCGATCACCCTGTGTCTCCCCCAGCGCTTAGGACAGTGCTCTGCACATAGTAAGCGCTTAACAAATACCACCATTATAAATGCAATCGATTGATTGATTGGTCAGGGATGCTGGCGGGGTCCGCTCCGTGAGCTGGAAAGGGCGTCCGAGAGGTAACAACACTAGAGAGCGTTCACCGCTGTGGCTTCTGAACAACGAGAGGGGCGTGTTCGTTGCGTTTGGTCCTTCCTTTTCAGTCTCTGGGAGGACAAAAGTGCGAAGATGAGAAGAGGGAGCCAGGGCACCTGGGTTAATGTTGGTATTTTGTTAAGCGCTTACTATGTGCAGAGCACTGTTCTAAGCGCTGGGATAGATACAGGGTAATCGGGTTGTCCCACGTGAGGCTCACGGTTAATCCCCATTTTACAGATGAGGGAACTGAGGCACAGAGAAGTGAAGTGACTCGCCCACAGTCACACGGCTGCCAAGTGGCAGAGCCGGGAGTTGAACCCATGAACTCTGACTCCCAAGCCCGGGCTCTTTCCACTGAGCCACGCTGCTTCTCTAATCCCAGCTCCGCCACTGGCCTGCTGGGTGATCTTGGGCGAGTCACTTAAACTCTCTGGGCCTCAGAAGGAGTAGTAATAGCATTTGCTGAGCACTTCCTAGGTGCAGAGCGTTAGGCTAAATGCAGGGAAAGAATACTTGGGACGAGGGGAGTAGTGGGGAAGCCACTTGTCAGCTGTGTGACTGTGGGCAAGTCACTTAACTTCTCGGTGCCTCAGTTACCTCATCTATAAAATGGGGATTAAGACTGTGAGCCCCTCGTGGGACAACCCGATTCCCCTGTGTCTACCCCAGCGCTTAGAACAGTGCTTGGCACATAGTAAGCACTTAACAAATACCAACATTATTACTATTATTATTCTCGGTGTCTCAGTTACCTCATCTGTAAAATGGGGATTAACTGTGAGCCTCACGTGGGACAACCTGATTACCTTGTATCTCTCCCAGCGCTTAGAACAGTGCTCTGCACATAGTAAGCGCTTAACAAATACCAACATTATTAACATTATTATTACTTATTTTGCTTTGTTCTGTTTTGTTTTCTTGTCTGTCTCCCCCGTTTAGAATGTGGGCCGGTTATTGGGCAGCGATGGTCTCAATCTGTTGCTAAATTGTACATTCCAAGGGCTTAATAATAATAACGTTGATATTTGTTAAGCGCTTACTATGTGCAGAGCACTGTTCTAAGCGCTGGGGGAGATACAGGGTCATCAGGTCATCCCACATGAGGCTCACAGTTAATCTCCATTTTACAGATGAAGTAACTGAGGCACAGAGAAGTTAAGTGACTTGCCCACAGTCACACAGCTGACAAGTGGCAGAGCCGGGAGTGGAACCCATGAACTCTGACTCCGAAGCCCAGGCTCTTTCCACTGAGCCAGGCTGCTTCTCTGCTTAGTCCAGTGCTCTGCACATAGTAAGCACTCAATAAATATAATTGAATGAATGAATGGGGAGGGGAAACCAGACAGGGTCCCTGGCCCTCGGGGGGGTTCACGATCCAAAAATGAAAAGTGGGAAGAGGTGAAATCAGATGAAATCAGATGAAATCAGGCAACATAAAGAAAAAAACAAGATCGGTAATCCTTGCGATCCCAAAGTCCACAGAGTCCCAACTGCAGGCACGACGACTGCTGTGTCAGCAGCCGCCGCGGCCCTGTTCCCCTCACCTGTGGGACCGCGTGGCCTAGTACACAGGTCCCAGGCCTAGGAGTCAGAAAGACCTGAGTTCTAATCCTGACTCTGCCACTTGTTGGCTGCGTGACCTTGGGCAAGTCACTTCACTTCTCTGGGCCTCAGTTCTCTCATCCGTAAAATGGGGATTAAGATTGTGAGCCCCATGTGGGACAGAGAGTGTCTTCAACCTGATTAGCTAGTATCTACCCCAGCGCTTAGAACAGTGCTTGACACATAGTAAGTGCTTGACAAATGCCATCATTATCTTTTTTTATTATTATGATTGCCCCAGCACTTAGTACAGTGCTTGGCATATAATAAGAGCTTAACAAATACCACAAAAAAAATGGGGATTCGATACCGCGAGCCTCTTGTGATATGGGGACCGTGTCCGACCTGATTACCTCGGTTTCTCCCGGCCCTCAGCCCTGTTTGGCCGGTAATAAGCGCCAAACAAATGACCCCCGCTATCTTTTTAAGAAAGTAATCAGGGAAGACCTCCAGGAAGGAGTGGAATTTCAGAAGGACCTTGAAGACGGAGAAAGCTGAGGCCCGGCAGGGGTGGAGGAGGGAGGGAAGGAGTTCCGGGAGGGAAGACAGGTGGGATCCAGGGGTCAAGGGTTGGGCGAGGCTGAAAAGAGAAGTCTCTTAGCCTGAGTCAACATGGAGGTGACTCCAGGATATTTGATTTCTGGTTCTGTCCCTTAATTGAAGCCGGGGCTGTCGTCACGAAGAGGCCTTTGTTCCCGGACATCCTCCCTCCCAGGCCCTCCCAGTGCTTTCCCACTGTCCTCCCGTTCGTCCCGCAAACAGCCCTCCCGGGGAACCCAGGGGGCCCAGGAGTTCTAAAATCTGGGGGTCCCCGAACAAGCCAGAGAAGATCCAGGGGAGCAAACTGGTCCCCGGATCAGAACTGGCCCCTGATAATAATAATAATCATAATTATGGTATTTGTTAAGCGCTTACTATGTGCCAGGCACTGTACTAAGCACTGGGGTAAATACAAAGCAAATCGGGTTGGACACAGTCCCTGTCCTACGTGGGGCTCACAGTCTCAATCCCCATTATGCAGATGAGGACCTGAGGCCCTGAAAAGTGAAGTGACTTGCTCAAGGTCACACAGCAGACAAGTGGTGGATCTGGGATTAGAACTCATGACCTTCTGACTCCCAGGCCTAGGTTGTATCCACTACACCATGCACATTCCACCCAGATCCTACTTGCTTGGGGGCAGTTCAGGTTCAATCCTAGTTGGAGGTATGGGGATAGACTAGATGACCTCTGGAGGTCCCTTCTAGTTGGAGGTTTTTGAGACAGCTGGCTATTTCAGTACTTCCAGAGGGACTGGAAACTCCTTGAGGGCAGGGAGAGTGACTGCTAGCTCTACTGGACTCTCCTAAGCACTTAGTACAGCAGCATGACTCAGTGGAAAGAGCCCAGGCTTGGGAGTCAGAGGTCATGGGTTCAAATCCCAGCTCTGCCACTTGGCAGCTGGGTGACTGTGGGCAAGTCACTTCACTTCTCGGTGCCCCGGTTACCTCATCTGTAAAATGGGAATTAACTGTGAGCCTCACATGGGACGACCTGATGACCCCGTATCTACCTCAGGGCTTAGAACAGTGCTCTGCACATAGTAAGTGCTTAGCAAATACCAACATTATTATTATTATTACAGTGCTCTACACACAGTAGGCAGGAAGCTCTTTGAGGGCAAGGGATCATGTCCACTAACTCAACTGTCCTCTCCCAAGTGCTCAGTACAGTGCTCTGCACTCAGAAGACTGGAAGCTTCTTGAGGGCAGGGATCTTGGCTAATAATTCGACTGTCCAGTCCCAAGCACTCAGTACAGTACTCTGCACCCAGCAAGCTATCAGCTCCTCAAAGGCAGGGATTGGGCCTCTGACTCTACTATGCCCCACCAAGAGCTCAGTGCAGCGGGTCAAGTCAGTGCTATTTATTGAGCACTTACCGTGTGCAGAGTGCTGTACTAAGCGCTTGGGAGAGGACAATAGAACAATATAACAGACACATCCCCTTCCCACAGCAAGGTTATGGTCTACCGGACGGTGGACCGCCCCCTCCCCCGTTCTGCCCCAGCTTTGGGGGGCTAGTTTTCCTGGCTCCCCTCCCCCGGCCCCAGCTCCAGGGTCCCCCAGGGTTCGGCAAGCAGACAGGCAGATGGAGTGGCCCAGTGGTCAGCAGCAGCATGGCGTATTGGGTACAGCCCGGGCCTGGGAGTAAGAAGGTCATGGGTTCTAATCCCGCCTCCGCCACCTGTCTGCCGTGTGACTTGGGGCAATTCACTTCACTTCCCTGGGCCTCAGTTACCTCACCTGTAAAATGGGGATTGAGACTGTGAGCCCCACGTGGTACAGGAACTGCGTCTAAACGATTTGCTTGTAACCACCCGAGTGCTTAGAAGAAGAATAATAATGATGATGGTATTTAAGTGCTTGCTATGTGCAAAGCCCTGTTCTAAGCGCTGGGATACATACAAGGTAATCAAGTCGCCCCACTTGGGGCTCACAGTCTTAATCCCCATTTTACAGATGAGGTAACTGAGGGGCAGACAAGTTAAGTGACATGCCCAAAGTCACACAGCTGACACGTGGCAGAGTTGGGATTAGAACCCATGACCTCTGGCTCCCAAGCCCGTGCTCTTTCCACTAAGCCACGCTGCTTAACAAATACCATAATTATTATTTATGACTATCATCGCCTCTCTAGGCCATCCCTCATTCAATCAATCGTGTTTATTGAGTGCTTACTGTGTGCAGAGCACTCTACTAAGTGCTTGGGAGAGTACAATATAATAATGATAATGATGGAATTTCTTAAGTGCTTACTATGTGTCAAGCACTGTTCTGAGCAACGGGATAGATAATAATAATTATTATTATTATGGTATTTGTGAAGCACTTACTATGTGCCTGTCACTGTACTAAGGACTGGAGTGGATACAAGGAAATCGGATTGGACATAGTCCCTGTCCCCTGTGGGGCTTCCAGTTTCAATCCCCATTTTACAGATGAGGGAACTGAGGCCCAGAGAAGTGAAGTGACTTGCCTTAGGTCACACAGCAGACAAACAGCAAAGCCATGATTAGAACCCTGGTCCTTCTGAATCCCAGTCCCTGGCTTTATTCACTAGGCCTCAATGCTTCTCAATAATAATAATAATTACGGCATTTGTTAAATGCTTACCATGTGGCAGGTACTGTATTAAGCTCTGGAGTGTATACAAGCTAATCAGGTTGGACACAATCCCCGTCCCAAGTGGGGCTTACAATCTCAATTCCCAATTGACAGATGAGGGAACTGAGGCCCAGAGAAGTGAAGTGACATGCCTAAGGTCACCCAGCAGACAAGTGGCAGAGCCGGCATTAGAACCCATCACCTTCTGACTCCCAGGACTATGCTCTATCCACTTTCATCCATTTAGTCATTCATTCACTGTATTCATTAAGTGCTTACTGTGTGCTGCACCGAATCCCGGCTCAGCCACTTGTCAGCTGTGTGACTGTGGGCAAGTCACTTAACTTCTCTGTGCCTCAGTTCCCTCATCTGTAAAAAGGGGATTAACTGTGAGGCCTCACGTGGGACAACCGGATTACCCTGTATCCACCCCAGCGCTCAGAACAGTGCTCGGCACATAGTAAGCGCTTAACAAATATCAACATTACTATTCCATTACAGCAATAAAGAGTCACAATCCCTTCCCATAAGGAGCTCACGATCTGGGGGGGAGACAGACATCAATACAAATAAGCAGACATCAATAAAAATTAATAAAATGATGCCATACTGCTTCCATACAGCAATATATGGACACCTTCCCTGCCCACAGTGAGCTTACGGTCTAGAGGACAGAGGACCGCCCTCTCCCCGACCCTGCCCTAGCTGTAGGGGGGCTAGTTTTCCTGACGCCCCTTCCCCAACCCCAGTTCCGGGCTACCCCAGGGGCGAGCGGAGCCCCGGTGAGTCAGGGTTCGGCGAGCTGACAGACAGGGGTCGTCGCCGCCTATCCGGGCCTTCCCTACTGACCCCTCCCTTTTGATCAGGGCCACAAAGCACAGGTGACCACAGGGACCCTCCCCGGTTGGAGAAGCAGCGTGGCTCAGTGGAAAGAGCTCGGGGTTGGGAGTCAGAGGACGTGTTCTAATCCCAGCTCTGCCACCTGTCTACAGCATGACCTTGGGCGAGACACTTTGCTTCTCTGTGCCTCACTTACCTCATCTGTAAAATGGGGATCAAGACTATGAGCCCCATGTGGGACAACCTGATTGCCTTGTATCAACCCCATTGCTTAGAACAGTGCTAGGCACATAGTAAGTGCTTAACAAATAACATTATCATAATTGTTAGTAAAAAGGGCTCCAGGTCTCCACTCTGGCCCTGCCCAGCTGCCAGGCCTGAGCCTGGAGGAACTGGAAACCACCAGCCAGGAGAGCAACGAACGGCTCCACCACTGGTGCGCTGTGTGACTTGGGAAAAGTCACTTTACTTCTCTGGGCCTTGGTCATCTCAAATGCAAAATGGGGATTGATGATCAGTCTCTTATAGGACAGGGACTCAGTTACCTCATCTGCAAAATGGAGATTGATTGTCAGTCTCAGGTGAGACTGGGGCTCAGTTACCTCATTTGTAAAATGGGGATGGAGGTTATGAGCCCCATGTGGGACAGAGACTCTGTCCAACCTGACTGCTTTGTATCTACCTTAGCGCATGGAACAATGCTTGGCACATAGTATTATTATTATTAAGTGCCATCTAGTCATTTCCAATTCATAGTGACTCCTTGGATATACTTTCTCCAGAATGTTTTGTCCTCTGCCATAATCCGAAACCTTTTTAACCGTTCTTCCGTTATCGTTGTTATGGTCTCTATCCATCTAGTTGCCGGTCTGCCTCTTCCACATTTTCCCTGGACTTTTCCTAGCATTAGTGTCGTCTCCAGAGAATTCGTCCTCCTGATTATGTGTCCAAAATAGGCTAATCTAAGTCGAGTCATTTGGCCTTCCAAAGACCACTTTGGTTTAATCTGCTCTAAAATCTATTTGTTTGTCTTTTGGGCAGTCTGTAGGATTCACAAAAGCCTTCTCCAACATCACAGTTCAAAATAATCGATGCTCTTTCTATCCTGTTTTTTCACTGTCCAGCTTTCGGATCCATACATTGTCACTGGAAACACCAGAGAGTTGACGATTTGTATTTTTGTGGCAATAGTTACAACTGCACATTTCGTGACTTTTTCCAGGCTCTTTAGAGCAAACCTTCCTAACGTTAATCTTCGGTGTATTTCTTGGCTACTATTCCCTTTATTATTGATCATCGATCCCAGGAGAGAAAAACTGTCAACTATTTCAATCTCCTCTCCATCCACAACAAATGTGTTAAAATGTCCAGTTGTCATGATCTCTGTTTTCTTGACATTCAAATATAGGCCCATCTCTTTTGCCTTTAACCTTAACCTGTAATAATAAGGTTATTATTAAATACTAAATACTATTGATTGAATAATAAGCCCTTCAAATCTACTTTCTGCTAGGAGTGTTGTATCGTCAGCATAACAAAGATTGGTTATATTCTTTCCTCCAATCTCTACTCCCCGTTCGTCTTCAGCCCATCTGGCTTCTCTCACTAGGTATTCCGGTGTAAATACTCCGGCTAGGGTTACCCACAATGGAAAGGTCGAGGCGGAAGCTTCAGAGTTGATTCAACTGTGCTGGGCAGCAGGGGAAGGGGAAGGAGTCAAAGGTGGTTGATCGAATGATCAAAATGTTGAACCGCTCCCGCATTTTTACCAAGAAAACTCTACGGATGGACATCCCGGAACAGCTACAGATCTAGTGCTGGAAGATGAACCCCTCAGGTCGGAAGGCGCTCAACCAGCTACTGGGGAAGAGCAGACGACGTCTCAGAGTATCGTGGGTGTTTACGACGCGGCCGGAATAAAGTCTTCGGGCCCTTCGGTCGCTGACGTTGTCGCACGAGAAATGAGTATCTGAAGCTGTATAGATACCCTTATTATTGCAACGGGGAATGTGCAAAGAACGAACCAGGGAAATGCGGAAATAGTCAAGAATGAAATGGACCGATGGAAGATAGACATACTAGGAATAAGCGAACTGAAATGGACTGGTATTGGGCATTTCCGATCGAATGAGCACATAATAACAATAATAATGATGATAGTATTTGTTAAGCGCTTATTCTGTGCCAAGCCCTGTTCTAAGCGCCGGGGTTGATACAAGATTATCAGGTTGTCCCAAGTGGGACTCATAGTCTTAGTCCCCTTTTCAGCGCTTAGAACAGTGCTTGGCACATAGTTAGTGCTTAACAATTACCATCATTATGTACAAATACCATCATTATGTACAGATGAGGTAACTGAGGCACAGAGAAGTAAAGTGACTTGCCCAAAGTCACACAGCTGACAAGTGGCAGGCCGGGATTCGAACTCACAACCTCTGACTCCCAAGCCTGTGCTCTTTCCACTAAGCCACTAAGCACATCATCTACTACTCTGCCCATGCTGAAAAAAGAAGAAATGGCAGAGCGGTAATTGTAACAGAGAAAATCACCAAGACCGTTACTGGTTATAATGCTCCTAATGACCGATTGATATCTACAAGATTCAGAGGAAAATCATTTAATACGACAGAACTTCAGGTGTACGCCCCAGTGACAGATGTAAAGCAAGAAGAAATAGGTTTTATTTATCAGAGAGAGATTGATAAAAGCTGTAAGCAAGATGTGCGGATTAACACTGGGGATTGGAATGCAAAAGTTGGCAGTGGAATGGAAATGAAGGTTGTGGGAAAATACGGCCTTGGAAATCGGAATCAGGCCGGGGACCTACTTACTGATTTCTGTGAATAAAGTGACTTTTTAATTGTCAGCGCCTTCTTTATCCAACCTAAATGAAGACCGTGCACATGGACTTCACCAGATGGACTATTTAGAAACCAAAAAGAACATATTATTTGTAGAAAGAGATGGAAGAGCTCTATTTTGGAATATAGTAAGAGCTTAACAAATACCATAATAACCTTACCACAATTATTCTGATCTTGCAACTATGTCAGTGCTTAGAACAGTGCTTGGCACATAAGTAAGCACTTTACAAATACCATTATTATGATTTTTATTATTATTATTTCATTTTAGTTCTCTGGGCCTCAGTTACCTCATCTGTAAAATGGGGATCAAGACTGTGAGCCCCATATGGGGCAGGGATTGTATCCAACCTGGTTAGCTTGTATCTACCTCAGTGCTTAGCATAGTACCTGGCACATAGTAAGTGCTTAACAAATACCATAATTATTATTTTTACTATTATTATAATCAATCAGTAGTATTTATTGAGTGCTTACTATGTGCAGAACACTGTACTAAGCACTTGGAAGAGGACGGTACAACAGAATTAGTAGACACATTCTCTGCCCATAACGAGCTAGGGTCTAGATAATGGTGGCACTGGTTAAGCATGTGCTCTATGCCAAGCATTGTGCTAAGCACTGGGGTAATAACACTGGCCAGACAGGCACTGTATTAAGCGCTGGGTTAGATACAAGCAAAACAGGCTGGATACAGTCCCTGTCCCATACGGGGCTCACAGTCTCAAACTCCATTTTACAGATGGGGTAACTGAGGCACAGAGAAGTGAAGTGACTTGCCCAAGGTCACACAGACAAGCAGCAGAGATAGGATTAGAAACTGTGATCTTCTGATTCCCAGGCCAGTGCTCTATCTACTACGCCATGCTGATTCCCTAGATACAAGATGATCAGGTTGGACAGAGTCCCCGTCTCACGTGGGGCTCACAACCTAAGCAGAGGGAGAACAGGGATTAAATCCCCATTTTATAGATGAGAGAACTGAGGCACAGAGACGTGAAAGGATTTACTCCAGGTCACGTGGCAGGCAGGCTGTGTCGTGGGTTCTAATCCTGGCTCCGCCACTTATCTGCTGTGTGACTTTGGGCAAGGATGTGGAGATGGGATTAGAACCCAGGTCCTCTGACTCTCAGGCCCGGGTTCTTTCTACTAGGCTACACTGCTTCTCCACGATGGATCTTCTGAGGGATGGGGGGAAGTGAATAATAATGTTGGTATTTGTTAAGCGCTTACTAGGTGCCGAGCACTGTTCTAAGCGCTGGGGGAGATACAGGGTCATCAGGTTGTCCCACGTGAGGGTCACAGTTAATCCCCATTTTCCAGATGAGGGAACTGAGGCCCAGAGAAGTGAAGTGACTTGCCCACAGTCACACAGCTGACAAGTGGCAGAGACCGGGATTCGAACTCATGACCTCTGACTCCCAAGCCCGGGCTCTTTCCACTGAGCCATGCTGCTTCAGGGGAGGGGGCCGATGGGGAGGGAGAGCAGGGGTAGGAGTGGGAGAACCGAACAGGGTGGGAGTGAACAGGAGAAAGGGTGGATGGGCGAGCGGGAGAACGGAATGTGAAGTGGAGGGATGGGGGCATCTACAGGCTCCTCGAAGAGACCCAGGAGTCCCCAGCCTCCAGTCTGACTCTCCATCCCCCAAAAGCTGAGGGTGTTGGGTTTACCTGCTCCTGAGGGGCAGGAGAAGCAGCATGCCTTAGTGGATAAAGCACAGGCCTGGGAATCGGAAGGTCATGTAAAGGTCATGCTGGGTGACCTTGGACAAGTCGCTTCGCACCTCTGGGCCTCAGTTACTACACTTGTAAAATGGGGATTGAGATCGTAAGCCCCACCTGGGACAGGGACGGTGTCCAACCCGATTTGCTTGAATCCACTCCAGCGCTTAGTCCAGTGCCTGGTACAGGGTAAGCGCTTAATAAATACCACAATTCTTATCACTGCAGCTCCTGGCCAGGGAGTGCCCCCTTACCAAGGAGCAGCCGCCAGACACCTCCAAGGCCCATCTCCTCCAAGAGGCCTTCCCTGACTAAACCCCCTTTCCTCTTCTCCCACTCCTTTCTGCGTCGTCTTGACTTGCTCCCTTTATTCACCCGCCCCCCCCAGCCCCTCACCACTTATGCCCATATAAAGAAACAGCGTGGCTCAGTGGCAAGAGCCCGGGATTGAGAGTCAGAGGTCATGGGTTCAAATCCCAGCTCTGCCACTTGTCAGCTGTGTGACTGTGGGCAAATCACTTCACTTCTCTGGCCTCAGTTCCCTCATCTGTAAAATGGGGATTAACTGTGAGCATCACATGGGACAACCTGATGACCCTGTATCTCCCCCAGCGCTTAGAACAGTGCTCTGCACATAGTAAGCGCTTAACAAATACCCACCTTATTAATCCCAGCTCCATTCTAATCCCAGCTCCACGATTTATCAGCTGTGTGACTTTGGGCAAGTCACTTAACTTCTCTGTGCCTCAGTGACCTCATCTGCAAAATGGGGATTGAGACTATGAATCCCATGTGGGACAGCCTGATTATCTTGTATCTACCCTAGTGCTTAGAACAGTGCTTGGCACATAATAAGCGCTTAACAACTGCCATCATCATCATCATATCTGCCATTTATTTATTTGTATTGATATTTGTTCCCCCGCACTAGACTGTAAACTGAATGTCGGCAGGGAATGTGCCTGTTTATTGTTATATAGTACTCTCCCAAGCTCTTAGTACAGTGCTCTGCACACAGTAAGCGCTCAATAAATACTATTGACTGACTGGCTGACCGACCACCGACCACTCCTCATTAAGCCTTGCCCGGGCAAGATCTGGAGAGCAGTGTTGCCCAGTGGATAGAGCCCGGGCCTGGGCATCAGAGGACCTGGGTTCTAATCCCATCTCTGCCATGTCTTTGCTTTTTGACCTTGGGCATGTCACTTCACTTCTCGAGGCCTCAGTTTCCTTCTCTGTAAAATGGGGATTAAGACTGCAAGGCCCACTTGGGACTTGGACTGTATCCACTCTGATTAGCTTGTACCTACCCCAGTACTTAGTACAGTGCCTGGCACATAGTAAGTGCTTAACAAATACAATTTTTTTAAAAGAGAGATATTCCCCATATAATATTAATAACAATAATAATAATAATAATGGTATATGTTAAGCATTTACTCTGTGTCAAGCACTGTTCCAAGCACCGGAGTAAATAAAGGGTAATCAGGTTGTCCAATGTGGGGCTCACAGTCTTAACCCCCATTTTACAGATGAGGTAACTAAGATGCAGAGAATAATAATAATCATGGTACTTATTGAGCACTTACTATGTGCTGGGGTAGATACAGGGTAGTCAGGTTGTCCCAATGGGGCTCACACTTTTTATCCCCATTTTACAGATGAAGTAACTGAGGCACAGAGAAGTGAAGTGACTTGTCCAAGGTCACACAGCAGAGAAGCGGCAGAGCTGGGATTAGAACCCATGCCCTCTGACTCCCAGGCCCGGGCTCTTTCCACAAAGTGATTTGCCCAAAGTCACACAGCTGACAAGTGGCTGAGCCCAGGCAAAGCCAGTGAGGAAGGAAAAGTTCTTTCCCTCCTGGAAAATCCCACCCGAAGCACCTAGAGAAGGAGCATGGCTCAGTGGAAAGAGCCCGGGCTTGGGAGTCAGAGGTAATGGGTTCGTATTCCAGCTCTACCACTTGTCAGCTGTATGACTGTGGGCAAGTCACTTAACTTCTCTGTGCCTCAGTGACCTCATCTATAAAATGGGGATTAACTGTGAGCCTCACGTGGGACAACTTGATTACCCTGTATCTACCCCAGGGCTTAGAACAGTGCTCTGCACATAGTAAGCACTTAACAAATACCAACATTATTATTATTATTATTAAATCAATCTCTTATTGTACTCTCCCATACACTCAGTACAGTATTCTGAGCACAGTAAGCACTCAATAAATACGCTTGATTGATTGATGAGGAGAGGCAGCTCTACATTCTATTCCAGGGAGGCAGGGTTTGCTCCGGGCCTCAGCCTACCAATTCTTCAATCAATGGTATTTATTGAGTGCTTACTCTGTGCTGAGCACCATACTGAGCCCATGGAGAGGACATGACACTTAGTAGACAAGTTTCTGGCCTCAAGGAACTTCCAGTCTACTGTGTGCAGAGCACTGTGCTGAGCACTTGGCAGAGTCCAGTAGAGTTTGAAGATGTAATTCTTGCCCTTACTCCCTTCTGTGTCGCCCTGACTCTCTCCCTTTGCTCTTCCCCCAACCCAGCCTCACAGCACTTATGTATATGTGTCATTTTATTTATTTATATTGATGTCCATCTTCCCCCCTTATAGACTGTAAGCTCACTGTGGGCAGGAAATGTGCCTGTTTATTGTTGTATTGTACTTTCCCAAGTGCTTAGTACAGTGCTCTGCATACAGCAAGTGCTTAATAAATACAATTTAATGAATGAATGGATATTTAGATCCTGCATTTCTCAAGAGACAGGACTGTGTCCAATTCCCACCTATGTATTCTTTCCCAGGGCTCAGGACAGTGCTCAGCAAATGGTAAGCATTTAATAAAATGCTACTTCTACTTTAAAATACATTAAGGAAGGAAAACAACATATTATAAAGATATGTACATAAGTACTGAATGGGTGGGGTGAGTATCTAAGTACTTATGGGGTATGGGACTCAGGTAAAGGCAGGAGTGATGCCGTGGGGAGGGAAAATAAGGTGGAGAGATAAGAGATAATGGAGAGATAAGAGATAAGTCAGAGAAGGCTCCCTGGAGGAGATAAGATTTTAGAAGAAGCTTGGAGGTGGAGAGTAGGATCATCTGTTAGATATGAAGAGGGAGGGCATTCCGGGAGACGAGATCGAGGTACAGTGAGGAGGTTGGCATTAGAGGGGAGAAGTGCACGGGCTGGGCCGAAGTAGGAGATTAGCCAGGTGAGATAGGAGGGGGGAAGGTGATTGATGGCTTTAAAGCAGATGGTGAGGAGTTTCTGTTTGATGCAAAGGAGAATGGGCAAACACTGGACGTTCTTGAGAAGTCCGGGGTTGTGAAGTCCGGGTTTTCTACAAGTCCAGGTGAAGTCCGGGTTTTTGGAGAAAAATGATCCTGGCTGCAGAGTGAAGTGTGGACTGGAGTGGGGAGAGACAGGAGGCCCATCTCTTCCAAGAGGCCTTTCCTCTTCTCCCACTCTCTTGAAGTTGAATTTACTCCCTTTTTCCATCCCTCTCCCAGCCTCACAGCACTTATGTCCATAGCAGTAATGTATTTGTATTTATGTCTGTCTCCTCCTCTACACTGTAAACTCGTTGTGGGCAGGGAACTTGTCTAACAACTCTGTTCTATTTTACCCTCCCAAACTTCTAGGACAGTGCTCTGCACACAGTAATGATAATAATCATTATGGTGTTCGTTAAGCACTTATCTCTGTGCCAGGCACTGAACTAAACGCTAGGATTGATCCAGGCAGATCGGGTTGGACACACAGTCAGAATTCAGTGAATACAAGTGATTGATTAAGGCAGAGAGTCAGTGAGGAGGTTGATGCAGAATTCAATTCAATTCGATCGTATATATTGAGCCCATACTGTGTGCAGAGCATTGTACTAAGCGCTTGGGAAGGGACAATAGAACAATATACGGACACATTCCCTGCCGACAGTGAGCTTACAGTCTAGAGGAGGAGGAAAACAATATAAGTAAAGAAATACAGATATGGACATAAGTCCTTTGGGGCTGGAAGGGAGATGAATAAAAGAAGCAAGTCGGGGTGAAGCAGAAGGGAGTGGGAGAAGAGGAAAGGAGGGCTTAATCAGGGAAGGCCTCTCGGAGGAGATGGGCCTTTGTTAAGGCTTTGAAGGAGGGGAGAGTCATTATCTGTCAGATATGAGGAGGGAAGGTGTTCCAAGCCAGAGGCAGGACGTGGGCAAGAAGGTCGGCAGTGAGATAAACGAGAGAAAGGTACAGTGAGAAGGTTTGAATTAGAGGAGCAAAGTGTGTGGGCTGGGTTGTAATAAGAGAATAGCGAGGTGAGATAGGAGGCGGAGAAGGGATTTAGGGCTTTAAAACCAATGGTGAGGAGTTTTTGTTTGATGTGGAGTTGGATGTGCAATCACTGGAGTTTCTCGAGGAGTGGAGAAACACGCACCAAATGTTTTTGTAAAAAAAAAAGATCCAGGCAGCAAGTGAAGTATGCACTGGAGTGGGGAGAAACAGGAGGCAGGGAGGATAACAAAGAGGCTGATTCAGTAATCAATGGAATAAGATAAGTGATTGTATTAATGTAATAGCAGTTTGGATGGAGAGGGAAGGGTGGATTTTAGCTATATTATGAAGGTGGAACCAACAGGATTTAATAATCTACTGGATATGCAGGTTGAATGAGAGATTGGAGTCAAGGATAACGACAAGGTTACAGGCTTGTGAGACAGGAAGGATGATGGTGCCTTCTACAGCAATGGGAAAGTCAAGGGGAGGGGAGGGTTTGGGCGAGAAGGTAAGAAGTTCTGTTTTATACACATTAAATTTGAAGTGACAAGAGGAAACCCAAGTAGAGATATCATGAAGGCAAGAGGAAATCCCCCTCTCCAGTTTCACATCTCCTCCTGGCTTCAAGACATCTCTGCCTGGATGTCATCCCGTCACCTCAAACTTAACATGTCCAAAACAGAGCTCCTTATCTTCCCACCTAAACTCTGTCCTCCCCGTGACTTTCCCAGACAGAGCAACCATCCTTCCTGTCTCTCAAGCCCGTAACCTTGGTATTATCCTTGACTCCCCTTTCATTCAACCCACATATTCAATCCATCGCCAAATCCTGTCTGACCCACCTTCACAACATTGCTAAAATCCACCCTTTCCTCTCTGTTCAAACTGCTATCACATTAATACAAACACTCATCCTTTCCCTCCTCGATTACTGCATCAACCTCCTCTCTGACCCCCTAGCCTCCTGTCACTCCCCACTCCGGTCCATACTTCAGTCTGCTGCCCGGATCATTTTTCTACAAAAACGTTCTGGACATGTCACCCTCCTCCTCAAAAAACTTCAGTGGTTGCCCATCCACCTCCATATCAAAGAAAAACTCTCTCTAGTGGCTTTAAAGCCATCCATCTCCTCACCCCCTCCTACCTCACTTCTTTCCTTCTACAACCCAGCCCGCACACTTCACTTCTCTAGTGCTAACCTTCTCAATGGTCCTCCATCTCACCTGTCTCACCTCGACCCCTGGTCCATGTTCTTCCTCTGGGCCGGAATGCCTTCCCTCTTCAAATCCCACAGACAGTGACCCATTCAAAGCCTTCCAGAAGGCCCATCTCCTCCAAGAGGCCTTCCCAGACTAAGCTCCACTTTTCCTCATCTCCCACTCCCTTCTAAGTCGGCCTGACTTGTTCTCTTTGCTCTCCCCTCTTCCCAGCTCCACAGCACTTATATACATATCTGTAATCAGTGCCTGAGGGAAAGAGCTGCGAGTCAGACTGTCCATCAGCGGTATTTATTGAGTGCTTACTGTGTGCAGAGCCCTGTAGTAAGCAGCTGGGAGAGGACAGAACAACGGAGTTTGTAGATATGTTCCCGGCCCACAACGAGTTTACAGTCTAGAAAGGGGGAGGGATATGAATATAAATAAATAAATAAATAAATAAATACATACATACATACATACATACATAAATACATACATACATACATACATAAATAAATGACAAATATGGACATAAGTGCTGTCGGGCTGGGAGGGGGGGATAAATAAAGGGAGCAAGTCAGGGCCACATAGAAGGGAGTGGGAGAAGAAGAAATGAGGGCTTAGTCAGGGAAGGCCTCTTGGAGGAGGTGTGCCTTCAGTAAGGCTTTGAAGGTGGGGAGATTCATTGTCTGTCAGATATGAAGAGGGAGGGCGTTCTAAGCCAGAGGCAGGACGTGGGCGAGAGGTCGATGGCGAGATAAATGAGAACGAGAGACAGTGAGAAGGTTGGCTTTAGAGGAGCAAAGTGTGCGGGATGGGGTGTAGTAGAAGAGTAGCGAGATGAGGTAAAAGGGAGCAAGGGGATTGAGGGCTTTAAAGTCAATGGTGACTAGCTTTTGTTTGAGGTGGAGGTGGGTGGGCAACCACTGGAGGGTCTTGAAGAGTGAGGAAACATGTCTGTGAGAGGCAAGTCCAGACCTCTCAAGACCCCTGACCAGACAAGTGGAAGAGCCAGCATTAGAACCCAGTTCTCCTGAGTCAGCTAATAAATCAATCAATTATATCTATTGAGTACTTACTATGTGCAGAGCACTGAAGCATTCATTCATTCGATCGTATTTATTGAGCGCTTACTGTGTGCAGAGCGCTTGTGAGAGTAGAACGATAAACAGACACATTCCCTGCTCACAATCAGCTTACTGTCTAGAATGGGAGATACAGACATTAATATAAATAAATTAATTACAGACACAGACATAAGTGTTGTGGGGTTGGGAGGGGGAATGAATAAAAGGATCAAGTCACGGCGACGCAGAAGGGAGTGGGAGAAGAGGAAAGGGGGGCTTAGGGAAGGCCTCTTGGAGGAGATGGGCCTTCGATAAGGCTTTGAAGTGGGGGGACAGTCACCGTCTGCTGGATTTGAGGAGGGAGGGTGTTCCAGGCCAGAGGTAGGACGTGGGTGAGGGGTCGGTGGCGAGATAGAGGAGATGGAAGCACTGATCTAAGTCCTTGGGAGAGGTCACGTCTCGTCCAAGGGGTCTTCCCCATTCAAACCAATTCCCCAGTTGCTAGTATCCACCCCAGCACTTAGTACAGTATTTAGGTAACTGTAGCACACAGTAGCACTTAAAAAATACCATGATTGTTATTGTTGTTAAGCCCTCTTTTCCCCCGCTTCCTCTCAATCAGTCAATAGTTTTTATCGAGCACTTGCTGGGTGCAGAGGACTGTACTAAGCGCTTAAAGTACAATACAACAGAATTAGCAGATATGTTCCCTGCCCATAACGAGCTCACAATCTCCTGCCTCATCTGTGCATTTGGATCTGTGACCTTTGGGTATTTGATATTCACCCCACCCTCAACCCCGCAGCAGTTATGTAGATACCTTTTAATTATATACTATAAATTTCTTATTCATATGGGCTGTCTTTCTCCCCTTCTAGACTATAAGCTCGTTCTGGGCGGGGACTGTTTCTGCTAACTCTATTGTAATGTAATCTCCCAAGTTTTAACTCTGCACGAAGTAAGAACTCAACAAATACTATTGATTGATTAGTTGATTGAGAACATAACAGATTTGGTTGACACATTCCCAGCCCTCAAAGAGCCTACAGACTAGAGAAGGCGAGAGGCTCAATGAATCCAACAATCAGTCATATTTATAGAGCACTCACTGTGTGCAGAGCGCTGTACTAAGCGGTTGGGAGGGTATAGTACAACAGAGTTGGCAGAAACGTTCCCCGCCTACATGGCCTAGAGGGGGCTTAGTCTAAAGGGAATCAAGAGAAATCATCATCATCGATGGAATTTATTGAGCACTTACTATGAAGCAGCGTGGCTCAGTGGAAAGAGCACAGGCTTGGGAGTCAGAGGTCATGGTTCGAATCCTGGCTCTGCCACTTGGCAGCTGTTTGACTGTGGGCAAGTCACTTCACTTCTCTGTGCCTCAGTTACCTCATCTGTAAAATGGGGATGAACGTGGGACAACCCGATGACCCTGTATCTCCCCCAGCGCTTAGAACAGTGCTCTGCACATAATAAGCGCTTAACACATACCAACATTATTGTTATTATGTGCAGACCACTGGACTAAGCCTAAGCACTTGGGAGAGTCTAATAACTGTGGTATTTATTAAGCATTTACTATCCCGGCTCCATCAAGTGTCTGCTCAGTCACCTTAAGCAAGTCATTTCACTTCTCTGTGCCTCAGTTGCCTTATCTGATAATGGGGATTAAGACTGTGAGTCCTGTGTGAGACATGGACGGAGACCAAAGTGATTAGCTTATATCTATCCTGGTGTTTAGTAATAATAATAATAATGGTATTTGCTAAGGGCTTACTAAGTGACAGGCATTGTTTAAAGTGCTGGGGTAGATACAAGATATTAGGGTTGGACATAGACCCTGTCCCACAAAGGGCTCACAGTCTTAATTCCCATTTTACAGATGAGGGAACTGAGGCACAGAGAAGTGAAGTGACTTGCCCAAGGTCACACTGCAGACACGTGGCGGAGCAGGGATTAGCACCCAAATCCTCTGACTCCCAGGCCCCGGGCTCTTTCCACTAGGCCGAACTCCTTCCCTGGGCGAGAGAACGAGGCTTTTCCTTGTGCGGGGTCGCAGGGATGCCCCGATCCCTCTGGGGGCCAGGGGCGGCCTCAAGCTCACCAGCAGTGCTCAGGAAATGTCAATAGTCAACCAGGGAGGGCAGGGCCCAGGACCAGATGAGCAGAGAGCTGTTAAAGACCCGCCCTGCCCTGTTCCCCACCAGACAGCTGTTCCAGAGCCCCCGGTGGAATTATCCCAAACCAGTAATCCCGGGAAAGGCGCCCCACCCTCGCCTCGGAATCAGGTTCGGCTCTGGATGTCAGCGGCTCAACAGCAGAGGATACGTCAAGCATGAGGGGGGACGAGAAGCAGCGGCTCAACAGCAGAGGATACGTCAAGCATGAGGGGGGACGAGAAGCAGCCGGGGGTCAGAGTGGGCCACACCCTGGACGTGAGTCAGCTCTATAGCCTGCTGCCCTGTGGAATCAGAAACCGAGATCTAGAAGTGAAGATGGAGCATCTTGGGCGACAGGGTGGACGACAGAAGGAATTCTTCTCCCTCCCCTCTGCATTCTCTACACTGCTGCCCATCGATCTGGTTTTCACAGCTCTAGGGCTGTAGACAAAATAGAGTGAAAGGGGTGGGTGAAGGGGGAGCAATGAACGGTGCTTAGTACAGTGCTCTGCACACAGTAAGCACTCAATAAATGTGACCGATGTTTAGTAGTTGTAGTAATTTTTGTCAATGAAGATGGAGGATCATATGGCTTCCGTCCCCTTCACTTCACAGAAACCGCCCTCTCAAAGGTCACCAATGATTTCTTCCTTGTCAAATCCAAAGGACTCTATTCCATCCGCATCCTCCTCGACCTCTCAGCTGCCTTGGACACTGAGGACCATCCCCTTCTCCTGGAAACCTTATCCAACCACGGTTTCACTGACTCTGTCCTCTCCCCTCTGGCCATTCATTCTTAGTCTCCTTCATGGGCTCCTCCTCCGCCTCCCACCCCCTAACTGTGGGGGTCCCTAAAGGTTCAGTTTTGGGTCCCCTTCCATTCTCCATCTACACCCACTCCCTTGGAGAGAACTATTTCCTCGCATGGCTTCAACTACCACTTCTACGCTATTGACACCAAAATCTCCATCTCCAGCCCTGATCTCTCTCCCCACTCCAGTCTCACATCTCCTCCTGCCTTCAAGACATCTCTACTTGGATATCTTCCCATCACCTCAAACTTAACATCTCCAAAACAGAGCTCCTTATCTTCCCACCCAAACTCTGTCCTCCCCCTGACTTTCCCATCACTGTAGACGGCACCACCATCCTTCCTGTCTCACTAGCCCGTAACCTTGGCGTGACCCTTGACTCCTCTCTCTCATTCAACCCACATATTCAATCCCTTACCAAATCCTGTCCGTCCCACCTACACAGTGTGCTAAAATCCACCCTTTCCTCTCTGTCCAAACTGCTAACCATGTTAATACAATCACTTATCCTTTCCCCCCTCAATTCCTGCATCAGCATCCTCGCTGACCTCCCAGCCTCCTTTCTCTCCCCTCTATCGCCCATATTTCACTCGGCTGCCCGGATCGTTTTTCTACAAAAACGTTCTGGACAAATCACCCTGCTCCTCAAAAAACTCCAGTGGTTGCCCGTCCACCTCCGTATCACACAAAACCTCCTCACTATTGGCTTTAAAGCCCTCCATCACCTTGCCCCGTCCTACCTCTTCTGGCTTCTCTCCTACAATCCTGCCCGCACACTTCGGTCCTCTGGTGCCGCTAGCCTTCTCACTGGGCCTCCATCCCGCCTATCTCGCTGCTGACCTCCGGCCCACATCCTGCCTCTGGCCTGGAATGCCCTCCCTCCTCAAATCCGACAGACAACCACTCTCCCCCGCTTCAACCCCTTATTGAAGACCCATCTCCTCCAAAGAGCCTTCCCAGACTATGCCCCACTTTTTCTCCCACTTCCTTTGGTGTTGCCCTGACTTGCTCCCTTTTCTCTCCCCCCTCCCAGCCCCAAAGCACTTAAGTACATATCTGTCATTTTATTTATCCCTTTGCTCTTCCCCCATCCCGGCCCCATAGCATTTATGTACATATCTGTCATTTTACTTATTTGTATTGATGCCCGTCTCCCTGACTCTCGATTGTGAGCTCATTGTGAGTAGGCAATGTCACTGTTTATTGTTGTACTTTCCCAAGTGCTTAGTACAGTGCTCTGCACTCATTAAGGGCTCAATAAATACGATTGAATGAATGAATCAGGGTGTGGTCTAGAACTCTCCCTACCCCAAAGATGTGGTGTATGGTAGAAGTCCCGGTGGTGGTGAAAATGGAGGAATAGTAGAGTGGTGATGGTGGAGGTAATAATAATAATAATGATGGCATTTGTTAAGCGCTTACTATGTGCGAAGCACTGTTCTAAGTACTGGGAGAGATACAAGGTGATCAGGCTGTCCCACATGGGACTCACAGTCTTCATCCCTATTTTCCAGATGAGGCACCGAGAAGTTAAGCGACTTACCCAAAGTCACGCAGGTGACAAGCGGCGGAGCTGGGATTAGAACCCACGACCTCTGATTCCCAAGCCCGTGGTTTTCCACTGAGCCACGCTGCTTCCCTGCAAAGATGATGGGCCAGAAATTGGATAGTTAATGGCAAAACGGCTGTTGTATTGGCCGGGAATCAAATCCGGGCCTCCCACAAGGCAGGCAAGAATTCTACCACTGAACCAACCAATGCCAAGCACTGGTCTAATCACTGGGGTGGATACAAGGTAATGAGGATGTCTCAGGTGGGGCTCACAGTCTTCATCCCCATTTTCCAGTGGAGTTAAGTGGCTGGCTCAAAGTCACACAGCTGACAAGCGGCAGGGCCGGGATTAGAACCCATGACCTCTGACTCCCAAGCCTGGGCTCTTTCCACTAAGGCACGCTGCTTCTCTAACAATAGTAATAATAGTATAATTGTGGTGCTAATAGCACATGTACTGGTAATATTGAGAGACAGAGAATATTGAGATAATATTGAGAAACAGAGAAGCAGCATAGCTTAGTGGAAAGAGCCCGGGCTTGGGAGTCAGAGGTCGTGGGTTCTAATCCCTGCACCGCCACTTGTCAGCTGTGTGACCTTGGGCAAGTTGGTTAACTTCTCTGTGCCTCAGTGACCTCATCTGTCAAATGGGGATGAAGACTGTGAGCCCTATGTGGGACAATCTGATTACCTTGTATCCACCCCAGCGCTTAGGACAGCGCTCGGCACATAGTAAGCGTTTCACAAATACCAACATTATTATTATCGAAGTCGTAGGATAGTAATAATAGTAGTAAGGGGCAGTAGCCTGACTTGGTGGATAGAGACCAGGCCTGGGAGCCAGAACGACCTGTGTTCTAATCCCAGCTCCACCGTACGTCTGCTGCGTGACCTTGGACAAGTCACTTAGCTTCTCCTAGCCTCAGTTCCCTCATCCGTAAAATGGGGAATAAAGACTGTGAGCATCATGTAGCACAGGGACTGTGTCCATCCTGATTAACTTGCATCTATCCCAGCGCTTCAAACAGTGCTTGGCACATAGTAAAGTGCTCTGGTGCTACCTTCTCACTGTGCCTCATTCTCACCTGTCACGCCGTCAACTCCTGGCCAACATCCTACCTCCGGACTGGAATGCCCTCCCTCCTCACATCCACCGAACTCACTCTCTTCCCCCCTTCAAAGCCCTACTTAGAGCTCACCTCCTCCAGGAGGCCTTCCCAGACTAAGCCTCTCTTTTCCTCAGCTCCCTCTCCCCTCCGCATTGCCCCGAATCGCTCCCTTTGCTCTACCCCCCTCTCCCCAACCCACAACACTTATGTATATATGTACATATCTATAATTCTATTTATTTATATTGATACCTGTTTACTTGTTTTGATGTGTATATATCTATAATTCTATTTATTTATATTGAAGCCTGTTTACTTGTTTACTGTAAACTTGCCTGTTTACTGTTTACTTGTTTACTTGTTTTGATGTGTATATGTCTATAATTCTATACATTTCTACTGATGCCTGTTTATTTGTTTTGATGTCTGTCTCCTCCCTTTTAGACTGTAAACCTGGTGTGGGCAGGGATTGTCTCTCTTCACTGCCAAATTGTACTTTCCAAGTGCTTAGTACCGTGCTCTCCCCACAGTAAGTGCTCAGTAAATACTATGGAATGAATGAATGAACAAGAACCATATTTATTATTATTATTAGCAGCAGTGGTAGTAATACTGGTTCTAATAGTGGTAACGCTAATCAATCATACTTAATGAGCACTTACTGTGTGCAGAGCACTGTACTGAATGGTTACTTGTTTTGTTTTGTTCTGTTTTGTTTTGTTGTCTGTCTCCCCTGTTTAGACTGTGAGCCTGTCGTTGGGCGGGGATTGTCTCTATCTGTTGCCGAATTGTACATTCCAAGTGCTTAGTACAGTGCTCTGCACATAGTAAGCACTCAATAAATACAATTGAATGAATGAATGAATGAATGAATGAATGGTCTCGATGGAACAAAGAGGGCAGAAGCCGCATTGAAGTGGGTCAAGGAGAGAAGTAGAAGAGAGGAAGTAGAGACAGTGGTAGTCACTGTGGTGGCTTATGAATATCCACTTGGTGCAGAGCACTGCGCTAGATGCTTGAGAAGCTCAGAATTAAGAAGCAATAATTAGAATAATAACTTACTGTGTGCCAGGCACTGAACTAAGCACTGGGATGGATATAAGCAAATCGGGTTGGACTCCTGACCCTGTCCCCCTTGGGGCTTGCAGTCTCAATCCCCATTTTCCAGACGAGGAAACTGAGGCCCAGAAAAGTGAAGTGACTTGTCCAAGGCCACACAGCAGACAAGTGGTGGAGGCAGAATTAGAACCCATGACCTTCTCACCCCCAGGCCCGGGCTCTAGCCACTACAAGTTCCACTGCCCACAGAGAGCTTCCACTGTAGCCAGGGAGAGACGGTCATACAACTGGGTTCAACCTGACTAATTTGTATCTACCCTGTGCTTAGAAATGTGCTTGGCACAGAGTAAGCGCTTAAGAAGTACCATAGTTATCATTATTAATTATTATTATGAACGTCTACACCTGGAGTAGCCAGAACCACCACCGGAGAACACACCGATAGACGTGGGTGTTGAGGCTGAGTAGAAAACAGCTCCTAAGCCCCAGAGGTGGCTGATGGAATGATATGGCTCGGGGCGGGAGGTGAATCAGGGAAGGCTTCTTGGATGAGGTGGGATTTTTAGGAGGGATTTGAGGAGACTAGAGCCACAGGCTGTCCTGGGTTCAGGGAGAGGGGGTTCCAGGCTTAGTCCAGTGCTCAGTACATAGTAAGCGCTCAGTAAATATGATTGATTGCATTATACTCTCCCAAGAGCTTAGTCCAGTACTCTGCACAAAATAATAGTAATAATAATAATTATGGAATTTGTTAGGTGCTCACTATGTGCCAGGCTCTGTATTTGCACTGGGGTGGATACAAGCAAATCAGGCTGGACACAGTCCCTGTCCCAAATGGGGCTCATAGTCTTCATCCCGATTTTACAGATGAGGGAACTGAGGCCCATAGAAGTGATGTGATTTGTCCAAGGTAACACAGCAAAGTGTATACAAGTGTATACATCTTTATGTATCTGTAATTTATTTATTTATTTGTGTATTTATTTATATTACTATCTGTCTCTCGCTCGACTGTGAGCTCATTGTGGGCAGGGAAAGAGTCTGTTGTTATATTGTCCTCTCCCAAGCGCTTAGTACAGTGCTTTGCACCCAGTAAGCGCTCAAAAATACTTTTGAATGAATGAATGAAAGTGGCAGAGCAGGGATTAGAACCTGTAACCTTCTGATTTCCAGAGCCCTGCTCTATCCACTACACCATCAGTGCTCAATAAATGTGATTAATTGATTCTATTTACTCTCCCAAGTGTTCTGCTCACAATAAGCACTCAGTACATATGATTGATTGCATTTTACTCTTCCAAGCACTTAGTACAGGGCTCTGCACACAGTAATTGTAATAATAATAATAACAATGGAATTTGTTAAGCGCTTACTTATGTGCCAGGCACTGTACTAAGCACTGGGTGGATACAAGCAAATCGGGGCGGACACAGTCCCTGTCCCATATGGGGCTCACGGTCTTCATCGTCATTTTACAGATGAGGGAACTGAGGCCCAGAGAAGTGAAGCGACTTGCCCAAGGTCACACAGCAGATAAGCGACATCCTCTGACTCCCAGCAGTGCTCTTTCCACTAAGCCACGCTGCTTCCAGTATTTTTTGAGTGCTTACTGTGTTCATATCTGTCATTTATTTATTTATATGAATGTCTACCTCCCTGGACTGTAAGCACACTATGGGCAGGGAATGTGTCTATATATTGTTATAGTGTACTCCCCCAAGTGCTTAGTACAGTGCTTTGCATACAGTAGATGCTCAATAAATACATCTGAATGAAGGAATGAAAGTAGAGTTCTGTACTAAGTGCTTGAGAGAGGACAAAGCAATACAATCCAGATCAATCAACCCATAGTATTTATTGAGTGCTTACAGTGTGCAGAGCACTGAACTAAGCATTTGGGAGAGGACAATATAGCACAGTTGGCTGACAGGTTCCCTGCCCACAGTGAGCTTACAGTCTACATACAGTCTATAAGTTCATTATCCTTATATGGAAATATTTTTCCTGTCTGTCCTTGATTTTAACATCTACCTCTCCCTGTAGACTGTTAGCTCCTTGTGGGCAGAGAATAGTAATTCATTCAATCATATTTATTGAGCACTTGTTGTGTGCAGAGCACTGTACTAAGCACTTGGGCGAGTACAAGACATCAATAAACAAACACATTCCCTGCCCACAACGAGCTTACTGTCTAGAAACTGTAATTCATTCATTCAATCATAGTTATTAAGCACTTACTGTGTGCAGAGCACTGGACTAAGCGCTTCGGAAAGTACAATACAACAAAAAAGAGTGACCATCCCTGTCCACAGTGAGCTCACAGTCTTGCTCTAATGTATTTTTCCAAGGTACAGTGGTCTGCTCTCAGTAAGCACTCAATAAATCCTGTCAGTCCCACCTTCACAACACCGCTAAAATCCACCCTTTCCTCTCCATCCGAACTGCTGCCTCGTTAATACAGTGATAATGTCGATATTTGTTAAGCGCTTACTATGTGCAGAGCACTGTTCTAAGCTCTGGGGTAGACAGAGGGGAATCAGGTTGTCCCACGTGGGGCTCACAGTCTCAATCCCCATTTTACAGTTGAGGGAACTGAGGCACAGAGAAGTGAAGTGACTTGCCCACAGTCACACAGCTGACAAGTGGCAGAGCGGGATTCGAACCCCGACCTCTGACTCCCAAGCCCGTGCTCTTTCCACTGAGCCACGCCACTTCCCCTTACAATCACTCATCCTATACTGCCTGTATTACTGCATCAGCCTCCTGGCTGACCTCCCAGCCTCCTGCCTCTCCCCACTCCAGTCCGTACTTCACTCTGCTGCCCGGATCATTTTTCTACAAAAACGTTCTGGACACGTCACCCCGCTCCTCCAAAACCTCCAGTGGTTGCCCATCCACCTCCATATCAAACAAAAACTCTCTCTAGTGGCTTTAAAACCATCCATCACCTCACCCCCTCCTACCTCACTTCTTTCCTTCTACAACCCAGCCCGCACACTTCACTTCTCTAGTGCTAACCTTCTCACTGGGCCTCCATCTCGCCTGTCTCGTCGCCGACCCCTGGCCTACATCCGCCTCTGGCCTGGAACACCCTCCCTCCTCCAATCCGGCAGACAATGACTCTCCCCGACTTCAAAGCCTTACTGAAGGCTCATTTCCTCCAAGAGGCCTTCCCAGACTAAGCCCCATTTTTCCTCCTCTCCCACTTCCTTCTGCATCGCCCTGACTTGCTCCCTTGGCCCTTCCCCTCTCCCAGCCCCAAAGCACTTATGTCCATATCTGTCATTTTATTTATACCTTTGCTCTTTCCCCCGTCCCAGCCCCACCGCACTTACAATATAAACCTGTAATTTTATTTATTTGTATTGATGTCTGTCTCCCCGACTCTAGACTGTAAGCTAGTTGTGAGAAGGGAATGTCACTATTTACTGTTGAATTGTACTTTCCCCGGTGCTCAGTACATAACTCTGCCGTTTAGACTGTGAGTCCACTGTTGGGCAGGGAATGTCTCTATCTTTTGCCAAATTGTACATTCCAAGCACTTAATACAGTGCTCTGCACATAGTAAGCACTCAATAAATATGATCGAGTGAATGAATGAACACAGTAAGCGCTCAATAAATACTATTGAATGAATGAATATGATTGATTAATTGATAGATTGTAGTCTCCTTGAAGGTAAGGATATGTCATTCGATTCTTCTAAATACCCCCAAGTGCTTAGTATAAGACTCAGCACCCAGTAAATGCTCAATAAATATTACTGACGGATTGACCGGCTGATTGTTAATACTCAATGCTCCTAATACTATTAAAACCTCCTGAATTTGATCCAGTTCTTCTGGTCCATCTTTTTTTTTAAACGGTGTTTGTTAAGCGCTTGCTATGTGCCAGACACTGTACTAAGCGCTGAAGTGGATACAAGCAAGTCAGGTTGGACACAATCCCCGTCCTATGTGAGGCTCACAGTCTTTATCCCTTTTTTACAGTTGAGGGAACTGAGGCCCAGAGAAGTGAAATGACTTACCCAAGGTCACCCCCCCCCCAGACGAGCAGCAGAGCCAGGATCAGAACCCACAACCTGCTGACTCCCAAGCCCATGCTCTAGCCACTAGGCCATTCTGCTTCTCCATTGCAGGGGGGCGATCTCGCGAGAGACCCCCATCCGCCCCTCGTACGTCCGTCTGGCCGGCGGGAGCCTGGGGGCTCATGTAGAAACCTCCCCCTGGTCGCCGTGGGGTTGACCTGAGTCATTCATATCTGTGTATATTCCCCTCCTGGGGAACAGGCGGCTGAGGGTGGGTGACCCCTGACCTCAAGCCCATTCCGGCAGTGACGTGGGTCGGTCGGGGCTTGTGAGCAGGGCATGGAGTCATTTACAGCAGAACAAATAGCAGTGACGCGAATGGGATCGGGGGGGGGGAAGGGAGACTTGGGCAAGCCCACCGTCCCGGGTGGGTCACTCAATCCCCTTTGCCCCCTCCTACCTCACCTCGTGGCTCTTCTACTCCAACCCAGCCTATACACTTCACTCCTCCGATGCCAACCTTCTCACTGTCCCTCCATCTCGTCTATCTTGCCGCCGACCTCTCGCCCACATCCTGCCTCTGGGCCTGAAACGCCTACCCTCCTTAAAACCCACAGACAATGACTCTCCCCACCTTCAAAGCCCCATCTCCTCCAAGAGGCCTTCCCTGACTAAGCCCTCCTTTCCTCTTCTCCCACTCACTTTGGCGTCACCCCGATTTACTCCCTTTATTCATCCCCCCCTTCCCAGCCCCACAACACTTATGTCCACATCTGTCATTTATTTATTTCTATTCATGTCCGTCTCCCCCTCTAGCCTGTAAGCTCATTGTGGGCAGGGAATGTGCCTCTTTATTGTCCTACTGAACTCTCCCAAGTGCTTAGTACAGTGCTCTGTGCAAAGTAAGCGCTCAATAAATATGATTGACTGACTGGGGGCTGAAGGAATATAGGGTGTTCTGGGATGGAGAGACCACCCCCCCCCAATTTGGCCCCTCTGGGTGTGTACTGACCACCTGGAAAGTCCAGATGGGAGAGTCCGGATATCTGAGAGACATTTGGGGGAGAGGACTAATAATAATAATAATAATTATTATTATGGTACTTATTAAGTGCTTACTATGTGCCAAGCACTCTTCTAAGAGCTGGGGTAGATAAAATTTAATCAGATTGGACACAGTCCCTGTCCCCCTTGGGGTTCACAGTCTTAATTGACATTTTACAGATGAGGGAACTGAGGCCCAGAGAAGTGAAGTGACTTACCCAAGGTCCCACAGCAGACGTGGGGTGGATCCGAGATTAGAATTCAGGTCCTTCTGACTTCCAGGTCCATGCTGTATCCTCTATAGCTTGTTGCTTCTAGGTGGAGCTGGGGGAGAGCTGGCGGGAGATGGGGGAGGGCTTGGGCAACTAGGGGAGCTGGGGAGAGCTGAGGGGGCTGGGAGATAGCTGGGCGGAGCTGGAGGACGAGGACAGAAAACATAGGGTGGAGGGCAGAGGACGGAGGACAGAGGATGGAGGATGGAGGATGGAGGACGGAGGGCAGGGGGCAGAGGTCAGAAGGTGGAGGATGGAGGATGGAGGACGGAGGACAGAGGATGAAAAATGGAGGGCAGAGGATGGACGACAAAGGACGGAGTATGGATGATGGGGAACAGAGGACAGATGATTTAGGACAGAGAATGGAGGACAGAGGGCGGAGAATGGAGGACAGAAGGCAAAAGTTGGAGGATGGAGGATAGAGGACAGAGAACAGAGAATGGAGGATAGAAAACGGAGGATGGAGGACAGAGGGCAGGGCACAGAGGATGGAAGATGGAGGATGGAGGACTGAGGATGGAGGACAGAGGATGAAAGATGGAGGCCAGAGGACGGAGGACAGAGGACGAAGGATGGAGGATGGTGAACAAAGGACAGAGGACCGATGATTTGGGACAGAGGATGGAGGACAGAGGACAGAGAAAGGAGGACAGAAGACAAAGGTTGGGGGACAGAGGACAGAGGATGGAAAATGGAGGATGGAGGTCAGGGGATGGAGGATGGAGGGCAGAGAATGGAGGATGGAGGGCAGGGGACGGAGGACAGACGATTTAGGACAGAGGATGGAGGATAGAGGATGAAGGACAGGGGACAGAGAATGGAGAACAGAGGACAGAGACTGGAGAATGGAGGATGGAGGACAGAGGAAAGATGATTTAAACATAATTATAATATTTGTTAAGCGCTTTCTATGTGCCAGGGGTGGACACAGTCCCTGTCCCATGTGGGGCTCACAGTCTCAATCCCCATTTTCCAGTTGAGGGAACTGAGGCCCAGAGAAATAAAGCGACTGACCCAAGGTCACACAGCAGACAAATGGCAGAGGTGGGATTAGAACCCATGACCTTCTGACTCCCAGAGCCGGGCTCTAGTCACTAGGCCGAATGGAGGACAGAAGACAGAGGATGGAGAACGGAGGATGGAGGATGGAGGACTGACGATGGATGGAGGACAGAGGACAGAGGCCCGGAGCCTGGCCGGTCTTCTGCCAGCTGCCATCTTGAGGCCCGCAGGAGTGTCAGCGTGGCAGGGGCGTCCGGGCCGGGCCGGGCAGGGCCGGGCACAGCGGGGCAGGGCCGGAGACCCGCCCCTCGGCCCCACCCTTTCCCACGTTCCCGGGGTTTATGACCCAGGTCCTGTTGGAGCTGCCCGGCTCCGGCTCAGTGGGCTTCCGGGAGCAGGCCGGGCCTTCCGAGAAACTCCCAGCTGGTCGCGAAGAGGCAAGGAGCAGGGGCAGCGCGGGGGGCAGGGGTGGCACAAGGGGACCTCCTGCCGCGGAGCACGGAGGGGCCTTTGTTACTGCAGTCATTCATTCATTCTATCGTATTTATTGAGCGCTTACTGTTCGCAGAGCACTGTACTTAACGCTTGGAAAGTACGATTCAACAATAAAGAGAGACAATCCCTCCCCACACCGGGTTTACAGTCCACTCCCAGGGGCTCAGGCAGTGCTCCCTGACCCTCAGAACAGTGCTCCCAAGTGCTTCTGGGAGCTCAGCATAGCACCAGTGGACACTCAAGTGCTACCTGGCGCCCAGCACAGTGCTCCTGGATGTTCAGTCAGTGAGCCCGGGCACTCAGCACATAGCTGACAAGCATTAAATCGGATGTTTCCAGGGACTCAGCAAAGTGCTCTCGAGATGCTCATTCATTCAGTGCTCCTGGGTTCTCAGAACAGTGCTCCCAAGTGCTCAGTCGGGGGTTCTGGTAGCTCAGCTCCAAAATTCCCCAGGGCAGCATCCCCCCACACCAGGCCCCTGCGGCCCCCCGAGATCCACCCCCGACGAGAACTCCATCCTGCTCCTCCGATAATCCCGCTCCTCTCAACGGAGTGACCGAGTCTCCTCGGGGCAGAGGCGACACAAGACCTCACCTGAGAGTGCTGATGTCCAAAGCAAACATTTGCTTAGGAGCGGGGCGGGTATGGGGTGCAGGGAGGGAGAGAGAGATACCCGCACACAGAGACGGAGAGACAGACAGAGAGAGTGACAGAGAGGGAAACAGAGTTAGAGACAGAGACACAAAAGAGAGACTGAGACAGAAACAGAGTCAGAGAGAAAGACAGAACACAGAGACAGACAGAGACGGACAGAGATGGAGAGACAGACAGAGAGAGTGACAGAGACACAAAGAGAGAAAGACAGAACACAGAGACAGATAGAGACGGACAGAGACGGAGAGACAGACAGAGAGAGTGACAGAGGGAGAAACAGAGAGTTAGAGACAGAGACACAAAGAGACAAAGACAGAACACAGAGACAGATGGAGACAGACAGAGACGGAGAGACAGAGAGAGGGACAGAGGGAGAAACAGAGAGTTAGAGACAGAGACACAAAAGAGAGACTGAGACAGAAACAGAGTCAGAGAGAAAGACAGAACACAGAGACAGATAGAGACAGACAGAGACGGAGAGACAGACAGAGAGAGTGACAGAGGGAGAAACAGAGAATTAGAGACAGAGACACAAAGAGAGAAAGACAGAACACAGAGACAGATAAAGACAGACAGAGACGGAGAGACAGAGAGAGTGACAGAGGGAGAAACAGAGTTAGAGACAGAGACACAAAAGAGAGACTGAGACAGAAACAGAGTCAGAGAGAAAGACAGAACACAGAGACAGATAGAGATGGACAGAGATGGAGAGACAGACAGAGAGAGTGACAGAGGGAAAGACAGAACACAGAGACAGATAGAGATGGACAGAGACGGAGAGACAGACAGAGTGACAGAGGGAGAAACAGAGTTAGAGACAGAGACACAAAAGAGAGACTGAGACAGAAACAGAGTCAGAGAGAAAGACAGAACACAGAGACAGATAGAGATGCACAGAGACGGAGAGACAGAGTGACAGAGGGAGAAACAGAGAGTTAGGGACAGAGATACAAAGAGAGAAAGACAGAACACAGAGATAGATAGAGACAGAGACAGAGAGACAGACAGACAGAGTGACAGAGGGAGAAACAGAGAGTTAGAGACAGAGATTCAAAAGAGAGACTGAGACAGAAATCGTCAGAGAGAAAGACAGAACACAGAGACAGATAGAGAGATGGAGACATGGGAAAGAGACTGAGACAGAAACAGAGGCAGGGAGGCAGAGATACAAGAGAGACAGAGATAGAGGGGAACAGAGAGACAGAGATTCAGAAGTAGAGAGGCTGAGACTGAAATAGAGAGAAAGAGACAGAGAAAGAGAGACGACAGAAATGCAGAAACAAGAGAGACAGAGACAAGCAGAGAGAGAGAAGACAGAAAGGCAGAGACAGAGCAATAAAGACAGAGACAGAGAGACAGAGAGACAGAGATCGCTCAGGCCCAGACTCCACTGGGCTTCTTGCTTGCTGCCGTATCATCGCTCAGCGCTTACTGAGAGTGGAGCACTGTACTGAGCCCCTTCTGAGAGTGGAGTGATGTACTGAATACCTATAATAATAATAAAGATGGTATTTGTTAAGCGCTTACTATGTGCCAAGCACTGTTCCAAGCACTGGGGTAGATACAAGGTAATCAGGTTGTCCCACATGGGGCTCACAGTCTTTATCCCCATTTTCCAGATGAGGTAACTGAGGCTCAGAGAAGTGAAGTGACTTGCCCCAAATCACACAGCTGATAAGTGGCGGAGCCAGGATTAGAACCCATGACCTCTGACTCCCAAGCCCGGGCTCCTTCCACGGAGCCACACTGTTTCTCTGAAAGTGGAGTGTTTATTGAGTACCTACTCAGAGTGGTGCACTGTACTGAGCACCTACTGAGAAGCAGCGTGGCTCAGTGGAAAGAGCACGGGCTTTGGAGTCAGGGCTCATGAGTTCGAATCCCAGCTCTGCCACTTGTCGGCTGTGTGACTGTGGGCAAGTCACTTAACTTCTCTGGGCCTCAGTTCCCTCATCTGTAAAATGGGGATGAAGACTGTGAGCCCCACGTGGGACAACCCGATTCCCCTATGTCTACCCCAGCGCTTAGAACAGTGCTCGGCACATAGTAAGCGCTTAACAAATACCAACATTATTAATAGACAGCTTTACTGAACAATTGAGAGTGAAGCACTGTACTGAGTGCCTACTGAAAGAGGAGCACTGTACCAAGCACCCATTTGAGTATGGAGCACTGCAGTGGATCCATACTGAGTAATAATAATAATGTTGGTATTTATTAAGCGCTTACTATGTGCAGAGCACTGTTCTAAGCCCTGGGATATACAAGGTAATCAGGTTGTCCCACATGAGGCGCCCAGTCTTAATCCCCATTTTACAGATGAGGTAACTGAGGCACAGAGAAGTTAAGTGACCTGCCCACAGTCACACAGCTGACAAGAATGCTAGTGCAGAGAACTGATCTGAGTGCAGAGCTCTGTACTGAATGCCTACTGAGTGTAGATCACTGTACTGAGTGACTGCAGAGCACTGTGCTTACTACCTACTGAGTGTGGAGCACTGTACTAAATACTTACTGAATGTGGAGCCCTGTATTAAATATTTACTGGCTGTGGTGCACTGGACTGAATCAACGTAGCTCAGTGGAAAGAGCCCGGGCTTGGGAGTCAGAGGTCGTGGGTTCTAATCCCGGCTCCGCCACCTGTCAGCTGTGTGACTTTGGGCAAGTCACTTGACTTCTCGGTGCCTCAGCTACCTCATCTGTAAAATGGGAAGGAAGACTGTGAGCCCCAGATGGGACAATCTGATTCCCCTGTATCTCCCCCAGCGCTTAGAACTGTGCTTGGCACATAGTAAGCGCTTAACAGATACCAACATTATTATTATTACTGAGTGGAGAACACTGTACCAAGAGAAGACAGAGTGCAGAGCACTGCATGGAGTAACTACTGAATCTGGAGCACTAAGCCCGGTTTGGGCGGGGATCGTTTCTCTTTATTGCTGAATTGTACTTTCCAAGCTCTTATTATAGTGCTCTGCACACAGTAAGTGCTCAATAAATACAGTAGAATGAATCCAGGGGGTGGGTGAAAGGGGTACATCTGGGTGGATGGGGGCAAGGAGATCCCTCAGGCCCAGACCCAGAGGGAGGCCGGCCTTCGTCGAGGGTGGAGGTGGCTGGGGAGACGGAACGATGACCCTGGGAAGTGGATTTCTTCCGGGCCAGAGGGTGGGTGGGAGGGGGGTCACTGGAGGGATGGGGCGACTCTCCAGATGCCCAGCGGAGGGGTAGGGGGGCAAGGCCAGGCCTGAGGCTCGGTGGGGAGGGGAAAATCAAGACTGGAAAAGTCCAGGGAGTCAAAATGATAGTATAATAATAATAATAATAATAATGTTGGTATTTGTTAAGCACTTACTATGTGCTGAGCACTGTTCTAAGCGCTGGGGGAGATACAGGGTCATCAGGTTGTCCCACGTGAGGCTCACAGTTAATCCCCATTTTACAGTTGAGGGAACTGAGGCACAAATATTATAATAATATTGGTGGTGTTGGTTAAGCACTTACTATGTGCCAGGCACTGTACTAAGTGCTGGGGTGGATATAAGCAAATAATAATAACGTTGGTATTTGTTAAGCGCTTACTATGTGCAGAGCACCGTTCTGAGCGCTGGGGTAGATACAGGGGAATCAGGTTGTCCCATGTGAGACTCACAGTTAATCCCCATTTTACAGATGAGGGAACTGAGGCCCAGAGAAGTGAAGTGACTTGCCCACAGTCACCCAGCTGCCAAGTGGCAGAGCCGGGAGCCGAATTCACGACCTCTGACTCTGAAGCCCAGGCTCTTTCCAATGAGTAATGATGTTATTGTGAGGCACCAGGCACTGTACTAAGCACTGGGGTGGATACAAGCAAATCGGGTTGGACACGGTCCCTGTTCCACGTGAGGCTCATAATCTCAATCCCCATTTTCCAGATGAGGTAACTGAGACACAGAGAAGTGAAGTGACTTGCCCAGGGTGACACAGCAGACAAATGGTGGATCAGGATTAGAACCCACGACTTTCTGACTCTGAGGGCCGTGCTCTGTCCACTAGGCCAAAATCAGATTGGAAACAGATTGGAGAAGCAGTGTGGCTCAGTGGAAAGAGCTTGGGAGTCAGAGGGCATGGGTTCGAATCCCTGCTCTGCCACTTGGCAGCTGTGGGACTGTGGGCAAGTCACTTCACTTCTCTGGGCCTCAGTTCCCTCATCTGTAAAATGGGGATGAACACCGTGAGCCTCACGTGGGACAACCTGATGACCCTGTATCTCCCCCAGCGCTTAGAACAGTGCTCGGCACATAGTAAGCGCTTAACAAATACCAACGTTATTATTAAACAGTCCCTGTGTGGGCCCGGAACCGCGGGAAACACTTGTCCCTCCGCAGGGTGATCCCGGGAATCTGCCCCCAAGGGGAGCCATGGGGCTGGAAACTCTGGCAGGATTTGAGGGGTTTGGGGGTGATTCAGGGACGAGTGGCCATCCTGGGTCACTGGGGGAGAGACGGGGCGTTGGATGGTCCGTGCTGGGTCGGTGAGGGAGAGTCAGGGATGGAGAGGGGAGAGTCAGGGGTGAGGGGTGTGTGCTGGGTCACTGGGGGACAGTCAGAAAAGGACAGTGCTCCTTCTGTGCTCGTTCGCTCAATTGTATATATTTTCATCACCCTATTTATTTTGTTAATGAGATGTACATCCCCTTGATTCTATTTATTGCTATTGTTCGAATGAGATGTTCATCCCCTTGATTCTATTTATTGCCATTGTTCTTGTCTGTCCGTCTCCCCCGATTAGACTGTAAGCCTAACTTACAAGCAAGTTAGTTAAGCAAGTTAGTGCTTAACAAATACCATCACTATGATTATTATTATTACAGAGCTCTGCCCACAGTGGGTGCCTAGAGCTGTCCACACAATAGGCATCTGGTACAGTACTCTGCACTCGATAGGTGCCCAGGCCACTGCTTTAGCACACAGTAGGCATCCAACAGAGAGCTCTGCACAAAGAAGGCACCCAATACAGTGCTCTGCCCACAACACGCATCCAGTACAGTGCTCTGAACACAATAGGCGTTCAGTACGGCGCTTGACACACATTAGATATCTGTGGCCCCTCTCACCAGAGACACATGGTCCACGTCCAGTGACCTGAGGCCCAGGTCCAGAATCTGGCTCACCTCTCTGCATGGAAATAATTCCAAAGGCTGGTCCCGGCCCCCTCCAGACCGGGGACTCCCCCCGATTAGACCGTAAGCCCGTCAAAGGGCAGGGACTGTCTCTATCGGTTACCGATCTGTCCATTCCAAGCGCTTAGTCCAGTGCTGTGCACATAGTAAGGGCTCAATAAATACTATTGAATGAATGAATGAATGAAATTATTATTATTACTATTATTAGTGGGGCTGCAGCTGCGGCGGTTCCCCGCTTCCGGCAGCAGGTGGCGCTGTGTGCCCGGGGCGGACCAGCCCAGGAGGCGAGCGCTCGCCCAGTTCGCCCAGCTCGCCCAGTTCGCCCAGCTCGCCCCTTCCCTCCCCTCCCCGACCCTCCCAACCCCGACCCCTGGAAATGCACGGCAGAGGGGAGGTGTAGCCCCGTGCATTCAATCGATGGCACTTACTGAACGTTCTCAGCCCGCAGAACAATGTACTGAGAGCTAGGGAGAGTCATAATCATCAAAATGGTATTTGTTAAGCGCTTACTATGTGCCAAGCACTGTTCTAAGCACTGGGGGGATACAAGGTGATCATAATAATAATGATAATAATCATGTTGATATTTGTTAAGCGCTTACTATGTGCAGAGCACTGTTCTAAGCGCTGAGGTAGATACAGGGTCATCAGGGTAATCATCTTGATTCTATTTATTGCTATTGTTTTTGTCTGTCTCCCTCGATTAGACTGTAAGCCCGTCATTGGGCAGGGACTGTCTCTATCTGTTACGGATTTGTCCATTCCAAGCGCTTAGTACAGTGCTCTGCACATAGTAAGCGCTCAGTAAATACTATTGAATGAATGAAAGCTTGTCCCACTTGAGGCTCACAGTCTTAATCTCCATTTTCCAGATGAGATCACTGAGGCACAGAGAAGTGAAGTGACTTGCCCACAGTCACACAGCTGACAAGCGGCAGAGCTCACATTCGAAACCATGACCTCCGACTCCCAAGCCCGGGCTCTTTCCACTGAGCCACGCTGCTGATGGTATTTGTTAAGTGCTTACCATGTGCAAAGCACTGTTCTAAGCGCTGGGGAGATACAAGATGATCAGATTGTCCCACGTGGGGCTCACAGTCTTAATCCCCATTTTACAGATGAGGGAATTGAGGCACCAAAGTCACACAGCGGACAAGCGGCGGAGCCAGGATCAGAACCCACGACCTCTGACTCCCAAACCCAGGCTCTTTCCACTGAACCACGCTGCTCCTCAACAATAATAATGATTGAGTTACTGGTTAAGCTCTGCCACTTGTCAGCTGGTTGACCTTTGGCAAGTCATTTCACTTCTCTGGGACTCAGTTACCTCATCTGCAAAATGGGGATTGAGACTGGGAGCACTACATGGGACAGGGACTGTGTCCTACTTAATAAAAATAATAATAATAATGACGGCATTTGTTAAGCGCTGGGGGGGGATACAAGATCATCGGATTGTCCCACATGGGGCTCACAGTTTTAATCCCCATTTTACAGATGAGGTAACTGAGGCACAGAGAACTTAAGTGACTTGCCCCAAGCCACACAGCCAAGTGGCAGATCCAAGATTAGAACCCATGACCTCTGACTCCCAAACGCAGGCTCTTTCTACCGAGCCACGCTGCTTCTCATCCTTTCATTCTTATGCTTCTACTTGATTTGCTTGTATCCATCCCAGGGCTTAGTACAATGCCTGGCACATAGTGGGTGCCTAACAAATTCCACCATTATTATTTTATTATATGCTTACTATGTGCCTGGCACTGTACTAAATACTGGGTTTGATACAAGCTAGGCGGGTTGGACACAGTCTCTCTCCCATCTGGGGCTCACAGTCCTCACCTCCATTTTACAGATGAGGAAACCGAAGCCCAGAGAAGTGAAATGACTTGCTCAAGGTCACCCGGCAGACAAGTGGCAGAGCCAGGATTAAAACCCAGGTCCCTCCGACTCCCATGCCAGTGCTCTATCGACTAGATCGCACTGCTTCTGTGTACAATATAACAGAGTTGGTAAACGCATTCCTTGGCCACAACGAGCTTACGGTCCAGAGGAGGAGACAGACATTAATAAATAATAGATAAATGAATTATCGATATGTACATAACCGTGGGGCTGAGGGACGGGTGAATAAAGGGGGAAAATCCAAGTGCGAGGGTGACGCAGAAGGGATTGGGAGAAGAGGAAATGAGGACCTAATCAGGGAAGACCCCTGAGAGGAGATAATAATAATAATGATAATGACGATATTCGTTAAGCGCTTATTCTGTATCGAGCACTGTTCTAAGGGCTGGGGTAGATAAAAGGTGATCAGGTTGTCCCACGTGGGGGTCACAGTCTCAATCCCCATTTTACAGATGAGGGAACTGAGGCCCAGAGAAGTCGCCCAAAGTCACACAGCTAAGTGGCAGAGCCGGGATTAGAACCCACGCCCTCTGACACCCAAGCCCGAGCTCTTTCCACTGAGCCAAAATGCTTCGATGAGGAGGAGATGTGCTTCCAGTGAGGCTTCGAAGGTGGTCAGAGTGATGGTCTGTCGGATGTTGAAGGGATGAGGCGTTCCGAGCCAGAGACAGGACGTGGTGAGGAGTTTTTGTTTGGTACGGTGGTGGATAGGCAGCGACTGGAGATTTTTGAGGAGAGGGGTGACAGATCCTGAACTTTTCTGTAGAAATAATAATAATGTCGGTATTTGTTAAGCGCTTACTATGTGCCAAGCACTGTTCTAAGCGCTGGATAGATACGAGGAAATCAGGTTGTACCACGTGGGGCTGACAGTCTTTATCCCCATTTTACAGATGAGGTCACTGAGGCACAGAGAAGTTAGGGGACTTGCCCAAGGTCACACAGCTGACAAGTGGCGGAGTTCCACGACCTCTGACTCCCAAGCCCGAGCTCTTTCCACTGAGCCACGCTGCTCCAGGCCCTGGAGCGAAGTAGAGACTGGCATGGGGAGAGGCGGGAGGTCGGGAGGTCGGCAAGGAGGCTGACGCGGTAATCGAGGCCGAAGAGGATGGGCGACTGTCTTAAGACCCACTACGTACACAGCCCGGATCACCGCCCGCGGTGCGCACGGCTCGGCCACCGTGGGCCCAGCCTGGCCGCTCTGCGCGTGGCCCCAGACAGACAGGATTTGACCTTTGCCTGCCCAAGCGGAAATCACAAATCCCTCTCCCAGCCGGGCCAGAGTCAACAAACCTCTGAGAGTCTCCCATCGCCGCCACGTCCTTCCTGATCAACAGCAGCTGTCGGGCCCGGGTTTGGCGGGGGGGGGGGGCCGGGGACCTCCTTCCTCCAAGCCCTTGGCCGGGACATCCCCTCCCACATGGGGAGCCCTCCCCATTCCCTCCCCACCCCCTCCCCCACCCCCTCACGCGGGCTCTGTTCATCGACGGCATCGTTTCGTGACTTCCTGGGTCCTCTGGCGCGGCTCCTCCTCTGCCTCCCTAAATGCAGGAGTCCCTCAAGGCTCAGTTCTGGGTCCCCTTCTATTTTCCATCAACACCGGCTTCCCTGGGGAACTCATTCTCTTCCACGGCTTCAACTACCCCCTCTATGAGGATGATTCCCAATTCTCCATCTCCATACCCTGATGTCTCTCCTTCTCTGCAGTCTCGCATCTCCTCCTCCCTCCTGGACCTCTCATTCATTCAGTAGTATTTATTGAGCGCTTACTACGGGCAGAGCACTGGACTAAGCGCTTGGAATGAAGTCGGCAACAGACCTCTCTACTTGGACGTCCCACTGACACCACAAACTTGTGATGTCCAAAACGGAACTCCTCATCTTCCCACCCAAACCCCGTCCTCCCTTTGATTTTGCCATCACTGTAGACGGCACCACCGTCCTCCCCTGCTCATAACCCATCTCCACCCCATCTCCCCATCTCCCCATCGGGAAGCAGCGCGGCTCGGTGGAAAAGAGCCCGGGCTTCGGAGTCAGAGGTGACGAGTTCGACTCCCGGCTCTGCCACTTGTCAGCTGTGGGACCGTGGGCGAGTCGCTTCACTTCTCTGGGCCTCAGTTCCCTCATCTGGAAAATGGGGATTAACTGTGAGCCTCACCTGATGACCCTGTATCTCCCCCGGCGCTTAGAACAGTGCTCTGCACATAGTAAGAGCTTAACAGATACCAACATTATTATAAGCCCGTAAATTGGCATGATCTTTGACTCATCTTTCTCTTTCCACCCACATATTTAATGTCCCCAAATCATGTCAGCTAAATTGTGGGCAAGTCATTTCACTTCTCTGTGCCTCAGTTACCTCATCTGTAAAATGGGGATTAACTGTGAGCCTCACGTGGGACAACCTGATGACCCTGTATCTACCCCAGCGCTTAGAACAGTGCTCTGCACATAGTAAGCGCTTAACAAATACCAACATTATTATCATTATTAAACCTTCGCAACATCGCTAAAATCCGTCCTTCCTCTCCATCCAAACTGTTATCTCGTTAATCCAAGCACTTATCTTATCCCACTTTGATTACTCTATCAGCCTCCTGGCTGACCTCCCAGCCTCCTGTCTCTCCCCACTCCAGTCCATACTTCACTCTGCTGCCTGGGTCATTTTGGAGAAGCAGCGTGGCTCAGCGGAAAGAGCCCGGGCTTGGGAGTCAGAGGGCGTGGGTTCGAATCCCGCCTCTGCCACCTGTCAGTTGTGTGACCGTGGGCAAGTCGCTTCACTTCTCTGTGCCTCAGTAACCTCATCTGGAAAATGGGGATGAAGACTGTGAGCTTCATGTGGGACAACCTGATGAGGATGAAGACGGTGAGCTTCATGTGGGACAACCTGATGACCCTCTATCTACCCCGGCGCTTAAAACAGTGCTCCGCACATAGTAAGCGCAGAAACTTCTCACCATTGGTTTTAAAGCTCTCAATCACCTTCTCTCCTCCTCCCTCACCTCACTGCTGTTCTACTCCAACCCTAGCCCGCACACTTCGCTCCCCTAACACCAACTTCCTCACTGTCCCTCCATCTCATCTATCTCACCGCCGACCTCTCATCCACATCCCGCCTCTGGCCTGGAACGCTCTCCCTCTTCATATCCACCAGAAGATCACTATCCCCACCTTCAAAGGCTTATGAAAATCACACCTCCTCCAAGAGGCCTTCCCCAAGTCCTCACTTCCCCTATATGCCCTCGCCTCAGCACCATCTATGCACTTTTTTATGATATTTGTTAATAATAATAACAATGTTGGTATTTGTTAAGCGCTTACTATGTGCAGAGCACTGTTCTAAGCGCTGGGGAAGATACAGGGTCATCAGATTGTCCCATGTGAGGCTCACAGTCTTCATCCCCATTTTACAGATGAGGTCACCGAGGCACAGAGAACTGAAGTGACTTGCCCACAGTCACACAGCTGACAAGTGGCAGAGCGGTTAAGCGTCTACTATATGCCAGACACCGTTCTAAGCGCCCGGATAGATTCAAGGAAGTAGATTGGACACAGGTCCTGTCCCACTTGGGGCTCACAAATCTGCACTTGGATCTGAGAGGCAGCATGGTGCGGTGGATAGAACATGGGCCTGGGAGACAGGTCATGGGTTCTAATCCCTGTTCTGCCAATTGTCAGCTGTGTGACCTTGGGCAAGTCACATCACTTCTCTGGGCCTCCGTTACTTCATCTGTAAAGTGGGGATTGAGACAGTGAGCCTCACATGGGGCAGGGACTGTGTCCAACTTGATTTGCTTTTATTCACCCCAGAGTTTAGCATGGTACCTGGCACATAGTAAGCGATTAACAAATACTACCTTTTTTTAAAAAAAAAAGAGGGGGCATTAGGCACCACTTAGGTACCTGACACGTAGTAAGCGATTAACAAATACTACTTTTTTTATTTTAAAAAAATGGGGGCATTAGGCACCACATGGGGCTTACAGCCTAATTTGGAGGAGAACAGAGAATGAATCCCCATTTCGCAGATGAGAGTGGGCATCATTCCTTCCCCTCTACTCTCCACAGCGCTCAGTACAGTACTCTGCACACAGTTCAGAGCTCTGCACAAAGTAAGCATTCAATAAGCATGAGGGGTAGATGGATCGATTAGTGCAGTGCATTGTACCGAGGGGACGTTCAGTCCAGCCCGGGGCTGTAGCGGATGGGCCAAGTCTCCATGCTCCCCCTTCTCTTCCAAAGAAAGGACAATGTTGGCCCTTTGTCGACGCCCGGGCCCCGCTTCTCACTTGGGCGAGATCCCAAACACGCTCGCCGGCCGCTCGGCAAACCAACGAGGGGCCTGGGCTGGATCACGAGACGGGAAAACCTCACACGGCAGCCGGTGGTCTAGCACACAGCCCGCTACTCAGATACCCATTAGGGCACCAGGGCTCTGGGATAACTGGGGGTGGTTACCATCTTGGACACCTGCCTTCATGAGCGTGGCTTAGTGGAAAGAGCACAGGTTTGGGAATCAGAGGTCGTGGAGTCTAATCCCGGCTCCGCCGCTTATCAGCCGTGTGACTTTGGGCAAGTCACTTCACTTCTCTGGGCCTCAGTTACCTCATCTGTAAAATGGGGACTAAACCTGGGAGCCCCACGTGGGACAACCTGATTACCCTGTGTCTGTGGGTTCGAATCCCGGCTCTGCCACATGTCAGCTGTGTGACCTTGGGCAAGTCAGTTCACTTCTCTGTGCCTCAGTGACCTCATCTGTAAAATGGGGATTAACTGTGAGCCCCATGTGGGACAACCCGATTACCCTGTATCTCCCCCAGCGCTTAGAACAGCGCTCTGCACATAGTAAGCACTTAACAAGTACCAACGTTATTACCCCAGTGTTCAGAAGAGTGTCTGGCACATAGAAAGCACTTAACAAATACCATTATTATTATCATTATTATAATGAAGAGGGGTGACCCACATCACACCCTCATTCCACACCCCTCCCTCTGCCCTCTGTATCCCAGACTCTCCTCAGTGACCCAAAATTCATTCATTCATTCACTAGTATTTATTGAGCGCTTACTAGGTGCAGAGCACTGGACTAAGCGATTGGAATGGACAAATGGGTAACAGATAGAGACGGTCCCTGCCCTCTGACCGGCTTACGGTCTAATGGGGGGAGACGGACAGACGAGAACAATGGCAATAAATAGAATCGAGGGGATGAACCTTTCATGAAAACAATAGCATAATAAATAGACTCAAGGCGATACACCCCTGACTCTCTTCATCTCAGCTTCTCCTCACTGACCTAGCAAGGACAATCCAACCCCCCTGCCTCTCTCCTCTCCTTCGCAGACTCTCCTCGGTGACCCAGCACGGACCAACACACACCCCTGACTCTCCTCTCTCCATCCCTGACTCTCCCCAGTAACCCAGCATGGACCATTACACACCCCTGACTCCCACCCAGTGACCCAGTTCAGACCATCCCACCCCCCGACTCTCCCCGCTCCAGCCCCGACTCTCCCCCAGCGACCCAGCAGGGACCGCGCAACCCCCGGGATTCTCCCCACTCCATCCCTGACTCTCCGCCAGTGGCCCAGCAGGGACCACCCCCATCCCAGCTCCCGGGACAGGCTGCCATTCTCCGAGCCGGGCACAGGTGTGTCTCTGCGGACACACCTTCCGGCTCTGAAATCACATTCCGTTCCAGTGGCTTCCCGGTCACTGGCTGGGATTGGTCCCCGGGCCTCAACCGTGGCGGCGGCCCCAGCCCTCTCCCTACCCAGCCGATCGCCACCCTCGCCACCGTGTAGGGGCGGACGCGGGGAGACGGGCCGTCAGCTGCAGATGGAGGCGTCTCCCCCACCGCCCTCCGGCACAGCTCCGGGCGACGATGGCGAACGCCGCCGCCCGAAGTAGTCCGGGCCCTGGCACCGTGCCCCATCGATGCCCCCGCGGTAGAGAAGGCGAGAGTGGGGCTGGACTTCCCGTTCTTCGGGTAATAAAACTAATGACGGTATCTGTTCAGCACTTACTACGTGCCAAGCACCGTTCTGAGCACCGAGGTAGATACAAGCAAATTAGGTTCGACGCGGTCCCTGTTCCACGTGGGGCTCGCAGTCTTCATCCCTATTTGACAGATGGGGTAACTGAGGCCCAGAGAAGTGAAGTGACTTGTCCGAGGTCACACAGAGGACGAGCGGAGGAGGTGGGATTAGAACCTGGGTCCTTCTGGTTCCCGGGGCTGTGCTCGATCCACTGTTTCCGCGATGAAGGCGCAGAGGCCCAGAGAGATTTGCCACCTCACCCGAGGTCACACAGCATATCAGGGACAGACACGGGACTCCCTACCGGTCTCTGGACCCCCCGTCCGCCCTGCCTGATCATCCATCCTGGTCGTCCCTCTCGTCCAGCTGGACGAGCCTGGCAAGGAACCAGTTGTGGCCAGTGGTCCGGCTCGGGCTGTGGACGGAAAAGGAGCTGTAGGCCACTCTAATAATAATAATAATTAGTAATAATTGTGGTACATGTTAAGCCCTTACTACGTGTGAGCCACTGTACTAGGTGCTGGGGTAGATGCCAAGTAATCGAGTTGGACACGGTCCCTGTCCCACATAGGGCTCACGGTCTTAATCCCCATTTTACAGGTGAGGAAACTGAGGCACAGAGCATAATAATAAGAATGTTAATAATAATGTTGGTATTTGTTAAGCGCTTACTATGGGCAGAGCACTGTTCTGAGCGCTGGGGGAGATACAGGGTAATCAGGTTGTCCCACCTGAGGCTCACAGTTAATCCCTATTTTACAGATGAGGTAACTGAGGCGCAGAGAAGTGAAGTGACTTGCCCAAGGTCACACAGCAGATGAGCGGCGGAGGTGGGATTAGAACCTGGGTCCCTCTGGTTCCCAGTGGTATTTGTTAAGTGCTTACTAAGTGCCAGGCACTGTATTAAGCGCTGGAGAGGATACAGCCCGTTGTTGGGTAGGGATTGTCTCTGTTTGCTACTGAATCGTACTTTCGAAGCGCTTAGTACAGTAAGCATTCAGTGAATACAAGCAAATTGGGCTGGACACAGTCCCTGTCCCACGTGGAGCTCACAGCCTCCATCCCCATTTTACAGCTGAGGAAACTGAGGCCCAGAGAAATGAAGTGACTTGCCCAAGGTCACCCAGCAGGCAAGGGGCAGAGACGGGATTAGAACCCAGGTCTTTCTGGCTCGCAGGCCCGGGCTCCATCCTCTAGGCCACACTGCTTCCCTTCACTGCTTAGAACAGTGTTTGACACATTAATAAGAGAAGCAGCGTGGCTCAGTGGAAAGAGGCCGGGCTTGGGAGTAAGAGGTCATGGGTTCAAATCCCGGCTCTGCCACTCGTCAGCTGTGTGACTCTAAGCAAGTCACTTCACTTCTCTGTGCCTCAGTTACCTCATCTGTAAAAAGGGGGTGAAGACTGTGAGCCTCACGTGGGACAACCTCATTCCCCTGTATCTACCCCAGCGCTTAGAACAGTGCTCTGTACATGGAGAAGCGGCGTGGCTCAGTGGAAAGAGCACGGGCTTTGGAGTCAGAGGGCATGGGTTCGAATCCCGGCTCGGCCACTCGTCAGCTGTGTGACTTTGGGCAAGCCACTTAACTTCTCGGTGCCTCAGTTACCTCATCTGTAAAATGGGGATTAAGAATGTGAGCCCCAAGTGGGACAACCTGATTCCCCTGTGTCTACCCCAGCACTTAGAACAGTGCTTGGCACATAGTAAGTGCTTAACAAATACCAACATTATTATTATTATTATAGTAAGCGCTTAACAAATACCAACATCTAACAAATAGCATTAAACCCTCCACTGTGAACCCTACGTGGGACGGGGACTGAGCCCAACCTGATAAATTTGTATCTACTTCAGCCCTTTTTTATTATAATGATATTTGTTAAGCACCTACTATGTGTTATGTGCTGCACTAAGCACTGGGGTAGATACAAGCTAATAAGGTCGGACAAAATCCATGTCCCTTACGACTCTCAGAGTCTTAAACCTCATTTTATAGATGAGGGAACTGAAGCCCAGAGGAAAGGAAGTGACTTGCTCAAGGTCACACAGCAGACAAGTGGCAGAACCGGGATTGGAACCCAGATCTTCTGACTCCCAGGCCCCCGTTCTATCCATTGGGCCACGCTGCTCCGGGGAGGTATGAGTTATGTGGAAAATTCTTTCTCTCCTTTGGAGGTGAGGATGAGGTCTCAGAGTCCATCAGTCGATCACGGCTGTTTGCTGAGCGCCCACGGGGTGCAGAGTACTGTACTGAGCACTTGGGAGAGGAGAAAAGAGTTAGTAGACACGATCCCTTCCCTCAAGGAGTTTCCAGACTAGCACGGGCTTGGGAATCAGAGGACTTGAGTTCTAATCCCGGCTCTGCCACTTGTCTGCTGTGTGACCTTGGGCAAGTCATTTAACTTCTCTGTGCCTCAGTTATTTCATCTGCTGGCATTGTGGATAGAGCCCGGGCCTGGGAGTCAGAAGGTCATGGGTTCTAATCCCGGCTCCGCCACTTGTCAGCTGTGTGACCTTGGGCAAGTCACTTCACTTCTCTGGGCCTCAGTTACCTCATCTGTAAAACGGGGATGAAGACTGTGAGCCCTACGTGGGACGCCCTGATTCCCTTGTATCTACCCCAGCACTTAGAACAGTGCTTGGCACAGAGTAAGTGCTTAACAAATACCAAAATTATTATTATTGTCGTATGGGATATGGACTGTGTCCAACCTGGTTTGCTTCTATCTCCCCCAGCGCTTAGAACAGCGCCTGGCACATAGTAAGTGCTTAACAAATACCATCATCATCATCATCATCATCACCACCTACTCCATGCACAGCACTGTGCTGAGCACCTACTGTGTGCAGAGTGTCGTACTGGGCGTGAACCGCGTACCCAGCACTGTACTAAGCGGTTGGGAATGTAAATTAAAAACAGGATTGCCTAGTGGAAAGAGCCCAGGCCTGGAAACCGGAGGACTTGGGTTCTAATCCTGACTCTGCCTCTTGCTATAAACAGTCCCACTTAGACTGTGAGCCCGTCGTTGGGCAGGGATTGTCTCTAGCTCTCGCCGAACTGTACATTCAAGCGCTTAGTCCAGTGCTCTGCACATAGTAAGTGCTCAATAAATGCTATTGAATGAATGAATGAATGAATGCTCACTACGGGGCCATGGATGAGTCACTTCACTTCCCTGTGCCTCAGTTTCCTCAACTGTAAAACAGGATTTGATACCCATCCTCCTTCCTACTTAGACTGTCAACCCCGTGTGGGAAAGGGACTGTATCCCACCTAATTACCTTGTACCCACCCTAGCGCTTAGTACATTAGAGAAGCAGCGTGGCTCAGTGGAAAGAGCCCGGGTTTGGGAGTCAGAGGTCATGGGTTCGAATCCAGGCTCTGCCACTTGGCAGCTGTGTGACTGTGGGCAAGTCACTTCACTTCTCTGGGCCTCAGTGACCTCATCTGTAAAATGGGGTTTAACTGTGAGCCTCACGTGGGACAACCCGATGACCCTGGATCTCCCCCAGCGCTTAGAACAGTGCTCTGCACATAGTAAGCGCTTAACAAATACCAACATTATTATTACTATGTTCAAGGCACTGTACTAAGCACTGGGGTGGACACAAGGAAACCAGTCTGGACACAGTACCTGTCCAGTAAGGGGTTCACAGTCTTAATCCCCATTTTACAGATGAGGTCACTGAGGCACAGAGAAGTGAAGTGACTTGCCCAAGGCCACCCAGCAGACAAGTGGCAGAGCCAGAATTAGAACCCATGACCTTTTGATTCCCAGGCCGGTGCTCTATCCACTACGCCATGCTGGCACTCAGTACAGAGTTCTGCCCAGAATAGGCATTCAATATTCATTCATTCATTAGTATTTATTGAGCGCTGACTATGTGCAGAGCACTGTACTAAGCGCTTGGAATGTACAAATCGGTAACAGTATAGCACTATGTACATAGTAGATGCCCGGGACAGCTCTCAGCAGACAGTAGGCGGCCAGTCCAGATCTCTACACATAGTAAGTGTCCAGTACAGTGCTCTGCATATAGCAGATGCCCAGCACAGTGCTCAGCACAGAGTATGGACCAAATACAGTGCTCAGCATGCAGTAGGCGTCCAGCACAAAGTAGGTGCACAATACAGCGTTCAGCACACAGTAGGCTCTCAGTACGGCACTCGACACATAGTAAGCACCCAGTGCAATGCTCAGCACACAGTAAGCTCTTAGTAGAGTGTTCAGCACATAGTAGGCATCTAGTACAATGCTCAGCACACAGTAAGCACCCAACACAGCGCTCTGCATAAAGTATGCACCCAGCGCAGCACTCTGCACACAGTAGTCAGTAAATCGAACTTATTGAACACTTACTGTGCACAGAACACTGTACCATGCGCTAGGGAGAATACAAAATAACAATGTAATAGGCATATCCCCTGGCCACAAGGAGCCCAGCACAGTGCTCTGCACAGAGTACGTGCCCAGCACAGCGATCTGCACACTTAAGCACCCAGCACAGCACTCTGCACAAACTAGGCACCCAGCACAGTGCTCTACACGGAGTAGGCTCCCAGCTCAGTGCTTTGTACACAGTAGGCGCCCAGCACAGCGCCCTGCACACAGTAGGTGCTTAGCACAGTATTCTGCATAAAGTAAGTTTCCAGCACAGCACTCTGCTCACTGTAGGCGCCCAGCACAGCGCTCTGTATGGAGTAGGTGGCCGGAACAGCACTCGGCACATAGTAGGTGCCTAGCCCAGTGCTCTGTAACCGGTAGGTACCCAGTACAGTGCTCTGCAGAGAGTTGGTGCCCAGCCCGGGGCTCTGCACACGATAGGCGCCCAGCACAGCATTCTGCATGGAATAGACGCCCAGGACAGCGCTCTGCACACAGAAAGCACCCAGTTCACACCTGCGACCCCTGCCAACTGCCCAGGGTATCCAACGTCATGTATAATAATGTTGGTATTTGTTAAGCGCTTACTATGTGCAGAGCACTGTTCTGAGCGCCGGGGTAGATACAGGGTAATCAGGTTGTCCCCCGTGAGGCTCACAGTCTTAATCCCCATTTTAACAGATGAGGTAACTGAGGCCCAGAGGAGTGAAGTGACTCGCCCACAGTCACCCAGCTGCCAAGGGGCAGAGCGGGGATTCGAACCCATGACCTCTGACTCCCAAGCCCGGGCTCTTTCTGCTGAGGACTTCTGTAAATCCTTTCCCGAGGGGTCACGGGGTCATGTGAGCCTATTGATGGGGAGGGATTGTCTCTATCTGTTGCCCAATTGTACTTTCCAAGTGTTTAGTACAGTGCTCTGCATACAGTAAGCGCTCCATAAATACGATTGAATGAATGAATTTCCCAGCTAGTGGTTTGCTTGGCTTGCTGACCCTAGACCGTTAGCTCACTGTGGGCAGGGATGGTCACTCTCTTTTGTTGTATTCTACTTTCCCAAGCGCTTACTACAGTGCTCTGCACATAGTAAGCGCTTAATAAATACGACTGAATGAACGTCAGCGTCCCGGGTGGGGAGAGAGAGCGGCGGTGGTCTCCCTCGCTAATCTGCGGGCAAATAATCAAATGCTCGGCCCCGGGGGAGCGATTATTCTTCAGGATATTTTCTGGCCCTGCCTGCGCACGCGGGGAACGGACAGCAAACGGAATCCGTCCAAGGCAAATAGCGAAAACCTGCCCCAGGCCGGACGGTCCTGGTAGCCAACTTGCCAAGGGCGGTTGCCATTCATTCATTCAATAGTATTTATTGAGCGCTTCCTAGGTGCAGAGCACTGGACTAAGCGCTTGGAATGGGCAAATCGGTAACAGATAGAGACGGTCCCTGCCCTTTGACGGGCTCACGGTCTAATCGGGGGAGACGGACAGATAAGAAAAATGGCGATAAATAGAATCGAGGGGATGAACATCTCATTAAAACAATAGCAAATAAATAGAATCAAGGGGATGTACATCTCATTAACAAAATAAATAGGGTGATGAAGATATAGACAGTCGAGCGGACGAGGACGGTGCCGAGGGGAGGGGATGGGAGAGGGGGAGGAGCGGAGGGAAATGGGGGGAAAAGAGGGTTTAGCTGTGGAGAGGTGAAGGGGGGTGGTAGAGGGAGTAGAGGGAGAAGGGGAGCTCAGTCTGGGAAGGCCTCTCGGAGGAGGTGAGCTGTAAGTAGGGTTTCGAAGAGGGGAAGAGAATGAGTCTGGCGGAGGCGAGGAGGGAGGGCCTTCCGGGACCTCGGGGGGACGTGGCCCGGGGGTCGACGGCGGGACGGGCGAGACCGAGGGACGGCAAGGAGGCGGGCGGCGGAGGAGCGGAGCGTGCGGGGTGGGCAGGGGAAAGAGAGAAGGGAGGAGAGGTAGGAGGGGGCGAGGGGATGGACGGCCTTGAGGCCTAGAGTGAGAATTCATTCATTCCATCATACTGATTGAGCGCTTACCGTGTGCAGAACCCCCGACTAAGCGCTTGGGAGAGGACCATACACCAGTAAACGGACACGCTCCCTGCCCACAACGAGCTTACGGTCTGGCGGGGGGAGACGGACGTTAATAGAAAGAAATACAATGACCGAAATGGACATAAGTGGAGTGGGTCTGGGAGGGGGCGATGAAGAAAGGGAGAGAGTCAGGGCGACGCAGAAGGGAGGGAGACATGAGGAAAGAGGGGGGCTTCATTCATTCAGCAGTACTCATTGAGCGCTTACTATGTGCAGAGCACTGTATTAAGCGCTTGGAATGGACAATTCGGCAACAGATACAGTCCCTGCCCGATGACGGGCTCATGGTCTAATTGGGGGAGACAGGTGGCAGAGCAAAACAGAATGAAACAAAAACAAGACAACAGTATCACGATAAATAGAATCAAGGGGATGTAATAATAATAATAACAATAATAATAATAATGTTGGTATTTGTTAAGCGCTCTGTGCAGAGCACTGTTCTAAGCGCTGGGGTAGATACAGGGTAATCAGGTTGTCCTACGTGAGGCTCACAGTCAATCCCTATTTTACAGATGAGGTCACTGAGGCCCAGAGAAGTGACGTGACTTGCCCACAGTCACACAGCTGACAAGTGGCAGAGCCGGGATTCGAACCCATGACCTCTGACTCCCAAGCCCGTGCTCTTTCCACTGAGTCATGCTGCTTCTCCTGTACACCTCATTAACAAAATAAATAGGGTAATAAAAATGTATACAAATGAGCAGAGTGCTGAGGGGAGGGGAAGGGGGAGGAGCAGAGGGAAAGGGGGCTTAGCTGAGGGGAGGGGAAGGGGGAGCAGAGAGGGAGCAGAGGGAAAAGGGGAAGCTCAATCTGGGAAGGCCTCTTGGAGGAGGTGAGCTCTCAGTAGGGCTTTGAAGAGGGGAAGAGAGTTCGGCAGAGGTGAGGAGGGAGGACGTTCCAGGACAGCGGGAGGACGTGGCCCGGGGGTCGACGGCGGGATGGGCGAGAAGGGGGGACGGCGAGGAGGTGGGCGGCAGAGCAGAGGAGCGTGCGGGGTGGGCAGGGGAAAGAGAGAAGGGAGGAGAGGTAGGAGGGGGCGAGGGGATGGACGGCCTTGAAGCCAAAGGCTCAAGGGGGCTTGGTCAAGGAAGGCCTCTTGGAGGAGATGGGCCTTCTATAAGGCTTTGAAGAGGGAAGGGTCGTTGTCTGTGGGATTTGAGGAGGGAGGCGTTCCGGGCCAGAGGCAGGACGTGGGAGAGGGGTCGGTGGCGAGACGGGCGAGATGGAGGCACAGTGAGAAGGTCAGCACCGGAGCTGGCAGCTCCCGGCCCCCTGCGTTTCCTCCCGGAAACGGGCCTCTGGTAATGGCAAAAATCAACACTCGGGCATTGGTTCAGGGCTGGCGCTGGAGCCAAGCACTACGCTAAGCACTGGCGAGATACCGGCCAATCCGACCTCGCGTGGCCCTTGTCCCCGGGGGCCTGAGAGGGAGAGAGTGGGGATCTTATGCTGTACCGAGCCCTGCACTAAACACTGTTGTGGCTATATATCCCCAGTGTATTTATTTATATTAATGCCCATCACCCCCTTTAGACTGTAGACTCATTGTGGGCAGGGAATGATAATAATAATAATAATGGTACTTGTTAAGTGCTTACTTTGTGCCAGGCACTGTACTAAGCGCTGGGGCGGATACAAGCAAAGCAGGTTGGACACGGTCCCTGTCCCACGTGCGGCTCACGATCTTAATCCCCATTTTACAAATGAGGTAACAGAGAAGTGAAGTGACTTGCCCAAAGTCACACAGCAGACAAGTGGCAGAGGTGAGATTGGAACCCATGACCTCCTGTCTCGCAGGCCTGTGCTTTATCCATGTTACTTCTCATGGGCCTGAAAGGGAGGGAGAGTGGGGATCTTACTCTATGCCGAGCCCTGTGCTAAACCCTGTGCTTTTTTCCTTGGCAATTGTTAAGGGCTTACTAAATCCCAGGCACCGTTCTAAGCTCTCGGGTAGGTAAAAGTTAATCAGGTCGACAGAGTCCGTGTCTCCCACTGTCTTGATTCCCATTTCACAGATGAGGTAACTGTGGCACGGAGAAGGGAAGTGACTTTCCCAAGGTCACACAGCAGACAAGTGGCAGAGCTGGGATTAGAACCCAGGTCTTTCTGACGCCTAGGCCCGGGCTCTATCCGCCACTTCACTGTGGTGGCACTGGAAAATCCGATCAGACACAGTTCTTGTCCCCAGGGGGCACCTGGCCTGAGCGGGAGGGAGAGCGGGGATCTCACTCTGTGCCAAGCCCTGTGCTAAACGCTATGGGTTTATCCATGGCATTTGTTAAGCACTTAGGATGTGCCAGGCACTGTTCTAAACCCTGGGGTAGATACACAGTCTATGTCCCAGGTGGGACTCCCAGTCTTAATCCCCATTTTCCAGATGAGGTAACTGAGGCCCAGAGAAGCGAAGTGACTTACCCAAGGTCACACAGCAGACAAGTGGCGGAGCCGGGATTAGAATCCAGGTCCTTCTGACTCCCAGGCCCGTGCTCTGTCCACTAGGCCACGCTGCTTCACTGTGGTGAATCCGATCGGACACGGTTCTCGTTCCCATGGACCTGAGAGGGAGGGAGAGCAGCTGTGTGACTGTGGGCGAGTCACTTGACTTCTCTGTGCCTTACTTACTCTGTGCCGAGCCCTGCGCCAAACACTGTGGTGGCTATGTATCGGCAATTTGCTCATTTATATCAATGCCCGTCTCCCCCTCTAGACTGTAAACTCACTGTGGGCAGAGTACTTGTCTAGCAGCTCATATTGTAATACTCTTCCAAACACTTAGTACAGTGCTCTGCACACAGTAAGCGCTCAATAAATGCCATCGATCGATTGATCGACCGGCTCCTGGCCTGAGAGGGAGGGGGAGCAGCGATCTTCTCCCCATTGTACAGGTGAGGAAAGTGAGACCCAGGAGAAGATCGGGGCAATACTCTTCCAAATACTTAGTACGGTGCTCTGCACACAGTAAGCGCTCAATAAATACCATCGATCGATTGAACGACCGGCTCCTGGTCTGAGAGGGAGGGGAGCAGCGATCTTCTCCCCATTGTACAGGTGAGGAAAGTGAGGCCCAGGAGGACGATCGGGGCAGGCCTTCCCCTTCAGCTGCTCCCCGCCGTCCCTCGAAACCCCAGTAGCACTGAAACACCCGCAGGGACACTGGGTTGACCCCAAGCCCACAGGACCATTCATTTATTCATTCAATAGTATTTATTGAGCGCTTACTATGTGCAGAGCACTGTACTAAGCGCTTGGAATGCATAATACGGCAACAGATAGAGACCATCCCTGCCCAATGCCGGGCTCGCGGTCTAATCAGGGGAGACAGACAGCACGTCCGCCCGGCCCGCACCCTTCATGCCTCTAACGCCAACCTCCTCCCTGTCCCTCCATCTTGTCTATCTCATCGCCGACCTCTCGCTCACATAATAATAATAATGTTGGTATTTGTTAAGCGCTTACTATGTGCAGAGCACTGTTCTAAGAGCTGGGGGAGATACAGGGTCATCGGGTCGTCCCACGTGAGGCTCACAGTTAATCCCCATTTTACAGATGAGGTAACTGAGGTACAGAGAAGTCAAGTGACTCGCCCACAGTCACACAGCTGCCAAGTGGCAGAGCCGGGAGTCGAACCCATGACCTCTGATCCTGCCGCTGATCCGGAACGCCCTCCCTCCCCCAATCCCACGGACCATGACTCTCCCCCGCTTCAAAGCCTTATCGAAGGCCCGCCTCCTCCAAGAGGCCTTCCCTGACTGCGCCCTCCTTTCCTCTTAATAAAGTTGGCATTTGTTAAGCGCTTACTATGAGCAGAGCACTGTTCTAAGCGCTGGGGGAGATACAGGGTCATCAGGTTGTCCCACGTGAGGCTCGCAGTTAATCCCCATTTTCCAGATGAGGTAACAGGCCCAGAGAAGTGAAGTGACTTGCCCGCAGTCCCACAGCTGCCAAGGGGCAGAGCCGGGAGTCGAACCCATGACCTCTGACTCCAAAGCCCGGGCTCTTTCCACTGAGCCACCACTCCCTCCTGCGTCGCCCTGACTCGCTCCCTTTCTTCACCCCCGGTCCAGGCCCCACACCACTTACGTCCGTATCTGTCATTTCCTTTATTTCCATTCACGCCTGTCTCTTCCTCTGGACTATCACCTCGTTGTGGGCGGGGAATGTGTCCGTTTACTGCTGCACTGTCCTCTCCCAGGTGCTTAGCACAGTGATCTGCACACAGTAAGCGCTCAGTAAATACGATCCACTGACCGACCGACCGAGAGGCCGCTCTGTCCGGTGTTGACCGGCTGCTCCGAGAGCCCCGGTGGCCCCACGCCCCGTCTCTGAGGAACCGGCCCGTAGCGGCTCCGAGCCGAACAATGGCGGGCATGACCGGACCAGCTCCCGCCGAGGGCCACCCGGCAGACACGCCCTCCAAGCCTCACACTCGGCTCCCCGCCTCCCCCCGCAACCATTTTTTTAATTGATAATAATAGTAATAACAATTGTGCTATTTGTTCAGCGCTTACTGTATGTCAGGTACCGTACTAAGAGCCGGGAGGGGTGTGACTGTGGGCAAGTCACTTCACTTCTCTGTGCCTCAGTTACCTCATGGGGAAGATGGGGATTAACTGTGAGCCTCACGTGGGACGACCTGATGACCCTGTATCTCCCCCAGCGCTTAGAACAGTGCTCTGCACATAGTAAGCGCTTAACAAATACCAACATTATTATACAAGGAAATCAGGTGGGACACAATCCCCATTCAACATCCAGCTCACGGCCTTAATCCCCATTTTACAGGTGCGGGAACTGAGGCCCAGAGAAGTGAATTGACTTGCCCAAGATCACACAGCAGGCAAACAGTGGAAGCGGGATTAGAACTTATGACCTCCTGACTCCCAGGCCCCGGGCTCTATCCCCTGGTCCTTGCCAAGTGACTTGTCGAAGGGCACACAGCAGATAGCCCAGCCGTGATCAGAACCCAGGTCCTTCTGACTCCCGGGCCCGTGCTCTATCCACTTTGCCAAGCTGCTTCTTGTTTATGGTATTCGTTAGGCACCCACTATGTGCCAGATACCCTACTAGAGAAGCAGCGTGGCTCAGTGGAAAGAGCCTGGGCTTGGGAGTCAGAGGTCGTGAGTTCGACTCCCGGCTCTGCCACTCGTCAGCTGGGTGACCTTGGGCGAGTCGCTTCACTTCTCTGGGCCTCAGTTCCCTCATCTGCAAAATGGGGAGGAAGACTGTGAGCCTCACGTGGGACAACCTGATGACCCCGTATCTCCCTCGGCGCTTAGAACAGTGCTCTGCACAGAGTAAGCGCTTAACAAATACCAACATTATTATCACTAAGCACCCGGGGAGATACAGGTTAACCTGGTCAGACACTGTCCCTGTCCCCCGTGGGGCTCAGAAGCTTAATCCCCATTTTACAGATGAAGGAACTGAGGCACGTAGAAGTCAAGTGACTTGTCCAAGGTCACACAGGAGACGAGTGGCTTCTGGGCCACTGATCTCCGGCCCAGATCTCCGAGAGAGACGGGATGCCAGGGCTGGAGGGGGTTGAGGGACCATTCCACCCCCTTCCCATCTCTTGCCCCCTCCCTCCCCATTCCAACCAAGAGGGATCGGGAAGAATGACCCCTCCCAGCTCCGCTTGTTGAAGGAGAAGGAGGAGAAGAAGAATAATAATAGTAATGATGATGATGGTATTTGTTAAGCACTTACTCTGTGCCATGCACTATTCTAAGCGCTGGGGTAGATACAAGGTAATGAGGTTGTCCCATGTGGGGCTCACGGTCTTAATCCCCATTGTACAGATGAGGGAACTGAGGCACAGAGAAGTTAAGTGACATGACCAGAGTCACACAGCTGATAAGTGGCGGAGCCAGAATTAGAACCCACCACCTCTGACTCCCAAGCTCGGCCTCTTTCCGCGAAGCCACAGTGCTTCTGAACAGAGAGGGTTGGAGACTTGCTGAAGAAGAAACAGCTCAGGGCAGTGCGGACTAGTGGAGAGGCCAGAATAGGGCATCGAGAGGAAGGGGGATAAGCTCCCAGCTCTCCCTCCTGGTTGGGGACGGGGATCGGGTCCGATCGATCAATCAGTCGATCATCAGTGGTATTTCCCGAGTGCTTACTGTGTGCAGGCCGGGGAGAGGGGACAGTATAACAGAGTTGGCAGGCGCGTTCCATGCCCACAGCGGGCTCACGGTCTAGAGGGGGAGACAGCCGCGAATATAAAATAAATTATAAATAAATAAATAATGGCTGTTCTATCCGACCCAGTGCTTAGCACGGGGGGGGGGGGGGGGGGGTCTGGGCTGTGTGGAGACAGGAAGCTGCTTGCCCCAAAGACCCCAACCCCCTCTGCCCTACCTCCCTGTGAGGACCCCAGCCCCTTCTACCTTGCCACATTACATATCACCACATCAATACAATCACTCATCCTCTCCTGCCTTGATGACCACATCAGCCTCCTGGCTGACCTCCCTGCCTCCTGCCTCTCCCCCCTCCAGTCCCTCTTTCACTCCGCTGCCTGGATCATTTTTCTGCAAAAACGTGCAGGGCACATCAGCCCGCTCCTCAAAAAACTCCAGTGGGTGCCCATCGGCCTCCGCATCAAACAGAAACTCCTCACCGTCGGCTTTAAAGCCGTCCATCCCTTCGCCCCCTCCTACCTCACCTCGCTGCTCTCTTACTCCCACCCGGCCCGCACGCTCCGCTCCTCTAAAGCCAACCTTCTCCCTGTCCCTCCAATCTTGCCTACCTCGCCGCTGACGTCTCGCCCACGTCCCGCCTCTTGCCTGGACACCCTCCCTCCTCATATCTCCCAGTCCCCTTTTTTCAAGCTTTATCAAAGGCCCATCTCCTCCAAGGAGCCTTCCCTGCCTAAGCCCTCCTTTCCTCTTCTCCCACACCCTTCTGCATCGCCCTGTCTCCCTTTCTCCCAGGCCCCCACCACGTAAGAGAAGCAGGGTGGCTAGAGAAGCAGGGTGGTTAGAGAAGCAGGATGGCTCTATGGAAAGAGCCCGGGCTTGGGAGTCAGAGGTCATGGGTTCGAATCCCGGATCTGCCACTTGGCAGCTGTGTGACTGTGGGCAAGTCACTTCACTTCTCTGGGCCTCAGTTACCCCATCTGGAAAATGGGGATTAAGCCTGTGAGCCTCATGGGGGACAACCTGATTCCCCTCTATATCCCAGCGCTCTGTCAGCTGTGTGACTGTGTGACTGTGGGTAAGTCACTTTACTTCTCTGTGCCTCAGTTGCCTCATCTGTAAAATGAGGATGAAGACTGTGAGCCTCATGTGGGACAACCTGATTACCCTGTATCTCCCCCAGCACTTAGAACAGTGCTCTGCACATAGTAAGCACTTAACAAATACCAACATTATTATTATTGTTGTATTGTACTTTCCCAAGTGCTTAGTACAGTGCTCTGCACATAGTAAGCACTCAAAAAATATGATTGAATGATCAAATGAATGCATACAACACGGGGTGGAACCCAGCCCCCTCTGCCCCACAGTGGTGGGGTGAACCCCAACTCTCTGCCCTACAACCCGGGGACCACCCCAGCCCCCTCTGCCTTACCACACGGGATGGAGAAGCTGGCATCAGATTTCAGAAGTTCACATCTGCTGCCTCCCTGACTATATCGTAAGCTCCTCCAGGACAGGACCTGGCCCTTTGCTACTTTTGCACGCTTCCTTAGCAGCCGGTCCAGTGCTCAGTACACAGTCGGCGCCCAGTTCGGTGCTCAGCACACAGTCGGCGCCCAGCACGGCCCTCTGCACTCGGTAGGTGCCCAGTCCCGTGCTTTGCACACAGTAGAAGCAGCGCGGCTCAGTGGAAAGAGCCCGGGCTTGGGAGTCAGAGGTCATGGGTTCGAATTCCAGCTCTGCCACTTATCAGCTGTGTGACTGTAGGCAAGTCACTTAACTTCTCAGTGCCTCAGTTAGCCCATATAGAAAATGGGGATTAAAACTGTGAGCCTCATGTGGGACGCCCTTATTACCCTTTATCTCCCCCAGCGCTTAGAACAGTGCTCTGCACATAGTAAGCACTTAACAAATACCAACATTATTATTATTATTATTAAGTCACTTACCTTCTCTGTACCTCAGTTCCCTCATCTGTAAAATGGGGATTAAGACTGAGAGCCCCACTTGGGACAACCTGATTACCTTGTATCTACCCCAGTGCTTAGAACAGTGCTTGGCACATACGAAGTGCTTAACAAATACCATCACTATGATTATTATTATTACAGAGCTCTGCCCACAGTGGGTGCCTAGAGCTGTCCACACAATAGGCATCTGGTACAGTACTCTGCACTCGATAGGTGCCCAGGCCACTGCTTAGCACACAGTAGGCATCCAACAGAGAGCTCTGCACAAAGAAGCTCAATACAATACAGTGCTCTGCCCACAACACGCATCCAGTACAGTGCTCTGAACACAATAGGCGTCCAGTACGGCGCTTGACACACATTAGATATCTGTGGCCCCTCTAACCAGAGACACATGGTCCACGTCCAGTGACCTGAGGCCCAGGCCCAGAATCTGGCTCACCTCTCTGCATGGAAATAATTCCAAAGGCTGGTCCCGGCCCCCTCCAGACCGGGGACTCCCCCGATTAGACCCATAAGCCCGTCAGAGGGCAGGGACTGTCTCTATCTGTTACCGATTTGTCCATTCCAAGCGCTTAGTCCAGGGCTCTGCACATAGTTAGTGCTCAACAGATACTATTGAATGAATGAACGAATGACTGGAAGCATTTGGGGCGGGGGGATCCGACGTATGTGTGTCTCTTGGGCCGACTCCCTCTCTATCTCTGCCTCTGTGTCTCTCTTTCTCTGTGTCGCTCAGTCTCTTTCTCTGTGACTGTCTCTCGATCTTTCTCTGTGTCTCTTTCTGTCTTTGCCTGTGTCTCTCGACCTCTCTCTATGTGTCTCTCTTTCTCTGTCTCTCCGTCTCTCTCGCTCCCTCTTTGCCTCCCCCTTGATCTTTCTTTGTGTCCCCTTGTGTCTTTCTGTCTCTCTCTGTGTCTCTCTTCCTCTCTCTATGTCTCTCTTTCTCTATGTCTCTTAGTCTCTCTCCCTCTTTCTGCTGTTTCTCACTTTTTCTCTGTGCCTCTGACTGTCTCTGTCTCTCTATTTCTGTGTCTCTTTCTCTCCCTCTTTATGTGTCTTTCTCGCTCTTTCTCTGTGCCTCTGTCTCTGTCTTTCTGTCTCCCTTTCTCTGTGCCTCTCCGTCCTTCTTTCTCTGCATCTCTCTCTCACTCTTTCTCTGTGTCTCTTTCTGCCTCCCTTTCTCTGTGTCAGTCTCTCACTCTTTCTCTGTGTCCCTTTCTGTCTCTCTCTGGGTCCATCTATCACACTTTCTCTGTGTCTTTCTGTCTCTCTCTGTCTCTCACTCTTTTGCTGTGACTGTCTCTCTCTCCTTCTTTCTCTGTATCTCTTTTTGTCTCTCTTTCTCCGTGTCTGTCTCTCACACTTTCTTTCTCTGAGTCTCTTTCTGTCTCTCTTTTTCTGTGTCCATCCCTCACTCTTTCTCTGTGCCTGTGTCTCACTTTCTCTGTGTCTCTTTCTGTGTCTCTTTCTCTGTGTCCATCTCTCCTTCTTTCTCTATGTCTCTTTCTCAATGTCTCTTTCGGTCTCTCTTTCTCCGTATCTGTCTCTCACTCTCCTCTGTGTCTCTTCCCGCCTCTCCATCTTCCTGTGTCTTTCTTCCTTTCTCTAAACCCGTGTCTTTCTCTGCATCTCTCTGTCTCTTTTACTCTGTCTCTTGCTTTTTCTTTGTGCCTCCGTCTCTCACTCTTTTTCCCTGTCTCTCTGCTTCTCTCTGTCTCTCTGTCTCCCTTTCCCTGTATCTCTCTGTCTCTCTTAGTCACATTCCTGCAGGAGTAGAGATCCCTGGAGGAGAGAGAGGTCTGTGCTGGGGTATAACCCCAAGCACGAATGGCCCGCGTTTAATCTCCGTTGTGGTGGACAGGAAACAAAAGTGTAGGTCAGTCCCTTTGTTTGCCCACACAAAGGTGTGTGGGTGTGTGTTTGTGTGTGCGTGTGTGGGTTTTCTGCTGGGTAGGGCACAAGCCGGGGGGACAGACGGGGCAGGGGGATGAGGTGGGGAAGGTCTGGAAATTTTTCCCCACTTCCAAATGCCAAGCTTTTGTGGGAATTGGCGGTTCCTTGGAGCCATATACCCTCTGAGTTTTCCTCTTCTGGTTCCGGTGTGTGCCCAGCTCAGCCCAGGGGACTCCCCCAGGGGCTGAGGGACCCCCCCCACCCCTCCAGGCCACCCATTGGCCCAAAGAATAATAATAATAGTCATTATTATTATGGTATTAAGAGCTTACTATGTACCAAGCACTGTTCTAAGCGCTGGGGTGGATACAAACAAATCAGGTTGGACACAGTTCCTGTCCCGCGTGGGGCTCCCAGTCTTCATCCCCAATTTACAGATGAGGTAACTGAGGCTCAGAGAAGTGAAGTGACTAGCCCAGGGTCACACAGAAGAGAGGAGGATGGGATTTGAACTCACATCTTCCATGTCTCAAGCCCCTGCCCTTGCCGCTAGGCCGTGAACAGACTTAATCCAGGAAGCTTCTTGGAGGGAGGGAGGTTTTGGAATGGGTCACTGCTCTCCCCATCTTCAAAGTCCTCCTAAAATCACATCTCCTCCAGGAAGCCTTCCTTAATTAACTCCTCATTTCCCCACCTTTTCTCCCTCCCTTCTGTGTCGCTTTTGCATTGAATCTATACCCCTTGAGTACTTGATACTCCCCTGTGGCCTAGCTGACAGAGCCCAGGCCTGGGCCTGGGTTCTAATCCTGCTTCTGCCACTTGTCCGCCGTGTGACTCCGAGAAGATCACTTAACTTCTCTGGGGCTCGGTTACCTCAGCTGTAAAGTGGGGATTAAGACTGTGAGCCCCCTGTGGGACTGTGTCCAACCTCATTAGCTGGTATCTCTCCCAGCGCTTAGAACAGTGCTTGACACATAGTAAGCGCCTAAGAAATACCATCGTATTATCCTCACACTCTGTCATTTCTCCTATCTGGAATTTATTTTTAGCATCTGTCTCCCCAGATAAATTGTAAACTCCCTGTGGGGTAAGATCATGTCTACCGATACCATTTTGCTCTCCCAAGCGCTCAGTACAGTGCTCTGCACGCAGTAGACTGGAAGCTCCTTGGAGGCAGGGACTGTGTCTCCTAACTCTATTGCACTGTAGGAACACTTATGATGTAAGAACACTTAGAGAAGCAGCGTGGTTCAGTGGAAAGAGCACGGGCTTGGGAGTCAGAGATCATGGGTTCGAATCCCAGCTCCGCCACTTGTCAGCTGTGTGACTTTGGGCAACTCACTTAACTTCTCTGTGCCTCAGTTACCTCATCTGTAAAATGGGGATGACGACTGGGAGCCCCATGAGGGACAACCTGATCACCTTGTATCCCCCCAGCGCTTAGAACAGTGCTTTGCACATAGTAAGTGCTTAACAAATACCAACATTATTATCATTATGATGATGATGATGATGCTTGTTTAGCACTTACTCTGTGCCAAGCACTGAGGTAGATACAAATTAATCAGTTCGGACACCGTTCTTGTCCCACAAGGGGCTCACAGCCTAAACAGGAGCGGGAACAGAAATTGGAAACCCATTTTATAAGTGAGGGAAATGAGGCATAGCGAAGTGAAGTGACTTGTCCAAGATCACACAGCAGACAAGAGGCGGAGCTGTGATTAGAAACCAGGTCCTCTGACTCACATCCCAGGGCTCTTTCCTCTAGATCACGGTGCTTCCTAGACTGTAAGCTCACCGTGGGCAGGAAATAGGTCTGAACTGATTGGCTTGTATCTCCCTTAGTGCTTAGTACAGTGCTCAGCACGTAGTAGCTCTAAATAAACACCATATTATTATTACAATAGAATAAACTATTAGTATTACAGAAGAATAAAGTTCTACCAACTTTGTGGCAGCAACATGCCCTAGTGGAAAGACCCGGGGCCTGGGAGTCAGAGGACCTGGGTTCTAATCTTAGCTCTGTCAATCGTTTGCTGTGTGACCTTGGGCAAGACCCTTCACTTCTCTGTGCCTTAGTACCCTTAACTGTAAAATGGGGATTCAATACCTGTTCAGCTGACAAGTGGCAGAGCCGGGATTAGAACCCACAACATTCTGACGCCCAGGCCCGAGCTCCAGCCACTAGGCCATGCTCCATCAGTGATCCTCCTTTTCCATCCTGACCTAATCGGGCGACTGCTTAGTACAGTGCTCTGCAGATAGTAAGTGCTCAATAAATACTATTGAATGAACGACTTACTTCACCCTCATTCCTCCGGCGGCTGCAAGCCTTGGAAAATCTTTGCCGTCCATCCATTCGTCTCGCCACTAGGCTATCAGCCCCTCGAGGTCCGAGACGGTGTCTACTAACTACTCGCCTCTCCCAAGTGCTCAACATGGTGCTCTGCCCACAGCAGAAAAGCAGCACGGCCTAGCGGGTCGTGCACATGCCTAGGAATCAGGAGGTCGTGGGTTCTAATCCCAGGGTCGTCACGTGTTCTGGGTGAAGTTGGGCAAGACACTTTACTACTCTGGATCTCGGTTCCCTCATCTGGAAAATGGGGATTGAGACTGTGAGCCCCACATGGAACAGGGACGGTGCCCAACTCGATTTGCTCGTATCCACCCCAGCACTTAGAACAGTGCCTGGCACATAGTAAGCGCTTAACAAATAACGTCATTATTAGTAGACTGGAAGCTCCTTGAGGGCAGAGATCACTTTCCTGGCCTCTTCCAACCTCCCAGCACAGCGTTCTGCACAGAGTAGACCGGAAGGCCCTTGACGGTGGATATCATGTCTACTAACACTACTGGACTCTCCCAAGAGCTCAGAACAGTGCTCCGCACTCAGTAGACTGATAGCCCTTCGAGGGCAGAGACTGTACCTACTGGATCCGTCGTCCTCTCCCAAGTGCTCGGTACAGCGCTCGGCACAGAGTAGGTGCTCAATGCATCCCACTGACTGATCGTCTGATAGATCGGCTCTCCCCCCCGTAGGCAGGCACCCTCGGCTCGGCCCGCTCCACACCCAGTGCCCCGCAGCCTCATTTCTCTCCGCCTGATTTTGGTGGAACCGTTCCCATTCTTGCAAGGGTGGGAGGCCGTGCCCAGCTTTCCCCCCGACTCCCGCCCCGAGGCCGGGCAGCACCGGGGGTGGCGGAGACCTCGGCCCTGTGTTCCCCCGGTGGCGGGGAGGCGGACCGAGCCTCGATAAGGGACAGATCCGGTTTGGCCGCTGCCGGACCCGGCCACCCGGGGCGGGCGAGGGAGGAGGGCGGGGAGGAGGGCCGGGCACGTGGGTACTTAAGGCTCCGGGCCGCTGGGCGCCAGCTGAGGAGGTGGCAGCCTCGGCCGTGGGCGCTCCGAGTTGGCAGCGCGGCCGGCCCCGGGGCGGGGAGAGCGCGCTGTCTCCCGGAGGGATGGGCGCCATGATCCGGCCACAGGCCCTGCTGCTGCTGCTGGTTTTGGGCTGCTGGACTCCGCTGCGTGGCTCTGGTCAGTCTGCCCAGCTGGGACTGGGGGCATGGGGGTGGGCCGGGGGACGTAGGGGCAAGGACTGAAGAAAAGGAGGTGGGCTGGGGGCATAGGGCCGGGACCACTCTTCCTCACCCAGTGGGCAGTGATGATGACACCGATTCAGCACTGGGCTCTGTGCAGGGCAGATAATAATAATAATAATGTTGGTATTTGTTAAGCGCTCACTATGTGCCGAGCACTGTTCTAAGCGCTGGGGTAGACATAGGGGAATCAGGTTGTCCCACGTGGGGCTCACAGTCTTAATCCCCATTTTACAGATGAGGGAACTGAGGCAGAGAAGTTAAATGACTTGCCCACAGTCACACAGCTGGCAAGTGGCAGAGCTGGGATTCGAACTCATGAGCCCTGACTCCAAGAGCCACGCTGCTTCTCCAGATGAAGCAGATGAAGATGGGTGGACTGAACACCGTCTCTGTCCCACCACGGGCTCCCAGTCTGAGAGGGAGAGAGAGAAGGGAGCTTACCCCCATTTTCCAGAGCAGAAAACCGAGGCCCAGAGAGGTTTAGTGACTCGGTCCTGGATGCGCCGCAGGCTCGGGGAGGGCCGGCGATAGAACAGGGGTCGCCGATGCTGCCTCTACTAGGGCCATGTCGGCCCCAGGGGACCCCCGGCTGGTGGCTCAGTCCAATCTCCAGGGTAAGGGAGATCCATCACCCACTTCTCCCTCGCCGTCTTCCAATCGACCCCGGGGACACCCAGCTGGGGCCAGGGGTGACTCAATCTGATCTCTGGATTAGGGGAGGCCCATCACCTCCTTCTCCCCCGCCATCTTCCCCTCAACCCTGAGGACCGGCCCTCTGAGGCAGGTCCCCGTGGCAGAGCCCTGGCCGGAGGCTTGACGTCAAGGTGAAGAAACGAGGAGATGATGGGCTCGGACCCCTCCACGGGCCGACTGGGGCAGAAGCCCCGGACTCCTGGTTCTCTGCCCTCACGCCTCCTGCCCCGGGGTCCCCTGCCACTTCCTGAGGTGGTGGGTGAGGTGGGTGAGGGGCGGGGATCTCTGAATCCTCCCGTGGGGCCCCACCCCGGGCCGGGCAGCCTGGCGGAGGTCCGACCGTCCGCGTCCTTGGAGCTGGCACGGGCCCAGGCCGGCGGGCGGTCGGGTCCCCGGGGACAATGAGCGGAAGGCGGGCCCACAGGGAGGCCGGACGCGGGCCGGCACGGACAGTCTCTGCCACAATGGCCCGGGGCACGCTGGGAGGCCGGACGGCCCGGGCCACACCGGGGGGCCTCGGGTTCTTGCTCCCGGCCCACCCGGCTCAGCCTGGGGTGAGGGTGGGGATGGAGGGGTGGTCCTTATTAACCTCACCGGCGTGTGAGGGACCCGGGGATCATGGGAGACCCTGGGGGATTGAGGATGGAGATGGGGCTCTTCATGGGGGCTCGTGGGAGAGCATGGGAAACGCTACTAGACGTTGGGGATCGTGAGGGGTTGTGGAGAGACATAGGGGTTAGTGTGGGGGGAATCGTGGGGATGGTCATGGGGGATTGGAGGGTTGTGGGAGATTGGGGGGATTGTGGAGGAGTGTGGGGGCATGAGGGGGGTTGTGGGGGATTGTGGAGGGATTTGAGGGCTTATGGGGATTATGGGTATGGTGGAGGGATGAGGGGGTCAGGATTGGAGGGTTGTGGGGGATTGGGCGCATCGTGGAGGAGTGTGGGGATCTGTGGAGGGTTGCGGGAGATCATGGAGGGATTTGGAGGTTTGTTGGGGTTTTGGGGTATTATGGGTGGATGTGGGGTTCATGGGGGATTGTGGGGGCTTGGGGGGTTGTGAGAAATTGGGGGATTGTGGCAGAGTGTGAGGGGCTGCGGGGGACTGTGGAGGGATTTGGGTGTTTGTGAGGGTTAGGGAAGGATTTGCGGGGGTCATAATTGCTACTACTACTATCGCTACTATGGTACTTATTGGGCATCTTCTATCTGCAGAGCACTGTACTAAGCGCTTAGGAGAGTCCATTACAACAGAGTTGGTAGTCAGGTTCCCTGTCCAACATGTACAGCCTGTACAGCCTCCTCCCCTGCTCCTTGCTCTGGTTTCTCTCACCTTTGACTCCTGACTCACACTGTTCCCCTAGCTTGGCATCGCCCAGCCCCGACACCAGATCCACTAAAGCCCTCCAAAGTAAAATCCCCACCTCCTCCGGGAGGCCTCCCCCGATTCACCTCTGCTCACCACCCTTCCCCAGTCCTGTCAATCAATCAATCAACTGTATTATTGAGGAATTACGATACACAGAACGCTGTACTAAGCACTTGGGAAAGTCCAAGGCAATAGGGTTGATAGACATGTTTCCTACCCACAACAAGCCCGTGAGCTTCGATGATATATAATAATGTTGGTATTTGTTAAGCGCTTACTATGTGCCGAGCACTGTTCTAAGCGCTGGGGTAGACACAGGGGAATCAGGTTATCCCACGTGGGGCTCACAGTCTTAATCCCCATTTTACAGATGAGGGAACTGAAGCAACGAGAAGTTAAGTGACTTGCCCAAAGTCACACAGCTGGCAAGTGGCAGAGCCGGGGTTCGAACCCATGACCTCTGACTCCAAAGCCCGTTGGCGCAGTGGAAAGAGCACGGGCTTTGGAGTCAGGGCTCATGAGTTCGAATCCCAGCTCTGCCACTTGTCAGCTGTGTGACTGTGGGCGAGTCACTTAACTTCTCTGTGCCTCAGTTCCCTCATCTGTAAAATGGGGATTAAGACTGTGAGCCCCACGTGGGACAACCTGGTTCCCCTGTGTTTACCCCAGCGCTTAGAACAGTGCTCTGCACATAGTAAGCGCTTAACAAATACCAACATTATTATTTCCAGTGAGCCACGCTGCTTCTCGTGGCTCTACTGTATACTGAGCTCTACTGTGTGCAGAGCACTCTACTAAGTGCTTGGGAGAGTCCAAGACAAAAGCACTGGCAGACACGTTTTCTGTCCATACTGAGCTTAAAATCTAGAGAGGGAGGCAGACGGTATTATTATTGTTACTATTATTAATAAAGAAATAATTTCTACTTTCCTGTCACACCCAAATCATCCTCTTTTACCCTCAGGGTTTCTCCGTGTTCCCTAAACCTTCCGACAGCTCTCAGGCACACACATCCATCCCTGCTGAGTTACTGCAGGCCTGGGAGGCAGAAGGACATGGATTCTAATCCAGGCTCCACCACTTGTCTGCTGTGTGACCTTAGGCAAGTCACTTCTCTGTGTCTCAGTTCCCTCATCTATTAAACGGGGATTATGACTGTGAGCCCCATGTAGGACAGGGACCGTATCCAACCCAATTTGCTTGCGATATAGTAAGCGCTTTCCAAATACCAAAGAAGCAGCATGGCGTAGTGGATAGAGCACAGGCCTGGGAGTCAGGAGGCTAGTCATGGCTCTGCCGCTTGTCTGCTGTGTGACTTTGGGCTAGTCACTTCACTTCTCTGGGCCTCAGTTCCCTCATCTGAAAAATGGGGATTGAGACTGTGAGCTCCTCAAGGAAAAGAGACTGTGTCCAACCGGATTTGCTTGTATCCACCCCAGCGCTTAGTGCAGCAGTGCTTAGCACATAGCAAGTGCTTAACAAATAACCCAATTATTATTATTAATTATTTGTTCAGTTGTTTAGTCTTCAAACAGCTGCCTGTTCTTCCCTGATTCCCTGTCCTGTTTCCACAGAACAATCTGTGTAGGATCTGGCTGCCCCATTAGACTGTAAACGTGCCCAGTTCAGGGTCTGGCATTCACAGTTGACTGTGTGTTTTCTTGCTTGCTTCATTGAACGATTGATTGGATTTCTGAAGCCAAGGTCTCCCAGCCAATACCCCGATGTGAGTTCTGTAAATTGAAGGATCCAGGGCAGGAAAGCCCAAATGCCACCATAATAATATTTGTGGCATTTGTTAAGCGCTTACTATGTGCCAAGTACTGTTCTAAGCACTGGAGTAGATGCAAGGTAATCAGGTTGTCCCATGTGGGGCTCCCACTCTTCATCCTCATTTTCCAGATGAGGTAACTGAGACACAGAGAAGTGAAATGATTTGCCTAATGTCACAGAGCAGACGTGACAGAGCCAAGATTAGAATAATAGATGATAATAATGTTAGTATTTGTCAAGCGCTTACTATGTGCTGAGCACCGTTCTAAGCGCTGAGGTAGATACAGGGTGATCAGGTTGTCCCATGTGAGGCTCACAGTCATAATTCCCATTTTACAGATGAGGTGACTGAGGCCCTGAGAAGTGAAGTGACTTGCCCAAAGTCACCCAGCTGACAGGTGGTGGAACTGGGATTAGAACCCATGACCTCTGACTCCTAAGTCCATGCTTTTTCCACTGAGCCACGCTGCTTCTCTGTCTCTCGTCCTCTGTCTCCCAGGCCCATGCACCACTAAACCATATTTGCTCCACTTGTTAAGGGCTTACTATGTGTCAAGCACCTTTCTAAGCACTATCAACCAATAAACCATATTTATCAAGTGCTTACTGTGTGCAGAGCACTGGACTAAGTACTTGGATGAGCACAATATAACAGAGTTGGTAGACACATTCCCTGCCCGCAGTGAGCTTACGGATGAGAGGGGAAGACAGACATCAATATAAATAAATTACCGATATTGACATACGTATCTGTGGGGCTGAGGGGGGAGGCAAATTAAGGGAGCAAATCAGGGTGATGTTAAGGATGTGGAAGAAGCAGGAGAAGGGTAGATTCTACATTAGATACTAGATAACCACCTCACATTCTAAGGGGGAGGACAACAGGTATTGAATCCCCATTTTACAGATGAGAAAACTGAGGCACAGAGAAGTGAAGTGACTTGGCAAGGTCACCCAGCAGGCAAGGGGCAGAGCCGAGATTAGAACCCAGGCTCTCTGCTCCTGCGCACACCTGCCTAAAGGAGCAGCATGGCTTAGTGGAAAGAGCCCGGGCTTGGGAGTCAGAGGTCATGGGTGAATAAAGGGAGCAAATCCAAGACGCAGAAGGGAGTGGGAGAAGAGGAGAGGAGGGTTTAGTCTGGGAAGGCCTCTTGGAGGAGATGTGCTTGTAATAAGGTTTTGAAGATGGAGACTGTCGTCGTTTGAAGGGGGAGGGCATTCCGGGCGAGAGGGAGGATGTGGGTGAGGAGTCGGCGGTGAGATAAATGAGATGGATTAGAGGAGCAAAGATTGCAAGCTGGGTTGTAGTAGGAGAGCAGCGAGGTGAAGTAGGAAGGGGCAAAGGGATTGAGCGTTTTAAAGAGGAAAGTGAGGAGTTTCTGTTTGATGTGGAGTTGGGCGGACAACCTCTGGAGAGTCTTGAGGAGTGGAAGAGATGAGGAAGGAATGGTTTTGTCGAAAAATGATCCGAGCGGCAGAGTGAAATATGGACTGGAGTGGGGGGAGGCAGGAGGCAGGGAGGTCAGTGAAGAGGCTGTTGCGGTAATAAAGGTAGGAGAGGATAAACGCTTGGATTAACGTTGTAGCAGTTTGGATGGAGAGGAGAAGGCAGATTTTAGTGATGTTGTGAAGGATTTGGTGACGCTAAAAGGGCAGGTTTAGTGATGTTGTGAAGGTTGAAAGGACAGGATTTGATGACAGACTGAATACGTGGGTTGAAAGAGAGTGATGAGTCGAGGATAACGCCAAGGCTTGGGCTTGTGAGTTGGAGGATTCTCAGTGACAGAAAACTCAGGGGAAGGGCAAGGTTTGGGTGGGAAGATAAGGAGGTTTTTTTTGGACACGTTCAGTTTGAGGTGATGGGAGGACATCCACGCAGAAATGTTTCCGAGGCAGGAGAAAATGTGAGACTGTAGAGGAGGAGAGAGATCAAGGCTGGATATGGAGATTTGGGAATCATCTGCAAGGAGATGGTAGTTGAAGCCATGGGAGTGAATGAGCTCTCCAAGGGATGGAGCATAAAAGGGGACGCAGAACCGACCCTTGAGGGACCCCCACAGTTAGGGAGTGGGAGGCAGAGGAGGAGCCCTCCAAAGAGACCGAGAAGGAGCTGTCAGAGAGACAGGAGGAGAGCGAGGGGAGGACAGTGCTGGGAAATTTCCAGTTCAAACTCTTGGCTCTTCTCTCCGCCTTTAACTGGTAGGTTGACTGTGTCTCCCTTCCCCCGGCTCTGGGTGCAAGCAGCTTCCCCTCTCCCTGGGGTCTGTCTCCCCCCGTTTGGGAGTTGGCCGGATTTATCTCTCTCTCTCGGCTCTGGATCACTGGTTTCCCCTCCTGCCCTTGGCCACCAGTTCCAACACACCAGCGTGAAATCCCTTCTGTTCTCCCCGCCCTCCTTCCATTCAGTGAAGACTCTCCTTTACCCAGTGGGTGGAAGAGAGGGGCATCTGCCCATCCCAGGGTACCTTCAGGGATGGACAGGGGAGAGTCAGGGGTGTGGGATGGTCCCTGCTGGGTCCCTGAGGCGAGTCAGGGATGTGCGATGGTCCCTGCTGGGTCACTGGGGAGAGTCAGGGATGGAGAGGGGAGAGTCAGGAGTGTGGGATGGTCCCTGCTGGGTCACTGGGGGAAAGTCAGGGACGGACAGGGGAGAGTCAGAGGTGTGGGATGGTCCTTGCTGGGTCACTGGGGAGAGTCAGGGATGGGCAGGGGAGAGTCAGGGGTGTTGGGTGGTCCATGCTTGGTCATAGGGGAAGATTCAGGATTGTTGATGAGAGAGTCAGGGATGTGGGCTGGTTTGGGCCGGGTCACTGAGGTAGTCAGGAATAGAGTGGGATGGTAGGGATTTGGGGCAGAATGTTTCGGTTGGAATTCCAAACCTGTCAGAAATCCAACGGAGAAACCCCACTCCTCCCACCTTCTGCTCTACCCACAGGTCAAGTGACCAGCATCTCTCAACTGAGGCCTCTCGCCCTGGTCGGGGGGATTTGGGGGAACGGCAATTGAGCTTGCTATGGGCAGGGAATGTGTCTGTTTATCGTTGTGCTGCACTCTCCCAAGCGCTTAGTAAAGTGTTCTGCACGCAGTAAGTGCTCAATAAATACGATCGAATGAATGAATGACAAACCCTGCAACCCTCCCTCCGGTCCACCTCCGCCCCACCCATGATCCCTCACTAAAGGGAGTGGACATGGCTGCTCTTCTTTTTCCAGGATGGGAAGAACAATCCTTTGCCAACAAGCTCATCCAGAGACGGAAGCACAAAATACACCCAGGTAGGTAAATGCCAGACCTGGGCACTGCCCATCCTGGACGGGCAGAATAAACAGAGTCAGAATCAACCCATCGATCGATAGAATCGACTGAGCGTCCATTGCGTGCGAGGCACTGTATTGAGCACTTGGAAGAGGACGATATAATAGACTGGATCTCTGTCCTCGAGGAACCTGCAGTCTACTGTGTGCCGAGCACTGTGATGAGCACTTGGGTGCATCCAACAGAGTTAGTAGACAGGATCCCTGTCCTCAGATTTCTTACAGTCTCTGGATAGAGAGCTGTGCTGAGCGATTGGGAGAGGACAATAGAGTTATATAAACTCTGTCTTCTAAGAGGATACTCTATTGTGTGCAGAGCACTGTACTGAGCACTGGGGGCGGGGAACAATAGAGTTAGTAGGCATAATCCTAGTTCTCAAGCAGCTTCCAGTCTCCTTTATGCAGGGCACTGTACTGAACACTCGGAAGAGGACGATAGGGGTAGTAGACATGATTCCTACCTTCAAGGACGTTACAGGAAGCAGGATGCTACTGGATGCAGAGCACTGTGTTGGAGAGCTTGAGGGAGGACAACAGAGTTAACAGACATGAACTAGAGTTAGTAATAATGACGGAATTTGTTAAGCGCTTACTATTCATTCAATCGTATTTATTGAGCGCTACCGTGTGCAGAGCACTGTACTAAGCACCTGACTGTCTCTATCTGTTGCCGACTTGTTCATCCCAAGCGCTTAGTACAGTGCTCTGCACATAGTAAGCGCTCAATAAATACTATTGAATGAAAGTATAATTCAGCAACAAATAGAGACAATCCCTACCCAATAACAGGCTCACAGTCTCAAGCACTAGTCGAATCGTTGGGGTAGACACAAGGTCATCAGGTTGTCCCACATGGGGCTCACAGACTTAATCCCCATTTTACAGATGAGGCAACTGAGGCCCAGAGAAGTTAAGTGACTTACTCAAAGTTACTCAGCTGATAAGTGGTGGAGCCGGGATTAGAACCCACGACCTCTGACTCCCAGGCCTGTGCTCTTGCCACGAGGCCATGCTGCTTCTCTAATAGTAGAATTAGTAGAGAAGCAGCATTGTGTAGTGGCTAGAGCCCGGGCCTGGGAGTCAGAAGGTCATGGGTTCTAATCCAGCCTCTGCCACTCCTCTGCTGTGTGACCTTGGGCAAGTCACTTCATTTCTCCGTACCTCAGTAACCTCATCTGTAACATGGGGATTAAGACTGTGGGGCTCCACATGGGACAGGAACTGTGTCCAACTCAATTTATCCATATCCACCCCAGTGATTAATAAAGTGCTTGTCACATAGTAAGCGCTTCACAAATACCATCATATTATGAGCCCTGCCCTCAAAGTGCCCATGCTCCTCTGTGCGCAGAGCACTGTGCTGAGGACCAGAATTACCTTTAGTATGTGTTTCCCTCCGGAAACGTGCAGAATTCGTAGACCTCAGAGCGGAGATTCCGCGCTGTATATATCTGTAATTTATTTATTTAAATGAATGCCTGTCTCCCCCCTCTAAACTGTGAACTCACTGTGGGCAGGGCATGTGTCTGTTTGTTTTTATATTGTACTCTCCCAAGAGTTTAGGGTAATGCTTTGCACACAGTAAGCGCTCAATAAATACGATTGAATGAATGACTGCGCCTTTTCCTGCAGGTGGAGAGAGCCCTCTCCTCTCAATCACCGGTAAGTCACGTTTTCCCCGGTATCTCAGGGGTCACCCTCCTCTCCCTCCCTCTCCCCCCCAAAAAACCTAGGGGAGTCCTTCCTTCTCCCCTCTCTCGGGTCACCCTCTTCCTCCTCCTCCTCCCTCTGGGGCTTCCCTTCACCTCACCTTTCTGGGATTGCCCTCCTCATAATGATTATAACAGCTCAGAACAGTGCTTGGCACATAGTAAGTGCTTAACAAATACCATCATTATTATAATAGTACTTGTTTAAGCACCTACTATGTTCCACGCACTGTTCTAAGCGCTGAGGCATCTACGAGTTAATCAGGTTGGACACAGTCCCTGTCCCCATGGGGCTCACAGTCTTCATCCCCATTTTAGACAATGGCACTGAGGCCTGGAGAAATGAGATACTTGCCCAAGGTCCCACAGCAGAGAAGCAGCGTGGCTTAGTGGAAAGAGCATGGGCTTGGGAGTCATAGGTCGTGGGTTCTAATCCTGGTTCTACCACTTGTCTGCTGTGTGACCTTGGGCAATTCGCCTAACTTCTCTGGGCCTCATTTCCCTCATCTGCAAAATGGGGATGAAGACTGTGAGCCCCACGTGGGGCAACCTGATTACCTTGTATCTACCCCAGCGCTTAGAACAGTGCTTGGCACATAGTAAGCACTTAACAAATACCATAACTCCGCCGCCCACCTCCTCACCGTCCCTCGGTCTCGCCTATCCCGCCGTCGACCCCTGGGCCACATCCTCCCGCGGTCCTGGAATGCCCTCCCTCCTCACCTCCTACGATCTCTCTTCCCCTCTTCAAATCCCTACTTAAAGCTCACCTCCTCCAAGAGGCCTTCCCACACTGAGCTCCCCCCTTTTTCCCTCTGCTCCCTCTACCTCCCCCCCGCTTCACCTCTCCGCAGCTAAACCCTCTTCTCCCCCCTTTCCCTCTCCTCCTCCCCCCTCCCGTCCCACCCCCTTAGCACTGTACTCGTCTGCTCATCTGTATATATCTTCATCACCCTATTCATTTTGTTTAATGAGATGTACATCACCCTGATTCTATTTATTTGCCATTGTTTTTATGAGATGTTCTTCCCCTTGACTCTATTTATTGTCATTGTTCTCGTCTGCCTGTCTCCCCGGATTAGACTGTAAGCCCGTCGAAGGGCAGGGACCGTCTCTATCTGTCGCCTATTTGTACATTCCAAGTGCTTAGTACAGTGCTCTGCACATAGTAAGCACTCAATAAATACTATTGAATGAATTATTATTATAATGTGATAGAACTGGGATTAGAACCCAGATCCTTCTGACTCCCAGGCCTGGGCTCTATCTCCTCCCCTGTCTGGGGTCACCCCCCTCCTCCCAGCTCCACCTACCCCAACCGCCTCAACAGGATGAGTTTGGGGGGCTGGAAAAACCACGAATCCAGAATTTGCCATTCAGCTTGGTCAGTCCCATGGTCCGGTCAGACCAGACCTCCAAACCACAAGCAGAATCAGGACGTTGTTAGGAACCATTTACTGGTTGTTGTCATGGTTAGGTGTGATCATCCAACACCCTTGAATAATAATAATAATAATGACAGTGTTTGTTAAGTGCTGTGTGCCAAGCACTGCTCTAAGCGCTGGGGTAGATACAGGGTAATCAGGTTGTCTCATGTGGGGCTACACTTTTAATCCCTGTTTTACAGATGAGGTAACTGAGGCATAGAGAATTTAAGTGACTCTGTTTATTGCCATTGTTCTTGTCTGTCCGTCTTCCCCGATTAGACCGTAAGCCCGTCAAACGGCAGGGACTGTCTCTATCTGTTGCCGACTTGTTCATCCCAAGCGCTTAGTACAGTGCTCTGCACATGGTAAGCGCTCAATAAATACTATTGAATGAATGAATGAAGTGACTTGCCCAAAGTAAAACAGCATACAAGTGGCAGAGCCAGGATTAGAACACACGCCCTCTGACTCCCAAGCCCATGCTCTTTCCACTAATCCACGCTGCTTCTTTTTTTTTCTTTTTTTTTTTGTTAATAATAATAATAATGCTGGTATTTGTTAAGCGCTTACTATGTGCAGAGCACTGTTCTAAGCGCTGGCGTAGACACAGGGGAATCAGGTCATCCCACGTGGGGCTCACAGTCTTCATCCCCATTTTACAGATGAGGGAACTGAGGCACAGAGAAGTGAAGTGACTTGCCCACAGTCACACAGCTGACAAATGGCAGAGCAGGGATTCAAACTCATGACCTCTGACTCCAAAGCCCATGCTCTTTCCACTGAGCCACGCTGCTTCTCTAAGTGACTTGCCCAAAGTCACACAGCCGCTAAGTGGTGGAGCCAGGATTAGAACCCATGACCTCCGACTCCCAAGCCCACGCTCTTTCCACTAAGCCACGCTGCTTCTCAAGGGCGAGGAGGTCAGACAGGGGCTCTCAGTGTGGGACCCTCCCCCAGCCTCACCAAGTCCTCTGGTCCCATAACTCACCGGTCAAACTGATGAAATGAGAGGTCCCGTGACAGCGGGGGACCCCAGGCCAAGTGACCACGGCCGAAGCATCCCTGGGGAGGTTTCTTCTCTACCGCTGGGGCCCCGCGACCGACGTCAGCCGCCTGCCACCTTCATCTCGCCCCGGTGGCCCCCGTGTACGGGAGACTGAGGTGCGACCAGTCCCCAGACGTCCCTACCGCTCGACGCCATGCGGGCTAGCTTCCTCCCCTCTGGCTACTGGCCGTTTGCGGTCACTGGCCCTGACCCCCGGGCTTGGCGTCCCACAAAAGCCGGCCGAGGATCAGGCATTTTGCCCTCGGAGGTTGGTAATTGATGGTATTCGGCTGGACTTTTAATAATAATAATAATAGTGGTATTTGTTAATAATAATTAATTCATTCATTAGTATTTATTGAGCACTTAGTATGTACAGAGCACTGTACTAAGCGCTTGGAATGGACCAATCGGTAACAGAGACAGTCCCTGCCCTTTGACGGGCTTACAGTCTAATCGGGGGAGACAGACAGACAAGAATAGCAATAATGTTGGTATTTGTTAAGTGCGTACTATGTGCAGAGCACTGTTCTAAGCACTGGGGTAGATACAGGGTAATCAGGTTGTCCCACCTGAGGCTCTCAGTCTTCATCCCCATTTTACAGATTGGGTAACTGAGGCCCAGAGAAGTGAAGTGACTCGCCCACAGTCACACAGCCGCCAAGGGGCAGAGCCGGGATTCGAACCCATGACCTCTGACTCCCAAGCCCGGGTTCTTCCCACTGAGCCACGCTGTTAAGCACTCGCTCTGTGTTAGGCACTGTCCTAAGCACTGGGGTGGATACAAGCAAATCGGGTTGAACACAGTCCCTGACCCATGTGGGCCTCAGAATCTTAATCTCCATTTGCCAGATTAGGTAATTGAGGCACTGAGAAGGGAAGAGACTTACCCAAGGCCACACAGCAGATTAGACCCCAGGTCCTTCTGACTCCCAGGTCCGTGCTCTTGCCACTGGGCCACATTGCTTCTCATAAAAGTTGTGTTATTTGTAAAGTGTTTTCTCTGTGCCGGGCACTGTACTAAATGCTGGGGTAGATACAAGATAATCATGTTTGAACACAGTTCCTGACCCACGTAAGGATAAAAGTCTTGATCCCCATTCTACAGATGGGGGAGCTAAGAAACAGAGAAGTTAAACGACTTGCCCAAGGTCACACAGCAGACAAGTGGCAGAGCTGGGATTAGAACCCAGGTCCTTCTGCTTCTCAGGCCTGACCTCCTTCCACTAGGCCATGCTATTGAGCATTTACTGTGTGCAGAGCACTGTACTGAGCGAGTGAGAGTACAATAAAATAAAGCAGGTAGACATAATCCAAGCCATCAAGGGGCTTAGAGTCTGAGGGGTGGACCATTCTATTATTATTAAATATGGTATCTGTTAAGTGCTTACTATGTCCCAGGCTTTGTACTAAGCGCTGGGGTCAGTGGTTCAGCGTGGCTCAATGGAAAGAGCTCGGGTTTGGGAGTCAGAGGTTGTGGGTTCAAATCACAGCTCTGCCACTTGTCAGCTGTGGGACTGTGGGCAAGTCGCTTAACTTCTCTGGGCCTCATTTACCTCATCTGTCAAATGGGGATGAAGACTGGGAGCCTCACATGGGACAACTGATGACCCTGTATCTGCCCCAGCGCTTAGAACAGTGCTCTGCTCATAGTAAGTGCTTAACAAATACCAACATTATCATTATTATTACAAGGTAATCGGGTTGGACACAGTCCCTGTCCCACATGGGGCTCATATTCTTAATCCCCATTTTACAGATGAGCTGAGGCACAGAGAAGTGAAATGACTTGACCAAGGTCACCCAGAAGACAAGCGATAGACCTGGGATTACTCTTTGTGTGCCAGGATAATGATCTTGGCAGGAACACGGTCACCAATTCCACAAATGCCAGAGCTCTGAGGTTCCTAATTCCTGAGGTGCCAGGGTAGGGAACTGCCCATTTCACAGGTGCCAGGGCAGAGAACTGCCCGTTCTAGAGGTGCCAGGGTGGGGAACTGCCCATTCCCGAGGGGGCAGGGTTCTGAACTTCCTACCTGTCTCGCAGATCCCGCAGTTGAAGGTGTCGAGAACGAGGAGGCGGAAGATGGCGTCGTACCTCCCAGTAAGTGTCAGCCTGTTTACTGGACCCCTCTTGGCGCGGGGGGAGGGGGGAAGAGGTGGACAAGAGGAGAGAGACGGGGGGTTGGGGGGAGGGTCCTCCTTGACCTCTCAGCTGCTTTCGACACTGTGGACCACCCCCTCCTCCTGGAAACATCCAACCTTGGCTTCTCTGACCCTGGTTTTCCTCCTCTCTCTGGCCGTTCATTCTCGGTCTCCTTGGTGGGCTCTTCCTCCCCATCCCACCCCCTAACTGTGGAGGGTCCCTCAACGTTCAGTTCTGGGTCTCCTTCTATTCTCCATCTTCACCCTCTCTCTTGGAGAATTCATTCGCCCACGTGGCTTCAACCACCACATCTATGCGGGTGATACCTAAATCTCCAACTCCAGCCCTGATGTCTCACCCTCTCTGCAGTCTCACGTTTCCTTCTGCCTTCAAGACATCTCTACTTGAAGTCCTCCCGTCACCTCAAGCTTAACATGCCCAAAACGGAACTCCCATCTTCCCACTCAAACCCTGTCCTTCCCCTGACTTTCCCATCACTGTAGACCACACCACCATCCTTCCTGCCTCACCAACCCATAAACTTGGCTTTATCCTTAACTCCTCTCTCTTATTTAACCACATATTCAATCCATCACTAAATCACGTCCATCCCACCTTCACAACATCTCTAAAATCCACCCTTTCCTCTCCGCTTGGATACCACATTAATACAGTCATTCATCCTACCCCACCCGGATTACCACCTCAGCCTCCTTGCTGATCTCCCAGCCTCCTGTCTCTCCCCACTCCAGACCATATTTCATTCTGCTGTCCGGATCATTTTTCTATAAAATCAATCCGACCTTGTTTCCCCGCTCCTCATAAAATTCCGGCGATTGCCCATCCACCTCCACATCAAACAAAAACTCCTCACCATCGGCTTCAATGCCCTTCATCCCCTTACCCCCTCCTATCTCACCTCCCTACTCTCCTTCTGCAACTTCGCTCCTCTGAACAGTCAATGGGATGGTCCATGACATCGCCTCAGGAATGGGAGAGCTTGGCGTGGCCAGTGAAATGGCCCACGGCATAGACTCGGGAATCAGAGAGCTCGGATTAGCCAGAGGGCAGGCCCATGACATTGCCCCGGTGCTAGGAGAGTTTGGACCGGCCAATGGGATGGACCATGACATAGCCTCGGGGGCAGGAAGAGTGGCCTAGTGGATAGAGCTCGGGTCTGGGAGTCAGCAGTCAGGAGAGCGAGTCCCTCAACTTTTCGGTGCCTCAGCTTCCTCAACTGCAAAATGGGGATTATAAGGCTGTGAGCCCCATGTGGGTCATGGACTACGTCCAACCTGATTAATTCATAACTACCCCCAGCACTTAGAACAGTCCCTGGCACATACTAAACTCTTAACAAATACAATAAAAAAAGGAGAAACTAGACAGCAGGATGGCCCAAGCCATTGCCCCAGGAGCAGGAGAGCTCCCATTAGCCAAGGGGAAGACCTGTGACATCGTCCCGAGGATAGGAGGGCTCAACTAGCCAGTGGGAAGGCCCATGTCATTACTCCTCTCTTTGTCCCGCAGCCTGGAAAAGAGGCTGGTGCTCCACGTGGGGCGGGGGCCACTTCCTGACGTTCGACAGCTTCCTGTACGACTTCTCCGGCACGTGCAACTACATATTCGCCACCATCTGCCACGACACCTCGCCGGACTTCAACATCCAGCTCCGCCGCGGGCCCGATGGCAAGATTTCCAGGATCATCGTGGAGCTGGGCCCCACCGTGGTCACGGTGGAGAACGGGGTCATCTCCATCCAGGACACCGGGTAAGGGGCCGCGGGGGAAGGGAGCGGAACGGGCATCACGCTGGAAATCCGGACGGGCGACCGCGAGGGGAGAAAGAGGAGTTCGTGAGAAGCAGTGTGGTCTAGTGGATAAAGACTGGTCCTGGAGGACCTGGGTTCTAATCCCAGCACTGCTCGCTGTGTGACCTTGGGCAAGTCACTTCTCTTCACTGGGCCTCGATTCCCTCATCTGGAAAATAGGGATTGATACTGAGAGCCCCACGTGAGACAGGGACTGTGTCCAACCCGATTTGCTTGGATCCACCCCAGGGCTTAGTACGGTGCCTGGCAAATAGAAAATGCTTAATAAATACCATAATTATTACTATTATTGTTATTTTCTGTGCCCCAGTTTCCTCATCTGTCATATGGGGATTAAGAGTGTGAGCTCCATGTGGGGCATGGACTGTGTCCAACCTGATTAAATTTGATTCTACCCCAGTGCTTAGTACAGTGTCTGGCACATAGTAAGCGCTTAACAAATACCATTAAAAAAAATGAGATCGAGTCCTCGATTGTCCCTAGTAATCACCAAGGTTCCCAGGGGGAGCAGGGACTTCTCCCAGGTCGCCAGAGTCAGTCACTCAGTCCGTCAATCGTATTTATTGAGAGCTTACTGTGTGCAGAGCACTGTACTAAGCGCTTGGATGAATACAACAATAAACAGACACATTCCCTGGACTATCTGCTTCGGGAAGGCTGGAATCATAAGGGGGTCAGCATCCCAACTCACCTCCCCACTGGTCCGGACGCTGCCGGGGTGACTGACCAGCCCGCCAGCTCCCTGGGGAACACGACCCAGCCGGTCGTCGCATCGGCCAGATAGGCGGCCCCGTGGCCCGTCCCCACTCGCCAGCGACGGACATCCGTCCAGTCCGCTCGGCCGACGGGGTTCTCCTGTGTCCACAGAGTGGTGGGTCTCCCCTACACCAGCAACGGGGTCCAGATCCTGCCTTTCGGACAGAACGTCCGCCTGGTGGCCAAACTCATGGAGATGGAGCTGGTGGTGATGTGGAATAACAACGATTACCTCATGGTGAGAAGCCGCCCGAGGGGGGCCGGGGCCGGGGAGGGGCCGAAGGCCCGGAGGGACACATTCTGGCACAACTCCGCCTCGTGCTTCATTCTTTCCTCACGTTCCATCGCCGGAAGATTCCACAAAAGCCTGAGTCTGGGCTGGATCAGTAGGGGAGAGTCAGGGGTGTAGGATGGTCCGGGTTGGGTCACTGGGGGGGGGGGGGGGGGAAACAGGGATGGAGAGGAGAGATTCAGGGGTGTGGGATGGTCCATCCCTCACCGTGAGGATGGGGGTCCAAGAGAGTGGTGGAACTGGTTCCCCCTGGAGCCTCCCAGTGGCCCCGTGGGAGCCGGAACGCTACATTCCCTGGGCGGGGTTGAGTCGGGAGGGCACGTGTCCCGGGCTTCTGGCCCACAACTGGCCTGCAGCTGGAGAGTTGGAGGTCGCCATCATAGCCAAAACCTCTCGCCCCCCCTGCAAGGCCCCATGCCAGTGAGTCCCCCGTGGGATGGGGCCTGGGTCTGCCCCGATCCCCTGCCTCTCCCCCGGTGCTGAACACAGTGCTAGTCGCAGAGTGAGAGCCTCCTCCGGGTCGGCACCGTTTCCTCACCGACCACCGGCCCGGCGTTGGTCATCTCTGTAGGTGTTGGTGGAGAGCAAGTACATGAAGAAGACGTGCGGGCTTTGTGGAAACTTTGACGGGGATAAAACCAACGAGTTCCAGAGCGAGGGTGAGCGGGGCTGCCACGAACCAAGCTCCCAGAATCCTTTGCCTCGGGCCCACCAATCAATCAATTAATGGTACTTATTGAGTGCTTATGTGTGCACAGCACTGAACTAAGCCTGCAGCTTCCTTCTCCTGCCCGGGGGGGACCGGCCAAACTGATCTGTGACCTTGCGGGGGTGTGGGGGGTCCCTATGACTGTTCTTCTCCCCCGGCTCCCCTTCCACGGCACCTCTCCATCGCGGGACAGAGCCAATCCACCCCTCCACCCGGCACGCCCCGGGAGAGCCTGGGGGTCTCCATTCCCAGGGAAAGACCTGGGGGGCGGGGGAGATGTCAGGGTCCGTTCTGACCCCCGGGTCCCCAAATACAGGCAAAGTCCTGGAGCCCTACAAGTTCGCCGCCCTGCAGAAGATGGACGATCCTGCCGAGATCTGTGCCGTCGAGGAGGCTCAGGGCCACAGCCTCTCTCCGAAAAAATATGTACGCCTACCCCCTTCCTCTCTCCACCCCTATGCCCCCCCAGGAGAGGCCCTGGATCTACTCAGGGGCCCCCTCCTCAGAAGCCTTTTAAAGATAAAGGGAGGAGGAGATGAAACAGAAAACAGGGTGGGGTGCCATCAGTGTTCAGTACAACAATACAGAGGGGGTGACTTTTGTGGGTGCCCAGTGCGGGTGGGGCTGTGGGCCCCATGCCCGCCCCTTGGCTTAATGGATAGTGCACGGGCCTGGGAGTCAGAAGGACCTGGGTTTTAATCCTGGCTCTGCCACATGTCTTCTGTGTGACTTTGGGCAAGTCGCTTCACTTCTCTGGGCCTCAGTTAACTCATCTGTAAAAAATGGGGATTAAGAATATGAGCCCGATGTGGGACAGGGACTGTGTCCAACCTGATTAATGTATATCTACCCCAGTGCTTAGAACTGTGTTTGGCACATAGTAAGTGCTTAACAAGTATTGCTAGTATTATTATTATAATTATCTTCAGCCACGCTCCATCCTGGGCTCTTCCTCTTAGCTTATAGGCCACAGCTGTAGATGCATTGAAAGACACGCTCGCATGCAAACTTAGTAACCGCCGGTTAATCAGTGGGAGGTTATTACGTGCAGAGCACTGTACTGAGTACTTGGGAGAGGATAATAGCAGAGTGCAATACTGGACATCTGTTAGGTACAGAGCTCTGTACTGGATGTCTAAACTGGAAGCTCCTTGTGGGCAGAGAACATGCCTTCCAACTCTGTTGCAGAGTACTCCCTCCAGCCCTTAGTACAGTGCTCTGCACACAGTAAGTGCTCTAAAGGTATCCTTGATTGATGGCTGGATTCAGAGCTCTGTTCTGGGCAGCTACTGGGGACCGATTGCAGGGAGATATTGTGCCGGGCATTTAATACGTGCAGAGCACTGTACTGAGTGCCCACTGCATGCAGAACTCTGAACTGTAAAATTCATTCATTCCTTCAATGGAATTTATTGAGCACCTACTATGCTCAGAGCACTGTAATAAGCACTTGAAAAGTACAATTCAGCCATAAAGGGAAACAATCCCTGCCCACACCTGGTTTACAGTCTAGAAGGGGGGAGACAGACATCAAAACAAGTAAACAGGCATCAGTAACATCAACATAAATAAATGGAATTATAGATATAAAACTATTGCATTGTCCTCTCCCAAGTACTTAGTACAGATTATGGTACTTGGTAAGCACTTACTATGTGCCAAGCACTGTTCTTCGCACCAAGGTAGATACGAGTTAATTAGGTTGGACTCAGTCCCTGACCCACACGGGGCTCACGTTCTTAATCTCCATTTTCAAGATGAGATCACTGAGGCCCAGAGAAGTGAAGTGACTTGCCGAAGGTCATACAGCAGATTAGACTAGAATCCAGGTGCTTCTGACTCCCAGGCCTGTGCTCTATCCACTAAGCTACACTGTTTCTCTTACTCTTGCTCCGCACAGAGTAAACGCTCAGTAAATACCACTGATTGACAGCCACTGTGCTCAGAGTCCTCTTTCCACACCTCTCTTCGACCAGTAAGGGTGGAACTCCTCACTCTAGGCTTCAAGGCTCTCCATCACCTTGCCCCTTCCTACCTCTCCTCCCTTCTCTCTTTCTACCACCCAGCCCGCACGCTCCGCTCCTCTGCCGCCCACCTCCTCACCGTCCCTCGGTCTCGCCTATCCCGCCGCCGACACCTTGGCCACGTCCTCATGCGGTCCCAGAACGCCCTCTCTCCTCACCTCCGCCAAACTGATTCTCTTTCCCTCTTCAAAACCCTACTTAAAACTCACCTCCTCCAAGAGGCCTTCCCAGACTGAGCTCCTCTTCTCCCTCTACTCCCTCTGCCACCCCCCCTTTACCTCTCCGCTGCTTAACCCTCTTTTTCCCCTTTTCCCTCCGCTCCTCCACCTCTCCCTTCCCATCCCCACAGCACCGTACTCGTCCGCTCGACTGTATATATTTTCGTTACCCTATTTATTTTGTTAATGAATTGTACATCGCCTTGATTCTATTTAGTTGCCATCGGTTTTTACGAGATGTTCTTCCCCTTGACTCTATTTATTGCCATTGTTCTCGTCCATCCGTCTCCCCCGATTAGACCGTAAGCCCGTCAAACGGCAGGGACCGTCTCTATCTGTTGCCGACTTGTTCATCCCAAGCGCTTAGTACAGTGCTCTGCACATAGTATGCGCTCAATAAATACTATTGAATGAATGAATGAATGGAACTACTGACCTTTTCCCCTCCCTGCCCCCCACCCTCTCCCACCCCCACCCCCACCTTCTCCTCCGTCTCCCCCAGGCCAGGATCTGCCACCAGCTGCTGACCCTGGTGAGCCCGACCTGCAACGTGTCCAAGGCGGAATTCGCCACGCGGTGCCAGCTGGACATGGAGGAATGCGTGGAGCCCGGGCAGCGGGACTGCAGCTGCCCCACGCTCTCCGAGTATTCCCGGCAGTGCGCCATGGCCGGCCAGCCCGTCAGCGACTGGAGGACCGAAGATTTCTGCGGTGAGCGCCACCCCATCTGCCCATCCGCCACAGGAATGGCCGCGGGGAAGAGGGGGCTGGAGGAGGAACACAAGGAGGATGAGGAGGAGGACCAGAAGGAAGAAGAGGAGAGCGAGGAGGAGGATGAGGACAAGGAGGACAGCAAGGAGGAGGAGAACGACGACAACGATGAGGAGACCAAGGAGGAGGAGGACAAGGGGGAGGAAGAGGAGAAGGACGGGCGGAAGAGAAGGAGAAGAAAGGGAACAAGGAGGATGGCGAGGAGGAGGAGGATGAGGAAGAGGCGGACAAGGAGTAGAATGGGAGGGGGAGGAGGAGGAGAACAAAGAGGTGGAGAGGGCAAAAAGGATGAGGAGGAGGAGGACAAGAAGAAGAAAGGAGGGGAGGAGAAATAAGAGGAGAAGGATGAGTCGGAGAAAGGCCCTTCATCTAATCTGCAGGACTCTCTCCCATGGATCCCCAGATCCTGGGAACACTAGCCACTTTCAAACATTTCTCGGAAAATTCTGAATCCATTGCCAATCTCAACCACGTGAAAAACGGGGGGTCAGAGAGGAAGGATTACCCTTTCTAATCATACATCCTAGTTTATTAGATTTTCTAATCAAACACCTATGTTTAATAGTGTTTCTAATCAAACACCCTCATTTATTAGCATTTCTAATCAAGCCTCCACGTTTATTAGTATTTCTAATCAAACACCCATGTGTAATTCTACTCAAATACCGACGTCAAACATCCGGGTGATAACATTCCCGCTAACAATAGCTGCCTTCTCTGATATTAAACTAGTTTCCCCATGTCCTGTTCTCCCTCACCCCCAGATCATGAATATCCTTCTTGAATTCTTTCTTTCCGTTGTTGATAAATTCCAAAGGTCAGATAGCGCTAATAGCCATAATTGTAAACGTGGCATTTGTTAAGTGCTTACTATATTCCAAGCAGTGTTCTAAGCAAGGGGGTAGAATCAAGTCAATTAGGTTGGACACAGTCCCTGTCTCACATGGGGTTTAAAAATTATTATTACTAATTATTATTATTATTATATATCTAAGCATTTATTATGTCTCAAGCATTATTCTAAGAGCTGGGGTAATTACAAGTTAATCAGGGCAGACATAGTCCCTGTCCCACATGGGGCTCACCAGGATAAGTATTCTTGTCATAATCATTATTATTATTACTATTATTATTATTGTTATATTTGTAAGCACTTACTATGTTCCAAGCACTGAGCTAAGCACTAGAGTAGATACAAGTTAATCAGATCAGACACAATCCCTGTCCCAGATGGGGCTCACTGTCTAAATAGAAAGGAGAACAGGTATTGAATCTCTATTTAAGAGAAGAGGAAACTGAGGTGCAGGGAAGTTAAATAATTTGCCCAAGGTTACACAGCAGGTAAGTGGCAGAGCCAGGATTTGAAACCAGGCTCAGGCTCTTTTCATTAGACCATGCTGCTCCTTAAATGGAAATGTCACTTTAAATGTTACTTTATGAACAACCAAGTCTAAAATTGGCCTGGATTGGGAAAACAAGTTGTCCCCTTTTGCTCCTTTCCCTTTCCTGCCTCCTCCAGAAAAGGGCTCCAGGGAAAGGCCCCCTTGGAGAGACCTCCCAGGAGAAGTCCCTCCAGGAAGAGGCACCCCAAAGAGACCCCCCCGACCAGGAGAGAGACCCCAGGAGAGGACCCCAGAAGAGGATTCCCCCAGAAGAGGCCCCTCGGGAGAAGCCCTCCAAGAGACCCCCCAAGAAGGGGTCCTCTGGGAGAGGTCCTCCTAGGAACAGATCCCCCTGAGAAGATGCCCCCTCCAGAGAAAACCCCTAAAAAGAGACCCCAGAAGAAGCCCCCCTAAGAGAGGCTCCTAGAGAGAGATCCCCAGAAAAGGCTCCCAGGGAGAGGCCTCCCCAGAAGAGGCCCCCGGAAGAAGCCTCCTAGGACAGGATCCAGGAGAGCCTCCCCCAGAAGAAGCTCCCCAGGAGAGATTTTCCCAGGATAGGCCTCCCAGAAGAAGCTTCCCGGGAGAGTCATCCCCCAAGAAGAGCCCCTTGCCACCCCATCCCAGGAGAAGCCCCTCAGGAAATGCAGCAGTCAGACCGACCGCTCATCAGGTCATAGGCTGGGCCGGGGACCACTGGGGTCAGGGGGGTCCTGGCCTCTGGCAGTGCCCCTTCCCCTCGTCTCATTCTGGACACCTTCTGCAGCCCTGAGCCCATGTCCGGCCAACCAGGTCTACCAGGAGTGCGGGTCGCCCTGTGTCAAGACGTGCTCCAACCCCCAGTACAGCTGCCACAGTTTCTGCACGTTCGGATGTTTCTGCCCAGAAGGTAAACACCCCCTGCCCACCCGCCGGCCCCCGGCCCGGGCCATGCCCTCTCCCCCTGCCCCCAGAGCTGCCCAGCCCACTCACCACCATGTTGCCCAAAGGCAGAATTGGGGGGCACAGACGCTCCTCTCATGCCAACCTTCTAATTGTACCTCCATCTCATCTGTCTCGCCGCCAACCTCTCACCCACGTTTTGCCTCTGGCCTGGAATGTTCTCCCTCCTCATACCCGACAGAGAGTGACTCTTCCCTGCTTCAAAGCCTTATTGAAGGCCCATCTCCTCCAAGGGGCCTTCCCAGATTAAGCCCCCACTTTCCTCCCACTCCCTTCTGCGTCACCCTGTCTTACTCCCTTCATTCATCCCCCGCTCCCAGCCCCACACCACTTATGTCCATATCCATCATTTATTTGTTTATATTAATGTCTGTCCCCCCTCTAGACTGTAAACTCATTGTGGGCAGGGAATGTGTCTGTTTATTGTTATACTGTCCTCTCCCAAGTGATTAGTCGAGTGCTCTGCCCACAGTAAGCACTCAATAAATACAGTAGAATGAATGAATTTACCGTGTACAGAATGCTGCACTGGGCACCACTGTGTGCAAAGCGCTGTACCGAACATGTGCAAAATGCTGTCATTTATCATTCAATCATTCACTCATTCACTCAGTAGTATTTTTTCAGCACTTACTTTGTGCAGAGCACTGTACTGGGTTTCTATCTGTGTAGAGCACTGAGTTGGAGAGGCTAGACCGGTGTCTGCCACTCATCCGGCAGATATGTCCGTATACTTTTTTAATGGCATTTGTGAAGCACTTACTCTGTGCCAGACACTGAACTAAGCACTGGAATAATCACTGGGGTATTAGTTAAGCACTTACTATGTGCCAGGCACTGTTCTAAGTGCTGGAGAGGATGCAAGATAATCAGGTTGGACCAAAACCCTTTCCCACACGGGGGCTCTTGGTCTTAATCTCTAAATTCTATATTATAAATCACTCATATATTCTTATTACTGCCCGTCTCCCCTTTTAGACTTTGAGCTCATTATAGGAAAGGAACACATCTACTGACTCTGACATATTGTCCTTTCCCAAGCGTTTATTCATTCAATAGTATTTATTGAGCGCTTACTACGTGCAGAGCACTGTACTAAGCGTTTAGTCCGGTGCTCAGCACGGCTTAGTGGATAGAGACCGGGTCGGGAGTCAGAAGGTCATGGATTCCAATATGGCTCCTCCACATTGTCTGTTGCATGACCTAGGGCAAGTCACTTCATTTCTCTGGGCCTAGGTTTCTTCATCTGTAAAATGAGGTTTGAGACTGTGAGCCCCAAGTGGGACAGGGACTGTGTCCAACCCGATTTGATTGTGTCCACCCCAGAGCTTCATGCAGTCCTTGGTACATAGTAAGCATTTAACAAATGCCATAATTATTATTATTATTATTATTATTGTCACTACTTAGTACAGAGCTTGGCACTGTAGTAAGTGCTTAAATATCACAATTAAACAAATACCACAGTTGTTCCACACGCAGTAAGTGTTCAGTAAATAGCACTGATGGATCGATGGATTTCAGGCACCCTCTTGGACGACATCTCCCAGAACCAGACTTGCATCCCCGTGGACCACTGCCCCTGCCTGCTCAACGGCGTGGCCCACGCCCCTGGAGAGCTGGTGACCGCCGCCTGCAGGACCTGGTGAGTTGGCCCTGGACCGCCCCCGGAGGGCCAAGATCCCTGCCCCCGAGCCCACACCCCTCCAAAGACCCCGAAACGCGGGCATCGCTTCCAAGCCGCAGCACTCGGCGGCGGGGTGGGGCCGATTGGGCACCGAGGATGGACTCGCCGGACCAGGCCCGGGGCAGACCGGATGGGCACTGGATATATCTCACCGTGGGGCTGGCCAACCCGAAGTGACTGGGGCCCACCCGGCCCACCGAATCCAGGGTAAAGACCCACTTTCCGGGCCCATCTGGGAGCCCCAATTGGCGGGAAGGCCAGCCCCCAGAGATTGCTAATCAATGCTTCAAATCACAACCCAACCCCTGACCCCCATCCCCACACCCTCCTTCCCGAGACCCCGGGGCGGAGACTCTGAGGGCCGGACTTAAGTCAGGGAGAGTGTCTGACCCCCCCCACCACACTGCTGCCTACTGAGGGGGTGGTCCCAGGTACCCCAAGGTTGGGGGCATCCTCAAGGCCGATGCCCCCTACCCTTCTAGCCCTAAAGTTCTTGAATAACAATAACCACGACCATCATCACAGTGTTTGTTTCGTGCCTACTCTGTGCCAAGCACTGTGGTAACTCCGATGAGAAGCAGCGTGGTCTAGTAGATAGAGCCCGGGCCTGGGAGTAAAAAGGAACTGGGTTCTAATCCCCGCTCTGCCACTTGTCTGTTGTGTGACCTTGGGCAAATCACTTCACTTCTCTGGGCCTCAGTTACCTCATCCGTAAAATGGGGATTAAGAGTGTGAGCCCCATGGGGGACAGGGACTGTGTCCAATCTGACTACCTTGAGTCTACCTCAATGCTTAGAACAGTGCTTAAAAAATACCATATATTTAAAAAAAGAATAATAATAATGGTATTTGTTAAGCACTTACTATATGTCAAGCACCGTTCCAAGCACTAGGGTAGATACAAGGTAATCAGGTTGTCCCACGTGGGGCTCACAATCTTAGCCCCCATTTTACAGATGAGGTAATTGAGGCACAGAGAAGTTGAGTGACTTGCCCAAAGTCACACAGCTGACAAGTGGCAGAGCCAGGATTCAAACCCATGACTTCTGACTCCCAAACCCGGGCTCTTTCCACTAAGCCACGCTACTTCTCTGAGTCCTGGCAACGGCCGTCCCCACCCACACCATGTCACAGCCGGGTGACCCCGACCCACTGGGGAGGTGGCGGGGGGGGGGTGGGGAGAAGGGTCCTGCAACTCAGGGAGGGTCTCCCGGACAGCCGCTGCTCCGCGGGCCAGTGGAAGTGTACTGACCTCCCCTGCCCCGGACGCTGCTCTCTGGAGGGCGGCTCCTTCGTCACCACGTTTGACTCACGGCCGTACCGCTTCCATGGAGCCTGCACCTACATCCTCGTCAAGGTGGGTTTCAGGCCCCGACAGGGGGTGGGCGGGGTCTCTCTCCCCCGACCCCCACCATGGGCGATAGGCGCTCACCGTTCGCCCCCCATCCGCCCCCGCAGAGTCCCAGTCTGCCCCACAACGGCTCGCTGATGGCCGTGTACGACAAATCCGGCTACTCGCACTCAGAAACCTCCCTGTCCGCTGTCATCTACCTGTCCTCCCAGGTAACCCCCCAGGGCGTGCGGCGAGCTGGCGGGCACCGGGGGCCATGGGACGGGTGGGAAGACCCCCCAGGCTGGGGCTGGAGGGTCTGGGGAGAGACCCGGGACAGTTGTCAGGGCCTCCATTTGGAAGGAGGGATGAGGGGAGTCGGTGGTGATAGGGTTGGCCGTGGTCGAGGTGGCGGCGGGGTTGGCGGAGGTGGAGAAGATGGCGGTTGTGGTGGGGTGGGTTGTGCAGGAGACGGTGATGATGCTGACTGAGGTGGAGAAGATAGTGGTGTTGACTGGTGGAGATGGTGGTGGAGATGGCGGTAGGGTTGGCGGTGGTGGAGACAGTGGTGGGATTGGCTGTGGTAGAGACGGTGGCGTGGGTGGCGGTGGAGAGGATGGGGATTTGGGCTGTGGTAGAGTTGCCGGGTGGTGCTGGCGGTGGAGACGGTGGTGGCTGAGATGGAGGTGGTTTGGGCGGTGGAGGAGACGGTGTCGGGGTTGGTGCCCGTGGTCGAGATGGTGGTGTTGGAAGTTGTGGAGACAGGGTCGGCGTCGGCAGAGGTGGAGAGGGTGGCGGGGTTGGCAGTGGTGAAGACCGTGGGGGTGTTGGCAGGGATGTAAACGATAGAGGAGCTGGAGATGAGGATGAGAACGATTTCTCTCCTCCACTACCCAGAGTGTCACTGGGCACCAGGTCTATGAATTTCTGGGAAGGAAGGGATAGTTCCGATTTCCTGTGCTATCCACTACCCAAAATGTCTTCGGGCACAAGGTTTATGAATATCTGAGAAGGAAGGGGTGGTTCTCTCCGCTACCTAGAAGGTCCTTGGTAACAGAGGCAGCGTGGCTCAGTGGAAAGAGCACGGGCTTGGGAGTCAGAGGTCATGGGTTCGAAACCCGGCCCTGCCCCTTGTCAGCTTTGTGACTCTGGGCAAGTCACTTAACTTCTCTGTGCCTCAGTTACCTCATCTGTAAAATGGGGATTAACTGTGAGCCTCACGTGGGACAACCTGATTACCCTGTATCTACTCCAGTGCTTAGAACAGTGCTCTGCACATAGTAAGCGCTTAATAAATACCAACATTATTATTAAAGCATTAATGAGCAGGCGCGGGAGGTGGGTTTCTCTGTAATCGAGCCACGGTGGGCCCGGCAAAGAGCGAGGCCCCAGAAAGGCCACTCCCAAAACCCCCCAGAACGTCCCCCATCCCGTGGCGTCCGGGCCGACCCCGTGAGCTCGACCCCGAGCCCTCGTCCCGGGGTCCTTCCAGGACAAGATCGTGATTTCTCAAGACAAGCTCCTCACGGACAACGACGATCGGAAATGGCTGCCCTACCAAACAGGTGAGCACTGCACAGCTCCGCCACCCCGACCGAGTCGAGGCACCACCACCATTCGATTCCAAATCCACCCCGTTGGCTCCATTCCCTCCCTCTCCTTTTGTTCCTGGTCAATCCCACTGACTGAGACCAGGAAGACGGCGCTGTCTAGTGGAGAGAGCCCGGGCCTGGGAGTCAGAGGACCTGGGTTCCAATCCTGACTCTGCCACCTTCCTGCTGTGTGACCTTGGACAAGTCACATCACTTCTCTAGGCCTCAGTTTCCTCATCTGTCAAATGGGGAATTCAATCCTTGTTCTCCCTCTTACACAGACTGTGTGCCCCATTTGCCCCTGAATAGCTTAGTTCACTGCATGGCACATAGTAAGCGCTTAACAAACACCATAATAATAATAATAATAATAGAGTGTGGTGGACTGGGAGTGGGGAGGCCTGAATTGACTGGATCGGGCACAGGGCAGGGCACAGGACAGACACTCAGTCGACTCCAGGGCTGGCTGTGCCCATTCCCTAAGACATCTGCTTCTTCTAGGGAACATCACCGTGTTCCGCCAGACGTCCACTCACATCCAGATGTCCACCACGTTCGGGCTGGAGCTGGTGGTTCAGCTCCGCCCCGTGTTCCAGGCCTACGTCAACCTCGCGCCGCAGTTCAGAGGAAAAACCAGAGGTCAGCAGACTGCCCCATGCCCAGTCCTCCCCAACCACACCCCCCCACATGCGAGGGGCCTCGGCCCATAGGCTGGGGAAGAGGTGGAGAGGGAATACTGGTCCAGGGCTCAAGAAGCGAGTGCTTTACCGTTCCAACCCCCCGACTCTCCCCTCTCCATCTCTGACTCTCCCCCAGTGACCCAGCACAGACCATCCATCTCCCCTGACTCTCCCCTGTCCATCCTTAACACTCCCCCAGAGATCCAGAAGGGATCACCCAACATCCCTGACTCTCTCCGCTCCATGGCTGGCTCTCCCCACGTTCCCAAGCCCCTCCATTCCTACCATTGTTTCCAGCTGTCAGGCTCCTCACGGGGTGGGGCCTGTGGCAGGGCATTTCCACGTCCGCCCCATCCGGCCGCTCCCCTAGGGCCCAGCAGCCCCTGACCTCCCACCCTCCTTCCACGTGGGCCCAGGGCTGTGCGGGAACTACAACGGGGACACCACGGATGACTTCCTGACCAGCATGGACATCACCGAGGGCACGGCCTCCCTCTTCGTCGACTCCTGGCGGCTGGGGAACTGCCCTTCGGCCCTGGAGAGGGAGACGGATCCCTGTTCCATGAGCCAGCTCAACAGTGAGTAGGCCCGGATGGGACCCGCGAGGCGGATCGATCCCGGCTACGGGCGTGTGCATGACGTGGCACGATGATGTCATGCGGGACGGTTGGTGGGAGTCCCTGGAGTGTGTCCTTGGACTGTCTCCCATCACCCACATTCGCTCCCAAATGTCCGGCTTTCACTTTCTGGGATCACGGGCGCCACTGCCGAGGCAGGGCACTTGGCCCCCGGGGGAAGCAGGGAGTTGGGCCTATCTCCTCCAAGAGGCCTTCCCTGACTAAACCTTCCTTTTCTCGTCACCCACTCCCTTCTACGTCACCCTGACTGGCTCCCTTTATTCCTCCCCCCACCGAGCCCCACAGCATTTATGTCCATATCGGTCATTTATTTCTTTCAATTAACGTCTGATTTCTCCTCTAGACTGTCAGCTCGTTGTGGGCAGGGAATATGTCTGTTTGTTGTTCTTCTGTATTCTCCCAAGTGCTTAGTACAGTGCTCTGCACAGAAGAAGCACTTGAAAAATGTGATTGAATGAATGAATTAATTAAAATGGACACCCAGCGCTGTCCTGAATAAAACTGGACAGGAGACCAGCCGGGGACCACCTCCCCCACCCCAGTGGGCGGGGAATGAGTCTGTTTATTGTTATGTTGTGCTCTCCCAGTGCTTAGTACAGTGCTCTGCACACAGTAAGCACTCAATAAATGATTGAATGAATGAATTGAATGAAGCATCTGTGGGCGTGACCCTTCTCCCACTCCCCAGCCCCCAAGAACACAAGACCCCTCTCTTGCAGGGAGTGACCAGAGTCTGAGGGTGGTCGAGGCTACTCAGTGTTGTCCCCTACAGACACGGGTCCTTCTCCCCGTGCCCAGACCCCCATCCCCCGAGGCACCCTTAAATGAGAACTGACCAAGCCCAACACCTCCTTTCCACCTCAGAATGTCCACCCCCCACCCTCCCCAGGGACCCAGCCCCACACACCACCCCCTCTCGCCCAGAAATGTGTGCCGAGACCCACTGCTCTGCCCTCCTGAAGAAGGGGTCCGTGTTTGAGAAGTGCCACTCGGTGGTGAACCCAACACCCTTCTACAAGGTAGGAATCCCACCCTAATCTCTTCCGCTGCACAGCTTTCCATGATGGGGAGGAGCTCAGGGAGGTTCAGGGGTAGAGGCGGCTTCTAGACTGCCCCTGAGGAGGGATCCATGCAGATGGGATCTAACTGCCTGGACTGACGTCTCCTAAAACCAGGCCCAACTAGGCAGACAGCGGATGTATGTAGAAATGAAGAGTGGGCGAGGATAGCGTATTTACTCTCGTAATTGCCCCACTTTGGGCATAATTTTTGGAACTCCAAAATGGAGGGGTGGGACTACTATATGGGTCGTATGAAAATTAACCTATGTGGAAATGGAGAGCGAAGATAGCGTATTTACTCACATAATTGCCCCACTTCAAGCACAATTTTCACAACTCCAAAATGGGTGGGGGGGTGGTCATAGGAGAATTAAGTCTAGCAAAAAGGAGGACCTTGAGAAATAAAAAGGAGAAAATCCAAGGAGGAGGGAAGGAGGGGGAGAAAGAGGAGGAATTCCTCTCTTGCACTGACCCAACTGCTGCATGCAAAAGACTCCCAGTTAATTTTGGGAAAACCTCTCCTATGCCTTCTCCTCTTCCTATCCCCATGGAGACCACTTTCCCTCTTTAAGAAAAACAATTATATCATTCTCAAAAATCAGGGGCGGGGAAATTACGCATGGGACTCAATTATGCAAGCAAATAGAGTATTCTGGTGTTCGTTAAGCACTTGCTAAGTGCCAAGCACTGGGACAGATCCAAGATCACTAGGTCAGACCCAGCCCCGTCCTCCATGGGGCTCTCAGTCCAAGTAGGAGGGAGACGAGGGATCAAATCCTCACTTTACAGATGAGGAAACTGAGGCCCAGAGAAGGTGAAGACTGTGAGCCCATTGTTGGGTAGAAATTGTCTCTATTTGTTGCTGAATTGTACTTTCCAAGTGCTTAGTACAGTGCTCTTCAAACAGTAGGTGCTCAATAAATCCTCATCTTCCCTCCCAAACCCGGTCCTCTCCCAGACTTCTCTATCACCGTGGATGGCACGACCATCTTTCCCGTCTCTCGGGCCCGCGATCTCGGTGTCATCCTTGACTCGTCTCTCTCGTTTGCCCCACGCATCCTATCCGTTACTGAGACTTGCCGGTTTCACCTTTACGATATCGCCGAGATCCGCCCTTTCCTCTCCACCCAGACGGCTACCTTACCGCTATGGGCTCTCGTTATATCCCGGCTAGACTACTGTGTCGGCCTTCTCTCTGACCTCCCTTCCTCCTCTCTCGCCCCGCTCCGGTCTATTCTTCACTCCGCTGCCCGGCTCATCTTCCTGCAGAGACGATCTGGGCCTGTCACTCCCCTTCTTAAACAACTCCAGTGGTTGCCTATCAACCTCCGCTCCAAACAAAAACTCCTCACTCTAGGCTTCGAGGCTCTCCGTCACCTTGCCCCTTCCTACCTCTCCTCCCTTCTCTCTTTCTACCACCCACCCCGCACGCTCCGCTCCTCTGCAGCCCACCTCCTCACCGTCCCTCCGTCTCACCTATCCCGCCATCGACACCTCAGCCACGTCCTCCCGCGGTCCCGGAACGCCCTCCCTCCTCACCTCCGCCAAACTGATTCTCTTCCCCTCTTCGAAACCCTACTTAAAACTCACCTCCTCCAAGAGGCCTTCCCAGACCGAGCTCCTCTTCTCCCTCTACTCCCTCTGCCACCCCCCCTTCACCTCTCTGCAGCTAAACCCTCTTTTCCCCCTTTCCCTCTGCTCCTCCCCCTCTCCCTTCCCCTCCCCTCAGCACTGTACTCGTCCGCTCAACTGTATATATTTCCATTACCCTATTTATTTTGTTAATGAAATGTACATCTCCTCGATTCTATTTAGTTGCCATTGTTTTTACGAGATGTTCTTCCCCTCGACTCTATTTATCACCATTGTTCTCGTCTGTCCGTCTCCCCCGATCAGACCGTAAGCCCGTCAAACGGCAGGGACCGTCTCTATCTGTTGCCGACTTGTTCATTTCAAGCGCTTAGTACAGTGCTCTGCACATAGTAAGCGCTCAATAAATACTATTGAATGAATAAATACAATTGAATGAATGAATGAAGCCACAAGAGAAGAAGCAGCATGACCTAGTGGAAAGAGCACAGGCCTAGGAGTCAGAGGACCTGGGTTCTAATCCCAGCTCCTCCACTTGTCTGCTGTGTGACCTTGCGAAAGTCACTTCCCTTTTGTGTTCCTCAGTTTCCTCTCATGTAAAATGCAGATTCGATATCAGTTCTCCCTCCTACTTAGACTGTGAGCCCTATATGGGACAGGGACTGTTTCCAACCTGATTGACTTGTATCTATCCAGTGCTTAGAGCAGTGCTTGGCACAGAGTGCTAAGTACAATGCCTGGTGCATGATAAGTGCTTAATAAACACCACAATTATTATTACTATTATAGTAAATGCTCAACAAATCAATCAATTAATGGTATCTATTGAGCGGCGACTATGTGCAGAGCACTTTCCTAAGCGTTCGGGCGGATAATACAACAGAATCAGGGGACACGTTCCCTGTCCAGAATGAGTTTACGGTCTGGCGGATACCATTAAAATTTTAAAAAATGAAGGGACTCGGCCAAGGTCCCGGGTGTGGAACCAGAGGCCGGGGCAGAGACTCGTCCGGGACCCCCGATCTAACGGGGAGGGGCTCTGCCTGCAGAGATGTATCTACCAAGCCTGTAACTACGAGGAGACATTCCCACACATCTGTGCAGCTCTGGGCTCCTACGCAAGGGCGTGTGCTACCATGGGACTCATCCTCACAGGATGGAGGGACAGCGTAGACAACTGTAGTAAGTTTACCCGGCCTGGGTTCTCCGCTCCCTCGGTCTTTCCCTGCCCCTGGGGATCCCTCCTGGCAAGAGGCCAGTAAGTCCTCCCTGTGGTCCAGCCCCCGTTTCTCTCTCCCCGCCGCCGGGGGCCACCCCCCGACTAAGGACCTGGGTTCCAATTTTGGCTCCGCCACTTGTCTGCTGCTTGGCCAAGTCACTTCACTTCTCGGTGCCTCAGTTCCCTCTGGAAAATGGGGATGAAGACGGTGAGCCCCATGGGGGACAGGGACTGTGTCCAACCTGATTAGCTTGTATCTACCCCAGCACTTAGTACAGTGCCTGGCACATAATAAGGGCTTAATACCTCAATAAATACCACAACACAGAGGGCAGGCGGCAGAGCCAGGTTGAGAACCCAGGTCCTTCTGTTTCCCAGGCCCGGGTTCTGTCTGCCAGGCGGTGCTGCTTCCTTTTGCGGGATGGGGATCCCGGCCCCCCGGGTTCCAGGGATGGGGGCAGCTGAGGGGCCGTGATGGGGGGGCGAAGGAGGCCACCCCCCCGACCCGATTGCCCCCACAGCCGTGCCCTGCTCGGGCAACCAGACGTTCAGATACCAGAGCCAGGCCTGCAGGCGGACGTGCCTGTCCCTCTCGGTGCCCGACCTGGAGTGCCACCCCAGCGACGTCCCCGTGGACGGCTGCAACTGCCCCGAGGGCACCTTCCTGGACCACCGGGCTCGCTGCGTCCGCCGCGTTCACTGCCCCTGCTTCTTGGATGACAGGAAAATCATCCTCGCTGACCAGTCAACCGTCATCAGCGGCGTCACCTGGTGAGGGCTCCCGCCCTGCCCCCCCAGGGACCACCCACCCCCACTCCAAGGAGCGGCTCAGGGAGGAGGGCAGGGACCCCCCCCCCCCACCAGGGACAGAATAAAGCAGGGGGCAGGTCTGCCAAAGACCCCTCCCAAAGCTACACGATGGGAAGCGGCCGCGGACCACCCCTCTCCCAGAGTCGAGGGGCAGGGGACAGGAGGGTCGTTGTCCTATCTGAACTCAGATCAAGCAAGAGTATTGACAAAGTATTTACTCTGTGCAGAACACTGCACTTAGGGTTCGGGAGAGAACGAGACCATTAGGACACACGATCGCTGCCCTCAGGGAGCTTCCAGTTTACTATTTATTTGAGCAATTGTATTTATTAAGCGCTTACTGTGTGCAGAGCACTGTACTAAGCGCTTGGGAGAGTACAATACAACAATAAACAGACATTCCCTGTCCACATCAAGCTTACAATGATGAGGAGTTTCTGTTTGATATGGAGGTGGATGGGCAACCACTGGAGGGTCTTGAGAAGTGGGGAGACATATATTTTTTAAGGTATTTGTTAAATGCTTACTACATACCAGAGACTATATTAAGCGCTGGGGTAGATATAAACTAATCAGATTGGACACAGTCCCTGTGCCACATGGGGTTCACAGTCTTCACCATTTTACAGGTGAGGGAACTGAGGGCGGGAGAAGTGATTGTCTCTATTGCTGTATTGTATTTTCCCAAGTGCTATGTACAATACTCTGCACACCGTATAATCGCTCAATAAATAGGACTGAATGAAGAGTGAGGTGACTTATCCAAGGTCACTCAGGAGACAAGTGGCGGAGCTGGAATTAGAACCCACGATCTTCTGACTCCCAGGCCCGGGCTCTATTGATAGAATCAGATCTGACCAGGTCCCTGTCCCACCCCAGAATCTCCATCTAAGGGAGGAGGAGCAGGGACTCTTACCCCCATTTTACAGAGGAGCAAAACGAGGACCAGAGTGGTTTAGTGAAGTGGCGGGCTGGGACTGGCTAACAAACAACTCTGTTTTCCAGTTACTGTGTCAACGGGAAGCTGAGCTGCACAGGAAAACCTCCAAAGCCCTCAGGTACAGCACGGCCTAGTAGATAGAGCTAGGATAGTGGATAGAGCCTGGAAGTCAGAAGGATCTGGGTTCTAATCCCCACTCCGCCACATGCCTGCTGTGTGACCTTGGGCAAGTCACTTCACTTCTCTAGGCCTCATTGACTTCATCTGTACAAGGGGGATGAAGACTGTGAGCCCCACGCGGGACAACCCGAAGAGTCCGGGCTTGAGAGTCAGAGGTCATGGGTTCTAATCCCGACTCCGCCACTTGTCAGCTGGGTGACTTGGGGCAAGTCATTTCACTTCTCTGGGCCTCAGTTACCTCATCTGGAAAATGGGGATGAAGACCTTGAGTCCCACTTGGGACAAGCTGATTATCTTATATCTTCCCCCGTCCCACCCACCCAGTGATTAGTACATAGTAAGAGCTTAACAAATGCCATCACTATTATTATTACCCCAGCGATTACAACAGTGCTCGGCGCATGGTAAGCACTTTACAAATACCATCATTATTATTACTGGCTTCTTCTTCCTCCTCCTCCCCCCGTCCTCACACTTCCTCCCCAATCTCACCCTCCTCCTCTCTGACCTGCTGCAAACCCCGGAGCGGATCTTACCCTCCGCCCCTCCGGCCTGCTGCAAAGCCCAGAGCGGATCTAGCCTTCTTCCCTTCTCTCGTTTCCCCCAAGCCCCGGAGCTGATCTCCTCCTCCTCCCTAGAGCTGAGTCCTCCTTTCATTCAGTTGTATTTAATGAGCACTTACTGTGTGCAGGCCACTGTACTAAGTGCTTGGGAGAGTCCACTGTAACAACAAAAAGACACATTCCCTGCCCACAAGGCTCTTACAGTCTAAAGACAGGGTTCATGCTCAGAGTGGAGGCCCCCATCCTTGCTCTCTGGCCCTTTGTCCCTCCCCTGCAGAGTCCTGCGAGCCCCCCCGGGAGTACTTGTCCTGTTCCCAGTCCTCGGACTCCAAGTTCGGAGCCGCCTGCGCTCCCACCTGCCAGATGTTGGCCACGGGGATGGACTGCGTGAGTGGCAGGGGTGGGAGCCGGGCGGGCCCCAAAGGACAGCCCCCCACCCGCAACCCACCCCCTCCTCTTCCAAGCAGTTGCACCCCCCTCTGGGGGCCCCAAGATCACCGACTCCTCACCCAGTGCAGTATCCATACGAGACGAGGGCAGACTAGCTGGACGCCGGACCGTCCTTGCGGTGTAGACGCGGACTGTCCGACCCCTGCGGTGTAGACTCAGACTGTCCCATGGTAGAGAACCTGACTGCCTGCAGTGCAGACACGGACAACACTTCGGTCTAGAACTGAACCGTCCATGTTCTCCGTCCAGTGGGAGAGAACTAGACTATCCTGCAGTGTAGACCTGGACTGTCCGATGAGCTAGAACTGGACCGTCTAGACTGTAAGCTCACTGAAGGGAGGGAATGTATCTGCTCTGTTGTGTCTGCAATACTGTCCTCTCCCAAGCGCTTGATTCAGTGTTCTGCGCACAGTAAGCGCTCAAGAAATACAATTGACTGACTGACCATCACCTCAGTATAGACCTGGACTGCCATATTGTTATATTATATTCTTCTATTGCCCTCTCCCAAGCGCTTAGTACAGTGCTCTGCACACAGTAAGTGTTCAATAAATACGACCGACTGGTTGATCCACGGTGTCGTGTAGAATCATTTAGTGGCCCCCTAGAACACCATGATCTCCAAGCCGAGCCCCCCACCCCTCGCCAGTGCTGGAGAGAGGAGGGGGGCTGGTGGAGAGAAATGGTCGGGGGAGGAGAGCGGGAGTGGCTACTACTAGTGCGGCCTGGCCCCTCTCGGCCCCGGAGGTGTTGACGCCAGCACCGGCACCGCCGGCTTCCAGGTCCCCACCAGGTGCGAGTCAGGCTGCGTCTGTGCCGGCGGGCTCTACGAGAACCTGGAGGGCGAGTGCGTAGCCCCCGAGGACTGCCCCTGTGAGTTCGGGGGCGTCTCCTACGCCCGGGGGGCCGAGATCCACAGCGAGTGCAAGACCTGGTAAGACTCCCCCGCCTTCGCCTGCCCCCGGCCCTCTCTCTCGGCCTGCTCTGCTGACCACCGGCAAGGGCGGGAGATCTGCCCATATCTGCCATTTACTTATTTCCGTTAACGTCTGTCTCCCCTTCTAGACGGTAAGCTCGTTGCGGGTAGGGAATGTATCTGCCACATTGTAAAATTATCCTCTCTCCAGAGCGCTTAGTACATTGCTCTGCGCAAAGTAAGTGCTCAATAAATATGATTGAATGAATGAATGAATCCCCTTCCGGCCCATCCTGTCCCGATCCACCCACTCCCGGCCCCACCCCGGCCCTCCTTCCCCACCCCTCCCCCGGAGGTGAATCCTCCCGGAATCAGGTGTCCTGGAGGGATACTGTGTGACCACGTCAGGGTTGCTGACTTGTTCATTCCAAGCGCTTAGTACAGTGCTCTGCACATAGTAAGTGCTCAATAAATACTATTGAATGAATGAAAGACTCTCACCCTTCCTCTCGCTTCCCCCAAACACTGACAGGGACCCCACTCCCCACCCCTGCTTCCTCCCACCCTTCTGCCCCTCCCTGCCGCCCCCTCCCTCCACAGCACCTGCGTGAGGGGCAAGTGGAGGTGCCACAAGAAGGCCACGTGTTCGTCCACGTGCTCGCTGTACGGGGAAGGCCACGTGACCACGTTTGACGGACAGCGCTTCGTGTTCGACGGCAACTGCGAGTACATCCTGGCCACGGTAATGCCCCTGGGCTGCGTGCCATCCCCAGCTGCCTCACGCCCCTGAACACAGGGCACTGAATGGGGGAACCCTACAAGGCCCACACAGGGGCCTGCAGAAAACCATACAGGGGACCACAGGAGAGCACAGGGCACCGCACAGGAAATCTTACAAGGGCCCACAAAGGGATCACGGGGGGACCCTAGAAGAGAAGAGGTAACTGCAAAGAGAACCCTACAAGAGCCGGCATAGGGGAGCACAGGGGAACCCCAAAGGAGACCACAGGAGAGCACAGAGGAGAGCACAGGAGATTCATTCTTTCATTCAATTGTACTTCTTGAGCACTTGCTGTGTGCCAAGCACTGTATTAAGTGCTTGGGAGAGTGCATTATGAAAACAGACAGACATATTCCCGTCCACATAGGGCTCACAGTCTAGAGATGACACTGGAGACCACAGGAGAGCGAGAGGATGACACAGGGGAGCACAGAGAACCACAGGAGAGCACAGGGGATAATAATAATAATAATGATAATAATGATAACTAGGGTATTTGATAAGCGTTTACTATGTGCCAAGCACTGTCCTGAGCACTGGAGTAGATACAGATCGTCCCATGTGGGGCTCACAGTCTTAATCCCCATTTTACAGAGGGGTAACTGAGGCCGAGAGAAGTTAAGTGACTCACCCAAGGTCACACAGCAGACAAGTGGTGGAGCCGGGATTAGAACCCATGTCCTCTTACTCCCAAGCCCATGCTCTTTCCACTAAGCCACACTTTCTGTGTCAAGGGCATGACACAGGAGAGCACAGGAGAGTACAGGGGAGCCCAGGGGGCCATAGGAGAGCACAGAGGATCATGGAAAAGCACAGGGGATGACACAGAGGCCCACAGGAGAGCATAGGGTATGACACAGGAGATCAAAGGGGACCACAGGAAAGCACAGGGGTTGACACAGGAGAGCACAGGGGATGTCACAAGAGATCACACAGGATCACAGAGGCCCACAGGAGAGCATCGAGGATGACACAGGAGATCACAGGGGACCACGGGAAAGCAGAGAGGACCACAGGGGAGCCCAGGGGATGACATAGGAGAGTACTGGGGAGCACAGGAGAGCACAGAGGACCACAAGGGAGCATAGAGGATCACAAGAAAGCACAGGGGATGACACAGAGGCCCACAGGAGAGCACAGGGGACTACAGGAAAGCACAGAGGACCACAGGGGAGCATGGAGGACCACAGGAGAGCACAGGGGATGACAGAGGAGAGTACAGGGGAGCCCAGGGGACCATAGGAGAGCACAGCGAATCGCGGGATAGCACAGGGGATGAACCAGAGGCCCACAGGAAAGCATAGGATGTGACACACAGTAAGCACTAAACAAATACCACAATTATTATTATCCTCACCCCCAGACTGCACGTCCCCCCGTCTGCTGTTTCCAGAGTCCAGGGGCCCCACACACCCTGACCTTAACTCCAACCTTCCTTGATTACCCCTTCCTTCTCCTTCCTCTTGGCTCCCTGCTGGACAGGCTTACACGGGAAACTGCAGTGGCTGGCCCTCCACTTTCACATCAGACACTCCTCACCATCTAAAGCACTCAACGATCTTGCCTCCTTCTACCTCACCTTGCTACTCTTTTACTCCAACCCAGCCCTCAGACTCCACTCCTCTAATGCCAATCTACTCACTATACCTCGATCTCATCTATCTCACCTCTGGCCTGGAACACCCTCCCTCCTCAAATCGGACAGACAATGACTCTCCCCCGCTTCAAAGCCTTACCGAAGGCCCATTTCTTCCAAGAAGCCTCCCCTGAATAAGGCCTCCTTTCCTCTTCTTCCACTCCCTTCTGTGCCACCCTGACTCGCTCTTTTCATTCATCCCCCCTCACAGCCCCACAATACTTATGTCCATATCTGTCATTTATTTATTTCTAGTAATATCGGTCTCCTCCTCTAGACTGTAAGCTCATTGTGGGCAGGGAATGTGCCTGTTCTATTGTATTCTCCCAAGCGCTTAAATGCAGTGTTTTGTACACATTAAGCGTTCAATAAATACGACTAACTGCCTGGCTTCTCACCCTCAGGACGGATGCAGCCTCAACCACTCCCACTCCAACTTCAAGATCATAACGGAGAACGTGATCTGTGGGAAGTCGGGGGTCACTTGCTCCCGGGCCATCAAGATCAGCCTTGGCGTGAGGATGGGGGTGGCCCACTAGGGGAGGGAGAGAACTGGGGCGGCGGGGACCAGTGGTTTTTCTCTCAGGGGCTGGAGAACTGAGAGGTGAACCGGGATGTCCTGGGGGGTCCCGGGGGGGGGGGGGGGGGTCCCGGGCTGTCAACGGAGAGAAAACATGTGGGGCGACTCCAGGACTGGAACAGAAGTGTGCTGTGTCACTCCACCTAACCCAGCCCCTGCTCCCAGCCTTTGGTTCCATCTCCGACAGGACAGGAGGGATCCAGGACAGTGTGCTGGTCCTCCCTCTGGTCTCCCTCCTCGTGGTTAGGGTTGGACAGTAAACATCCCTGATTCTCCCCAGTGACCCAGCATAGACCATCCTACATCTCTGACTCTCTCTACATCCCAGACTCTCTCTAGTGATCCAGCACAGACCATCCAACCCTTCCGACTCTTCTTTCACTGTGCCAGTCTCTCCCCCAGTCACCTAGCAGGGATCATCCCACACCCCCGATTCTCCCCTCTCCATCCCAGACTCTCTTCAGTGACCCAGCACAGACCATCCCCAACCCCTGACTCTCCCTTCTCCACCACTGACTCTCCCCCAGTGACCCAACATGGACCATCCAACACCCCTGACTCTCTCTTCTCCATCCCTGAATCTCCTCCAGTGACCCAGCACAGACTCTCCAACAACCCCTCACTCTTCCCTCTCCATCCCCGACTCACTCAAGTGACCCAGCATGGACCATCCACACCCCCTGACTCTCCCCTCTCCATCCCTGACTCTAGTCCCCCAGTGACCCACTGTGAACTTGCTCCCATTCTATGACGCAGCTGCTGCTAAGCTCAATGATGTTCACTCTCCACTCTTCCGTGGCTGC